>NW_025334022.1:11386590-11993181 GCF_019186645.2 Phyllostomus hastatus
TGTTAATAACTGTGAGTTTGCTGTCATTTTACTGTACATGCTTTTTATCTTCTTTTTCTTACATAAGTCCCTTTAACATTTCATAAAATAAGGGCTTGGTGATGATGAACTCCTTTAACTTGACCTTATCTGAGAAGCGCTTTATCTGCCCTTCCATTTTAAATGATAGCTTTGCTGGATAGAGCAATCTTGGATCTAGGTCCTTTCCTTTCATGACTTGGAATACTTCTTTCCAGTTCCTTCTTGCATGCAAGGTCTTTTTTGAGAAATCAGCTGACAGTCTGATGGGAACTCCTTTGTAGGTGACTGTTTCCTTATCTCTTACTGCTTCTAGAGTTCTCTCCTTCATTTGAATCTTGGGTAATGTAATTATGATGTGCCTTTGTGTGTTCCTCCTTAGGTCCAACTTCTTTGAGACTCTCTGAGCTTCCTGGACTTCCTGGAAGTCTATTTCCTTTGACAGATTGGGGAAGTTCTCCTTTATTATTTGTTCAGATAACTTTTCCACTTGTTGCTCTTCCTCTTCCCCTTCTGGTACCCCTATAATTTAGATTTTGGACTGTTTAAAGATGCCCTGGAGGTTCCTAAGCCTGTCCTCATTTTTTTTGAATTCTTGTTTCTTCATTCTTTTCTGTTTGGTTGTTTCTTTCTTCCTTCTGGTCCACTCCATTGATTTGAGTCCCAGCTTCCTTCCCATCACTATTGGTTCCCTATGTATTTTCCTTCATTTCAGTTATCATAGCTTTCATTTTTTCATCTAATTTGTGACCACATTCAACCAATTCTGTGAACATCCTGATCACCAGTGCTTTGAGCTGTGCATCTGATAGATTGGCTATCTCTTTGTTGCTTAGTTGTATTTTTTTCTGGAGCTTTGATCTGTTCTTTCATTTGGGACATTTTTTTTTGTCTTGAAGCACCTGTTACATGGTGAGGGGCAGAGCCTTAGGTGTTCACCACTGTGGGGCAACCCAGTTGCTGAGTTGTGACGCTGTATGTGAGGCAGGGATCTGAGAGGGAACAATGGCAATGGTTCTGCTCTCTGTTGGATTTCAGTCACTTCTCCCACTTCCCTGAAGCAAATGTCCTTGCTTGGGCCCTTCTGGTGCTAATTCCCATGTGGGTGGGCTTGTGCACATTCTAGGACCCTGTAGGTCTTTCCAACAAACTCTCCTGTGAGGCTGGGAGTTTCTCCCAGCACCTTACCCCCCACAGGTGTTTTCAGTTGGTGTTTTGAGGCTTTATTTCCCCTCACTGGGACTCTGGGTTGCATGGTCTGTGTCACTCCCCAGTTTTGCCTAGTTTATCTGTGCATGAATGTGGGAACGCCAGGTCTGCCAGCCGCCTTGTGCACCTCGCCCCTCCACAATCTGCCTTCTTGCTGAGTCTGCCAGCTGCCGCCTCGTGTGCCTGGGGTCCAACAGCCACCACTTTGCCCCAACCCCTCTCCTCCCAGCCACCCGACTCTGCCCCTCCTACCTGTCTGGATGAATGCGTCTACTTTATTTTAACTCCTTGGTTGTCAGACTTTCATACAGTTCAATTTTCTGTCAGTACTGGTTATTTTTTTGTTTCTAAATTGTTGTTGTCCTTCTTTTGGTTGTGTGAGGAGGCACAGTGTGTCTACCTATGCCTCCATCTTGGCCAGAAGCCTAAATAAAATATTTTAAAAAATGACGTTTGCCCAAGCTCATGTGGCTTAGGCGATTGGAGAACTGTCCTTGAAACTGAAGTCTTGTCGGTCTGATTCCCAATCAATGCACATACCTGGGTTGCAGGTTCCATCCCCGGGATAGGTGCACAGGATCCCTGGTCTAGGCAAGTACAGGAAGAAACTGATTGATGTTTACCTCTCCCCCTTCCTCTTTCTCTAAAAGCAATAATAAAAAAAAGTCCTCAAGTGAGGCTTTAAAAAATGGTGTTTTACTAAAGGAAACTGCTTCTATACCATTAATCTATTACCTATTATGCAGAGTTTTATATCTTCATTTTGAACATTGGTGTAATCACTGGGAATCACACTGTTCATAGAAGAGCTCAGACTGATTTTTGAAATGGGATCTCATTGTACTTTTTCCAAACTTTTCCTAATTATAAATGAGATGGAGCATCATTTCATGCTACCTGTTTGAGAACCTGCTTTGTAAAAATTAGTTTAATTTTTTTTTTTTTGCTTTGGAAATGTAAAATATGGACTTTAGGTGATAATGAATGTGTCCATGAAAGCTCATTGATTATAACAAATGTAGCAGTTTGAGACAGGATGTTGATAGTACGGGGAGACTGTGTATATAAGAACTCTACTTTCTTCTCAATTTTGCCTTGAAACTAAAACTGATCTAACGAATAAAGTTTATTTGAACATTCAAAATGGTTATTGCTTTGATTTCCTCTCTTTATCAGAAGGAATGCTTCAAAAATTTAGGAACTAGAGTTACTTTGCACCCTGGTGATGAGAACTGGAATTGCAACTTGAACCTCACAGTTGAGGACCACAGATTAGGAGGAGATGAGGGAGAAACAGGGATTTCTTAAACCTATTGGATGGATTTTTCCACATGTGAAATGTGGCACAAGACCCTGTGCTGCCACTACTATTATTCTGATAGTCTCTGAGCCTCATGACAGACACACCCTGTCTAGTAAAATTTGGGATGGTGCTACATATTGTTTCCAATATGCCTCACCTTCTACTTAATGTGTAGTTGTCAACATATTTTCAGATAACAAATCTCTCTCTACAACACTTTTGTGAATAAATTTTAGACCATATTCTCACCTCCCATTTTTAAGTGTTATTTTTCTTATAATTACATAAGTAGTAAATCCTGGTTATAAGGTAAATTCAAACATGAAAGCATATAAATTCTGTATTTCCTCACAATTGTGGTGATATCCATTACTTGTAGTAGTTTTGTGTATATTCTTGCTATAGATTTATAGCAATACTTTTTTTGTAGGAGAACATCTTCTACAGCCAATTCCATGAAAACATTAAATTAGTGTTTGCACATTGTCCTGGCAATGCAGAAGAGTCAGACAAACTAAAGGCTGAATATTCCCCTTCTTCGTCTGAACTATTAGGCCTTGAACCCTCTGTTTTCTTTATTGGGTTTTCCTTTGTCATCATTAATGTGAACTGGGTTTTATCTTTCCAATAAATAGATGACCAAATATACAAAAAAGAGAAACCCTCCCCTACAAATTGATTCCCCTAAGCTACATCCTCTTCTCGTTCTTCTCATTTTCACAAACAACAACACTTTCAAAGGTGGTGGGGACTATATTCACAGTCTTCACTTCCCAAACTCCTCAATTCACTCCTGTTTATTTCCTCTCCATTCTGCTAAATCTGCTTTCAACAAGGTCACCAATGGCATCACTGTTATAAAACCCAAAGGGATTCCTTTCAGCCCTTATCTGTAGTGTGAGCCCATATTTATTTTGTTTCAAATGAGAACAATAGATGCACTTTGTTTTTTATTGTTGCTGAAAGAAACTAAAAACTTGCAGAAAAGTTGCTGGTGTAAAACAAAGATTTCCACCCCTTCCCTGGACCATACGCAAGTAAGTTGTTAATAAGTATTTGACACTATGCAAATATCCCACTCCTCATTAAAGCCTTAAATTTTTTATTTTTAATTTTTTATGTATTGATTGATTTGAGAAAGAAATGGAAACATCAATATGTTGCTCCACTTATTTATGCATTCATTGATTCTTGTATGTGCCCTGACCCAGGTTTGAGCAAACAACACTGGTGTATCAGGACAATGCTCCAACTAACTGAGCTACCAGGCCAGGGCTTTAAATTTATTAATATTTATGTTAATTATTCATAATACATTTATATAATGGACTCATATTTTCCTGTATAACTAAATTGACTATATTTTATTGTTATATGTTTTAATGGTCAAATTGTTCCCTTCAAGCTGCTTTCTGTGTCCTTTGTATATGCTCCCAATCTTCTTTCAATACTTCATTGCTATCTGGCATATAATATCCCCAAATAATCTTGTACTTTCCTTGCCCCACATTTGGAACAAAATATTTCTTCAAGGAGCCCTGGTTCCTTTTAAAGAGGAAAACTATTTAGAAAGCAAGCTATAGGCACTAGGTGGCCCCACTTCTATTGGAGTGTTGCTGCTCCTAGGTTCTATCAGTGGACAAAGCTGGGGTACACACACAAAAATTTTTATACATCTAAATTTTTTTCCAAATTTCTTTAAACACCTTGGAAATTATTGGTTCCCATTTATAACTCCAATTGTAATCCAACACTCTTGGGTTCATTCCAGTTTTCTTCATTTTTATTTCCCTTCCCCAACAGTGAGAACTGTTTCTCAATTTCATTAATATATTTACATATGTGCTCAATATTTCTTTATGCAATCACCAATCACCTGAGAAATTAGATAATTTCTCATTGAAGTCACCACCCTTTCTCTTCCCCTGAAGGCTTCCTCACTTGACTCAAGAACCTATACCCTGAATTTGCCACTACAGCTGCTTCCACCACCATGAAAACCCCCTCCTCAAATTTCTTGTGCTGAAACAATCCAAGCCAACCTGATCCCTGCTTGAAGCCCTTCCTCCTTTCCCAACTAGGGCTCCAAGTAATGGTGACTGACCAGTACAGTTTTCCTGAAAATTGTCTTAGTTTTAGCACTGAAAACCTTGAATGATGGGAAATACCTCCTAAGAATGTGAAGAGTTATGGTTTTGGCAATGGGTTTGGAAGATTGAGGTGCAAAATCCATAAGGTGGTCCCAAAATTAGGGAATAAAAACAACATAATTTTTAGTGTCAAATGGGTAAGGCATAGGTTATTTACATTTTCTAGACCTTCTTGCTAGTTTTTCTCCACTGCAGAAGCTGTAAATAGTATTTTGTGGTTCACAATAATGGGCCATCTATTGTTGCAACACTCCCAGTGATACACTTTAAGTGTCTAGTATAATAATGAGCAATAACTTTCTGTCTTTAATTCTGCTGGTACATTAACCATTGCACTTTTTATTGAGATAGTACTGTTTAATTGTTAACATTGTGAATATAGTGACTTTGTTTTCTAAAAGTTCAGAGAATGAAAATGGGAACAATTAAAATACCAAAGGCTGCATGACCCAGACATCACTATAAAAAAAGACTAAATGACTGTTATTTTTTAAATTTAAAGTGTATTTTATTGTTTATGCTATTATATCTGTCCCAATTCTCCTCCCTTTACCCTTTTCCACTCAGACTCCTCCCACTCCCTCAGGCAATCCCTGAACTATTATCATATCCATGGGTCATGGCATATTCTTTAGCTACTATATTCCCTTTGTTGTACATTACACTCCCATGACTATTCTATAACAACTGATTTGTAATTCATAATCCCCCATCCCCCACACACCCTTCTCCTCTGGCAGCCACCAAAACATCCTCTATATCTATGATTCTGTTTCTCTTCTGCTTGTTTGTTTATTTTGTTTTCAGATCCAATTATTAATGTATATGCATTTAGTGCCATTTTATTGTTTATATTTTTATCTTCATCTCTTTTTCTACTTTTCTTTTTTGTTCTTTGACTTTTTCATTTTAATTTATTTATTTTATTGTTGTTCAAGTATAGTTGTCACCGTTATCCATCCACCTCTCCTCCCCACACCCCACCAGCACCCACCTTCCACCCTCAATACTACCTCACTTTGGCTTTGCCCATGTGTCCTTTAAACATGTTCCTTGTTGATCTTTCCCTTTTTTCTGCCCATAACCCCGCTCCCCCATCTCCTCTGGTTACTATTAGTTTGTTTTTTATTTCAGTGTCTCTGGTTATATTTTGCTTGCTTGTTTGTTTTATTGATTATGTTCCACTTATAGGTGAGATCATATGGTATTTGTATTTCACCACCTGGCTTATTTCACTTAGCATAATGCTCTTTAGATCTATCTATGGATCTTCATCTTCCTAAAAAAACATGTTAACATTTCATATAATGCTCATTTGAGGGTGGCAAACTCCTTTTGCTTTTGCTTATCTGGGAAGCTCTTTATCTGTCCTTGATTTTAAGTGATAGCTTTGCTGGGTAGTGTAATCTAGGTTGTAGGCTCTTGCTTTTCATCACTTTGAATATTTCATATCAATCCCTTTAGCTTACAAAGTTTCTTTTGAGGAATCAGCTAATAATATTTATTAAACTTATTATCTTTAGGACTTCCTGCTAAGATGAAGGTATAGGTAGATACACTTTGCCTTCTCATACAACCAAAAGAAGGACAACAACCAATTTAAGACAACAACCAGAACAGCCAGAAAATTGAACTGTATGGAAGTCTCACAAAGAAGGAGTTAAAGAAGAAACATTTATCTAGACTGTGCCACAATGCAGCAACATGGGTTGCCCTGCCCTGGTGAATACCTAAGGCTCCACCCCTTACAATGTAACAGCTGCCACAAGATAAAGAAATATGGCCCAATTGAAAGAACATATCAAAACTCCAAAAATAGAATTAAGTGATGAAGAGATACCTACAGGTAGGCAATGTAGAGAGGGCCTACAGGTTGCAGGGCAAGTGACTGATAGCCAGCTGAGAGCCCAGCAAACAGCATTGTTCCCTCTCTGACCCCATCCCCACATACAGCAGCACAACAGAGCAATGGGGGCTGCCCCACCCTGGCAAATACCTAAGACTCTGCCCATTATAATGTAATAGCCATGCTGAGACAAAAAATATATGGCCTTAATGAAAGAACAGATCAAAACTCCAAAAATAGAACTAAGCAATGAAGAGACAGTCAACCTATCAGATACAGAGTTCAAAACACTAGGAATCAGGATGCTCATGGAAATGCTTGAGTATGGTTGCAAAATGTAGGAAAAAGTGAAGCACATGCAAAGTGAAATGAAGAGAAATGTACAGGGAATCAAGAGTGAAGGGAAAGAAACCAGGACTCATATCAACAATTTAGAGCACAAGGAAGAACATTCAACCAGAACAGAATGAAGAAACAAGAATTAAAAAAAATTTAGGAGAGGCTTAGGAACCTCTGGGACAACTTTAAAAGTTCCAACATCTGAATCATGGTGTGCCAGAAGGAGAAGAGGAAAGGCAAAAAATTGAAATTTTATTTGAAAAAATAATGAAGGAGAACTTCCCCAATCTGGCAAAGGACATAGACTTCCAGGAAGCCTAGGAAGCTCAGAGAGTCCCAAAGAAGTTGTACCCAAGGCAGCACACACCAAGGCACATCATAACTACATTACCCAAGATTATAGATAAGGAGAGAATATTAAAAGCAGCAATAGAAAAGGAGACAGTTGCCTACAAAGGAGTTCCCATAAGACTGTCAGCTGATTTCTCAAAAGAAATCTTACAGGCAAGAAGGGGATGGAAAGAAGTATCCAAAATCATGAAAAGCAAGGACCTACATCCAAAATTGCTCTATCCAGCAAAGCTTTCATTTAGAATGGAAGGGCAGATAAAGTGCTTCTCAGATAAAGTCAAGTTAAAGGAGTCCATCATCACCAAGCCCTTATTATATGAAATGTTTAAGGGACTTATCTAAGAAAAAGAAGATGATCAAAAGTATGAACAGTAAAATGACAACAAACTCACAACTATGAATAACTGAACCTTAAAAAACAAAAACAAAAACAAACTAAGCAAACAACTAGAACAGGAACAGAACCACAGAAATGGAGATCACATGCAGGGTTATCAGTGGGGAGGGTAAGGGTGAGAGTGTGAGAAATGGTACAGGGAATAAGAAGCATAAATGGCAGGTACAAAATAGGGGAAGGTTAAGAATGTTATAGGAAATGTAGAAGTCAAAGAACTTACAGGTACAATCTGTGACCCTGAACTAAGAGGGGTGGGATGCTGGTGGGAGGGTAATGCAGGGCAGAGGAGAGCAAAGGGGAGGAAAAAGGGCAATTGTAATAGCATATTCAATATAATATATTTAAAACATAAAATAATTACTTTTAAAATTATATTTCCCTGATTATGCTATTAGAGTTTTCTTTATTATTCTCTCTTTGTCCACCTCCACCCAGCACCCCCTATGCCCTCAGGCAGTCCCACCATTGCTCAGGTCCATGGGTCATGAGTACAAGTTCTTTAGCTACTCCATTTCCTCTATTGTACTTTCTATCTTCATGGCTATTCTGTAACTACCTATGTGCATTTTTTAGTCACCTCACCTCTTCACCCATTCTCCACCACCGGCCTCCCACTTGGCAACCCTCAAAAAGTTCTCCTTATCCATGATTCTGCCTCTGTTCTTCTTGTTTGCTTAGTTGGTTTTTTTAGATTCATTTTTTGATATATGTGTATTTTTCACCATTTTCTTGTTTACAGTTTTGATCTTCTTTTTCTTAAAGAAGTATCTTTAAGTTTTCATATAATACTCATTTGTTGATGATGAATTCCTTTAGTTTTTTTCTTGTCTGGGAAGCTCTTTATCTGCCCTTTGATCCTAAATGATATCTTTGCTGGGTAGAGCAATATTGGATATAGGCCTGTGGTTTTCATGACTTGGGATATTTCTTGCCAATCCCTTCGAGCCTGTAAAGTTTCTTTTGAGAAATCAGCTGACAGTCTTGTGGGAATTCCGTATAGGTAACTAACTGCTTTTCTCTTGTTGTTTTTAGATTCTATCTTTATCTTTAACCTTTAGAATTTTAATTATGATGTGCTTTGGAGTGGGCCTGTTTGCATCCATTGTTTGGAACTCTCTGTTTTCTGGACTTGCATGTCTATTCCCTTTACCAAATTAGGGAAGTTTTCTTTCATTATTTTTTCAAATAGATTTTAAATTTCTTGTCTTTTCTCCTTCTGGCACCCCTATGTTAGGCCTCTTGAAGTTGTCCCAGAGGCTGTGTATATTATCCTCATTTTTGTGGGGGGGGGGTGTTCTTTTTTTCTACTTGTTTTTCTGATTGGTTGTTGTTTTGGTTCTTTATGTTCCAAATCATTGATTTGATTCTCAGCTTCATTGACTCTACTGTTGTTTCTCTGTAAATGTTCTTTATTTCAATTAGTGTATCCTTTGTTTCTGACCGGATCTTTTTTTATGCTGTTGAGGTCCTCACTGAATTCCTTGAAAATCCTTATAACCAGTGTTTTCAACTCTGTGTCTGATAGATTGCTTATTTCCATTTGGTTAAGCCTTTTTCTGGAGTTACTATCTGTTCTTTCATTTTGGCTTTGTTTCTTTGTCTCCTCATTTTGGCAGCATCCCCTGGGTTTGATTCTATGTGTTAGGCAGAGTTACTTTGACTTCGTTCTTGGTAGTGTAGTTTAATGTAGTAGGTGTCCTGTTAAGTCCAGTGATACAGCTGCCCCTTTCACCCAAGTTGGGTACTCTTGGTGCACCCTTTGTGTGGGCTAAGTACACACTCCTCTTGTAGTTGAGCCTTGTTTGCTATTGGCAAACCAATGGGAGGGATTTACCCAGGCTGCAAGGACTGGCTGTGACAACTGACCACCAACTTCTGAGCTCTGTGACAGGAGCTGGGTGCTGGGGCTCCACTGTGGTCTATAGCTGTCCACTGGGTGCACTGGCCCTGGGGTTTCCCACATGGTGTAGGCCAAGATCAGCTCCCACCTGTGTTTTGCCTGGAACACCTGTTTTGAGCCTTAATGCAATCTGAGATGGCTGCTACTTGTTCTGGGCTTGGAAATTCCCAGGTGAAGCCAAGCTGTGAATCTAAGATGGATGCTGCTAGTGCCAAGCCTGGGGCTCACTGAGGCCAGCTGTTGCTAGTTTGATAGGATTTACAAAGTTGTGTAGCATGGTCCAAGACCAGCCATTTATATGGAAAAGCAGCTTAAGGGGGCTTGTAAGTTGGATGGGCAGAGTCTCTGGGGATCTCCAAGGTGGGTCACACAGTGTTAGCCAGTTTGGTGGAGTCTCAGATATGGAACCAACTTGCTAGCTCTGTGTGGATAAGGTTTATAAAAGGAACAATGGCCTCTACTTGTCTTGATGGCACACACCTCAGTTTCTCCCTTCATACCACTTGTGCCTTTCAAGCTGCTACCCCAGTGCTGGAGCTGAGAAGGAATGAGTCCATACAGTTGCACCCATGTGTAGGTTTTTTAAGAGGAACTGCTTGGAGCTCCAGGAGTTTCTTCCACTGACTTAATCCTTGTTGGTTTTTGCAGCCAGAATTTATGAGGACTTATCTTCCTGGAATTGGAGCCCTGGGATGGGATGCCTGGTGTGGGGCTGTGAATCCTTGCTCCCAAGATATCCCTCTTGAATTTTTATCCACCACAAGTGGGTGTGGGATAGCCCATTCTGTGTCTGTGCCCCTCCTACCAGTCTGGGTGGATGTGGTTTCTTTAATTCCATAGTTGTCAGACTTCCATTTAACTTGATTTATGACAGTTCTGAGTGGTGGTTTTTCTATATTTTAGTTGTCATTTTGATGTGGTTGTGTGAAGAGGTGAGCCATGTCTGCCTATGCTGTCATCTTGACCAGAAGTTGTCTAAAATTATATATTTTTATGCTATTACAATTGTCTCAGATTTTCCCCCTTTGCCTGCCTCCACCCAGATACCTCTACTCCTAAGGCCATCCCCACACCATTGTCCATGTCCATGGCTCATGCATATATGTTCTTTGGCTACTCTATTTCCTATATAGTACTTTACATCCCCATGACTATTCTGTAACCACCAAATTGTACTACTTTTTTTAAAAAAAATTATTTATTTTTAGAGATGAGAAGGGAGGGAGAAAGAGAGGGAAAAAAAAACATCAATGTGTGGTTGCCTCTCATGTGCTCCCTACTGGGGACCTGGCCTACAAACCAGGCATGAACCTTGACTGAGAATCGAACCAAAGCAAATCCTTGCTTTGCAGGCCAGCACTTCTACTGAGCCACACCAGCCAAGGCCAATTTGTATTTCTTAATCCCTTCATCTTTTTACCTCATTGCCTTGGCTCCCTCTAATCTTGCAACCTTCAAAACGTTCTCTATATCTATGGTTCTGGTTCTGTTCTGCTTGTTTGTTTATTATGTTTTTTTAGATTCAATTATTGATAGATATGTACTTATTGCTATTTTATTGTTCATAGTTTTGATCCTCTTAAAGAAGACCCTTTAACATTTTATGTAATACTCATTTGGTACTGATGAACCCCTTTCGCTTTTTCTTGTCTGGGAAGCTCTTTATCTGTCCTTTGATTCTAAATGATAGCTTTGCTGGGTATTGTAATCTTGGTTGTAGGTCCTTGCTTTTCATCACTTTGAATAGTTCTTGCTAATCCCTTTAACTTGCAAAGTTTCTTTTGAGGAATAAGCTGATGGTCTTATGGAAACTCCCTTGTGGGTAACCAGCTGCTTTTCTCTTGCTGCTTTTAGGATTCTCTCTTTGTTTTTAACCTTTAGTATCCTAATTAGTATGTGTCTTGGTATGGACATTTTTGGGTTCATCTTGTCTGGGACTCTCTGCACTTCCTGTACTTATATGTATATTTCATTCCCCAAGTTAGGGATGTTTTCTGTCATTATTTTTTCTAATAGATTTTCAATTTCTTGCTCTCTTTCCCTTCTCTTTCCAGCACCCACATGTTGTGTATGTTGATACTCTTGAAGTTGCCACAGAGGCTCCTTACACTGTCTTTATTTTTTGAATTCTTGTTTCTTCTTTCTGTTCTCATGTTTTTTTTTTTTGTTTTTTGTTTTTTGGTTTGGTTCCTTATAATCCAAATTGCTGATTTGATTCTTGGTTTTATCCTCTCTGTTGTTGATTCCTTGTAAATTGTTCTTAATTTCAGTCAGTGTATCCTTCATTTCTGACTGGTTCTTTTTATGTTTTCTATGTCACTTTTTATGCTGTTGAAATTCTCTATGAGTTAATCTACTCTTCCCCTAAGTTTATTGAGTATCCTTATAATCAGTGTTTTGAACTCTGAATCTAGCAGATTGCTTGTCTCCATTTTATTTAGTTCTTTTCTGGAGGTTTGTTCTGTTCTTTCATTTTGGACATGTTTCTTTGTCATCACATTGTGGCAATCTCCCTGTGTTTGTTTCTATGTATTACGTAGAGCTGCTATATCTCCCTGGCTTGGTAGAATGGTCTAACATAATACATGTCCTGTAAGGTCCATTGGCACAGCTTTCCCTATCACTCAAGCTGGGTAACTGAGGTGCAACCACATGTGGGCTATGTACACTCCCCTTGTACTTGAGCATTGATCTCTATAGGCAGGTTGATAGAATGGATTATTCATGCAAATCAGTTATAAGAACTGGCTGTGACCACTGACCACAAACCTCTGACCACCATGGAGTATTAGCTGTGCAGGGGCCTACTTCACAGAGCAGGACTTACTTCATCATGGCTGTGGTGGTCACTGAGTCCACCCCTTAAAGGTGTTGCTTGTGGAGTTGGTTGGATGGTGATGTTCCAACTTGGTCTGTAGCTTTCCACTGGGTGCACAGGCTCTGGGGCCTCTTAGGAGGTGCAGACCAAGGTTAGCTACTGCCTGTGTTCTGACCAGGGTCACCTGGCATAATCTACAAAGTGATCTGCAGATGACTGCTACTTGTGCTGGGCCAGCTGCTGCTAATGCCATGCCTGAGCCACTTAGCAAGAGGAATGAGCCTTGCTCAAGCTAGATGCTGCTTGTGTGAGAGAATTTAGGAAAATCTGAAGCATGAAGCACGACAATCCACTTGTATGGAAAAGTCACTGGAGACAGCTTGGGTGGGCCCAAAAGTTGGGTAGAGTGGAACCACAAAGAATCACCAGGGTGAGGCAAACAGTGTGAGTCAGGCTGGTGGAGTCTCAGATGTGGTGCCTGCCTTTTGGTTCTGTTGTGGGGAGGGCTCAGAAAAGAAACAATGGCCTCTGCCAGAACATCTGTTCTGGGAGAAAGGTTTCCCTAACTCTTGCCCTGATGCTAGACACTTCAGTTCCTCCCCATGTGCCTCTGGGTGCCTTTCTAATCCCCATGGTGGAACTCAGAGGGAGTGAGTCAGAATAAGTCTGTGCAGGGGCCACTTAAGAGGAACTGCCTAGGGTGCAGAAGTTTGTGTCTTTTACAGCCTTTTATAGCCAGAATTCATGGGGACTTACCTTCCTGACACTGGAACCCTAGGCTGGGGCCTGGTATGGGGCTGGGCTCCCTGGCTCGTAAGATATAACTCCTGATTTTTATCTGCCACATGTGGGTGTAGACTAGCCTATTTCACATCTCTGCCTCTCCTATCATTCTCAATATTTTATCTTCTTTAATTCTATAGTTGTAGGACTTCCATTCAGCTTTATTTTTGGTGGTTCTGAATACAGTTGCTCTGTAATTTAGTTGTAACTTTGATGTGGTTGTACAAGGAGGTGAACTGTGTTTACCTATGTGGCCATCTTAACTGGAACTCTAGTTTTATTTTTTCTAATATTTTATTTATTTATTTATTTATTTATTTATTTATTTATTTATTTATTTATTTATTTATTTATGTTAGAAAGGAAGGGAAGAAGAAAGAGAGGGAGAGAAACATCAATGTGACTGAGATACATTGATCAGTTGCCTCTTGCACATGTCCCAACTGGGGAGCGAACCAACAACCCAGGCATGTGTCCTGACTGTGAATCAAACTTATGACCTTTCTCTTTGTATGACAACACTCAACCAACTGAGCCACACTAGTCAGGGCCTGACTGTGTTATTTTAATGACAGGTGTAAGGGTATGTAAAACTAGACTTAAGAAAATAAATACTAAAACAGAGCATCATGCACAATATGCAGAAAAGAATTTAGAATTAAGCATGGTAGAAAAGGTAATGTGGGAGGACATATTAAGATTGAATTTCCCTATTACATGATGAAGTAGGCAACTTTTTCTGTATTAGTCTTTTTTTCCATTTCATGAAAAGACATCACTCTCATTTAAAAATAATGGCAGCATATGAATTAGCTTTGGTATATGAAACAAATGAACTTGCATTACTATATTGTTCTTTTGATTGTTTCATGAAACTGAGTAAAATTATATTCTCCGATCTGGAAGATGCAGCTAAAATGACCTGTTGGTGAACAGAAAGGGAAATTTTAATAACAAATGTGAAGGCCCATCACACAGTAGATCCAACTCTGTCAGATCTTATCAACAATTATGCTTTCTACAGTATATAAAGTAATGCCTCATATCATGGCCAATAAAACTAAAAAATAAATCTCCCTAGCTCTTAGGTAATTTTGTTGTAAAAATAGAGATTTAAGTTGCCTTTCATATTTTTATAATGGTTTTAATGCAACCACAGAAAACATAAAATAAAGGATGTTGTATCTTGTCCAATTTCAAACATTTTGACCATTTATGTACATAATTAGAAGACAGTGTAAACTTAAAATATGACAAACTGCATTCAGCCCATACCAGAGAAAATGAAAATATCTTACTTGTTAAATATGATGTAATAATTTTAAATAACATCACAAGAAGATACATGATTTATTTATCTGGGACTTTGGTACTTTTATAAAAAGAAGTTTTAGTTACTTTTCAGATTCCTCAAAATGAGAGGAAGCTCTTAATGAGATTTTGGACTGTATGGAAATTGAAGGAGATAGCTTCCTTAGGCATGTGCCTTATTAGATGGCTATCATTGTTAACAGCCATAGAAAATGAATTAAGATGTTGGGCAGACATAAAGTCACACTTCCAAAGTGTTAGAGGTATGTCCTTCAGAAATTTGGGAGTGCATTGAAAATAACGGAGGAGAAAAAATTAAATTAACTAAAAAATTCATATGCTATTTCTCTAAAACTGTTTTGATGATCTTCAAAGGCACCTTAAGGAGCCTAGAAAATGATAAGCTGACTTCACTGAAATTATTCAATATTATGTGTAACTTGAAACAATTCACACAGAAAAAAAAGACTTACTTTGTTAAAATAAGACTGCTTCAGAAAACACACACATTGAGAGTGGGCAAGATGGCAGAGGAGTGAGTGGAAGCCATATTACCCTCCTCCCAGGACAAATCTGGAATTATAATTAAATTGTGGAGAAATTACTCAGAACAAACAACTGAACAATAGCGAAAGATAAGCCTTATAACCTTAGACAGACAGAAGAATCATCTTCAGCACAATTTGCCTGGTAAGGAGTGTGGTACAGACTTGAGAGAACTGACTGGGTGCCCACAGGTGGCAGCACCAGAAGGATAATTAAGTGGTAGGTTGGATCCCCCTAAGAAGAATGGGGTCTAAACCCTAAGCTAGGATCCCCAGCCTACAGCACCAGAGCCCAAAAAGTACACAGAAAACAACTGGCTGTGGAAAGCAGCAGAGTTGCTCTCTGCCAGTGACAGGTGGCTGGAGACACAAAGAGCCATTTAAAGGGCCAACACACAAACTTTCATTTGCTGTCACTTACCTGGAGTTCCAGCAAGGGTGGGAGCAGAATGGGTTAGAAATGCCTGAGGAGAGACTAGGGATAGAAGCTTTGGGGAGAGAGCAGAGAATAGCTGTAGGGATCCCAGTGCTGAGTCATCCCCCCAAAAGTGACAGCCCTTGTGCTCATGCAGACTACTCCCCTCTGAGCAGCAGTAGCCTGAGGGAAAACAGTAGCCCCTAACCCCAGGAGGAATTCTTCCCTGGCCTATGGGGCTTAAATATGACTGCTGAGTGCAAAGTGACTAGATAAACAACTAAAGGAGAAAACTGTAGACAGCAAATATCTGGCAGTCTCAGAGCAGGCTGCCTAAGATCAGATGGGCTCAACATCTGCCATAACCAGAGTTGGAACCAGAGAGGAAAAAAAATGGTAAATAAAAGAGGCTACTGAGTCAAAAATCTACTGTGGTTTTCTCCATGATTAGTGATATTATCATTCCTGCATAGCTTTTTAACATTCATTTCTTGTCCACCAAGTTTGTACATATTACCTCACTAGAACTTATGCTATAGTTTATTTCTCTCCTTTCTTATAATAGTCTTAATCTCTTTACATCCTTATTAATACTGCTTCATTTGCTGTTGATACACAGATAGTGGGAGTGGGGGATATTTTTGCAGATGAGGGCTTGTACCCTGGGCTTTGTGGTTTTCTTATGACAGCACATGCACAACAGCATACAAGATGTGGTGGGCAGAGTGACCCTCAGTCAACCAGATGGAGGGAAGGACCCACCAAAGAAAGACCTGTCAACAATCAAAACCCAAACACATCCAGGGAGTCAACATAAACTGCATCCCAAGAGCAGCCAGTTTGGGAGATCAAGGAGACTGTACCACTGAATCTCACAAGTCTCCTACCATAGAAGCTCACACCAAAAACTCAGGGAGTCAGAGCAGATCAATTTAAGAAGCAGAGGCTACCAAGAAGAGTCTCAAAAACAACATGAAGAGAAATAATTAAACCACAAACAAAAGGAAAGGAGGAAGCCTTAAAAAGAATGGTAAATAAAATAGAGGCAAGTCAACTATCAGAATAGAGTTCAGAGCAATGGTATAAGGAAGCTCAATGAGCTCACTGTGAATTACCAAGAATTGCAGGGAAATTACAAGGAATTACTACAAACTATATCATCATGAAAAAGGAAATAGAAACCATCAGCAAGAGCCAAGAGGAAATGAAGAATGCAATTTCTGATTGAAGAACATGGTAGAAAAAATCAAAAGAAGGGTAGATGAAGCAGAGGATCAAATCATCGAGTTGGAGGACAAGGTAGAAAAAACACCCCAGAAGAGCAAGAAAAGGACAAAAAACTCAGAAACAAAGAAGAGGCGTTAAGAAACTGAAAGAAACATGAAACATAACAATATCCATTATAATAGGAATGCCAGAAGGAGAAGAAGAGCAAGGGATGGCAAACCTGCTTGAAAAAGTAATGATGGAAAACGTCCCTAATTTGATGAGAGAAAAAGTCACACAAATCCAGGAAACACAGAGGGTCCCAATCAAGAAGAAGCAAAAGAGGCCCACTCCAGGACATCATGATTAAAATCACAAAATTCCTAGACAAAGAAAGAATCTTAAAGGCCGCAAGGGAGAAACAGGAAGTAACATACAATGGAGCCCCAATAGGGCTAGCAGCTGACTTCTCAATGGAAATGCTACAGGCCAAAATGGAATGGCAAGAAATATTCCAAGTAATGAAAACCAAAGACCTGCAACCAAGACTACTCAATCCAAAAAGGCTCTCAATTAAAATGGAAGGTGAAATAAGGAGTTTCCCAGAAAAAAAGAAGGCTCAAAGAATACACCTCCTCCAAACCAGCACTGCAAGAGATGCTAAAGGGACTGCTTTAAGAAAAGGAAAGAAAAGAGTGAGTGTGAGAGAGAGAGAAGCACAGGTATGAAGGAAGTTAAATAGCAATGAATAAGTACCTATCAATAATAACCTTAAATGTAAAACAATTAATTGCTTCAATCAAAAGATATAGAATAGCTGAATGGATAAGAAATCATGATCCACTCATATTCTGCCTAAGAGACCCACCACAGAACAAAAGGCCTGCACAGACAGAAAGCAAAGGGCTGGAAAAAAATATTCCAAGAAAATGGACAGGAAAAAAAAAAACAGGGAGGCAATACTCATATCAGACAAAATAGACTTCATAACAAGCGCCATAAAAAGAGACCCAGAAGGTCACTTCATAATACTCAAAGGAAGAACACACAAAGAAGACATAAACATTATGAACATATATGCACCAAACATAGGAACACCCAAATATATAAGGAAGATCTTGGAGGACTTCAAGAAAGATATTGACAGCAACACAATTATAGTAGGGGATTTTAACCCCCCAGTGTCAAAAATGCATAGATATTTCAAACAAAATATCAACAAAGATATTGTGGCATTGAACAATGCCCTAGATCAAATGTACTTAGCTGATATATATAGAATCTTTCATTCCAAGGAGGCAAAATACATTGTTTTCAAATGCACATGAAAAATTTTCATTTTTAATATTTAGTATTTTGTGATTAGGTAAATTACTAGAGAAAAACACTAAAAATATTTAATAACTAATTGACAAAGAGGTTCACATATATTTACTGTGCTGTAGAATGTTCATGAAACTGTTTTACAAAAAAATAAACAATTTCAACTTTTGACTCAACAATTTATCTCTGTGTGTGTGTTTCTCTCATACAGTTCCCTTACCCCAAATGATTACACTCTCATGTGCAGATTTTTTGTCACCTCAGTGGCTAGACTTCCTCTCTCAAGGTATAGAGATACAGGAAGGCATTGTGAACAAGGAGTGGAAAATTAGAGAAAATAGTGGATAATTCTAAAAAGTTCTTGCTAATGCATGGGAGCACAAGCTTCTACCTTCTTTCCTCCCCTTAGAGTTAACTTCCAGAGCTACAATTCTATCTCTGACCACTAGAAGGAATTTATCTACATTGAGTACTCTTTTCTTTTTTTTAGAGGTAAGTACATGATTTGTTTTTTCTACTCTCATTACAATGACTCACAAAACTCTGCCATTTCCTTTATATTTTCCAGGTCTTGTTTTCTTTTTTGTATTATCTTCCTGGGATGGCCTGGAGTGAATTCCAGCCATGAACTATTTTGAGAAAGAACACTTTGTTATGATGCCCTAATTTAAGAAAATCCCACATATTGCAGCAAGAATTTAGTAAAACTATGCTTGGAGTGGTCATCCTTATTGCATGGAGCTCAATTCCAGTCTGTCTCTCCAGTTAACATCTGAATGCCTGTAGATAAGCTCAAGTACCACATTAAGCCTCAACAACCTTGGAAAGCTGGTGATTCTGATATCAGAGTCACCTTGTGAAGAACACATGAAAGAACAGATACAATGTAGCAAGTACAGTCCCTGGACCAACAGCTGGCACTCAAAGTTCTCTGGGTTTGCAGAATGAGGGAACACAGTGTAGTGCAGCCAACACAGAGACTGGCATTCAGAGTTCCCTGTGTTTAGATACAAGTATCTAGGCTTCAGGCCTCCTGACTCTAGTTGGTCTTCTCTGCAGGGGTGGTTCAGTTGGAAACAATTCCCTGGGTGTTAGCTGGTAGCAAGCTAAGGGGGTATTAGGAACAGGAAGTAAAGTATCCTCTGTTCCCCAGAGCTTTCTTTCTCTATGCCTTTAAGAAAGGGACTTCCCGTAAAGATTCCATCTTGTTCCTCTGGCCCTGAGGAAATTGTTTGGGACCAGCTCTTATCTTCCTTGGCAGCCCACCTTGATCTTCAAACATCCAGCTCCAGACTCCACAGATTCTCCTCACAAATACCTTGTGAAGACACTGGTGACAGATCACTGCCTTCAGACCACACAACGGATGAGTTAGTTGGCATGAGACCTTCGCCTCAGATCCTCACTGGGCTAGAGTGGTTCTGGGTTCCCTCCCCACCCCAATCAATGGGACACCTAGACTACCTCCATTTTAGAAGAGGGTTGATGATGGCCAGCCAACCTATTTTCTATGCTCTTGAGGAAATGGGCCAAGTGGGCCCTGACATATCCATTCTGTTTCCACACAGAAAACCTCCCCTCCTATGGATGTAGCTGAATTTTTTATTTCCCTTCTTGAGGGGAAATACCTGAGTCATGTGTTCCTCTTAGGACCAGAGTTTGGATAATGGGGAGGGTCACCTAGGTTGGGGGGATTTAGTGTAAATTAACATTTTTTATTCATACTGGAGGTGGGGAAAGACAGAAAACCCACCATTACCCTTGAATCTCACATCAGCTATTCAGAGTAGATTCTGTTACCCCACAGCAATTTATTGAAGCTTGCTTTATGGCCCAGCATATGACTTATTCTGGAATGTTTCCTGTGTGGTTGTTGTGTGCATTGTTTTATGTTACTTTGTTAATTTACTTAAATCACATTTTTAAATCTTCATGTACCTGAAATTTTGTCTTCCATGTTGTATGTAAATCAATGAGCTGTGTTAAAATCTCCCACTGTGACCATGGATTTGTCATTTCTCCATTTACTTCTACTAGTTTTTGTTTTACATGTTTTTCTGTACAGTAAGACATACATACAAATTTAGAATTTTGTATTAACATCTTCTTATTGCATTGAGCCTGGTATAATAAAGAAATTTCATTCTTTCCCTTAGTAATTTTTTAAAAACTACCTTTTCTTTTACTAACACAATACCAGCTCTCAAGAGGTTATTGTGTAAATAATATACATTTTGCCAAATTGTTGACTCAAATTTTCTAGATTATTAAATTATGCATGTATCTCTTTAAAGGACCATATGACAGAACTTTTTAAAAAAACTCATTCTGATAATATTTGTTTTCCTGTTTGGAATATTTAGTCTGAAACTCTTAATGTAAATATAGATGCAAATTGGTTTATATATACCATATTACTGTACATTTCTTTTTGCCTGTCCTAAGTCACTTTCTTCTCCTTTTGTTTGAAATGACTAATACATTTAACTATTAAATTGTTCCCTCATTTGGCTAGATACTTGGACATTCTTTTCCCATTTTTGTAGTATTTACTCTTAAAATTACAATATATGTTCATACACTGCTTTTCCACAGTCAAATGTAAAATAGTCTCTTAAAGATCCTCACAAAATGAAGGGACCTTTGAACAGTTTGATTCCATTCAATGCCTACCAATTTATTGCCATACACTTTAATCCTATATATATTTAACCCCCCAGAATAAATTACTGCCATCATGCTATACAATAAGCATTCATTTAGATTTGCCTAAACAGTCACACATGTCTTTAGACTTCCTTTCCTGCATCTATGTGCTTCCATCTGAGATTATATTTCTTCTTCTTGAAGAAGAATCCTTAATATTTCTTTTAGTTTGAGTCTTCTGGTCACAAATATCCCCAGTTATTGTTATGTTAACATCATTATGAAATGTATGCCTTTTCTTTCTTTTTTTAAAGATTTTATTTATTATTCCCAGCCAGGGTACATGCCTGGGTTGCAGTCCATGACCCCCAGCAACCGCACATTGATGTTTCTCTCTCTCTTCCTCCCTCCCTTCCATCTCTGAAGATAAATAAAATCTTTTTTTTAAGATTTTATTTATTTATTTTTAGAGAATCTTTAAAAAAAGATTTTATTTATTTATCTTCAGAGATGGAAGGGAGGGAGGAAGAGGGAGAGAGAGAGAGAAACATCAATGTGCGGTTGCTGGGGGTCATGGCCTGCAACCCAGGCATGTACCCTAACTGGGAATCAAACCTGCGACACTTTGGTTCGCAGCCTGCGCTCAATCCACTGAGCTACACCAGCCAGGTGCATGCCTTTTCTTTAAGAATTTTTTCCTTAAAGCATAATTTTCTTCTATTAATATTGTTAAACTGACTTGATATCTTGTTGCTTTTGGAACTTCCACAACCAAAATCTCTTCAAATACTACTTCTGCACTGTTCCCTCTCCTTCTTACTGGGGCTCAAATTAAATATGGGTTAGATATATTCACTACATCTCTAATTTTCTTCCCTTCTTTTTTGGTATTCTCCATATTATGTCTCTCCAGACATTATTCTTGATATTTTCACAAGACTTCTCTTTCATGTCTCTAATTGCTCTTTTAGGCAAGAACTCATCTTTGACCCTTGAACCATAACACCAAACTTTCAGGGTAGATTTTATTTTTTCCTTAGAGCAGAGGAGGGAAGTGAGAGTTAGAGATAATAAACAACTTGTCCCAGGTCACCTAGCTTGTAAGGGGCAGAACTGGGGCTAACATTACAAATTAAACTCAACACCTAAACCCTTTATTTTGTGCTTTTCTTCTTGGCTATGAATATTCCTGATCTCTCATCTCCCAGGACGTGGAACCACAGTGAAGTCTTGTGATGTGTTTCATTTTAGATTATAAAAATCAGTAATATTTCCTCATTAGCCATGATATCTCCCCAGGACTTTTTCTGACATTGGGACCATTGGTGTGTTGTTCTTAATTTCAGGGCATAATACCCAATGCAACACCATACATAGAAGATCAGGCTGGGGTATGTACCGAAGGAGATATATCAATTTGTCTGAACACATCAGTTCTGGCATTCATCCTTCATCCCACAAACAACAAGATGGACATTCCACAACAAGTGATGCTCATGTGGACACCCAAGTAAGATAGTAAGTGACCAGTCAGCATGACTGAAATGTACCCACCAGTGGAATAGATAACCTTGTAGTTAAACATGTCATTCTTCTCTCCAACCTAGAAAAATGAGGAATGAAAGAATCAGATTAGTGGTTGAGAAAACTTTATTTTAGCCTTGGTATCAGTGAAATAAATGTGTATAGAAGACTTTCTGAGCATATATGGACTACTTCTTTCTTTCCACTGATCCACAGCATGCCCTATGCACATTATCATTGGAGAGGCTATTTTCAGAAATGGAACCAAAACCACATTAAGATGGAGAGAGAGCAAAATCCTCCAGAGACAAAAATGGAGAGGAGGCAGGATAAGACCTCAGGAACCTGGTTCAAGATCATTGTGAGTGTCCTGGAAAAGTGGACCTAATATGTAGAAGGTGAACAGAGGGAGTTGTGCTGGATTTGTGTAGAGATACAAGGCACCTTTCTGGGGCAAAAGAGTTGCTAATGTGTTTTGTTATTACTAGGAGTTAACAACCCAGGTCATCTAAGGGCATACTAAAAGAAGCAATATAAAGGGAACAGACAGACTGCAAGGAGAATGGGACAGGTAGTCTAAAAGCAAAAGGGGAAACTACTGCCAAGGAGATGGAGCAACTTCACACTGGAAGCCACAGTTTGGCCCAACCTGAATGTTGGAGGACGTTGAATCTCTGGGGTCCTTTTGAGAGGTTCAGTCCAGGTCTGACTTAGGTAGGGTCTCTTGAAACTTTATAAAAGGTAATACATGTTAAACATCTTAAGTTGATTATTTGAGAAAAACTATTTAAATGTAAAGAATGGTATTTAGAAAACCCGTGCCTGGTACAAAAGTTAGTAATAATAGATATTGTCTTAACTTAAACAATTATTTTAAAGGCTGAAAAGAACATCTGAAAGGAAAGCACAGTTGGGTTTTATCTTACTATTAGATTCCATTATATCACTCTTCTATCTTTTCTTTGGCTCCTAGATTCCATTTGGCATAAAATATGATGAGAAGTGGCTGCTGAATTTGATTCAGGAGCAATGCAGCATCCCCTTCACTCCAGTCGAAGTAAGAGAGGACAGTTAGGTGGATAAGAAGAAACAGGGCAGATGAGCAGTGGCTCTGGTCTCATATTCTGCTTCTCTTGTCACTCTCCATAGTTTCACTATGAGAAAATGCAGGCCCAGTTCTTTGTTGAGAATGCTAGTGTTGTCTTTGCACTGCAGAATGTCAACAGCAAGATTCTGGATGAGGATAATGAGATGGTGTGTGTCAAGGGCATGACCAGGGTTAGCTAGGGGCAAGAGGGCAGGACAGGGGTAAGGTCTTGCTTGAAACCAAGGCTCAGATTTCCTGGTGCTTACTCAGCCCCTCTTGTATTTCCTGCAGATATCTATCTTTGTCAACCCCTCTGATGCCCCCCAGTCTGTGCAGAAGGAGCTGAAATCAGAAAAGGAGAAGTTGGTTAAGGTAATGCAGACTCAAGACCAGTTGTGTGTCTACATCCAGACCCACCTCTTCTTCCCCCACCTATTGCACTCCTTCACCACTTCAGATCCAGAGCCACTGAACCCCATGGGGTAATGACAAGGGGAAGTAAATTGGATTTGTTAGAAAATGAAGAGACTGGGGATACAGGTCATCTTGGCTCTCTTTCTCAGGTCCATATGGTTCTTTCCCATAATCACAGGTGAAGTTGGTAGGGGAATTGGACCAGGGCAAAGGGCTGGAGCCAGAAGAGATGAGTGCAAATGGAAAACCCCTATGCACCACCTTCCCAGGTAATTCAACCAACATAAGGTTAGCGGTACTTTCTTTCACCATGTGTGAGCCTGAGCTATGCTTCATAGTGCTTGTTTTCTGGAGACAGCAAATAGTTCTTTTGGGAAGACCACAGGCCTTTCCTCTTTTCTCTGTGTCCCTCACCTGTGCTTAGAGATATCTTTTTCTTCCTGTGATCTTCTCTCCTGTTTGCTTGGCCTGAGGTCTATTTCCCACTTCTCTGCATCCAGCCTTCTCATCCATGCCCTCCCAACAATGTGCTCTAGGAAACAAGGCATCCCCTTTTCAACAGTACCAGGTGTGACCAGCCTTGAGTCATATACTGGTGCTCTGGACAGAGAAGGGTCCTCCAGCCCAGAGCTTTCAGCCCAGAGCCAGCTGAGACAGGCCATCCTACTCCAAGCTGAGATAAGGTATATATCTCATGCCCTGAGATGAAACTGCTTATCCTTGCTCCAAAAGGGTCTCCCCTCCAATCCCAGGCTAAATGGGGATATTCCCACCTAATGCTGAGGGCCAAGATCTTAGGTGACTGCCATATGACCTCTATTCCTCTGGACCCATGCTCATGACTTGGGCTCTCCTTGGTAGAAACTAGGGTTCCCTGAGATGGTGCCAGAAGTGAGCAGTCCCCAGTGAGCGTAGGACTTCTGGAGGAGGCAACAGTGGAAGGCAGAGGGCAGAGGTGGTTGAGGAGACAGAAGGAGAGTCCTCTTAGGGGCACTGCCCCTCCCTCCACCCATCACATCACCTGCCTGGTCCTTCAGAGGAACCCTGGGTACCTACACACAGTTAGGATTCCTCAGACAAGGAACCAACCAGCACAGGTGCATGGGGGCCATGAGGATAGAAGCTGGTGATCATAAGAGGGGATCACAGACCCCCAACTCTATGCTGAGCTTGAGTGTGACCCTTTACTCCTCAGGACAATCTTCTTCCCCATGACACCCACCAACTGCTGCAGTTCTCACGCCCAGCTCATGCAGAACTCCCATATATGACTTGCATCCAATGTGTTCCCTGCCCATTAGGTGCATTATTTCTATTCCTACCTCAGGGCCCAGGGCCAGCCAAGGGCAGATGAAGAAAAGGGCTGCTACAGGAAGGCCATGTCCCTTTTCTTCTCTCTTCTTCTCTTACCCCCACCTCCAGGGCAGAACATCTTTCTCTTCCTTTTGCTTTGCTTTCTCTTTCTCCCTTTGTCTCTATACCCCTATGTCTCCCCAGTCTCCCCTCCTATCTCACTCTCTTTCTGTCTTCTTCCTTCTCCCTTTCCTTTCCTGCCTCCTAATCCCTCCCACAGTGAGGTAGAAGAACCCTGGGCTCCCACCCCATTCCCTCTTGTCTCTGGAGCTTTCAGTGGGGACCAGGAGGAAGAAAAAAAAAGCAGGGAGAGAGAAGAAACCCTGGAATCTGGGATCAGCAAGAAGCCTTTTCTGGCACTGGAATGGAGACAGGGCACCTGGGTGGGAGCTACTCAGCAGGATGGAGAGGGAGGGGGGAGGGAAGATGAGCACTCTTTACATGGGTCAATGCATGGGGAAGATTCCCAGGTCCCTGGAAAGTTGGAATACTGGAATATAGATGGAACACATTGGGCTGTATGTCTGGTGTAGGTGAGCTTGCTCCAATGAGGCAGGGCTGCTCTCCAGATTCACTTATGTTTCTGTGTTGTCTTGATTTTGGCAGCTCCATCTTGGAACTCTTCCCCAAGGTATTATGCCTGGTAAGTGTATCCCTCAATCACTGACTCCTATGAATGGCACTGCCACCTCCAACAACCTGCCCTGAACTTCTTTAGGTCCGACCCAAGTTACATTTTTGGATCTGATTTTTAATCACATTGGTGACCAATGTGAGAACTTGTGTCAAAGGCTCTGGACTTTCTTCACACAAGTTCTCCACAGGCTCCAGGGCTCCCATAATAAAGATACAAATGTAGTGCTGTCCATGGAATTTCCAGGGCTCTTTTGCACCTGACCTCAGACTTTTACCCTCTCATAGGCCCATTCTTTTCCTGATCATTCAGCACCACCTGCTGGTCTGCAAGGCTGACTTCCTTTTCCCTTTTCCAGGATAGCCAGGAGCCACCTCCACCAACTAATTTGGGGATTGAAGCACACAAGAAGTTACCAACCTGCAGGGTGAGGAGGGAGGATGTAGCAGGGTTTTAAGGTGGTGAATGAGGATGTGCTGTCAGCTGTGGTCTTGAGGACTGTTTTGATTTCAGGGAAGCTTCTTTGGATCTGAGGCACCGAAGAATCTAGTGCTGCAATTTCTGCAGCAGTAAGTAGCTCTGGGAATACTAACAATAGGGAGGGCTGGGACTGCTTACTGGGACTCTCACCTCTCATTTGGGTCCCAGTTAACACAGGCAGCCTCTCGCCTTTGCTCCCTCACAGGTATTACATGATCTATGACTCTGGAGACTGACACTATCTTCTTGATGCCTGCAATGATGGGGCCTGCTCCTCTTTGACCATTCCCTTCAACCCAAAAGATCCAAACTTGTGAGTATCACAGCTAAGACTCTGCTCCTGGGCTGTGTGGCTTCCCAGCAGACACAGGCCAGTTCATGGCAGCACCCACGCTGGCCAGATCAACACATCCTGCTCTTTTTCTCCTAGAAGCAGCTTGTTTGAGTACTTCAAAAATAACAGGAATATGAAGAACCTCAAGGACCCCAGTGCGTGTAGGATGGGGAAGATTGGCAGTCAAAGGGGGCATGAAGGGGCCAGTCATAAATCCCTGGGTGTGGCAACCTTGACCTTTGCAATCCTTCCCCCACAGGCCTGCGCTTTCAACTGCTGAAACATACAATACGTGACGTTGTGTGCTCCCTCTGTGTGTTGCCCAAAACTCAGCATGACTTCAGCTCCTTCATCTTGGACATATGCTTCCAGTTGGTGAGAACCTGCTTCTTCCCTTGGGCTGGCCCAGAGAGACACAGGTGGTTGGGAGGTATAGACAGTGACTGAGCACCTGCACTCTTCTCTTTCAGGAAAGTATGCTCTGCTTCTGCATCAACGGGGTGTTCAAGGAAGGTGAGTGTGCATAGAGTCCCCCCTCCAGATGCCCCACTTGTCCCTCCTGCAGCCTGGGACCTCTCTCAGAACTCTCTCAACTTCCCTGACCCCTCCCTTTTTTTCTGATTCCCTCTGTGTTCTCCTGCTTCCACTCTGCCCCGAACCCATCCTGCTCTGACCTGCACCCATGCCTGTCAGCCCCACACAGCTGGGCTCTTAGGGATACAAGTGTGGGTTTTGGTGGCTTTCATCCCTGATCCTTACTCTGAGACCTTGGGCTAGTTACACGGAACTCTTTTTTCCTCTTTTGCAAACTGGGGCTAATAATGCCCACCTCTTGGGTAGCTGCTAAAAATGAATCGAATGAACTTGTGAAGTGGTTGTCCCAGGGCATAGTAGGGTCCATGTCAGTGGGAGAAGATTGCTCCTATCCTTGCCCTCCCCATTCCTGTCACCCTGACTCCCAGTGAACCGCTGTCCCCTTGGGCATGTGTGGAGTCCGACCCTTACTGAGGAATGCAGTGGGAGCTTGTGAAGCATTGTGACTCTTGAGGTGGAATTGTTGTTGTTGTTGTTGTTCTTCTTCTTCTTCTTATTGTTGTTGAAGTGGAAGGACAGTCTCAGGGTTGTGTGTGTGCCTTCTCCCGGACCTTCATTGTTACCCCTGCCAGCAGTTCCAGGTGAGTGTTGTGCTCTGGGTGAGAACAGGCAGCCCAGCCTGGGCTCAGGGGTGTGGGAATATAGCAGTGCAGGTTTTGAGTTTTTTTTCAGTGTTGTGGGGAACCAACATACAGATCCAAGGAACAGTTCAGCATCGGGATTAAGAGTTTGGGCTTTAGAGTTAGAACACTGGATTCTCCTTTTGACCCCAACACTAACTAGATGTATACCTTAGAGAAATCATATGACTTCTCTGTATCTTTCTCTGAAAAAGGGATTAGATTGTCCTCTCCCTTAGAGTGTTTTACAGACTAAATACAGTGGGGTTAATCCTACAAATCTAGTGAGGCTGGTAGAAAAATCTCTTCAAGTGCTGTCTGTGAGAAGAGCAGAGGTACCAGGCAAGGACTCTATCGATCAGATATAGTTAGTCTATGGAAGGAACCTGGTTTCTTTGCGACAGTAGAAGCAGGATCATTGTTGAGGGTGTGGTGGTGTCCATCCATCGGTTGTCTTAGGGTCCATTTTTGCTCCAGTCTGTGCATCATGAACGATGAACTGTTTGTGAGGGATGCGACCCCTGATGATGCTCAGAGTGTGTATTCCATAGAAGTGCCTAACCCCACCTTCAATTTTGTGCCCACCCTCTCCAAGGAGCAGCAGGAAATGGTGCAGGTTTTCTCCACCCAGTCTGGGATGACCCTCCAGTGGTCTCAGAAGTGAGTGATTGGTGTGCATGGGGATAGGAGGGAACTGGGAGAAGCTGAGGAGTGAATAATATGAACTTGCAGGTAATTTGTTTTTCTTGTTTATTTCACCTATCACCCTGAACACTTCTTTTTCATTACATATAAGCTACACAATTATGTTTTGAACATAAAGGAGGTATATACTCCTTTATGAATTTCATGGGCCTTATTCTTTTATTGACACATTTGGGTTTCAGGAATTTTTCCAACATGCACTGTGCCACAGGGCTTACTGCACTGCATATATCACAATAAATGTGGAGGAATGTTAACATCACACAGGTTATAAAACAGCAGTGTGTGGTCAGTCTCCACTTTGGTTCTAATGGTTGTCTCCTGTCCTTCCTCCACCCCAGGTGGCTTCATGGCAACCACAAGGACTATAGCACAGCTGCACAAGTGCTTGCTCTGCCCAAGGTGAAGTCTGGGAATTCAGGCCAAGTGAGCAGAGACTGGGCTACCTGGGGATAAGACTGAGGGCTCCTTGCAGTGCTAATCTCCCAAATTCCCTGCTTTACTTCCTCCAGCCCAAGTACATGATGCCAGAGGAGGCCCTCCCATAGGCTGATCCATGATCCTGAGAGCACAGACTCAATAAGAATCTTTTGGGTGTCATCATCTTCATCCTCACCATCTTTGTTGTGTTTCACCACCCGTCTGAGTATATCCCTGTTGGAGTTGGGAAGTCAATACTTACCTGACACTCATCAACCCAAAGGGCTGGTTGTTCTGTGTATTTGTCTTTCCCAGGAACAAATTCTTTGCACAATAAAGAATGACTTTGCATGTTATGTCACATCCCTGCAAAATCTATTCAAGACAAAATCCATTAACTTTTCTATAAAGGAGGAAAGGAAAAGAGAGAGATGGTCAACCAGTACCTGGGGAACAGTGTGGTAAAGATTCAAATTCTGGACCTCCTACAGCTCAGGCCATGTGTGCTCCAAATAGCTGTGTGGCTTCTGAGGTGGGCGTAGTGTGTTACCCTGGTAAACCTGGGGAAGTGGTCTGTGCCCCTGGTGTATCAATCCAATATTTCTTTTAAAATATTTTATTTATGTATTTTTAGAGAGGGGAAAGGAGAGAGAAAGAGAGGGAAACATCAATGTGTGGTTGCCTCTCACACGCCCCATATTGGGGACCTGGCCTGCAACCCAGGCATGTGCCCTAGACTGGGAATCAAAGCAGTAGCCCTTTGATTTGCAGGCCAGCACTCAATCCACTGAGCCACACTAGCCAGGGCTCAATCCAATATTTTTTTTAGGTGGAGAACAGTATTACTTTCTTGGCCATACAAATCTATTCAAAATTAAAAATCAATCCATTTTGCAAAAACAAGAACAAAACAGTGTTAAAGAGTGCATGAAAACCTAGGAAGAAAAAAATGTCCTCATTTATTGGTGACAATGGAGTAATATCCTTGACATAAAGGAGAAAATAAAGGAAAAGGAAGTAGTCTAGGTGAGAGTAATTTACTAGAGAGGGTGAGACATTGTATATAGAGACTTTTAAACTTTTTAAAGGGTGAGGAATTACAGCCTCTTTGAAAATCTTCTAAGCATGGTCTATCTCCCCACAAAAAATGTAAATCTATTACCACCTTTTCTCACCCATATTGATAATTTTTAAAAAGTTTTTAAGAAGATTTTATTTATTTTTAGACATAGGGTAAGGGAAGGAGAAAGAGAAGGACAGAAATATCACCATGTGGTTGCCTCTTGCATGCACCCCAATAGGGACCTGGCCTGCAACCCAGGCTTGTGCCTTAGACTGGGAATCGAACCAGCGACCCTTTGGTTAGCAGGCTGGCACTCAACCACTGAAGCACACCAGCCAGGGCCCATATAGATAATTTTAATAACATTTAATAGTTTCCACAGACTTCTGTGTTCAGAATGCATAATCTAAGATTACTGCAGGTGGTCTGCAGAGTGTTCCTCGGGCCCTGGCATAAATGAGGGAGTACCAGGATGGGTATGGACTGACGGATAGTGATCCTGCAGTAAGCCTGGGTTTTTCCTGAGTACCCTGGAGGCAAGGAGGTTAGGGTAAGGGTCCCAGCAGTCTCACTTTTTAAGCTAGGTGAGAGACAGCAGAAATGTCTGAGAGAGGTTTCTACCTAAACAAGATGAAAAAGAAGAGAGAGCAGGTTGACTGGGGAAGCCCAGCAATCACTTCTTTATGATTCTTAGAATATCCCACTATAATGGTGTAGAAGAGCCCTATCTGGTTTCCAGTATGAGAACTGATCTTTGACACTACTATGTATCTGGGAAGTGAGTCACTAGGTGGGGATTTTGGGAAGAGATGGGGGGAACCAAGAGATTTTCTCATGTCAGCACCTTGGTCACCTCTCCATCTATATTTTTAGAGTAAGCAACAGTCAGAAGCATGAATGTAGGGAATGAAAGTCTCTGGAAAGCGGCAGCAGGAAGACCAGCTTCTTCCCAATGTCTTGTCAAAGAAGGGATGACCTTCAGTTGTCAGCAAATGCTTTTCCATATTTAATGAATGATTACTTTAATAGGATAAAATATACACATTTATTAATGAATTTTGAAATTTGACCCAGAAGGGAAAAAGGGTAGATTATTTACACTAAATGTCCAAGATCTGACAACTAGATTTCTTGGGCTTCTTCCTGAAGATCTCCTTCACAGGTAATTTTGAAAACAACTGACTGTGTTTTGGAAAGTCTTCTTGCACCCTTTTTCCATAAAATTTTGAAACAAGCTAGAATGTTCTATAAATGAAGTTGTGTGGAGCCCAGAGAAAATATTTTGTGTGCAGTGCCAGAGAATATGAACACTGAGTTTTTTAACTTCCCTAGGTTGAAACATGTCTCTTAAAAATGAAAATTCATAATTTTCAGTTTTTTGAAGCATACTGACTTTTAAAAAGGAAATAGAGAGAAATGATTAGGAAGAAGATATACAGCCAGGGAGAAGAAGAGAGAAAGCAGAAGAGGCCAAAGTCAATGCCAAGGCTGTTGTGGTGGTGGAGTGGAGGGAAGGAAGGGATGGAGACCCTCCAGGGTAACCAGAGAACAAATCCCAACCGGAGGGAGGGGAGACCACTTCTGGGCCTTCAGATTAGAGAGGACCCGGCTGAGTGACAAGGCTGTGCAAGCTGTGCCCAGAGGGGGGACTTGGAGAGGTAGTTCTTTCCATGGAGTGTGTGGGGGGGGGGTGGGGGGGGGGCGGGGAGGGGGGGGGGCTTGTGAGCTGGTTGATGACGCGGGGCCTCACGTGACCGGGAGCTGCAGAGCATCGCATCAGTGCAGTTGTCACTCCCTTCTGGGTACCAGCTCCCCGCTGTCCTGCGCACTGCGGCCTGGCGTCGGGCCCGTAAAAGCGGAGCAGGTAAGGGCCCTGGCCCCGCGCGGAGGCCAGGGCGGCAGCTGGCCGGGGATCAGTGCAGCAGTCCCTGCTAGCTTTCTCCACTCCAGGCATTCTTAGGATAGTAAATAGTGACCCCTTGGGGTGCGGGTGCTGGGGCAGCAGGATCCCAGGGAGGGTAGCAGAGCGACTCAGCGATGGGAAATCATCCCCGAGCTCCTGTAGGAAAATGGTGAAGCGGGTCGAGGGAGAGAGGGCGGGAGATGCGTCACGGGGAGGGATGTGGCGGCTGCGGGTCAGTGCGTAGTATTTGGCGACAGCACCTGCTTCCTCTACCCTGGCCCTCTGCAGGTCTGTGGGTCTGTGGGTCTGTGCCAAGTATCCGGCAGCGCACTCGCGGCGAGAATCGAGAAGAGGGGAGACAACAAGGGTAGGCTCAGGTGGGTGCGGGAGACAGTGGTGCGGGGCTGTGCAGAGACCAGTCGGAGACCTACCTTCGCCCAGCCCCCAAGTCCTCCATCCACCGTCACCTGTCCTCCATTTTGGTGCCTGCAGAAGCCTGGGCTTAGATCTCAGGGAAAATGGTGGGTTTGCAGGGACGGAGGAGAGAGAACTGACGGGGAGGAGGCAGAGCTGGTACGGAAGGTCCACTACAGAGTGTAGAGAGCCTCTCAGTGGGGAAACATGAGATTTAAAAAATTAACCTTCGGTATCCAGGACTCTGAAAGATTAGTACTGTGGCCTCTGTCCTCGGTGCTGATCAGTCCACCAATAAAATACTCCCTTTTCGTCTCTTGTCTCCTAGGAGCAATGGCGTCCAAAGAGGGGCAAGCAGTAAAAAATCTCAACGTGGAAAATACCAACCGGGAAAATGACAAAAAGGATGAAAAGGAGCAAGGCTCTAATAAAGGAGAGCCCTTGGCTCTCCCTTTGGAAGCTGGTGAATATTGTGGGCCTAGAGGAAATCGCAGGCGGTTCCGTGTTAGGCAGCCCATCCTGCAGTATAGATGGGACGGGGGTCAGAGGCTTGGAGAGCCACAGGCAAGGATGAGACAAGAGAATAGGGAAAGAGTTGGGGATGATATGAGACAGCTGATGGAGAAGCTGAGGGGAAAGCAGTTAAGTCATAGTCTACGAGCAGTTAGCACTGACCCCCCTCACCATGACCATCACGATGAATTTTGCCTTATGCCCTGAATCCTCATGTTTTCCCTGAAGTTAATAGGGAGACACACCTGCTTCCTAGACTTACATGTTTGTGATGTACCTTGCTGTAAACCTTTTGTTGTTAGTTGTTTCTTGTGGGTCTCTACCAGCTTCTGGTTGAATGGTATGCTTTTGCCACAGCCTGTGAGATTTTGTTAGATGAAGAATTTTACCTATTGCATGGAAATATGCTTATTATATATTGTGAAGTTAATAAAGCAGTTTTAAAAATCAAACTATTTGTTTTTATTTCAAATTTTATACTTACTTATTTAATACACAAAGAGAAAAATGATTAAATTTAAATATACCAAATGATTAATACTGGGACCCATTTTTGTGAGATGGGTTGATGTGTTTTACATTATCTGTACTTTAAGAATAAATGGAAAATATTTTAATGATCTTATGAAAGCATTAGGGTCACTTAATAAATACTTGGTCATGAATTTTGCATATTTTAGCCAGATGAATGAACCCAGGACTTCCTTATATATTGGGGACTGTATTTGCCTCACATAACTTTGAAATAAGTTTAGGAATAGTGTTTGAGCTGTGTTTACCTATTTGACCCACCCACCTATTAGCATAGTCCCCAAAGATAGGTCTCATCAGTCCAGCATCCCTCTAACTCAGGACTGCAGCATCTGCAGTTCAAGCTGAAATTTCTTCCTGACAAGAAGAAGGTGCTTAACAAAGTACAATTAATGATTGAGTTAGGAGCTCTTGAGTTTTTGTCTCAGTCCAGTCTCTGAATAAAGTAACCTGGGATATCTAACTTCATTTCTCTATAAGAGATTACTTGCATTCCTAAATTCATGAAATATCCTGGTGTTTCCAAAGTATGCTAATCTGCCACTTGTGTGAGAATCACCAGAGAACTTTCTCAAAGATGTGGATGCCTGGTCCAACCCTAAATTTCAATTGGGCTCCAGAACTTTCATTTTTAGCAAGCTTCCCTGGTGATTTTGATGCACATTAATGTCTAAAGACCTACTAGTATGCATATACTTATTATCACCTTAATTCTTAAATTAAAATAATAACTAGAAGAACATAAAGGTGGATGCAGTGCAGATAAGCACTAAAATGCAAAGCATGAGAAAATTTAAAAAGACCTTTAGATTTAGTACATTAAAATTAACATTGAAACTATACACATTAAACATTTAACAGTGGTTATCTCTTGTGGGATAATGGGTGGTTTTTTCTTTGTAGTGAAGTACATTTTTCTTAATGTGGATTACTTGTGATAAAAAGAAATAAAAGCCAATAAGAAATCCAGACCCCAAAACTCTTCAAAAAACTTACAGATGCAATGGAGGCACTTACAAATTCTCATAGTTAGAACTTACACATGTAGATATATAGATTTAATGTTACTTTTGGATATGGTATTCATGTCCTGGTATAATTGTCCCTCCTGTTGAGTGTGGGTGAAATCACTAGGTACTTCCAATCAATATAATACAGAAAAACCGATGTGATGTCACTTCTATAATTGTGTTACAGAAAATTGTGACTTTTGTCTTGCTAAGAAACTCCTTCCTTATTCCCCTCAGCTCCCAGCTGGCTATGATGAAACAACATGCCATGTTGGAGAGGCCCAAGTGGCAAACTATTGAGATTATCTTCCAGTAAACAGCCAGTGAGGAACTGAGATGCTCAGCCAAATAACCCTTGATCACATGAATCCTGCCAAACAACATAAGTGAGTTTGGAATCAGATCCTTCCCCACACAAGCCTTCACATAATTTCCTGGACCTGACCAATATATTGACTGCAGCTTTGTAAATGATCTCAAGACAGAAAACAGAGATTAGCTACATCTAGATGTTAGACTTACAATCTCTGGGAAAATTAATGTGTATGGTTTCAAGCTGCTAAATTTAGGGGTAATTGTTATATAGCAATAGATATTTAATATAGTATGTATCTCTAAAGGATAGTGATTATTTTAAAAATAATACCAGTACCATAATCACACATGAAAAAGGACAAAAGCTATGTCTAGTCAGTGTTCAAATTTCCAGTAATCTCATAATTTTGAACTCCAAACAATTTAAACCACCAAAGAATAAATTCGGGTCTTGAGCAATACTATTTGCCTTGTTAGGTTGCAAATGACAGGAACAACCTAATATAAAGTTTTGTACTAGGAAGCTGTCAAGAGTATGTGTTTGAGAAAGAGTTTCATATCCAACATAAGCCTAGAGTCAGAGACTCTGAAAACCCAGCCAATGCTGAGACAAAAACTGACCTGTCTTATGCAATGGAAATATAGAGTAGGGTGAGAATCAGGGAGGGGCATTACACACGCAACTGCATAACCCAAAATACTCATCTGTTATTCTGACACTTCATTTTTGCAGAAATGTTGGAAAAACATTTATATTATTAAAATTTCACTAAAATAACCCATTTTGCTGTAGAATATAAAACAACATTGGCTGGAAAAAGTAAGTCATCAGATTACCAGTCACACTTGTGGTTAAGTAAGTACTTTCTTTTTTTAAAAAAAATTTATTTATTTATTTTTAGAGAGGGAAGGGAGGGAGAAAGAGAAAGAGAGAGAAACATCAATGTGCGGTTGCTAGGGGCCGTGGCCTGCAACCCAGGTATGTGGCCTGACTGGGAATCGAACCTGCGACACTTTGGTTTACAACCCATGCTCAATCCACTGAGCTATGCCAGCCAGGGCGTAAGTAAGTACTTTCAATGAAGTTGTTTTACTGTGTTACATTTAGAGAAAACATGGAATTGAGATAATAAAATGAATAAGCAGGTATATGACACCATTTGTCCTGCAGTTTGATTCAATAATGCATGGAGTATGTTACTAATAAGTCATGTTTTTTTCAATATGCACAAAAATTAAAGGACTAATGTAAGTACATGGAAGATGTAATTTTTGGGTCACCAGAACCTCAAATCTTGAAAATGAGGATGCCCTCTGAGAGTTATAAACAGATAAATCTGACAAACAATGGACATGGGTTTTCATCTACCTAAATAACACAAGAAATTACCTGTGAATATGATACTGAAAAGGTTAAGAACAGTTAGTAAGTACTCCAATCAATGTCATCTGGAGTTGTTCAATGGTGGCAAGACCATGGAAATGCTTCAGGAAGACCAATGATGATAGTAAAATGCCCACATGAAGCAGAGCCTTGAAGATTCTTTAAGCTACTAGATGTCAAAATGGGTATAAGTCCTAAGAAATATTTTAGATTTTTTTAAAGAAGACAATTATGAAATAGGTGGCAAAAATATAAAAGGCAACAGAAGAGAGAAAAAAAGATTCCAAAACAGAAAAAGTGAGCTGAATGGGGCTCTGACTATAATATCCAGTTGGCTCACTGTGGAAAATGAACTAAAAAAATAATTAATGTATATCAAGGTACTAAAATATATATTTTAAAGAAAAATAGAGGTTTGGAAGATGGAAGTGAGGTAGGTGGGAGCTTAACCCACTTTCTCGTACACCCAACTGGGACACCTAGCTGATCTTCTGAAGAACAGAGTGAACAGCAAATGGAATCATAGCTTATATGAACTTTGGAAGCCAAAGATTGCAGAGGATGCTTAAAAATGGACAGTAAGGAGATTGCACAGGGTGATGGGAAGGTCCCTAGACTCTGTTCATGGGACCACAGCTGCTGCAGTCCCTGGGCCCTGCTAGGGGCACCACAGCAGCCTTAGGAGCTTTGGAGGAGAGCTGGGCCAGCAATTGTGACTTCAGAGCTCCCTCCCTTCCCAGAGCAAGGAAGTCAGTCCCACCTAGGAGAGGCCTAGATGCTTGAAGTCACTGGGGGAACAAAGATGCAGTGGAAGACACAGCAGGGGCCATTACCCAGCTTGGACTGTGGTCCCTGACTTCACAGTATCAGAGAAATCAGGGAGCAGAGAGACACGTGGAAATGGGAGAAGAGTTGAGTCATGACTGATCATGACCTAGACATTCTTGGGACTGATCAGAGAGTTGGACTGTATGAAAAGCTGGGCATTTGTTAAGAATGGCAACCCACAGCCAAGGGAAATTCACTAAAAAAAAAAATAGTGCACAGCCGCTGTGCAAGGACCTCTTCCACACAATAGCTGGGCCAGTGAAGAGGGAGGAGGAGGAGGGTTGCTGCACAGACTGATTAGAGGTGAGCAGCAAGGGCTCAGAGAGTTAGGAGTCCCCAGAGAGATTTAATTTAATAGGGGAACTAAACTATCCTGAAGGGACTTTGAGAGTGTGCAGCACCCAGGCCAACAAAGAGGGAGGGGGAGGGGTGTGGGTTACTCCTAATAAGTGCACCTCATAGGAGGAACAGTGTGGTGGAATAAAGGCACTGGCCTGGTGTAGATGGACAGTGGGAGCCCTGTAGCACTGAGAAGGCTTGGGCTAGAGGCTGGGCACATGTGAATACTGAAGCCCAGACCAGAGTCCCCATTCTCACAAAACCACAGGAAAGGAAAAAAGTGAAACCCACCCCCGCTCTGCCTGCAGCAGTCAGGAAGACCAGCAGAACTCCCTTGGCAGGTTTAAAGTCAGCAGGAGGCTTTTTTTTCTCCACCCCCCCCAAGTGAGAGGCAATAAGACCTGGAACTATGAAAAGACCAAAGAACCAAAGATGTGTCCAGAGAGAGATCAGAAGGCTAACGCCAACTGGGAAACTGAGACAAATTTCATTTTGCCATTCTGCAGAACTTGCATTCTATTTTTTACTTTTGTTATTACTTTTTCATTATTTTTATTTATTTTGTTTTATTTTTTAAATTTTATTTCTCTTCTTTCTGTTTACTTTTCTTCATTGTGTTTGTTTAATTGCATTATTTGACTGGTTTTCTTTGTTCTTTTCAAAGTGCATTTTAATTCTTTTCTTTCACTTCACTCATATTACAATAACACACTACTCTTGATCTTCAATTTTCTATTCTTTTAGTCACATCAGATATTTTGTGTCATATTGTTGTTCCTGTATTATTTTAAATAATTGTTGTTCCATATTATTGTAAATACTACACAGTAGCCCTCCCTGCTCTTTGCCCATTTCATTATTTCCTGAGCATTATTACTGTTGTAGTAAATTTTATTCTGTCACACATTTTGCCTAGTTTCTATCCCTTACTTGCACTATATCTTACCATCTAACCTTGCACAAGCACTGTTTCTGGAGTCAGCTTACATTCTTTCTCCCATCTAATAAGAGTTTTATCTCTTTTTCACCTTTTATAAAAAGCAGTTAGTTGGGTGAAATATCATGGTTATTGCTGGTACTTCTCCAAAGGACCTCCTATTTGTTCTCTACTTGTTAGTACTTTAAATTCCATAGAATACTCTCCCATTGTCTTATTCCAATATGCCTTCCCCCTGCCACTGATCACATACAAGATAAGGTGAGAGTTGTGAACACCACCTTATGCTGGAGGAGATAATCCACCAACAAAGGAACCAACAACAGGTCAAACACAAGTAGAACAAGAGAGCACACACAAATGGAAGAAAGGGCAAGCATACAGCATCTAGACAAGGCAATCAAAGAGACCACACCACTGAATCTCATAGAACTCCTACCATGGAATTTCACTCTACAAAGGCAGCTAGCAAAGCAGAGAATCAAGAATCACAGAAACAAACAACAAGAGTCACCTGAAATGGGGAGACAAAGAAAGAGTCTGCAATCAAAAGGAATAAAAGACTCCCCACTAAAAGAGCTAGATGAAATGGAAGCAAGCAAACTATCAGACATAGAATTCAAAAGAATGGTTATAAAGATTTTCAAGGAACTCACAGACAACTACAAGGAATTGAGTGAGTACTACAACAGTATGAAAAAGGAAACAGAAACTATAAACAAGAACCAGGAAGAAATGAACAATACAATTTATGAAATGAAAACACACTAGAAGGAATATCAAACTGGCTGGAGGTGGCAGAGGACCAGATTAGTGAGCTAGAAGATAAGGTAGAAAAAAACATCCAGGTAGAGCAGATGCATGAAAAAAGACTGAAAAAAAATGAAGATAGCTTAAGAGAACTCCAAGACAACATGAAACACAATAACATTTGAATCATAGGAATACTAGAAGGAGAAGAAGAGGAGCAAGAGACAGAAACCTTGTTTGAAAAAATAATGACAGAAAACTTCCCAAACCTGGAGAGGGGAAAAGCCAGTCAAGTTTGAGAAGCACAGAGGGTCCCAATCAGGATGAACCCAAAGCAACCTACCGCAAGACACATCATAATTAAAAAGCCAAGCTTCAAAGCCAAAGAGAATCTTAAAAGAAGCAAGAGAGAAACAAGAACTAGCATACAAACCAGTTTTCATAAACCTAGCAGCTGATTTATCAACAGACACAGCACAGGAAAGAAGAAAATGGCAAAAATTATTCCAAGCAATGAAAAGTAAAGGCCTGAAATCAAGACTACTCTACCTAGTGAAGCTCTCAATCAAAATGGAAGGCAAAATAAGGAGTTTCCCAGACAAAAGAAGGCTGAAAAAACACACATTCACCAAACCAGCACTGCAAGATATGCTAAAGGGATAGGTATAAGAACAGGAATGAAAAGAGTGTGAGAGAGAGGAACAGAGGTATAAAGGGGGAAAATGAACAAGTACATATCAATAATAAGCTTAAATGTAAATGGATTAAATGTTCCAACCAAAGGACAGAGTAGCCGAATGGATAAGAAAATGTGATTCAAACATACACTTCCTACAAGAGACTCATCACAGAACAAAAGACCTACACAGACAGAAAGTGAAGGGTTAGAAACAAATATTCCAAGCAAACAGGGGGAAAAAAAGCTGGGGTAGCAATACTTATATCAGACAAAGTAGACTTCAAAACAAAAGCCATAAAAAGAGACACTGAAAGACACTTCATAATACTAAAGGGAAGAATCCATCAAGAAGACACAAGCATTGTAAACATATATGTACCAAACATAGGAGAACCCAAATATATAAGGAAAATTTTGGAGGACTTTAAGAAAGATACAGAAAGTAAGACACTTTTACTAGGGGATTTTTACCCCCCACTGTCAACATGTATAGATCTTCTAAACAAAAGATCAACAAGTATATTGCAGCATTGAACAATGCCCCAGATAAATTGGAATATATATATATATATATATATATATATATATATATATCCCTTCAACTCAAAGAAACAAAGTACATATTCTTTTTAAATGCATATGGAACATTTTCAAAGATAGACCACATAATAGGACACAAAACCAGCCTCAACAAATTCAAGAAAATTAAAATCATATCAAGCATTTTCTCAGACCATGAAAGACTGAAACTAGAAATGAGCCTCAAGGAAAATACACAAAAACACTCAAATTTATGGAGATCAAATAGTATGCTATTAAACAATGAATGGGTTAATAATGAGATCAAGGAAAAAAGTAAAAAAAAAATGTTTCAAGAAACAAATAAAAATGAACACACAGCAGTCCAAAATTATGGGACACAACAAAGGCAGTCCTGAGAGGGAAGTTCATAGAGATAGAGGTGACCTAAACAAGAAAGAAACATTTAAAATAAACAATCTAACCCTACACCTACAAGAACTAGAGGAACAACAACAAAGCCCAGAATGAGTAGAAGGAAGGAAATACTCAAAATCAGAGCAGAATTTAAACAACATACAGACTAACACAACAATCCAAAGGATCAATAAATACAGGAGCTATTTCTTTGAAAAGATAAACAAAATCAACAAGTCTTTATGCAGACTTATCAAGAAAAAAAGAGAGAGAACCCAAATAAACACAATCAGAAATGAAAGAGGAGAGATTACAAAGGACACCACAGAGATACAAAGAATTGTAAGAAATTACTACAAACAACCATATGTCAAGAAATTTGAAAAGCTGGGTGAAATGGACAAATTTCTAGAAAAGTATAATCTTTCAAAACTGAATGAAGACAAAGCAGAAAGCCTGAACAGATCAATAACAGCTAATGAAATTGAAGCTATAAAAACAAAAAGCAAACAAACAAACAAACAAAAATCCAGCACACAAAAGCTCAGGATCAGATGGTTTCACAGTAGAATTTTATGAAACATTTAAGGAAGAGCCAACTTCTGTTCTTTTCAGACCATTCAAAAAAATCCAAGAAAAGGGAAGAATCCCAAACATTTTTTAAGAAGCCAGCATTGTCCTAATTCCAAAACAAGATAAAGATACAACAAAGAAACAAAATTACAGGCCGGTATCACTGATGAACATAAGATGCTAAAATTCTCAACAAAATATTGGCAAACCACATCCAGCAATACATTAAAAAGATTGTGTACCATGATCAAGCTGGATTCATCCCAGAGATGTAGGGATGGTAGAGTCTTCACAAATCAATACTGTAATACATCACATAAACAAAAAGAAAGACAAAAATGGCATGATAATATCAATAGATGGGGAAAAGCATTTGATAAGGTACAGCACCCATTTTTTATATAAAAAAACACTCAGCAAATTAGGAGTACAGGGAGTATTCCTCAACATTATAAAGGCCATATACAAAACACCTACAACCAACATCATACTCAAGAGGCAAAAACTGAAAGATTTCCTAATAAGAACAAGAACAAGACAAGGGTGTTTGTTTTTACCACTTCTACACAACATAGTATTGGAAGTCCTAACCACAGCAATCAGAGAAGAAACAGAAATAAAAAGGCATCCAAATTGGAAAGGTGGAAGTAAAACTGTCACTGTTTGTAGATGACATGACAGTGTACATAGAAAACCTTATAGACTCCACAAAAACTACTCCACCTAAAAAATGAATTTAGCAAAACAGTAGAATTCAAAGTCAACATTTAGAAATCAAAGGCATTTTTCTACACCAACAATGAAAGCTCAGAATCAGAAATCAGGAAAAAAAATCCCATTTACTATAGCAACAAAAAAATAAAGTATGTAGGAATAAATCTTACGAAGGAGACAAAAGACCTGTACTCAGAAGACTACACAACACTGAAGAAAGAAATTAAGGAAGGCACAAACAAATGGAAGCATATACTATATTCATGGTATGGAAGAATTAACATCATCAAAATGTCTATACTACCCAAAGGAATTTACAGATTCAAAGCAATCCCTATTAAAATACCAATGTCAAACTTCCAGCCACAATGGAGGAGAAGGTAGACACAATTTGCCTCCTCACACAACCAAAAGAGGGACAACAACAAATTTAAAAACAAACAAACAAAAGCCCAGAACTTCCAGAATATCAAACTGTATAGAAGTCAGATGACCAAGGAGTTAAAAAAGAAACATTCATCCAGAACAGTAGTAGGAGGGGTGGAAATGGGCTGCTGCGGTGGAGAGGACTCACAGCAAGGTGGCAGATGGAGGACCAGGAAGGCAGTGGCTGGTGGACTGAGTGAGGCAGTGACTGGAGGAGTGGGCAGTCCCATATTTTTGTGCAGATAAACTGGGAGGAACAACTGGAAAGTGAGACAGACCTTGTTACCCAGGGTTCCAGGGAGGGGAAATAAAGCTTCAAAACATTTCACTGAAAAAAACTATGGGGGTTGAGGTGGCAGGAGAAATTTCTAGCCTCACAGGACAGTTCATTGGAGAGACCCAATGGGTTAGAGAATGTGCACAAACCTACCCACCCAGAAATCACCACCAGAAGAGCTCAATTTGCTCATTGGTAGCAGAAGAATGACTGAAAGTGGGGCAAGAGCTGAGGAAGCAGCATTGCTCCCTTTTGGACCCCTCCCTAACATACAGTGCCACAATTCAGAGATGTGGGTTGCCCCACTCAAGAAAATAGCTGAGGATCTAACCCTTACTATGTAAGAAGTGCACCTAGACAAAAAAAATGCCCTAAATGAAAAAAACAGATCAAAACACCAGAAAAAAATAAAACTAAGTGATGAAAAGGTAGCCAACATATCACATGCACAATTCAAAACACTGGTCATCAGGATACTCACAGAAATGCCTGAGTATGGTTGCAAAATGGAGGAAAAAGTGAAGGCTATGAAAAGTCAAATAAAGGAAAATGTACAAGGAACCAAGAGTGACAGGAAGGAAACAAGGATGCAAATAAACAGTTTAGAGCAGAAGGAAGAAATAAACATTCAACAAGAACAGAATGAAGAAACAAGAATTCAAGAAAATGAGGAAAGGCTTAGGAACCTCTGGGACAACTTTAAAAATTTCAGCATCCAAATCATAGGGGTGCCAGAAAGAGAAGAAGAAGAGCAAGAAATTGAAAACTTATTTGAAAATATAGTGAAGGAGAACTTCCCCAATCTGGCTAAGGAAATTGAATTTCGGGAAGTGCAGGAAGCTCAGAGAGTCTCAAAAAATTAAGACCCAAGGAAACACACACCAAGGCACATCATAATTACATAATTACCCAAAATTAAAGATAAGGGGAGAATCTTAAAAGCAGTGAGAGAAAAGGAGACAGTTACCTACAAAGGAGTTGACTATCAGCTGATTTCTCTAAATAAACCTTACAGTCAAGAAGGGAGTGGAAAGAAGTATTCAAAGTCATGAAAGGCAAGAATCTACAACCAAGATCACTCTATCCAGCAATGCTATCATGTAGAATAGGAGGGCAGGTAAAGTGCTTCTCAGATAAGTCCAAGTTACAGGATTTCATCATCGCCAAGCCCTTATTATATGAAATGTTAAAGGGACTTAACTAAGAAAAAGATCAAAACTATGAACAGTAAAATGACAACAAATTCACAACTACCAACAACCTAACCCCCCCAAAAAAAACAACAAACACAAAAATGAACTAAGCAAACAACTACAACAACAACAGATTCACAGAAGTGGAGATCACATGGAAGGTTATCAGTGGGGAGGGGCAGGAGAGAGAGTGGGGGAAAAGGAACAGGAAATAAGAAGCATAAATGTTAGGTACAAAATAGACAGGGGGAGTTTAAGAATAGTATGGGAAATAGAAAAGCCAAAAATACTTATATGTATGACACATGGACATAAACTATGGTGAGGGAATGATGGTGGGAGGGGGTGATGAGGCAGAGGGTATAAAGGGGAGAAAAAGTGAGACAACCGTAATGGCATAATCAATAAAATATATTTAAAAAATGTAATTCTGCCAGCTCAAAAAATACCAATGACACATTTTACAGATATAGAACAAACATTTCAAAAATTTGTATGGAAACATAAATGACCCCTAATAGCCAAAGCAATTTTGAGAAAGAAGAACAAAGTAGGAGGGATCACAGTACCTGATATCAAACTGTATTATAAGGTCACAGTAATCAAAACAGTCTGGTACTGGCATAACAACAGGCACATAGATCAATGGAACAGAACAGAGATCCCAGAAATAAACCCAAGTCTCTATGGTCAATTGTTATTCAACCAAGGGGGTGGAAGCAAAAAAATGGAGTAAAAATAGCCTCTTCAAAAAATGGTGTTGGGATATTTGGACAACTACATGAAAAAAAAAAAAGAAACTTGATCACAAACTTACACTATATGCAAAAATAAATTCAAGGTGAATCAAAAGCTTAAATATAATTTGTGGCACCATGAAAGTCATAGGGGAGAACATAGGCAGGAAAATCTCAGATATTTCATTCAGCAATATTTTCACTGATATATCCTCTAAAACAAGAGACATAAAGGAATGAATAAACAAATGGGGCCTCATCAAGGTAATAAGCTTCTGGACGGTTAAAGAAAACAGCATTAAAATAAAAAGAGAATCAACCATATGGGAAAACAGATTTGCAAATGAGACCTCAGACAAGGATTTGATCACCAAAATATATAAAGAACTCACATTACTCCACTAAAAATGGAGCTGCCTTTTGACTTGGCAATTCCACTGCTGGGATTATGCCCTAAGAATCCTGAAACACTAATTCAACAGAACCTATGCACCTCAATGTTCATAGCAGCACAATTTACAATAGCCAAGTGCTGGAAGCAATCTCAGTGCCCATCAGTAAATGAATGGATCAAAAAACTGGCACATTTACACAATAGAATGCTGCATAGCAGAAATAAAGAAGGAGCTCCTACCCTTCGTGACAGCATGGATGGAACTGGAGAGCATTATGCTAAATGAAATAAGCCAGGCAGTGAAAGAAATGCCATATGACCTTACCTATAAGGGGAACATAATCAACAGCAATAGCAAAAAAGCAAGCAAAATACAACCAGAGACACTGAAATAAAGAAAAAACTGACAGTAACCAGAGAGGGGGGATAATGGAAGAAAATAGGGGAAGGGCCATCAAGGAACATGTATAAAGGACACATAGACAAAGCTAAATCAGGTGGTTTCGAGGGTGGGAGATGGGGTTGGGAGGAGTGGGGTGCATGGTGGTGTGAAAATGGAGACAGACAACTGTACTTGAACAACAATAATAAAAAAGAAAAGTAAGAGGTAATTTCAGTTTATGCAGGAATGGAAAGTAAAGTTGTGTTGTAAATGGCAAAGAAGTGAAATTTTTATCACATACATTATGAAGGAATGTAATAAGAAGAAGGAGTTAATACAAAAGTTTAGGTTCCACATGTATAAGGGACCCATGGACAAAGACAATGGTGGGGGGAGGGTTGAATGTGGGAGGCAGGGATAAGTAGGGCAGGGAAGAGTAAGGGAAGGGGAAATGGGGACAACTGTTATTGAACAACAATAAAAAATTTAGGTTCCATAAGAAATATTATTTATAAAACCAAAGGAAAAAGTAGATAAGCAAATACATAGTTATGCTAGCTAACATCTATAGCAATCCCTGGACAGAAAAAATTGGATGTAAAAACTGTGCCAAAACTAGTGCTGTGCTGATAAGTGTTTTACCAATTAGGGTACCAGTACAATATGTTTAGTGTTAGCCTATTTCCACTCTGTAATTAGGCTATTTACTATACCTGATTTTCAGCTACCAACGTGATGTCACTTAATGCAGAGTGTGAGAAGAGATATGCATAATTAGCTATCCTGAGTTAGTAAGAACAAACTTCAACCCAACACTGGCTCAGAGTCCTCTCTTAACAAGGTGATTAAAACAGGGACAATCCACATAAGGAAAATGAAAGTTGAGAATATGAAAAGAAAATATATTTTTAAAGGAGATGTTGGTTAAGCATAAAGGAGAGAAAGATAAGAGAAAGAGACAGAAGCAGACAGAGACCCAGTTTATGAAATATTACCATAAGAGAGCAAAGAAGTGTGTCTGTTTGTGTATGTGTGTGTGTATGAAAGGGAGAGAGGGAGGAGGAAGAGAGAGACAGAGGGAGAGATTGGTAGATTACTTAGATATGGAAATATGGAAACACTAAGACAACTAATTAATTTATTTTTAATTGAATTAATTGGGGTGACATTGGTTTGCAAAATGATACAAGTTTCAAATGTGCAACTCGACAAACATAATCTGCACACTGCATCCTGCACCCATGGCCCAATGAAAAGTCACTTTCTGTCCCAGTTTATCCTCCCTTTGCCCACCTCATCAAACCTCCATCTCCTTTTCCCTCTGGCTATCATCACACTGTTGTCTGTGTATATGTCACATATGTATGTGTGTACATATATATAGTCTGTCCAGAAGGTATTCAGCCATGTAATATGAAAAATAGAGACATTTATTGAAGAATAGTCAAAATACAAGAAACATTGTACATAGGACAATGATGCCTCAGTCCCTGTCAAAGTTGGGACCTCACACAGTTCTCCCAATTGCCATTGGATGCCATGTCATATGTTCCTTAATCTCATTTATGGTCTGAAATCTCTTCCCTTTCAAAGGTGATTTTCATTTTGGGAAAAGCCAGAAGTTGCAGGATGCCAAATCTGGACTTTAGGGAGGCTGAGTCACATGGGCAATCTGAGGTTTTGCCAAAAACTCTGCATGAGATGTGACACATGAGCAGGTGTATTGCTGTAATGAAACTGCCAACACCAGTTGCCCATAGATGTGGACTTCTGAATCATCTGAATACTTTCCATGGACCACCCAAAGTCAAATGTTCCATCATTATATATTCAATCCCCTTTATTCTTTATACCCCTCATCTCCCTTCCCTCTGGTAACCACCATACTGTTGTCATTGCCTATGAATTTTTACCAGTTTATTTATTCATTTGTTGTCTTCAGTTTTATATCCAACATATGAATGAAATCATGTGGTCCTTGGATTTTTCAGTCTGATTTATTTTGCTTAGCATGATATTCTCAAGATCCATTCATGTTGTTGAAAATTGCAATTATTTATTCTTTTCTTATAGCTGAGTAGTATTCCATTATATACATGTGCCATATCTTCTTATTCCAATCTAGTGAAGGACACTTTGGTTGTTTCCAGGTCTTGGCCACCATGAATAATGATACAATGAACATAGGGGTGCACGTACCTTTGAGAATAAATGTTTTCAAATTTTGGAGATAGATACCCAGAAGAGGGGTTGCTGGGTCATATGGTACCTCTGATGTTAAATTTTTTGAGAAACATCCATATTTTTTTTCTACAATGGATGTACCAGTTTACTTCCCATCAGCAGTGTATGAGGGTTCCTTTTTCTCCACAACCTCTCCAACATGTGTTTTTACTTGTCTTGTTGATAATAACCATTCTGTCAGATAAAGGTGGTATCTCATGGCAGTTTTGATTTGTACTGCCATAATAGCTAGCAGAGTTGAACATTATTTCTTATATCTGTTGGTCATTTGTATGTCTTCTTGGGAGAAGTGTCTGTTCATCACTAGTTACATTTTACTTCTAAGGAATGTATTTACTAGAAAGTTTAAAATTAGATATATGGCTCACATTATATTTTATTACAATATACTATTCTAGATCATTTTTAAGATATATTTTTTAAATTAAAAAATCTTATTTTTAGGAGGGAAGATGGCAGATGGTAGGAGGGAACAGATTCCACTTCCCCCTACACACAAGAGAAACACCCAGCTGATCAAGGGAGGAACAGAACAAACAGCCAACAGTACCCCAACATATATGAATATAGGAGATCAAAAATTGTAGTGGACATTGGAAAAACAGACTGTAAGGAGAGTGCTTCAGGACAAAAGGGCCCAGGGATCAGTGTGGAGACCAGGGAGGTTGCAGCCCCAGGCCCGGGGCTCCAGATCTGCCTCAGGGCACTCGGGAGAGAGCTGGATCAACCACTCCCTCCCCAGCCAAACAAGGATTGAGCAACACCAGGGGAGGACTGGTTCCTTGAAAGCACAGAAAAGGGAGTGAGTACTGAGAGGCAATCACACAGGGGCTGTGAGCACCCATGCATACACCTAGGAAGAGTGTATGCCCCAGGCTGTGTGACCAAGGGCGGCCTGGTCGCATGCCCCCCGTCCGCAACCCAGAGAGAGTGTGGTTTTGTGAAGACCCAGAGCCCACAGCCCTGAGCATGGAAAAGGCGTGGGTGCTCTGCAGGATCCCCACAGCACACAGCTGTGAACACGGAAAAGGCATGCACGCTCCACAGGATCCCTAGAGCACACAGCCATGAGCCCCAGAGACCGTGCTTAGGAGGGCCCAGATTCCACACCCAGGGCCCTGCTGAGAGGAATCAGACTGGCTCTGGAGGGAATGCAGGCTAGCCCAGGGGAGACTACGCGAGAGGCTGTCTGAGTGCTGAACGGAAAGGGAGAAAAGCTGTACCAATGACTCCTGGAAAGGGAGAAAAGCTATACCAATCACTCCTCAGCCTGCTGAAGCCAGCAAGACCAGAAAAACCGGTTTGGCCAGTATGAAACCAACAAAAGATATTATTTTTATATCTCTCAATTCCTTATGCTTCTGTTTCTTTCTTTCTAGTGTTATTCCTTCTTCTTTTCTTTCCAAATTTATCTATTCTTCCTTACATCTTCTGCTGTTTTTTTTTCTGTTTGTTTGAACCTGCAAGTTATTGAATATTTGCATTATTATTTTTCATTATTCTTATATTTTTTATTTTAATAGTATTTTGGTATTCCTCTTCTTTCTGTATAGTCTTCTTTTCTTGGCTGGTTATATTGTATCATTTGATAGGTTTTTCCTGTTATCTCATTCATAGTGTATTGCTAATTTACTGTCCTTCATTTGTGTTCCATTAGTAAACTACTAAAGGTTCTATACTCCCTATTCTTGATATCTAGATCTCATAGATTCTGTCATATGATTGTTGTTCTAATATTACTGTAAATGATAGCTATTCCATACAACTGTAGATACTACACAACACCCCTCCCAAATCTTAGCCCACTTCACGGTTTCCTGAACTCTGGAACTGTAGTGGTTAACTCTATTCTATCACACACCACACCTATTTACTAATCTTCACTTTCACTTTACCTCAGAATCTGACCTTCCACAACATCACTGCTTTCTGGATGCCAGTCACAATCTTTCCCTCCCAAACGAGAGTCTTATCTTTTTTCCATCCTTTTTAAAAAGTGGCTAGTGGCATGGAACATCATGATGAACACTATACATAGCCAAAGGATCTCCCATCTGTTCTCTACTGGCTGGTCCTGTAAATACCATAGAATACTCTCTTTCTGTCTTAATCCATTTTCCCTTACCCCTACAACTGATCACAAAAAAGAGTAGGGGGAAGCTGTGAACACCAGGATACCTGAAGGAGACTGCACCACTGAATCTCACAGATATTCTACCACAGAAGTTCACACCATAAACCCAGGGAATGAGAACAGGTAAATTTAAGAAACAGAGGCTAACAAGAAGAGTCTCATGAACAATGAGGAGACAAAGAAACAATCCCCAAATGAAAGGAAAGGAGGAAGCCTCAGAAAGAATGCTAAATGAAATGGAGGCAACTCAACTATCAGATATGGAGTTCAAAGAAATGATAATCAGGAGGCTCAAGGAGCTCACAACAAGTTACCGGAAACTACAGGGAAACTACAATGAACTCATTGCAAACTATGTCAACATGAAAAAGGAAACAGAAACTATCAACAAGGGCCAAGAGGAAATGAAGAATACAATTTCTGAACTGAAAAACACAGTAGAAGGAATCAAAAGCAGGATCAATGAAGCAGAAGATCAGATCAGCGAGCTAGAAGACAAAGTAGAAGAAAATACCCAGAAACAGCAAGAAAAAGAAAAGAGGCTCAGAAAGAATGAAGAGGGAGTAAGGGAAATGCAAGATAATAAGATATGTAATAATATCCGTATAATAACAACACCAGAAGAAGAAGAAGAGCAAGGGATAGAAAACCTACTTGAAAAAGTAATGATGGAAAACTTCCCTAATTTGATGAGAGAAAAAGTCACACAAATCCAGGAAACAAAGAATTCCAATCAAGAGGAACCCAAAGAGGCCCACCTCAGGAAACATCATAATTAAAATGGCAAAATTTCAAGACAAAGAGAGAATATTAAAGGCAGCAAGGGAGGAACAGGAAGTAACATACAAGGGAACCCCAATAAGGCTAGCAGCTGACTTCTCAAAGGAAACGCTCCAATCCAGAAGAGAATGACAAGAAATATTCCAAGTAATGAGACCCAGAGTTCTGCAACCAAGGCTACTTTACCCAGCAAGGTTCTCAATCAAGAAAGAAGGCCAAATAAGAAGCTTCCCAGACAAAAGAAGTCTAAAAGAATATACCTCCACTAAACCAGCTCTGCAAGAGATGCTAAAGGGACAGCTTTAAGCAAAGGAAGGAAAAGAGAGAGAGAGAGAGGAATATAGGTATGTAAATGGCAATAAATAAGTGCCCATCAATAATAACCATAAACATAAATGGATTAAATACTCCAATCAAAAGACATAGAATAGCTAAATGGATAAGAAATCATGACCCACACATATGCTGCCTGCAAGAGACCCACCTCAGGACAAAAGATCTATACAGACTGAAAGTGTAGAAAGGGCTAGAAACAAATTTTCAAGGCAAACAGACAGTAAAAAAAAAAAGACAGGGTAGCAATATTCATATCAGACAAAATAGACTTCCAAAAAAGGGCTATAAAGAGAGACCCAGAAGGTCACTTCATAATACTCAAGGGAAGAATCCACCAAGAAGACATAAATATTGTAAATATATATGTGCCCATCATAGGAGCACCCAAATACCTAAAGAAAATCTTAGAGGACTTCAAGGAAGATATTGACCGTAACACAATTATAGTGGGGGATTTTAACACACCACTGTCAAAAAAGGAAAGATCTTCCAAACAAAATATCAACAAAGATATTGTGGCATTGGACAATGCCCTAGATGAAATGGACATAACTGAGATATAGAGAGCCCTCCATCCCAAAGAAGCAAAATACACATTCTTTTCAAATGCACATGGAACATTTTCTAAGATACACCACATGATAGGACACAAACAAGCCTCAACAATTTCAAGAAAATTCAAATCATATCAATCAATTTTCTCAGATCACAAGGGACTGAAACTAGAAACCAACCCCAAGGAAAAAAACCCCAAACAGTCAAAATCATGGAGACTAAAAAGCATGCTATTAAACAATGAATGGGTCAAGAATGAAGTTATGGAAGAAATTAAAGTTTCTGGAAAAAAATGAAAGTGAACTCACAGCAACCCAAAATTTATGGGACACAGCCAAGGCAGTCCTGAGAGGGAAGTTCATAGTGATACAGGCATACCTAAAAAAAGTAGAAAGATTTCAAACAAACAATCTAACCCTACATCTAAAAGAACACCAGGAACAACAACAAAGACAGCCCAGAGAAAGTAGAATAAAGGAAATAACCAAGACCAGAGCAGAATTAAATGACATAGAGACTAAAAGCACAACTCTAAGGATCAATGAATCCAGGAGCTGGTTCTTTGAAAAGATAAACAAAATTGACTAACATTTCAGCAGGCTCATCAAGAAAAAAAGAGAGAAGACCCATATAAACACAATCAAAAATGAAAGAGGAGAGCTTACAACTGACACCACAGAAATACAAAGGATTGTAAGAAATTACTATGAAGAACTGTATGCCAAGAAATTTGAAAACCTAGGTGAAATGGACAAATTTCTAGAAAAACATAATCTTCCAAAACTCACTGAAGAAGAAGCAGAAAGCCTGGACAGACCAATAACAGCAGATGAAATTGGAGCAGTAATCAAAAAACTCCCGGCACACAAAAGCCCTGGACTGGACAGTTTCAGAGGAGAATTCTACAACCATTTAAGGAAGAGCTAACCCCTATCTTTCACATACTATTCCAAAAAAATCCAAGAAGATGGAAGATTCCCAAACTCTTTTTATGAGGCCAGCATCATCCAAAATCCAAAACCAGATAAAGACACAACAAGTAAAGAAAACTTCAGGCCAACAGCCCTGATGAACAGAGATGTTAAATTCCTGAACAAAATATTGGCAAACCACATCCAACAATACATTAAAAGGTCATACACCATGACCAAGTGGGATTCATCCCAGGGATGCAAGGATGGTACAATATTCGCAAATCAGTAAATGTAATACTTCACATGAACAAAAGCTAAGACAAAAATCACACAATCATATTAATAGATGCACAAAAAGCATTTGATAAGGTACAGCACCCATTTATGATCAAAACACTCAGCAAAGTGGGAGTAGAGGGAGCATTCCTCAACATAATAAAGGCCATATATGAGAGACCTACAGCCGATATCATACTCAATGGGCAAAAACTAAAATCTTTTCCACTAAGATAAGGAACAAGACAAGGATGTCCACTTTTACCACTTCTATTCAATATAGTATTGGAAGATTTAGCCACAGCAATCAGACAAGAAAAGGAAATAAAAGGCATACAACTAGGAAAGGAGGAAACGAAACTGTCACTGTTTGCAGATGACATGACAGTGCATATAGAAAATCCTATAGACTTGGCCACAAAGTTGCTTGGCCTAATAAATGAATTTGGCAAAACATCAGAATACAAAGTCAATATCCAAAAATCAAAAGCATTTTTGTACACCAACAATCAAGCAGTAGAAAGAGAAATCAAGAAAAAAATTTGCCCTGGAGGGCGTAGTTCAGTGGATTGAGTGCGGATTGGGAACCCAAGTGTCCCAGGTTCGATTCCCAGCCAGGATACATGCCTGGGTTGCAGGCCATAACCCCTAGCAACCACACATTGATGTTTCTCTCTCTCTCTCTCTCTCTGTCTATCTCCCTCCCTTCCCCTCTAAAAATAAACAAATAAAATCTTTAAAAAAAAAAGAAAAAAAGGAAAAAAATTCCATTCTATATAGCAATAAGAAAAATAAAATACTTAGGAATAAACCTAACCAAAGAGGTATAAAGACCTGTATTGAGAAAACTACATAACACTGAAGAAAGAAATCAAGAAACACACAAACAAATGGAGACATATACCATGTTCATGGACTGGAAGAATTAACATCATCAAAATGTCCATACTACCCAAAACAATTTACAGATTCAATGCCATACCTATTAAAGTGCCAATGTCATATTTCACAGACAAAGAACAAACACTTCAAAAATTTATACGGAACCATAAATGACCCCTAATAGCTGCTGCAATTATGAGAAAGAAGAGTAAAGTAGGAGGGATCACAATACCTGATACTAAACTGTATTACAAGGACACTGTAATCAAAACAGGTTGGTACTGGCATAAAAACAGGCACATGGACCAATGGAACAGAACAGAGATCACAGAAATAATCTCAAGTCTCTATGATCAATTAATATTTTACAGAGAGGGCACCAACATAAAATGGAGTAAAAATAGCCTGTTCAACAAATGGTGTTGGGAGAACTGGACAGCTACGTGCAAAAAAATGAAACTAGAGCACCAACTTACACCTTATACAAAAATAAATTCAAGGTGGATAAAAGACTTAAATATAAACCATGACACCAGTAAAGTCCTAGAGGAGAAAGTAGGTAAGAAAATCTCAGATGTTTGACACAGAAACTTTTTTACTGACATGTCTCCTAGAGCAAGGGACATAAAGGAAAGAATAAACAAATGGGACCTCATCAAAATAAAAAGCTTTTGCACAGCTAAAGAAAACAGTATCAAAATAAAAAGAGAACCAACTGTATGGGAAAACATATTTGCCAATGATACTTCAGACAAGGGTTTCATCTCCAAAATATATAAAGAACTTACCCAACTCCACTCTAAGAAGATAAGCAACCCAATTAAAAAAATGGGCAAATGATCTGAACAGACACTTCTCCAAGGAGGACACACAGAGGATCCAGAGAAACATGAAAGAGTGTTCAATATAACTAGCTATCAGAGAGATGCAAATTAAAAACACAATGAGATACCACTTTACACCAGTCAGAATGGCCATCATAAACAAAGCAACAAACAACAAGTGTTGGAGAGGTTGTGGAGAAAAGGGAACCCTAGTGCACTGTTAGTGCTACTGCAGACTGGTACAACCACTATGGAAAACAGCATGGAATTTCCTCAGAAAACTAAAAATGGGACTGCCTTTTGACCCTGCAATTCCAGTGCTGGGATTATATCCTAAGAACCCTGAAACACCAGTCCAAAAGAACCTATGTGCCTCAATATTCACAACAGCACAATTTACAATACCTAGGTGCTGGAAGCAACCTAGGTGCCCATCAGTAAATGAATGGATCAAAAAACTATGGTACATTTACACAATGGAATTCTATGCAGCAGAAAGAAAGAAGGAGCTCCTACCCTTTGCAACAGCAAGGATGGAACTGGAAAGCATCATGCTAAGCAAAATAAGCCAGGCAGTGAAAGACAAATACCATATGATCTCACCTTTAACAGGAACCTAAACAATAAAACAAAGAAACAAGCAAAATATAGCTAAAGACACTGAAATAGAGAACAGTCTGACAGTGACGAGAGGGGAGAGGAGAGGGAATTTCAGGGGAATTTAAGGGGAGAATAGGAAGGGTTTACAGAACAAATATAAAGGACACCTGAACAAGAACTAGGGGAGTGGAAATGGGAGGGAGGTGGGAAGGGCTGGGTGGGTGGGCTGGGATGGGAGTAAAGGACAGAAAACTGTACTTGAACAATGATTAAAATAAAATTAAAAAATCACAAATCAAACAAACAAAAATATTGTACACTTAAAAGTCATGTTATGTATTTTTACCTCAATCAAAATAAACAAAAAATATAAAAATCTTATTTTTAAAATTTCTGATAATAAAAATATACATATTCACTTTGGACAACACAATAGAGTATAAATATGAAGAAAATTTTGAATAATTTTAAATCTACTAAACATTGTTAAACATTTTCTTGTCTGGTGTGGCTCAGTGGATTGAATGCCAGGCTGTGAACCAAAGGGTCACTGTTTCAAATCCCAGTCAAGGTAAATGCTTGGGTGGCAGGCCTGGTCCCAGTTGGGGGAGTATGAGAAGCAAGCACACAGTGATGTTTCTCTCCCACTCTTTGTCCCTTCTTTCCCGTCTCTCTAAAAATAAATAAGTAAAATATTTTAAAAATTGTTAAACACTTTAATTTCTTTCCTTTTTCAAAACATAGATTTTATTAGTTATGCTATTGCAGTTGTTCCACTCCTCCTTTATCCCCTTTGGCCCTGCACCCCACCCCTCCGCACATTCCACCCAACTCAGTTCATGTCCACGGGTTGTACATATAAGTTCTTTGGTTTCTCCATTTACTATACTATTCTAACCCCCCTCCCTGTATATTGTGTACTGACCATTCATTCTTATTCTCTGTATATTTCCCCCTATCCTCCCCCTTCCTGCTCATAACCCTCCATGTGATGTCCATTTCTGATTCTGTCCCTGTTCTAGTTGTTTGCCTTGTTTTTGTCATTGTTTTTAGATTCAGTTGTTGATAGTTGTGAGTTTGTTGTCATTTCACTGTTCATATTTTGATCATCTTCTTTTTATTAGATAAGTCCCTTTAATATTTCATGTAATAAGGACTTGGTGATGATGAAATCCTGTAACTTGGACTTATCTGGGAAGCACTTTATCTGTCATTCCATTCTAAATGATACCTTTGCTGGATAGAGTGATCTTGGTTGTAGGTCCTTGCCTTTCATGACTTTGAATACTTCTTTCTAGCCCCTTCTTGCCTCCAAGATTTCTTTTGAGAAAGCAGCTTATAGTCTAATGGGAACTCCTTTGTAGGTAACTGTCTCCTTTTCTCTTGATGTATTTAAGATTCTCTCCTTCTCTTTAATCTTGAGTAATGTAATTATGATGTGCCTTTGTGTGTGCTTCCTTGGGTTTTAATTCTTTGAGACTCTGAGCTTCCTGCACTTCCTGAAAGTCGATTTCCTTTGCCAGATTGGGGAAGTTCTTCATTATGTTTTCAAATAAGTTTTCCATTTCTTGTTCTTCCTCTTCTCCTTCTGGCGTCCCTATGATTTGGATGTTGAAACTTTTAAAGTTGCCCCAGAGGTTCCTAAGCCTCTCCTCATTTTCTTGAATTCTTGTTTCTTCATTCTGTTCTGATTGAGTGTATATTTCTTCTTTCTGCTCCAAATTGCTGATTTGAGGTCCTGTTTCCTTCCCTTCATTGTTGGTTCCCTGTACATTTGCCTTTATTTCACTTTGTATAGCTTTTAGTTTTTCCTCTATTTTGTGATCATACCCAACCATTTGTGTGAGCACACTGATTACCAGTGTTTTGAACTCTCTATTTGAGAGGTTGACTGTCTCTTCATTGCTTAGTTCTATTTTTGGAGTTTTGATCTGCTCTTTCATTAGGACCATCATCATCAATATATATTTTTGTCTCAGTGCAGTTGTTACATTATAAGGGGCAGAACCTTAGGTATTTGACAGGGCAGGGCAACCCACATTGCTGTGTTGTGGCACTGTATGTAGGAAAGGGGTCAGAGAGGGAACAATGCAGTTTGCTTGGCTTTTGACTGGCTTTCAGCACTTCTCCTGCTACCTACAACCATATCGGCCCATCTGGTCCTGATTCCCGGGTGGGTAGGTTTGTGGATGTTATGGAAGCCTCTTTGTGGATGACCTCTCCAATGAACTCTCCTGTGAGGCTGGGATTTTCTCCTGCTACCACAACTCCCACAGGTTTTTACTGCCAGAAGTTTTGAGGCTTTATTTCCCCATGCTGGAACCCTGGGTTGTGTGGTCTGTGCTGCTGTCCAGTTGTTCTTCCTGGTTACCCATATGCAAATGGGGGACTACTAGTTTCCTTTCTTTTAGTCTTTTTTTCTAAACAAATCATTCAAAAATGAAATTTTGTTTTCTAAAAATTAGATCATACTGTACACATTATTTTGTATGCTTTTTTTCACTTAACATTTTAAGATAAACCTTTCCCACTATCCTTAACAATTATTTAAATGAATTAACAAATTGAGTATAATAATAACAATATTGGGAGAATATATCAATGATATTTAATTTAAACATGCCAAAACATTTCTCAATTCAATCCAAGGCAGAAAATATGCAGAAAATAACTGATTTTATCACATAAATTTTATGTGGTATAAGTATAATTTTTAAAGTCAAATAAAATACTGGAAAAATAGCTCGTAAGAAGACAAAGGGTTATTATCATAACTATAGTAAATTGGTTTAAATCAACTAAGGAAAGGGAAACAGAAATATCAAGATGGACCAAAAATAAAAATGCAAACAATTTTACAATTGACTAATAAAAATGTGAAAAAAATATCAGTTTCATCAGCAACCAAGAAAATGCAAATTGGAAGAAGGAAAGATTTTCAATAAGTTGGTAAATAATTTTAATAATAACTGTAGCAGCCAATATTTATTGATAACTTATTGTCTAGGTACTTGTCATGCCTTATTTAATCTCCCTAACCATACACATTGCATGCAGACACTATGGTTAAGCCCTCTTTATAGTTAAAAAGAATGAACCACATATCTATTGCCATACAACTATTAAGCAGTGGAGTTGGAATTTGTACGCGGATAATGTGACTTCTGAGTCATTGCCATAATTATTAATTTATACCTAGAGGTGAGGGTTGAGGAAAATGTCCACTTTTATGCAGTGCTGGTAAAAATAAGAATGGGTACAACTTTTTTTAAAGGTATTTTGAAAATATGTCTTAAGAGCCTTAAAACAATTCTATAACTTTAACGTGGAAATTTTATGCCTATGACTACATCCCAGTTGAGAAGTTACACAGATAATCTGTATTTGAGCTGTAAAAACATCTGAGTGTGCAAGTATGGAAATATTATGTAGTAACAGGATTTTTTTAGCTTTTTAAAATTAAAAACTGAATAAGACTTTAATATTTATAAATAAGGGGAAGATAAATACATTAAGATGCAATAATACTTTGGAAAGCTATATAGTCAGTATAAATAATGGAGTAGTCTAACAGAATAAAATATAAATCTCTCTGAGAAATTTTCATTTCAACTATGTTATATAGGGAGTTTTAACTATGTAAAAAATAATTGACTGAAACTGGCTTAAACATTAAGGAAGTATACAATTTCACATAGCAGGAAGAGCAGAACTAGATAAGACAGGTTTCAGGGTTGATTGATTAAGCAACTAAATGATGTCACCAAGGACCCAGGTTCCTTTTATCTTTGGTCAGATTCTGCTATGTCTAGTGTCAGTTTCACCCTGAGACTAGTAGTACCCTCGATGTAACAAGATGTCTGTTTATGGTGATTGAGGATACATTCTTCTCTGTTTATGTCTCTTAGGAAAGAAGGGGAAACTTCTCTCTCAACCATGGAATATGAGGCCCCCCCTTTAATCTGACTGGGTCGTTTTAAGACTGTTGCCACAGTCAGCCAGTAACAGTGCTCAAGGAAATTCCAGGTCTTGCTAGGTCCAGAATAATTAGTATCTTGTCCCTGAAGTTATCAGTGATGTGAGGTGGAGTATACATCTGGATGTTTAGAGTTCTGTCGGTGGAGAAAGGGGAAATTTATTTTGGGTATGCATACACTACACTGGAAACCTCCCAAAACGGAATGACCCTGGACACTCAGGACCTCCAAGAGGCCCTGAGTGTGAGAAGAAAACACACTGAAAAACCTTTGGAAGGAAAGGAGGCAGAGTATAAAAAACTTCTACTTCATGACTTCTACCTCCAAGAGGCCCTGAGTATGAGAAGAAAACACACTGAAAAACCTTTGGAAGGAAAGGAGGCAGAGTATAAAAAACTAAAGTAATACAGAAAATGCCAAAATCCAGGCAGAGGGTGAGAGGGAGGTGGGGAGAGAGAGAGAGAGAGGAGAGAGAGAGAGAGAGAGAGAGAGAGAGAGAGAGAGAGAGAGAGAGAGAGAGAGAGAGAGAGAGAGAGAGAGGAAGAGAGAGAGAGAGGGAGAGAGAGAGAGAGGGAGAGAGAGAGAGAGGGAGAGAGAGAGAGAGAACGAACTTAACAAAAGCTTCCCAGCTGATAGACATTTGAAGGATCCCTTAAAGCCTGGAATTAAAAAACAAAACAAAGCAAAACAAGGTACCAGATTCAGTAAGACTATTTGCACAGCCTAAATGGAAGTCGTGTGGGACTATGCCCACAAATGCCCAAGAAACCAGTCAGAGAAGAACAGAATAAAATGGAGAGAATTCCAAGATGATAAATTCTTTATCGAGTTTCTACTTTTGTTACATACAAAACACCCCCCTTTATAGAATCTTGCCATGTTCCATGGTCCAGTGCCAAATATGCTGGGCCATTCCTTCCTCCAGAAATATGTAAAAAGTTTACTTTGAATGTTGTTAAACAATAACTGTGAAAAGCAAACATTTTAGTTGCCTCAGCTTTGAATCCTGCTGGAGTTTGCAGGGAATTCCACTGGGCATTGATTTCTCACTTGGTAGGCTCATGACTTCTACCTCAGTCAGGTTACTCTTTCTCCTTCACTAAAGTTTTCTAGAACTTCTCTTCCTGGAAGAATATTCCAATCCTACCCACATTTCAAGGCTCAACCCAGATTCTTCTTCTTCATGAGATCTTCCCTGAATCTATGAGTACCACCACTCTTCTCTTACTCATTGAGCTGATAGAGCCCTGTAGTTTAAAAAAAATTCTCCAGAAATTGTCATGTGCTATTGTAGATCTGCTAAAGCACCTAATGTTCTGCTTCTCCTGTGATGTGTTTGATTGTGTTTTATAATTGTTTTGCACCTGTCACACACCTTAGGTCATTGAGTATTCAGGTCTCATTGTTTCTCCTCTTGCTCTTCTTCAATCCAGTCTTTACATACCAATTATTTTAAAGGACAATTAGAACATACTCTTACTTTCAATTACATTCCTTGAATTCCTCCATTGCATTTAAATAGTTAAAAAAGGAAAAAAAACCTTAAATGGCCATACTTCCATAAATAAATTAGTTTCACTTATTCTTATTATTTAGAGATTAAAAAATGAACAAATTTATACCATGGCCTTCAGGCTCTGCGAGACTGGCTCTTGGCAACACCTCCCACTCAGCTGGGTCATTCTCTCCCCACATTGATAAGCTCTGGCCACACTGGCTTCTTTTGGCTCTAAGTGGGCCAAAGACTCTTCTGCCATAGAGCCTGTGCCCATGTAGTTTCTCCTTCTGTAAGGATAAGCACCACTCAGTCCCTCGATTAACTCTTATTTACCCTTTAAAATTAAACTTAAATACCATACCTAATCAGAGCCTCTCATTCATTCCTTGGTCTAGCCCCTCAAGTTATCCCTCACAGAACCTTGTGCTATTTCTTCATCACAATTTGTGACATGTTTGTTTAATGTCCCCCCCCCACTGGATTGTACATTCCATGCTTATTCATTAAGGCCATGCTTATTCATTCTATCTTATTCATTAGGCCATATCCAGCATCAAGCCATTGCCTGACATAGTAGGCCCTGAGAAATAGTAAATTGAACTTTATTAAATTGTTATTTTAAGGTCAAAACCAGGCACATATCAGCAACATCTTAAGGTCCAACTTAATACTTTGTAAATGAATGAAATATAAGATAGATGAATTATTGAGAAAATACAATGAAGAAGTAGCCTGAAGAATATGTTTTACTCCCACTGTTTCACTATCTAACTTGCTTTAGAGTAGGCTCAGGAACCTGACTGAATTAATAACTCTGAAACCTTCCCCCTAAAAGGAGCATGTATGATCCTTCTCATGAGTGTGTCTACCTGGTGAATCTCTCAGAGTGCATACCTTATACCCCCAGACTGGCACTCCCAGAGCCTTTCTTAGGCTCTATCTTCTCCCATACTTTCATGTTTTCTTCTCCGTTTACAACTCTCTTTGACAAGTAACTCATCAAGGGCATAGGAACTTTGGCTGTCCAACCTGCAGCCCATGGACCGCATGCAGCTCAAGATGGCTATGAATTTGGCCCAATACAAAACTGTAAATTCACTTAAAACCTTTTGCTTTTTGCTCATCAGTTTTCATTAGTGTTTGTGTATTTAACGAATGGCCCAAGACAACTCTTCTTCTTCCAGTGTGGCCCAGATGCCAACAGGTTTGACACCCTCTATGTGATGTGTCTTTGCTCACCTTCTTTGATGGTAAATTCCTGAATGTTCTAAGTCAGGTCATAATAGTATTTGCCTTATCCAAATGAGAGACAAAAAGGAGGAATAAAAGACTCTATTAAATGATAAAGGAAGAAACTACTTACCCTGAGTGAGTTGCATCATTGGAATGGAGTACTTGTGAAGTGTTAGAAGCAGGGAGAACTTAAGGGATTTCAGGGATACCACCACTTCACACTACCACTTATACTTCCTTCTATTATCTAGGAGGCAGCAAGTACAGCAGTAGTGTGACCCTGTACTCATCAGCAGAGTTACTGAGAAAGGGGGAGTGTCATAGAATCTAAGAGGGAAATCAAGAGTTGAACAAAGTTTGAAAATTAATGCCTTGAGAAACAACAAAAAACAGGTACTGAAACAATTTCCTAAGTGTCTCAGAAAGGCATAACTCAGGTCCAAGAAGATCTAATGCTGGGGTATTGATTTGGGTTACCAGTCTTTGATACAGAGTAGTTGTTAAATAAATATGCAGTGAATGAGAGAATAAATGAGTTGTTTTGGGAAACATGAGACAATGGAAAAGATTCAAGTATGACTTCATACAATCTTTTTTCATCTGTGTGCATGTATATCAAACAGAAGTAAGTTCATTTGGTATACATTGTGTCAAAATCTTATGTTATAAAAAGTATTTCTTTGTTGTTGATAATTTTGTTCTTTTACATTATTAAAAGTATACCTTTCTATTTTCGGTTTTCAGTTTAGCATGATAGTAGCTTGGAATACATCACTGTCATTCTTACAACAACAGAAAATCTGACAAACAGAAAATTGACAATTCTTAGACTATTAGAAAATTAAGGTCACAGTGTGAACCATTGCCACCACAAATTGGAGAGATAGAGAGATGTATACAGAGAATTACAGTCTACTGGAACAGAAATTCAGGAACACACCACTGCTGGAACCAGTATCATGGTAGGAAAAAATCTTCAGTTGATGAATTGCTAGAGGCTCAGTATGAATAAGCTTAAGAGTTAAAAACTCCAGGTGAACGCAGTCTTAGGGACCCTTTCATATTTTTTGTGATTTTTATTTCCAAGAGGTCTACCAGGTTTTCACAGTGAAGTTCAGAGAAAAATACCCTTGTGTTTCCAGCAAAGGGAAGGGAAAGTTAGCCATTTTGAAATATAACTAAAGCATTCTGTTCTTAAGAAGACCTGTACTCAGAAGAAACTAACCAAACTGGGGGAAGGGAAATCCTCAACTCCAGCCATTGCAGACTTTTAAATAGGGGTAGCAAAATACTTGACTCTACATGTCTTCAGTTTTCCAGATGGATAAAGAAAAATATTCCCATCTAGACTTCACAACTCAATTAATTATAAAGGGAGGACCGAGAGACACTTTTTATTATTTTTTTTCTTTTTACTGATTCTATAGAGAGAACAAGGCAGAGAGAAAGAAAGGGAGAGAATCATTGATGTGAGAAACATCAATGGGTTGTTTCTTTTATGCACCCTGACCAGGGACTGAACCCAAAACCCAGGCATGTGCCCTGATTGGGAACTGAGCCTATGACCTTTAGTTTTTCTGGACAACACCTAACTGAATCATGGCAGCCAGGGCTGAGAAGCACTTCTAATGGTAATAGTCCATGTCACAGGCTCGCTGAAAGATTGAAGATTAATCATAGAATAATAGAACACTTTGTTTCCTTTCACATCTTACCACCACATCAATAAGAATCGTATATTATAACATAGATATACAAAAACATTGCACATATCAGAACTTACTTAAAAGAAAGTATATATAAAAATTCAAATTCAACAAGGATGACAAAAACAAGCAGATGAGGGGAAAAATTGGACTTCTGATAACTACAGCTAGAGTGGACAGTAAATACAATATAACTTCTAGTCACATAAACATAAACACTAAAGGTTTATATAACTCAGTCAATCATGTCTGTCTTTTAATAAAAAATTGCAAGGCATACCAAAAAGCAGAAAAATTAAAAAGAAAGCATAGTTGAGAGAGAGAGAATGAGAGAGAGAATCAGAACCAAACTCAGATATTTTGGAATTATCAGACCAGAAATTTATGTTTAGTGCTCTAGTGAAAAAAATTGGACAACATGCAAGAAATGTGGGTAGAAGACCTAAAGAATATCTTAGGTAGGCACATAAAACAATCAGTAAGCTTAAAGATACATCAATAGAAAGTTTCCAAACTGAAAGGCAAAATAAAAATATGACAGAAAGTGATAAAACAGAATGTTTAAGAACTCTGGGATAATTATAAAAGATATATATTAAATATAATATATGTGTATATATAATACATATATAGTATGTGTATTATATATGTGTCATGTATGTATTATAGATATATATAATACATCTATATGTATTATAGATGTGTATTTTTTTAATTTTTTTAAAGATTTTATTTATTTATAATTATTTTTAGAGAGGGAAGGGAGGGAGATAGAGATAGAGAGAGAGAGAGAAACATCAATGTGCGGTTGCTGGGGGTTATGGCCTGCAACCCAGGAATGTACCCTGGCTGGGAATCGAACCTGGGACACTTTGGTTCCCAGCCCGCGCTCAATCCACTGAGCTACACCAGCCAGGGCTATAGATGTGTATTATATATGTATATATAATACATATCACACACACACACAAAGTATACCAACATTAAAAGAAACAGAGAAAATAGTTGAAGTAATAATGGATGAGAATTTTCAAAATTAATGGCAAACACTAAAACATAGGTCAAGAAAGCTCAGGAACACCAAGCAGTATAAATACTAAAAATGCACACCAAAGCTTATCATATTTGAAATGCAGACAATAAAAGACAAAGAGAAAACTTACAAGAAGCCGAAGAAGGGAAAGAAACAAAACACTTCACTTATAAGGGATAAAGATTAAGAATTACATAAAAGTTATCTTCAAAAATCATGCAGACAAGAAGAGAGTAGAATAAATTATTTAAGGTATTGAAAGGAAAAATTCACTAGCCTAGAATTCTATATTCAGTGACATTATGCTTTGAAAGTGAAGGAGAGAGAAATACTTTCTCACACAAAAGAAATCAAGGGTGTTTGATCCAGTTTCTACTAGATCCAAGAATTCAAGTAAGGTCCAACATATAAAAAATGATAAATATACACCTGGCCAAGATGGAGGCATAGGTAGACACACTGTGCCTCCTTGCATAACCAAAAGAAGGACAACAACAAATTTAAAAACAAAAAAACCCAGAACTGATAGAAAATCAAACTACGTGGAAGTCCAACAACCAAGGAGTTAAAGAAGAAATATTCATCCAGACCAGTAGGAGGGACAGAGACAGGCAGCTGGGTGGAAAGGACTTACAGCAATGTGGCGACTGGAAAATTGGGGAAGGTGAGGAAGTGGCTGGCTGATCAGGTAAGGCAGCAGCTGGTGGAGTGGGCAGTCCCACATTCGTGTGCAGATAAACCAGGAGGAACAACTGGAGAGTGAGACAGATCATGCAACCTAGGATTGCAGTGTGGGGAAATAAAGCCTCAAAATATCTGACTGAAGAAACCTGTGAGGGTTAAGGAGGCAGGAGAAACTCCCAGCTTCACAGGAGAGTTCATTGGAGAGACCCACAGGGTCCTAAAATGTACAAAAATGCACCCACCTGGAAATCAGCACCAGAAGGGACCGATTTGCTTGTGAGGAGCACAGGAAGTGACTGAAAGCTGGAAGGGAGCTGAACAAGTGGCATTGTTCCCTCTCAGACCCCTACTGCCACATACAGTGCCACAATGCAGTGACAGGGGTACCCTACCCTAGTGAATACCTAAAGCCTCACCCCTTACTACATAACAGGTATGCAGAAACGAAAAAAAAATGGCCCAAATGAAAGAACAGATCAAAGCTCCAGAAAAAAATACAAGTAGGAGACAAAGAGATAGCTCACCTGCATAGTTCACATGCACAGTTCAAAACACTGGCAATCAGGATACTCACAGAACAGTTTGAGTATGGTCACAAAATAGAGCAAAAAGTGAAGGCTATAAAAAGTAAAATAAGGAAAATGTACAGGGAACCAATAGTGACAGGAAGAAAACCAGGACTCAAATCAATGGTTTGGACCAGAAGGAAAAAATAAACATTTAACCAGAAAGAATGAAGAAATAAGAATTAAAAAAAAATGAGGAGAGGCTTAGAAACCTCTGGGACAACTTTAAACATTCCAACATCTGAATCACAGGGGTGACAGAAGGAGAAAAGGAAGAGCAAGAAATTGAAAACTTATTTGAAAACACAATGGAGAACTTCTCCAATCTGGCAAAGGAAATCGACTTTCAGGAAGTGCAGGAAGCTCAGAGAGTCCCAAAAAAGTTGCACCCAAGGAAACACACACCAAGGCACATCATAATTATATTACCTTAGATTAAAGATAAGGAGAGAATCTTAAAAGCAACAAGAAAAGAGGAGACAGTTACCTACAAAGGAGTTCCCATTAGACTGTAAGCTGCTTTCTCAAAAGAAATCTTGGAGGCAAGAAGGGGCTAGAAAGAAGTATTCAAAGTCATGAAAGGCAAGGACCTACAACCAAGATCACTCTATCCAGCAAAGGTATCATTTAGAATGGAATGACAGATAAAGTGCTTCCCAGATAAGTCCAAGTTACAGGATTTCATCATCACCAAGTCCTTATTACATGAAATATTAAAGGGACTTATCTAATAAAAAGAAGATGATCAAAATATGAACAGTGAAATGACAACAAACTCACAACTATCAACAACTGAACCTAAAAACAATAACAAAAACAAACTAAGCAAACAACTAGAACAGGGACAGAATCAGAAATGGAGTTTATATGGAGGGTTATCAGTGGGGGATGGCAAGGGTGAGAAAGGGAGAAAAGGTATAGGGAATAAGTAGCATAAATGGTAGGCAGAAAATAAACAGGAGGAGGTTAAGAATAGTATAGGAAATGCAGAAGCAAAAGATCATATATGTATGACCCATGGACATGAACTAAAGGGGGAGGATGGGGGTTGGAGGGGATATGCAAGATAGAGGGAATAAAGGGGGAATGGAACTACTATAACAACATAATCAATAAAATATGTTAACAAAATGATAAATTTAACTCACATTAACAGAAGGAAGAAAATCTCCACATGATCATTTCAATTAATGGAAGAACAGCATTTGATAAAATTCAACAGCCTTTCATAAAAACACTGAATAAACTCAGAATAGAAAGAAAGTACCTCAACATAATAAAAACAATATAAAGAATACTTTCAGTGACCATTATTCTCCATGGTGAAAGACTGAAAACTTTCCTTCTAAGATTAGAAATAAGGCAAGGATGCTCAATTTCACCTCTAGTCAACATAGTATTGAAAGTTGTGGCCAGAGCAATTAGGCAAGGGAAAAAAGGCATCCAAATTAGAAAGGAAGAAGTAAAATTACCTCCGTTTGTAGATGATATAATCCCATACATAGACAGCCCTAAAAATTTTACAAAAAAATGTGATAAACCAATAATAAATTCAGCAACTTAGCGGGATACAAAGTTAATATGAAAAAAATCAATCATGTTTTTACATTATAGTAATAACAATATGAAAAAAAAAACTTATGAGAACAAGTCAATTTAAAATTGTATCAGAAATTATAATTAGGAATTAACTAAGTACACAGAAGACTTGTACAATGAAAATACAAAACATTGCAGTTGGGGATGGAAAGTATAGCATAAGAAATATAATCAATAAAATTATACTAACTATATCTTCTGTCAGGTGTGTACTACACTTATTCAGGTGATCACTTTAAGAAACAGAAGCAAACAAGAGCAGTCTCACAAATAATGGGAAGATAAAGAAAAGAAAGGCAGAATCCTCAGAAAGAGTGCTAAATGAAACAGAGGCAAATAAACTATCAAATACTGAGTTTAAAACAATGGTTACAAGGAATGTCAATGAACTCAATGAGAATTACCAAAAACTACAGGGAACTTACAAGCAATTTACTGCAAACTATATCAGCATGAAAAAGGAGATAGAAACTATCAACAAGAACCAATAGGAAATGAAGAATACAATTTCTGAAGTGAAGAACACAGAAGAAGGAATCAAAACCAGGGTACATGAAGCAGAAGATTGAATCAGCAAGATGGAGGACAAGGTAGAAAAAAGTCCCATAAAGAGCAAGAAAAGGCAAAAAGGCTCAAAAAGAATGAAGAGGGGCTACAGGAAGTGCAGGACAACATGACACATAATAATATCCATATAATAGGGATACCAGAAGGAGAAAAAGAGGAGAAAGAGATAGACAACCTTCTTGAAAAAATAATGATGGAAAACTTCCCTTCTTGATGAGAGAAAAAGTCACACAAGTTCCAGAAGCACAGAGGATCCCAATGTAGAAGAACCCAAAGAGACCAATTCCAAGGCACATTATAATTAAAGTGGCAAAATTCCAAGACAAAGAGAGAATCTTAAAGGCAGCAAGCAGAAAAGAGATAGTAACATACAAGGGAGCTCCGATAAGGCTACCAGCTGAATTCTGAACAGAAACACTATAAGCCAGAGGGGCATACTGAGATATATTCCAAATAATGAAAATCAAAGGCCTGCAACCAAGACTACCCTACCCAGCAATGCTTTCAATTAAAATGGAAGGTAAAATAAGTAGTTTCTCAGATGAAAGAAGACTAAAAGAACACCTTAACCAAAAGAGCCTTGCAAGATATGCTAAAGGGACTACATTCAGAACATGAAGAAAAAGAGTGAGAGAGAGGAACACAGGTACACAAAGAGTAAAATGGCAATGAATAAGTACCTATAAATAATAACCTTAAATGTAAATTGATTGAATGCTTCAATCAAAAGACATAGGGTAGCTGAATGGATAATAAAACATAACCCACATATATGCTCTGTACAAAAGATCCACTGCAGAAAAAAAAGACCTACACTGCCTGAAATTGAAGGGTTGGAAAAAAAATATCCCAAGCAAACAGACAGGAAAAAAAAGCTGAGGTAGCAGCATTTATATCAAACAAAATAAACTTCTAGATAAAGGACATAAAAAGAGAGCCATAAGGGTACTTCATAATACTCAAGGGAAGAATCCAGCAAGAAGATATAAATATTATAAACATATATGCACCCAACATAGGAGCACCCAACTGTATAAGGAAAATCCTGGAGGACTTCAAGAAAGATATAGACAGCAACTCAATTTTAGCAGGAGATTTTAACACCCCAGTGTCAAAAATGGATAGATCTTTCAAAGAAAATATCAACAAGGATATTGTGGAACTGTGGACACATTAAATTAAATGGACCTGATATATATAGAACTGATACATATATCTGACATATATAGAACTTTTCATCCCAAAGAAGCAAAGCACACATACTTTTCAAATGTACATGGAACATTTTCAAAGATAGACCACATGATAGGACACAAAACAAGCTGCAACAAATTCAAGAAAATTGAAATCATATCAAGTATTTTCTCCAAACACAAGGGCCTGAAACTAGAAAAAAACTTCAAGGAAAACAATAAAAAACATTCAAACTCATGAATAGCATGCTATAGCAGACTGAATAGCAGACTGAATAGCATGCTATAAAACAATGATGGGTTAAAAATGAGATCAAGGAAGAAAACAAAAATTTCAGAAAGCAAGTGAAAATGTACATACAACAGTCCAAAATTATGGGACACAGGGAAGGCATTCTTGAGAGAGAAATTCATGGCAATACAGATCTATCTAAAAAAGATAGAAACATTTCAAATAAACAACCTAACCCTATAGCTACAAGAACTAGAGGAAAAACAACAAACAAAGCCCAGAGCAAGGAGAAGGAAAGAAATAATAAAGATAAGAGCAGAATTAAATGACATAGAGAGTAAAAGAACAATTCAATGTATGAATAAATCAGGAGCTGGTTCTTTGAAAAGATAAACAAAATCGACAAGCCTTTAACCAAACTCATCAAGAAAAGAGGGAGATGAACCACAGAAATTAAGTTAGAAATGAAAGAAAAGAAATTACCACTGATACCACAGAAAAACAAAGGATTGAAAGAAATCATTACAAATAACTATACACCAAGAAATTTGAAAACCTGGGTGATATGGACAAATTTCTAGAAACATATAATATTCCAAAAACTGAATAGAAACCAAGCAGAAAGCCTGAACAGACTAGTAAGAGCTGATGAAATTGAAGCAGTAATAAAAAAACTCACAACACACAATAGCCCTACACTGGACAGTTTTACAGGAGAATTTTCCAAAATATTTAAGTAAGAGCTAACCCTTATTCTACTCAGATTTTTTTAAAAATCCAAGAATAGGGAAAACTCACAAACTCTGGTGATGGCCATCACCATCCTAATCTCAAAAACAGACAAAGACACAAAACAGAAAGAAAACTACAGGCCAACATCACTGATGAACATAAACACTAAAATCTTCAACAAAATATTGGTAAATATTATCCAGCAATACATTAAAAAGATCATACACCTTGATCATGTGGGATTCATCCTATGGATGCAAAGATGGCACAATATTCACAAGTCAATAAATGTAATACAGCACATAAACAAAAGGAAAGAAAAAAATCACATGATCACATCAATAAATGCTTTCAAGCATTTGATAAGGTACAGCACCCATTTATGATAAAAACCCTCAGCAAAGGAAGAACAGCTCAATATAATAAAGGCCATATATGAGAAACTTACAGCCAACATCACACTCAATGGGCAAAACCAAAAAGCTTTCCCACCAAGATCGGAAACAAGACAAGGGTGTCCACTTTCACCACTTCTATTCAACATAGTATTGGAAGTCCTAACTGTAGTGATTACAGAAGAAAAAGACATAAAACCCATCCAAATTAGAAAGTAGGAATTAAAACTGCTACTGTTTGCAGATGACATGATAGTGTACATAGGAAAAGAAACCCTATATATTCCACCAAAACATTGCTTGATTAAATAAGTGAATTTGGCAAAACAGCAGGAAACAAAGTCAATATTCAGAAATCAAACACATTTTTGTACACCATCAACAAAATATCAGAAACAGAAATCAGGAAGAAAAACTCATTTGCTATAGCAACAAGAAAAATAGAGTACCTAGGGATAAACCTAACCAAGGAAGTAAAAGACCTGTGTTCAGAAAACTACACACCACGGAAATAAGAAATAAAGGAAGACACAAGTAAATGGAAGCATGTACCATGCTCATGGATTGGAAGCATTAACATCATCAAAATATCCATGCTACCCCAAACAATTTATAGATTCAATATAATCCCTTTGCAAATACCGATGGCATATTTCACAGACATAGAAAAAAATTCAAAAATTTATATGGAACCATAAACAACCCCGAATAGCTGCAGTAATTTTGAGAAAGAAGAACAAAGTAGGAGTGATCACAATACTTTACATTAAACTGCATTGTACATCCACAATATTGAAACAGTCTGGTACTGGCCTAAGAACAGACACATAGATCAGTGGAACAGAATAAAAAACCCAGAAATAAACCCAAGCCTCTATGGTCAACTAATATTTGACAAAAGGAGCAGAGGCATACAAAGGAATAAAAATAATCTCTTCAACAAATGGCATTGGGAGATCTGGACAGCTATATGCAAAAAAATGAAACTCGACCATCAATTTACACCGCATACAAAAATAAACTCAAGATGGGTAAAAGACTTAAATATAAGTTGTAACACCTTGAAGCCCTAGAGAAGAAAATAAATAAGAAATCTCAGATATTCCACACAGCAGTATTTTCACCGATATGTCCTCTAGAGCAAGGGATATAAAGAAAAGAATAAACAAATGGGACTTTAAATGTCAAAACTCCCAAAAGTAATGTACAGATTGCCTTGACATATTTCAAGTTTTCTCTTTTTCTTTGATTTTCTGAAGTTCACATAGGACATTCTTTGGTGTACATTTCTTGGCATTTATACTGCTTGGTGTTCTTGTGTTTTCTTGAACTGTAGTTTAGCATTTACTATTAACTGTGTTTCCTTATTTGTTTTGTTTCTTTTTTATTGGTTTTTGTAAATTCTCAACCATTATTGCTTTAACTATTTTCTTTCTTTCTTTCTTTCTTTCTTTCTTTCTTTCTTTCTTTCTTTCTTTCTTTCTTTCTTTCTTTCTTTCTTTCTTTCTTTCTTTCCTCTGTCTTTCTTTCAATTCTGGTATTCTTTATATATATGTTACATCTTTTGTAATTGTCCCACAGTTCTTAAACAATCTGTTTTATTGCAGTCCCTACCAAAATACCAATTATGTTTTTTTGCAGGTATAGAAAAATCTACCTTAAAATTCATATGGAATCTCAAAGGACCTGAAATAGCCAAGGTAACCTTTAAATAGAAGAATAAACTTGGAAGGTTCACACTTCTTGATTTCAAAACTTACTGCAAAGCTACTGTAATCAAATGGTCTGATACTGGCATAAAGATAAATATGTAAACCAAAGGAATAAAATAGAAAGCCCAGAAATAAACCCTCATATGTATTGCCAAGTGTTTTTTTTGACAAATCTGCCAAGACCATTCAATGGGGAAAGAATAATCTTTTCAACAATCATTGCTGGGAAAACTCGATATTCACATGCAAAAAATTGAGTTACCCATCCCCTCAATCTTCTTTTCCTCTGACAGCTGTCAGTTGGGGGGCTGGGTGAAAAAGGTAAGAGGATTAAGAAAAAAACCCAATACTCAGAGGGGAGAAGTAGAAGAAGGTAAAGGGAGGGATAAATGATGATGGAAGGAGACTTGACTTGGGATACTGAACACACACTACAATACACAGATGATGTATTATAGAATTGTATACCTGAAAACTACAAAATTTTATTAACCAATGTCATCCTAACAAATTCAAGAAATTTAAAAAATAAGGTATCTAAAATATACAAAAATTAACTCAAAAGGAATAAAATACCTAAATATAATATCTATAACAATAAAACTTTTAAAGAAAAATAAAAGCTTCACATCATTGGATTTGTCAGCTGTTTCTTGGACATAACACCAAAGACAGAGGTCACAAAAGGAAAAACAGACCAACTGGACTTTAGGAAAATTAGAAAAAAATGTACACCAAAAGACTCTATAGCCAGAGTAAAAAGACAACTCACAAAATGACAGAAAATATTTATAAATCACATATTTAATGAGATTAATACCCAGAATAAATGGAAAACTCCTAAAACCCAACAACAATAAACAAACAACCTGATTCATAAATGAGCAAAGGACTTGAATAGACATTTCTCCAAAGAAGACATGCAAATGGTTAATAAGCACATTAAAACTAAGATAGCTACTATCAGAGAAGAGAACAAAAGAGAGAACAGCAACTGTTGTGAGAATGTGGAAAAATTCAAACATTTGTACACTCTTGATGGGAACTTAAAATGGTAAGTTGCTGTGGGAAAAAAGTATGGTGGTTTGACAAAAATTTAAAAATAGAATCACCACACAATCCATCATTATACTTCTAAGTATATACACAGGGAAACTGAAAACAGGGTCTCAAAGACACATTTGTACACCCATGTTCATAGCAGAGTTATTCATAATAGCGAAAATGCAGAAGTAAACCAAGTGTCCATTGACAAATGAATGGATAAGCAAAATGTGGTATGTACATACAATGGAATACTATTCAACCTTAAAAAATGAAGGGAATTCTGACACATGCTACAGTGTGAATGAACCTTGAGGACATTACACTAAGTGAAATAAGCCAGTCACAAAAAGAAAAATACTATATGAGTCCACTGATATGAGATACTTAGAGTAATTAAAATCATAGAGAAAGCATGTAGAATGGTGGTTTACAAGGGCTGAGGGGTAGGGAAAATTGGGAGTTACCATTTAATTGATATGATTTTAGTTTTCTAAGATAAAAACATCTGGAGATAGTTGGTGGTGATGTTGCACAACATTATGAATGTATTTGTACACTTAAAGTTGTGAAGATATTAAATTTCATTTTATGTGTATTTTATAAAAATAAAACTTTTGGAAAAGAAGAATATATGCACCATTTGTGAAAGAAAAAAATAAGTACAAAAATATGGGGCATGGAAGTGAAATTCTTTGGTATTCTACACTTCAATGACAACTACAATTACAGTTCCAATGTAGTTTTGTATTATGCCTATGCTTTTAAAAAACATGTTATATAATAATTACTCTTTTTAAAAAGACATCACAATGAACATAATATTGTTTAATCTGCTTTGTTTATTTAAGATTAATATGCAGCCCTGACCAGTGTGGCACAGCTGGTTAGGCATCATCCCTCAAAGTGAAAGGTACCTGGTTGGGAAGTGTGGGAGAGGGAACCAATGGATGTTTGTTTTACACATTGATGTTTCCCTCTTCTTTTTCTGTTTTTTTCCCCTCTGTCTAAAAGTAAATAAATAAGATATTTTTTGAAAGATAAATGTACACATATATGCACACCCAATACTCTAAATTTGTCCCTTTCCACAGAAATCTACAATAACATGTCAAAAGCTAGAGCATAAATCATAAAGATACTAAAGCAAATATCTATTAAAGAACCACAAAAATCCTTTTAGAAAAGTAGTTATAGTTTGTCCCTCTCAGTAAAGTCCATCTTCTTAATCATATAATAATATAGATAAAAGGTTTATATTTGTTGGCATGCTCACTTTCAATCTTTCTGCACCCCTCATCTGTTATCTGAACCATTTCCTTATCCATTTATTACCTCAGTGCTCAGATCACCTCATTTCTATCCCTTTAGCTCCAATTCACAATTTCTGAAAATTGTGGACATGTACAAATATAATGGAAGCCCAAGTAATCAGTAACCCCACCACCTGTAGACAACCAGTGCTAACATTGTTCAATATTCTACCCTACCATAAGTTTTCCTATAGTTGGTAAAAGCTCTGCTGGAGACCAAAATAGTGCTTGTTTTTCTTCCATTTTGTCTTTAGGACTGGAAGAGTGGAGTGTTTTTACTTTGAGAGGGATCTGTCATGAAACACACAAGCCAGGCATTGAGGGGCAGGGGTATAAGGATGTAGGGATTTAGTCTCATCCCTCTTTGATAAAGACCATAGTCACATTTCCTGGAAAACAGGGTAAGGTCATCTTTTGTGTTTTGAGCTTAGGAGACAAAATTATTCAAATGGAAACTGACGACAGGTGTTAAGGTGGGCCATGCCCCTAAGGATGGACATAAAGTCACCTATTTTTAAAAGTACTCCTCTCACAGAAAAAATGAGATGAATATTTTTGTGATGGGCATCATTTCAAGGGTTGGGGCACAGTTTGACAACCCTGTGACCCATGAATGACTGGTCTGGGTATAAAAAAGGAAACTTCCTTAACTTGACAAATAACATCTCACTTAAACAGCCATCACCTGGGTTACCATCCAACTCATTTATTATTCTCTCCAAAGTGGAAAATCATCTGGATCCTTCCTCAGCTGGAATCTGAAAATGCAGTATTTAGGCTAACACCAATCTGAATCTTCAAGTACATCCTCCCTAGTCGAAGACATGTTTTGTTGTTGTTGTTGTTGTTGTTGTTGTTGTTGTTGCCACCCCACACCTAAAAGAAATTTTAGTGCTGGAAATTAAGGTAATAAAATTAAAAAAAAAATCCCATTTAAAGCCCTGGCTGGCATAGCTCAGTGGATTGAGCATGGGCTGCGAACCAAAGTTTCTCAGGTTCGATTCCCAGTCAGGGTACATGCTTGGGTTGCAGGCCATTACCCTCAGCAACCACAAATTGATGTTTCTCTCTCTCTCTCTCTATCACCCTCCCTTCCCTCTCTAAAAATAAATAAATAAAATCTTAAAAATTGCATCTGATATAGTGAAAAGAAAAATAAAATACATAGGAATAAATCTAACCAAGGAAGAAAAAGACCTGTATACAGAAAAATACGCAACACTGAGAAAAGAAATTAAGGAAGACACAAACAAATGGAAACATATACCGTGTTCATGGATTGGAAGAACTAACTTCATCAAAAATCCATACTACCCAAAGCAATTTACACTTTAAATGCAATACCTATTAAAGTATCAAAGGCATATTTCACAGACATACAACAAACATTTCAAAAATTTATATGGAATCATAAACAACCCTGAATAGCTGCTGCAACTTTGAGAAAGAAAAGCAAAGTAGGAGGGATCACAATACCTGATACCTAACTGTATTACGAGGCCACTGTAATCAAACCAGCCTGGTACTGGCATAAAAACAGGCACATGGGCCAATGGAACAGAGCAGAGAGCCCAGAAATAAGCCCAGTCTCTATGGCCAATTAATATTTGACAAAGGGTGCAGAGGCATAAAATGGAGTAAAAACAGTCTCTTCAACAAATGGTGTTGGGAAAACAGACAGCTACATGCAAAAAATGAAATTTGAGCACCAACTTACACCTTACACAAAAATAAATTCGAGGTGGATAAAAGACTTAAATATAAGCCATGTCACTATTGAAATCCTAGAGAAGAACATAGGTAGCAAAACCTCAGATATTTCACGCAGCAACATTTTTACTGATATGTCCCCCAGAGCAGGGGATATAGAGGAAAGAATAAACAAATGGGACCTCATCAAAATAAAAAGCTTATTCACAGCTAAAGGAAACAGTATTAAAATAAAAAGAGAACCAACTGTATGGGAAAACATATTTGCCAATGATACCTCAGACAAGGGTTTAATTTCCAAAATATATAAAGAACTCACATGACTCCACTCTAAGAAGACAAGCAACCCAATTAGAAAATGGGCAAAGGACTTGAACAGACACTTCTCCAAGGAGGACATACAGAGGATCCAGAGACACATGAAACGATGTTCAATATTGCTAGCTATCAGAGAGATGCAAATTAAAACCACAATGAGATACCACTTTACACCAGTCAGAATGGCCATCATAAACAAAGCAACAAACAACAAGTGTTGGAGAGGTTGTGGAGAAAAGGGGACCCTAGTGCACTGTTGGTGGGACTGCAGACTGGTACAACCACTATGGAAGCAGCATGGAACTTCCTCAGAAAACTAAAAATGGATCTGCCTTTTGACCCTGCAATTCCACTGCTAGTATTATATCCTAAGAACACTAAAACACCAATCCAAAAGAAACTATGCACCCCAATGTTCATAGCAGCACAATTAACAATAGCTTGGTGCTGGAAGCAACCTAGGTGCCCATCGGTAAATTAATGGATCAAGAAAGTATGGTACAGTTACACAATGGAATTCTATGCAGCAGAAAGAAAGAAGGAGCTCCTACCCTTTGCAACAGCATGGATGCAACTGGAAAGCATTATGCTAAGTGATAAGGCAGACAGTTAAAGGCAAATACCATATGATCTCACTTTTAACAGGAACCTAAACAACAAAACAAAGAAACAAGCAAAATATAGCCAAAGACACTGAAATAGAGAACAGTCTGACAGTGTTCAGAGGGGAGAGGAGAGGGAATTTCAATGGAATTTCAGGGGACGGGGGAAGGGTCTACAGGAACAAATATAAAGGATACATGGATAAAAACTAGGGGAAGGTGGAAATGGGAGGGAGGAGGGGAGGGCTGGATGGGTGGACTGGGATGGCAGTAAAAGAAAATTGTACTGGAACAACAATTTAAAAAACAAAATAAAATAAAATAAAAAGTTAATTTTTTTTACCATTTTACATATGGAAAATGTAGTCAGATATAAATAATAAGGCAAATACTCAATAATTCCACCACTCACTGATAACCACTGTAATACATAGATGTCATATTAATTTTGCTTTACTTCCTTTGTTTAAAAAATTCCTTATTATGTTCCTTATAAATTCCTTATTCCTTACGCCTTATTATGTAGGGCGGTTGGAAGCATACAGGGTGGAGCAAAAGTAGGTTTACAGTTTCTCATATGGAAAATAATACAATAATTATTAAATGATAATATAAGAATAAACTGTGTTTCACATACTCACAACTGTAAACTTACTTTTGCCCACTATGTATATATAGATAATACATAATTATATAGATATATATACATATAATATATATGGCATACAAATATATATCATATATATACACACACATATATATATGGCAAGAAGGAAATGACCCAACACTTATTATCATTATCTTTAACTATTAGTCAGTTGCATTATTTCTTTTTTTGTCATTTTCCCAATAACTTTATTGACTTGGATATTTTGAGTATATCTACCTCCTCTTCTCAATTAATGTCTTGACTGTCGACTTCAAATGGTCTAATCAACCATGGAGCATGGTCCACTGAGAAACATCCAGCATGAAACTTCACAAACCACTTTTGATATATTCAATCAGTGACAGCTCCTTTTTACACATGGCATACAATTTTTTGTGTGGGTTTAAGTTGTGTTCTTACCTTTCCTTTTTTTAATTTTATTTTAATCATTGTTCAAGTACAGTTTTCTCCCTTTTACTCCCAATCCAGCCCACCCACCCAACCCTCCCCACTTCCCTCCCATTACCACCCTCCCCCTAGCTTTTGTCCATGTGTCCTTTAAATTTGTTCCTGTAAACCTTTCCCATTCTCCCCTGAAATTCCCTCTTCACTCCCCTCTGGTCACTGTCAGTCTGTCCCCTATTTCAGTGTCTTTGGTTATATTTTGCTTGTTTCTTTGTTTTGTTGTTTAGGTTCCTGTTAAAGGTGAAATCATATGGTATTTGTCTTTCACTGCCTGGCTTGTTTCGCTTAGCATAATGCTTTCCAGCTCCATCCATGCTGTTGCAAAGGGTAGGAGCTCCTTCTTTCTTTCTGCTGCATAGAATTCCATTGTGTAAATGTACCATAGTTTTTTGATCCATTCATTTACTGATGGGCACCTAGGTTGCTTCCAGCACCAAGCTATTGTTAATTGTGCTGCTATGAACACTGGGGTGCAAAGGTTCTTTTGGATTGGTGTTTTAGTGTTCTTAGAATATAATACTAGCAGTGGAATTGCAGGGTCAAAAGGCAGATCCATTTTTAGTTTTCTGAGGAAGTTCCATGCTGCTTCCATAGTGGTTGTACCAGTCTGCAGTCCCACCAACAGTGCACTAGGGTCCCCTTTTCTCCACAACCTCTCCAACACTTGTTGTTTGTTGCTTTGTTTATGATGGCCATTGTAACTGGTGTGAAGTGGTATCTCATTGTGGTTTTAATTTGCATCTCTCTGATAGCTAGCAATATTGAACATCGTTTCATGTGTCTCTGGATCTTCTGTGTGTCCTCCTTGGAGAAGTGTCTGTTCAAGTCCTTTGCCCATTTTTTAATTGGATTGTTTGTCTTCTTAGAGTGGAGTCGTATAAGTTCTTTATATATTTTGGAAATTAAACCCTTGTCTGAGGTATCATTGGCAAATATGTTTCCCCATACAGTTGGTTCTCTTTTAATTTTGATACTGTTTTCTCAAGCTGTGCAGAAGCTTTTAGTTTTGATGAGGTCCCATTTGTTTATTCTTTCCTTTATGTCCCTTGCTGTAGGACACATGTCAGTAAAAAAGTTTCTGTGTCAAATATCTGAGATTTTCTTACCTACTTTCTCCTCTAGGACTTTACTGGTGTCATGGTTTATATTTAAGTCTTTTATCCACCTTGAATTTATTTTTGTATAAGGTGTAAGTTGGTGCTCTAGTTTCATTTTTTTTGCACGTAGCTGTCCAGTTCTCCCAATACCATTTGTTGAAGAGGTTATTTTTATTCCATTTTATGTTGCTGCTTCCTTTGTCAAATATTAATTGACTGTAGAGACTTGGGTTTATTTCTGGGCTCTCTGTTCTGTTCCATTGGCCCTTATGCCTGTTTTTATGCCAGGACCAGGCTGTTTTGATTACAGTGTCCTTGTAGTATAGTTTAGTGTCAGGTATTGTGATCCCTCCTACTTTACTCTTCTTTCTCAAAATTGCAGCAGCTATTCGGGGTCGTTTATGATTCCATATAAATTTTTGAAGTGTTTGTTCTATGTCTGTGAAATAAGCGATTGGTACTTTAATAGGAATTGCATTGAATGTGTAAATTGCTTTTCGTGGTATGGACATTTTGATGATATTAATTCTTCCAATCCATGAACACGGTATAGGTTTCCATTTGTTTGTGTCTTCCTGGATTTCTTTCCTCAGTGTTATGTAGTTTTCTGAATACAGGTCTTTTACCTCTTTGGTTAGGTTTATTCCTAGGTATTTTATTTTCAATTTGCTCTTTTAAATGGGATTTTTTTCTTGATTTCTGCTTCTGCTATTTCATTGTTGGTGTACTGAAATGCCTTTGATTTCTGGATATTGCCTTTGTATCCCGCTGTTTTGCCAAATTCATTTATTATGTTAAGCAGTTTTTGGGTGGAGTGTATAGGATTTTCTATGTACACTATCATGTCATCTGTAAACAGTGACAGTTTTGTTTCCTCCTTTCCGATTTTGATGCCTTTTATTTCTTTTTTTCTGATCACTGTGGCTTAAACTTCCAGTACCATATTGAATAATAATGGTGAAAGTGGACAGCCTTGTCTTGTTCCTGATCTTAGTGGAAAAGATTTTAATTTTTGCCCATTGAGTATGATGTTGGCTGTAGGTCTCTCATATATGGCCTTTATTATGTTGAGGAATGCTCCCTCTATTCCCACTTTGCTGAGTGTTTTTATCAAAAATGGGTGCTGTACCTTATCAAATGCTTTTTCTGCATCTATTGATATGATCATGTGGTTTTTGTCTTTGCTTTTGTTCATGTGATGTATTACATATACTGATTTGTGATAATTGTACCATCCTTGCATCCCTGGAATGAATCCCACTTGGTCATGGTGAATGATCTTTTTAATGTACTGTTAGGTGCGGTTTGCCAGCATTTTGTTGAGGATTTTAGCGTCAATGTTCATCAGCGATATTGGCCTGAAGTTTTTTTTCTTTGTTGTGTCTGATCAGGTTTTGTTTGGGTGTCTTCCATCTTTTTGGATTTTTTGAAATAGTCTTTGAAGGATAGGGGTTAGTTCTTCCTTAAATGCTTTGTAGAATTCTTCTGTGAAACCATCTTATTCAGGGCTTTTGTGTGTTGGGAGTTTTTTGATTACTGCTTCAATTTCTTTTGTTGTTATTAGTTTGTTCAGGCTTTCTGCTTCTTTTCCATTGAGTGTTGGAAGATTATATTTTACTAGAAATTTGTCCATTCCATCTAGGTTTTCAAATTTCTTGGCATACAGTTCTTCGTACCAATTTCTTACAATCCTTTGTATTTCTGAGGTATCTGTTGTAATCTCTCCTCTTTCATTTCTGATTGTGTTTATTTTGGTGTTCTCTCTTTTTTTCTTGATGAGTCTGCTTAAAGACTTGTCGATTTTGTTCATCTTTTCAAAGAACCAGCTCCTGGATTCATTGATCCTTAGAGTTGTGCTTTTAGTCTCTATGTCATTTAATTCTGCTCTGATCTTGGTTATTTCCTTCCTTCTGCTTGCTCTGGGCTGTCTTTGTTGTTGTTCCTTGAGTTCTTGTAGATGTAGCGTTAGGTTGTTTGTTTGGAATGTTTCTAACTTTTTTAGGTGGGCCTGTATTGCTATGAACTTCCCTCTCAGGTCTGCCTTGGCTGTGTCCCATCAGTTTTGGGTTGTTGTGAATTCGTTTTCATTTGTTTCCAGAAACCTTTTGATTTCTTCTTTAATATCATTCTTGACCCATTCATTGTTTCATAGCATGGTATTTAATCTCCATGATTTTGAGTGTTTTGTTTTTTTTTCTTTGGGGTTGGTTTCTAGCTTCAGTCCCTTGTGATCCAAGAAAATGCTTGGTATGATTTCAATTTTTTTGAAATTGTTGAGGCTTGTTTTGTGTCCTATCATGTGGTCAGTCTTTGAAAATGTTCCCTATACATTTGAAAAGAATGTGTATTTAGCTTCTTTGCGATGGAGTGTTCTTATATATCAGCAAAGCTCATTTCATCTAGGGTATTGTTCAATGCCACAATATTTTTGTTGACATCTTGTTTGGAAGATCTGTCCATTTTTGATAGTGTGGTGTTAAAATCCCCCACAATATTTGTGTTACTGCCCATATCTTTCTTGAAGTCCTCTAATATTTTCTTTATGTATTTGGGTGCTCCTATGTTGGGTGCATATATATTTACAATATTCATGTCTTCTTGGTGGATTCTTTCCTTGAGTATTATGAAATGACCTTCTGGGTCTCTCTTTATGGCCCTTTTTTGGAAGTCTATTTTGTCAGATATGAGTATTGCTATCCCTGCTTTTTTTTTTCTGTCCATTTGCTTGGAAAATTTGTTTCCAGCCCTTCACTTTCCGCCTGTGCAGGTCTTTTATCCTGAGGTGGGTCTCTTGTAGCAGCATATATGTGGGTCATGTTTTCTTATCCAATCAGCTGTTCTATGTCTTTTGATTGGAGCATTTAATCCATTTACATTTAAGGTAACTATCGATAGGTACATATTCATTGCCTTTTTTGCAAGTGTGTTCTTCTCTCTCTCTCTCTTTTCCTTTCTTTCCTTAAAGCAGTCCCTTCAGCATCTCTTGCAGAGCTGGTTTAGTGGGGGTGTATTCTTTTAGACTTCTTTTGTCTGGGAAGCTTCTTACTTGGCCTTCTATCTTTATTGAGAGCCTTGCTGGGTAAAGTAGCCTTGGTTGCAGACCTCTGGTTCTCATTAGTTGGAATATTTCTTGCCATTCTCTTCTGGCCTGGAGTGTTTCCATTCAGAAGTCAGCTGTTAGCCTTATTGGGGCTCCCTTGTATGTTACTTTCTGTTTCTCCGTTTCTGCCTTCAAGATTCTCTCTTTGTCTTGAAATTTTGCCGTTTTAATTATGATGTGTCTTGAGGTGGGTCTCTTGGGTTCCTCTTGATGGGGACTCTCTTTGTTTCCTGGATTTTTTTGACTTTTACTCTCATCAAATTAGGGAAGTTTTCCATCATTACTTTTTCAAATATGTTTTCTATCCCTTGCTCTTCTTCTCCTTCTGGTATCCCTGTTATACAGATATTATTACATTTCATATTGTCTTGCATTTCTCTTAATCCCTCTTCATTCTTTCTAAGCCTCATTTCCTTTTCTTGCTTTTTTGGGGTCTTTTCTTCTAATTTGTCCTCTAGCTCAGTGATCTGATCTTCTGCTTCATTGATCCTGCTTTTCAATCCTTCTACTGTGTTCTTCAGTTCAGAAATTGTATTCTTCATCTCCACTTGGCCCTTGTTGTGAGTTTCTATTTCCTTTTTCATGCTGATGCAGTTTCCAGTGAGTTCATTGTAGCTTCACTGAAGTTTCTGGTAGCTCATTTTGAGTTCATTGAGTTTCCTGACGATCATTGCTTTGAATTGAATATCTGATAGTTGAATTGCCTCTATTTCATTTAGCACTCTTTCTAAGGCTTCCTCCTTTCCTTTCATTTGGGGATTGTTTCTTTGTCTTCGCATTGTTTGTGATACTTTTCTTGTTAGCCTCAGCTTCTTAAATTGAACTTTTCTGGCTCCCTGGGTTTGTGGTGTGAACTTCTTTAGTAGAATAGAGTGAGTTTCAGTGGTGCAGTTTCCTTGATCTCTCAAGCTCACTGGTCTTGGGCTATCATTTAAGTTGGCTTTGTGTTTGCCTTTGGGTTTTGACTGTTGTTGAGTCTTTCTTTGGTGGTTCCCTCTCACCAGCTAGTTAAATGAGGGTCACTCTGTCCACCACCTCCTGTATTTTGTTGTGCTGGGGAGGGCAGGTTGTGTTGAAGCTTGTTCTTCCGTGTGTATAAGGTTTAAAGAATTCTCTCTTGCTCTTGTTCAGTTGTTTGTATTGGGTACTGTCTCTACTGTTTAGTTGTATTTCCAGGTAGGTCCTGAATTGACGTTTGTGTGGTTACTACTCCCTCCTTCACCTTCTTCTGTTGTTTTCTGTTAGTGGTTCCTTTGTTGTTGGGTTTCCTCTTCTAGTGGGTATCCTGGTGTTCACCACCTCCACCTATTCTTTTTTTGTCATCAGTTGGAGGGTGAGGGCAAAATGGTTTAAGATAGCAACAGAGAATTCCATGATATTTACAGTAGTAGCAAGTAGGGAAGAGATAGGAGATCCTTTGACTATGTATAGTGTTAAATGTGATCTTCCACCCAGCTAGCTGATTTTTAGAAAGGATGAAAAGAAAATAAGACTCTTGTTGGGGAAGGAAGGATTGTGAGTCGGATCTAGAAAGCACTGAGCTTGTGGGAGGTCAGATTCTTGGGTAAGGTGAGAGTAAAGGATAGTAAATGGGTGTATTGTGTGAGAGAATAGAGTTAACCACTACAGTAATAGAGTTCAGGAAACTTTGAAATGGGCTAAGATGTCGGGGGGGGGGTGTTGTGAAGTAATTACAATTGCGTGGAACAGCAGTTATTTATAATAATATTATGGCAACAATCATATGACAGAATCTATGAGATCTAGGTAACAAGAATAGGGAGTACAGAACCTCGAGTAGTGTGCTAATGGGACACTGGTGAGTTAAAGGACAGTAGATTAGCAATACAGTATGGAAAGAGATATCAGGGGAAAGCTGTCAGGTAATACACTATATCCAGCCTAGCAGAGCAGACTATACAAAAAGAAGAGGGATACAAAAATACTATTTAAAAAAGATGTAGGAATACTGGAAACATAATAATAATACAAATATGGAATAACTTGCAGGTTCTCTGTAATAGCAGAGTGAAATTTATCTCACTGTCCCAGCTGTTGTGATGCCCCGTCTTTGGGTTCAACTTTGGTCTTTTCACAGATCCAGGATTTTGTCTCACTTGTAGGTATTTAGAAAAAAATTTAAAAAGTAAAAATAGAAAAGGCAGACGAAGGAAGGAAGAAGAGATAAAATTGGAGGAAAGGAAGGAGGAAGGAATAAAACAAGAAATCAGAAAAGAGAGGAAAAAGAAGTCAAAAGAGAATAAAGACAATAAAAATTTAAAAATTTAAAAAAAATAGAATCAAGTTAAAAAGTCTCTTGGTTTCAAAGTGGCCAAACCGGTTTTTCTGCTCTTGCTGGCTGTGGCAGGCTGAGGGGTAATTGGTATGGCTTTTCTTCCTAGGCCAGGGGAGCTGGCACTGGCTCCTCAGCCTTGCCCCCTGGGTGTGGGAATCAGGTCTTTACCCAGGGTTACTGCTGTGGACTGGGGTGCAGGGATGCTCTCCCTGCACGTTAGCCCACAAGCCCATGGCTGGGTGGCAGGGAGGCTGGGGTGACTGATCACTTTAGGAGAATTCCCCAAACAGTGTCTGTCAATTTGAGGCAGGAGGTAGTCAGGAAGGAAGCTCCCAAGGCCCCGCAGGGCTGAGGTAGAAAACACCTATACATGACAAAGACCCCCTAAGATGAGTTGTTCCTGTTTTCTGGGACAACTCTGAATCATAGAATGCGCCTGCGCGCTACCCCTGATTCATTATAATATCATTATAATGAAATAACATTGTGGGACTCCCTTCTCCAGTAGCCAATCAAGAAAGTCATGGGAAACCACGCATGCGCAGTAGCTTTGAAATCCAACTCCTTGTACCTGCGCAGGAAAAAGCCCGCCAAAGACTAGCAGGGGGGCTTCTGCCTCTATAAGAATAGAATCCCCCCAGCCCACGTGCCCTTTTTTTTTCCTCTGCTCAGAGCTGGCTCACTCCCGTGTCCTGTGGTGTGTACTATCACTTAATAAACCTCCCCTCTTTCTTTATGCTATAAACTTTGTGTGTTCGGTTCAATTCTTTGTCCTCGATCACTAAGAACCTGGTTACCTGTGCACACCTGTGCACACCTGTGACAGTTTTTGGCGAGCCAGCTTAGGAGAAGACACCGGAGTGGTAAGCCCCCCTTTGCTGCTCTGACACCCAGGGATGCCCTTTTCCGTTATCACCTATTCTGTTTTGGTGACTCTGATGTTCCGTGACGGAAGGTCGGCCGCTAATTTGCGGGCACAGGTCGGGCAGTTAAAAGCCACAAGGGCGCCCACCGCTTGAAGACTCCTGTGATAGGATAACTTGGATGCGGAGCAGGGGTTAGCCTTAGTCCCCGCCAGGTACAAGAAAATGTCCGCACAACGGTCAGGCACACTGTGGAAAGCACAAAACACTGCCCCACCCCGCGGCCACTCCCCCCAGTAGGCATAGTCGGACCTTCCAAGCGGGATATCAGTCACCACCTCACCTGCACTGTGACTTCCTTTTGCATTCTTTTCATCAGGCCCACGGACAGTCTTTTATGCTTTTCCTCCCCAACTGACTTCTGATCTTTATACCTTCACTCACACCCCACTTGCCTTTTATGTATGAAGGGTTCCTGCTGTCTTTGTACTAAGATATCTACCTTGGGGTCATTGTTAGGCTAGCGCTAAGTACAGTTGCAGGAATGAGCCACTCCCCATCTTTGCCACGTGTATACTATCATTGTAAGCAGCAACATCGCTCAGAACTGCACAACAGGTACCTGCTGGTCGCTGGTTATTAGAATGGCTGCATAGAGCCACTTTTACCTAATTAATTGAATTTGGAATTCTAAGGTGGTTTACTTGTTTCTATAAGGGTATTTTAATTTCCCCTCTCAGTTCATTGTCCCTCCATGAGATACGCCTCCAGTATGAAGGGTGGTGATTTAGACATCGCTTGAGGTCCCTTCTGGGAGATTTCAGACACAGGTACAATTTCTTAAAGCTCTGGAAAATTACATGGAATATTTAAGGGTCTTCTTTGTGATCTGGAAAAGAGTCATTTTATAATAAGATCATCTTGGTGCTCCTCTTAATGGTTTACAGGGCCAGAAATTATTTTTCTAGTAAGACACTTCCTTTTCCCCAGATATTAAAGCTTACAGGAAAATGAGGGTCCCCGTAGATGAAGAATACAGAAATGGAAATGTACTAGGGCCACAAGGGATAGAGTCTGGGATTTTCAGGATTATAGGCAATTGCTCAAGAATGCAGGACTGGTTCCTTCCCAATAGTTAGAGACAAAAGTAGACTGTGGTGATTCTCTCAAGTCTTTTCGATTTCTGTCGGCCGACACTCACTAGGATTTCTTTCGCCAGAGACGTCTGGTAGTTCGGTGGGATCCCAGGGGACGCCCTGTGGCCCACTAGGAAGCTCCTGAGGCAAGAAAAGGGGGGACGCCTCTTGATTGCAAGGGAGTATTTTTCTCACTAGAATCTCTTTCGCCAGAGACGTCTGGTAGTTCGGTGGGATCCCAGGGGGACGCCCATGGCCCACTAGGAATCTCCTAAGGGCAGCAAAGAGAGGGACGCCTCTAGTCTGCAAAGGAGTATCTTTGTGTTTCTTCTCTCTTAGGATCACCGCAGTCAAGATGGGAACTACATCTTCCATCCCTTCCAAATCACCATTGGGTTGCATTCTTAGCAACTGGGATAAATTTGACCCCAAAAATTTAAAAAAGAAGAGATTAGTTTTCTTTTGTAACACTGTTTGGCCCCAGTATAAATTAGGGGGTGGAGAAATATGGCCTGAGAATGGGAGCACAAATTATAATACTATCCTACAGCTAGATCTATTCTGCCGGAGGGAAGGCAAATGGTCTGAAGTTCCTTACGTGCAGGCGTTTATGGCTCTGTACCGAGATCCCTCGTTTTGCTCCAGCCCCACCCTGACAAAACCTACAGGCCCAAGTGTTGATCAATTAGAAGATACCCTCCTTAGCTCCCCACCTGTCTCTCAAGGGAGATTAAGAGAACCCCAGAGTTCTGAAGTCTCTGCCCCTACCTTAGAGGGAGCGACCTCTCCACCACCTTATGCTATGGATAACCTAAAGCCACCAGCTGAGGAAAAACCCAGCCCTGCAGGACATACTAGAAGTGGCGCTTCTTATCTCCCTACCACCTCTGCACTCCTACCCTTGAGGGAGGTAGCAGGCCCTGAAGGTGCCATAAGGGTACAAGTGCCATTCTCTATAACTGATTTACAACAATGTAAAGACAGGCTAGGGAGTTTTTCAGAGGACCCTTCACGTTTCACTAGTAATTTCCAGACTCTTACTCTAGCATTTAGTATGTCGTGGAGGGATTTGTACATAATTCTGACCACCTGCTGTTCCCCAGACGAGAAACAGCGGATCTGGGAGGAGGCCTGTAAGTATGCAGATCAGCTGCATACCCAGGACCCCGGCACTAACCAGCCAGCTGCCCAAGCTGTCGCGGACCAGGAACCTAACTGGGAATACAATATTCAGGCAGGGATCCGGAGTAGGGATGCAATGATAGATTGCTTACTGGCAGGAATGAGAAACTGCATCAAGAAACCTGTGAATTATGAAAAGGTTAGGGAAATCTTTCAGGGCAAGGAAGAAAACCCAGCTCTCTTCAGAAACAGACTAGTAGAAGCCTTCCAAAAAATATACAAACTTGGACCCTTCATCCCCGGAGGGTCGAATCTTGATAGGGCAGCATTTTATAATTCAATCTGCCCCTGATATTCGCAGGAAGCTTCAGAAATTACAAATGGGCCCGCAGACCCCCTTAGATCAGCTCATGGATACAGCCTTTTCAGTCTTTAACAATAGGGATTTGGAGGAAAGAAAACAGGGAAAGAAGGAAAGGGAGAGGCAAGCAGAGCTCCTTGCACTAGCCTTTAGTAGTGCCATTGGCGGAAACCAGCCCCATCAGGGGAGCTCGGGGAGGCCTCAAAGGAATCAGGGGCAAAAGGATCAGACCTGTTATAAGTGCAAACGCCCTGGACACTGGTCAAAGAACTGCACTCAGCCACCTCCGAGGCCCTGTCCTCTATGCAAGAACTTCAGTTCTGATCCCTGGCACTGGAAGGTAGACTGCCCCCCGTTCCCATAGTGGAAAGGGGTCATCTCCCAAGGCCATGGCTACTCTTGAGGACTGAAGGTGCCCGGGGAACAGGTCGGCCCCAGGGAATACTCATATTCCCATCTCTACCGAGGAGCCCCAGGTAACTCTAGATGTGGCAGGTAAGAAAATAGACTTTCTTGTTGATACAGGGGCCACTTACTCTGTCCTTAACTCTTACTCTGGACCTCTTTCCTCCAAATCAGTTAAGGTAATGGGGGTCGAAGGAAATCCTAAGGCATATTTTTTATACATTCCCTATCACTTGCCAATTTGAGAGTCGAATATTCAAACACTCCTTTTTAATTGTTCCTCAGTGCCCTATTCCTCTGTTAGGCCGGGACCTTTTAGCTCGGATGGGAACCATCTTGTTGTTCCCTGAAGTGCCATTTGAGTTAAGTAAGGTGATGATAATCAGTAGTATTCGAAATCAGGAAGAAATCCCAAGTTCAGTTCTGGATGCAGTAAACCCACTAGTTTGGGAGTCAGGGGTTCCTGGAAGAGCAAAGACTGCATTACCGGTTAAAATCCAGTTAAAACCCAGGTCAGATTACCCTCACAGGAAGCAATATCCTATTAAACAAGAAGCTTTGGAGGGGTTACAGCCCATCATAACTAAATTTATACAACATGGGCTCATAGTCCCTTGTCAGTCTCCTTGCAACACTCCCATTTTACCAGTGATGAAACCTACAGGAGAATACAGGCTAGTCCAGGACCTAAGGTTAGTCAATGAAGCAGTAGTCCCTTTACATCCAATAGTAGCTAACCCTTACACCTTGCTCTCGCAGATACCAGATGATGCTCAGTGGTATTCAGTATTAGATCTAAAAGATGCCTTCTTCTGCATCCCTTTGCATTCTGACTCTCAGTATTTATTTGCTTTTGAGTGGACTGATCCAAAGACAATGATACATCAGCAATATACTTGGACTGTATTGCCACAAGGGTTTAGGGACAGTCCCCATCTCTTTGCTAGGGTATTACAAAAGGATCTTAGAGATTTACAGCTACAAGGAGGGGCCATTTTACAATATGTAGATGATATACTAATCTGCAGCCCCTCCAAGGAGGCTTCTGATCAAAATACCATCCAGACTCTGAATTTCCTAGCTGAAAGAGGATATCGGGTATCAAAGAAAAAGGCTCAGATTACCAAACAAAAAGTAAATTACTTAGGGTATATTTTGACTCCTGGATGTAGGCAATTATCACAGGAGAGAATTAAAGCCATTACTGAATTAACTCCACCTGCTACTAAACAGCAGCTTCGCTCCTTTTTAGGAATGGCAGGGTTCTGTAGGATTTGGATCCCCAACTTTGGGCTAATCGCCAAACCTCTGTATGAAGCTACTAAGGGGCCAGACACTGAACCCATTATATGGGAAAAAGAATGTGAGCAGGCTTTTAATAAAATCAAGCAGGCTCTAGTCGAAGCCCCAGCCTTAGGCATCCCCAACTTAAACAAGCCTTTCTCCCTATACATAGCAGAGAAGCAAGGGATAGCTTTAGGGGTCTTAGTCCAACGACTAGGGAATGAGCCTCAACCAGGTGCATATTTCTCAAAAAAACTGGATACTGTAGCAGCTGGGTGGCCTCCGTGTCTAAGAGCAGTTGCAGCCACAGCCATGCTAACCGAGGAAGCTAGTAAACTAACTCTTGGGCAGAAGTTAGAAGTCTTAACTCCACATCAGGTACAAGGGGTGTTAGAAATGAAAGGGCACCTCTGGCTAACAGGAAATAGACTGACCAAATATCAGGCCCTTCTTCTAGACAATCCTGAAGTAACTATAAAGACCTGTAACACCCTAAATCCAGCCTCCTTAATGCCTACAGAATCATCCCCAGATTTGATCCATTCCTGCTCAGACGTTATTAGTCTTACTCAATCGAGCAGGACTGACTTATTAGACCAGCCCTTAGAAAACCCTGATGATGAGTGGTTCACTGATGGGAGCAGCTTTGTACAGAATGGGCAGCGAAAAGCAGGATATGCAGTAGTTAGTTTATATAACACCATTGAGGCACAACCCCTTCCACCCTCAACCTCGGCCCAAAAGGCTGAAATTATAGCCCTCACCCGAGCTCTCATTCTAGGACAAGGAAGAAGGGTCAATATATATACAGACTCCAAATATGCCTTCCTTGTTCTGCATGCTCATGCTGCCATATGGAAAGAAAGAGGGCTCCTCACCGCTAAGAATTCCCCTATTAAACATGGACCAGAAATTTTAAATTTATTGGAAGCAGTTAGGCTCCCTAAGCAAGTGGCAGTTATGCATTGCAAAGGCCACCAAAAGGATATGTCCCATATCTCTCAGGGAAATAGGAGAGCAGACCAAGAAGCAAAGAAAGCAGCGCTAGGGACTGATAGACAAATGGCTTTATTCCCCCCTGTAAATGTCTCAGATATCAAGCCCAACTATACATCTGAGGAAATATCTTGGGCTTTGGAGCAAGGAGGTGTCCATGAAGGACCCTGGATATATATTGGCCGGAGGCTCTTCCTTCCTCAAGCCTCCCAGTGGAAGTTCTTAAAAGCTTTGCATGACTCCTTCCACATTGGGAGGGATGCTACAATGACAATGGTTAACAAATTATTCATAGGTAGGGGAATAGCTACTACCATAAAGAATATTTGCCAGGCTTGTACTCTTTGTGCCTATAACAACCCTGGGCAAAAGCCATCCCTGCCCCCCGCTGATAGAACCTATTCAGCGAAGAGGGACTTATCCTGGAGAGGACTGGCAGATTGATTTTACCAAAATGCCTCCTTGTAAAGGATACAAATACTTACTAGTCCTGGTAGATACCTTTACTGGATGGATTGAGGCCTTTCCGACAAGGACAGAGAAGGCCACAGAAGTAGTAAAGGCTCTCTTAAAGGAAATAATACCTAGGTTTGGTCTTCCACGATCCCTACAAAGTGATAATGGGCCATCCTTCACTTCTAAAATCACTCAAGCAGTTTCTGAAGCTCTAGGCATAAAATATTATCTTCATTCTGCTTGGAGACCACAGTCCTCTGGAAAGGTAGAACGAGCAAATCAAACTTTAAAAAGGACATTAGCAAAACTTTGTCAAGAGACTTCTGAAAACTGGGCTAAGTTACTGCCTATAGCCCTCATGAGAATTAGGGGCTCCCCTAAGGCCAATACTAAACTCAGTCCATTTGAAATGTTGTACGCCCGGCCCTTTTTGACTCTAGATCTAATATTTGATACAGAAACCCATCAAGCAATTAAGTATATAATAAACTTAGGACAAGTGCAGAAAGCTTTACAGGAATATGGAAATAAAGTTTTACCAGCCCCAAAAGGGAATTTTCAAACTGCCCTATCTCCGGGAGACTGGGTACTCCTTAAAACCTGGAGGGAGGGATCACCAGCAGACCAACTCAACCCTAAATGGAAAGGGCCTTACCAGGTAGCCCTGAGTACCCCTATGGCTGTGAAACTCTTAGGGGTCGATAGTTGGGTTCATATTTCCAGGGTAAAACTAGCCCCCACGGATCCCAATCTGACTCAGGACCGGCTGGAGACCCAAAGCCCAGACTATACCTGCGAGCCACTGGAGGACCTCAGGTTCCTGTTCAAAAGGAGGAAGCCCTAAAAAGATAAGTAATAACCAATAACAGTGCACTAAGATCACCATTGTTTTGGATAGTTGCACTTCTTGAAAACTTCCTATTCGTACTGGTCCTCTGCTTCATATAAAGGCTTGCTCACTTCCTTCTGGGTGGAATTGTATCTGGGTGGATTGTCTAAAATGAAAATGTCTTTGTTGTTTCTATTAACCATTCTCTACTCGCCTGCACCCTGTGTAACGGAATGGGATGAAAATTTTCTAGTGAATGCTTCTCGAACCTTAGCAGCAGGAGAAAACCTGGCCCAATGTTGGATATGTCATCCTAACCCGGAAACTCCTTCCAGATATAATACTCATAAAAGCCTACCCAATAGCTAATGAATCTTTAATCAGTGCTTTGAATTCCTCTGCCAATTACACGCGTTCCCCTTTTTCTTTAAGAGTCACATGGGAGAGAAATCCTCCTTTGTGTTTCCGTATGACCCCACTAGAATTAAAGCCATTTAACTACTCCAGCACCTCTCTTAAGTGCAACAGTACGATGGGATGTACCCCATGTTATAATAATACTCATACAAGGGCCATTGACCCATTTAAAGCCCTGGCTTCTCTTTCAAGTTCCAGCTTTCTAGAGAATCTTTCTGAGGAAGAAATTTTCAAACCTTTAAATTGGTCACATATAGTATGCTACCCGAATTATGATTCTAACTGTATTCCTAATAGTACCCATTGTTGCTTTGACAAAACTCACAATGCAGATACAAACAATACTTCTAAATGTGTTACTTGGAAATTAAACCAATCTCTTCAAGGAGTATTAGCAAAATTTCTACCACCTCCTGCAGGGGGGGAAAGATCAAGGAAATAACTTAGGCCCTTTTAAGGACTGCCTTTCCCCCTTGCCATATGCCCTCCTTAACAAATATAACTCCACTAATGCCACAGTTATTACAGCACCCCCGGGGCTCGTCTGGCTATGTGGGACTCCCAATAACTGGCTAATGGATCATTCAGAACTTCAAGAAGCTATTGCTTATACTCATCTCAGCAACTCTAAACATGGGGGTGACTGTACCTTAGGGACCTTGGCACCCCAAGACCTTACCATTATAAATATAACTATGGGTCCTGGGAGTCCATCTCTCAGCAGAAAAAAACGAGCTTTTGGTCTAGTAGTGGCTGGAGCTGCTGCCACTATAGCCGCTGCAGCCCCCTGGGGAGGCTTCGCCTATCATGAGGCCACTCTAAGGGAACTCACTAAGATTATAGAAGAAATCTCCAAAGATACTGCTGGTACTCTAGCTGGACTCTCAAGATCAGTAGACTCATTGGCAAATGTAGTCATGGATAACCGCCTTGCCCTTGACTATCTTCTAGCAGAACAAGGAGGGGTATGTGCTGTTATCAATAAAACCTGCTGCACCTATGTAAATAACTCTGGAATGATCGAAACTAACATAAAGAAAATTTATGAACAGGCAGAATGGCTATATAAGTATAATCAACAGGGCCAAGGGATTAAGGAAGCCCTGACCTCCTGGTTCCCTGGCTTAACATGGTTATTACCCTTCTTAGGGCCCTTAATAACACTGCTGGTTTTACTACTTTTAGGACCTTGCTTATTTAATTTACTTGTTAAATTTGTTTCTTCTAGACTTAAGCAGTTCCACGTCAAACTGATGACGCTCCAAGGTTTCCAACCAATCCCTGAGAACGATGTCGAAGCTGACCAACATACAGCATCTGCGGTGGCCTCAGGAATTCCTCTTCAACCTCTAGATAGAATAGGGCGAGAGTTCCGTGGTTCTCAATAGGCAGGGTCTACTGTCCAATCTAAGCCTGAAGCAGCTATGGAAGACGGATCTTCATCCTTCAACAACCCCAAAAAGATTTTTGAGAACCATGTCTCTCAGGGGGAAGTTGAGGCAGGAGGTAGTCAGGAAGGAAGCTCCCAAGGCCCCCGCAGGGCTGAGGTAGAAAACACCTATACATGACAAAGACCCCCCTAAGATGGGTTGTTCCTGTTTTCTGGGACAACTCTGAATCATAGAATGCGCCTGCGCGCTACCCCTGATTCATTATAATATCATTATAATGAAATAACATTGTGGGACTCCCTTCTCCAGTAGCCAATCAAGAAAATCATGGGAAACCACACATGCGCAGTAGCTTTGAAATCAAACTCCTTGTACCTGCACAGGAAAAGCCCGCCAAAGACTAGCGAAGGGGCTCCTGCCCTATAAGAATAGAATCCCCCAGCCCACGTGCCCTTTTTTTTTCCTCTGCTCAGAGCTGGCTCACTCCCGTGTCCTGTGGTGTGTACTATCACTTAATAAACCTCCCCTCTTTCTTTATGCTATAAACTTTGTGTGTTCGGTTCAATTCTTTGTCCTCGATCACTAAGAACCTGGTTACCTGTGCACACCTGTGCACACCTGTGACAAATTCACTCCTTCCTCTTGAGAAATTCCTCCTGTTCATGCCTGCCGCTCCCCACAGTGGCCTGGCTTCTCCCCGCCAAACTCTCCAGCCAGATCACCAAACTCTCCAGCCAGATCGGTGACTGTGGGGGTCCAGACCTGCTGCTCGACCCAGCCTCTCAGGTGTCCACAGCCTCCAAAGGTGCTCACAGCCCTTGTGTGTTTGCTAGCACCTGGATTCCTCCCAGTGCCGCTCAGATCTTGTTTGGCTGGGGAGGGAGCAGTTGTCCTGGCTCTCTCCCAAGGACTCTGTGGCAAACCCAGCAGTGGGCCCTGGGCCTGGGGCTGCAGCCCCCGGACCACACGCTGGTCCGCGGGACCCTACCTTGTTGCAGCACTCTTCTTAGGGTCCTGTTTTTTGATTCTGCCACAATCCTTGGTCCCCTCTTTTCACAAATGCTGAAGTATGTTGGTTGCTTGCTTCTCTACTCCATAGATTGGTCAGGATTTTCTCCCCTGAGCAGAGGGAAGCTGAATCTGCTCCTTCCTACTCCGACGCCATCTTAGCCCCCCTCCCGCATTATTTTTCTATATATGCCCACAGATGCACGTATGTATATATTACATGTGCAATAATGTAAATTAAATGGAACTATTCTTTGGGTATGTAGTATATAACTTTGCTGTTTTCTAAATACTTTACTAAATGACCCAGGACCATTATTTCTGCACTAGTGTTAGATGACACTTTTATGACCCATGGAATATACAAAGGCCCAGAATGCAAAGGATTAATGCCATATTATTTGCTTGCTACACCATTCCTAAGAGGAATTTTAGTTACAACTGTGAAGATAACATATTCACCCATTTACATGTGGAAGGAGTCTTCTGGGGTGCTGCTAATAGTCTATATTTTGATGAAGGATAAAGAAGAAAAGGCAAATGATCAAGGTTCTCACTAACCATTTATAACCAGTATAATAAGTAAGTGTGATATTAGTATTCCTGCACTTTGGTTTCTTCATTGGCTTGAAAAAAAATGTACCCTATGAAGTTTTTTTATAAGGATTAAATGAATTCATATAAGTGAGGCAGTTAAGAAATATGTCTGCAATAGAGCACAGTCAATATTGCCACTACTAATAATCAGGTTCATAGTTTCTACACATCCATGTAAATGCACAGAAACATAAATTATATATATATATACATATATGTATTTGTATATATATATGTATGTATATATGTATATATGTATGTATATATATGTATTTGGCATATATATATATATATATATATATATATATATATATATATATATATGCCAAATTGAGCAGTATTGCATATGCTGTGAGAAAAAATATACAGTAATCTCACTTTATCTGAATGGCTATTTAGTATATAAAATGCTGCTCAACATCTTCATTCATTGGGAAAATGCAAAATAAAACCATAGTGCAATGTAATCTGGAATGATTGATATTAAAACTAACTAATGATACCAACTGTTGGTGGAGATGTGGACTATTTGGAAATATCTACACTGCTGGTAAGGGTAGAAACTGCTTTGAAAGACTGTTAAGCAGTATCTATTAAGGCTGAAGTTGCACAATCCTGATAGCCTATAAATTGCACCCATGAACATGTACTAAACAATAATTAATTTGTGTGTGCACCAAAAACATATGTAGAAAAATATTTATAGCAGCATCATTCATAATAACTCAAGTCTGAAACAAGCAAAGGCCCATCAACAAGAACATAAGAATTTTGGTAAAGTCAAGCAATGGAATACTGCAGAGCAATGAAAATAAACTATTACAAAATGTGATAGCTTGAATAACTCTAACAAGCATAAATAAGCCAGACACAGAAGAGTTCACACTGTATGATTTATTTTTGCAAAGATAAAACACAGGCAAAATTAATCTATGACATTAGCAATTAGAATAGTAGTGAACTTTGAGTAGAGGCAATGGTAGTAATGGCAGGGAGGAGGAAACATGAAAGGAGTCTTCTAGGACGCTGGTGATGGCCTACATCTGGATTGGGGTGGTGGTCATGAAAACTAATGCTGATGGACTCTGCCATGTACAGATCTGATACCCCACATTTCTGAGAGATTAAGAGTTTAGCTAAAGATTTGTACTTTACAGAGTGAGTGGGAATGTCCTACTACTGATGGTGTGCATCTTCATCAACATATATCTGTGAGGATTTCAGGTAAAACTTGTAGAGCCTCTCACATTAGGATCCTAAGTTTGAAAGAGACAGTCAATCATCTCAAGATGAAAACTGCAAGCCATGGACTATCCAGGCCTAATGGTATGTTAAGAAGTTACCTTGGAGGATTCCAGCATATATCTTGACATTGGTTCTCTTTATATACTCTCAACACCAAAAACTAAACAAAAAAGAAAACAAACAAAAACACAGAGGTGCCCTGGCTGGTGTGGCTCAGTGTACTGAGCACCAGATTGTGACCCAAAGGGTTGCTAGTTCAATTCCCAGTCAGGTCACATGCCTGGGTTGCAGGCCAGGTCCCCAGTAGTGGGGACATGAGAGGCAACCACACATTGATGTTTTTCTCCTCCTCTTTATTCCTCCCTTCTCCTTTCTCTAAAAATAAATAAATAAAATATAAAAAAAAACACGGAGGTTCTGATGCTTAGCCACATTTGGCAACAACTGACCTGTAGGGTATCACACTGATATCATGGCCAAAGTGTTAAAAGCTCTCAGGGACTTGACTGGTCCTATTTCTCCATATTTCCCATCTTATCAACACAAGTATATTGAGGCAACCCTCTATTATCCACCATAACCAGCAAGCATACCTTTGCACATTCTCTTTTCTTTACCATGGATCACAATTCCCCCTGAAGATCTTTCTTTGACTACTTATCTTTTCTTAGCTAAACCGGCACCTCATTTTTTTTAAATTTTATTTTAATAGTTATTCAAGTACAGTTTTCTGTCATTTACTCCCATCCCAGCCCACCCACCCATTCCTCCCCACCTCCCTCCCATTTCTATCCCCCCTAGTTTTTGTCCATGTGTCCTTTATATTTGTTCCTGTAAACCCTTCCCATTCTCTCCTTAAATTCCCCTGAAATTCTCTCTCCTCTCTCCTCTGGTCACTGTCAGCCTGTTCTCTATTTCAGTGTCTTTGGCTATATTTTGCTTGTTTCTTTGTTTTGTTGTTTAGGTTCCTGTTAAAGGTGAGATCATATGGTATTTGTCTTTCACTGCCTGGCTTATTTTGCTTAGCATGATGCTTTCCAGCTCCATCCATGCTGTCACGAAGGGTAGGAGCTACTTCTTTCTGCTGCATAGAATTCCATTGTGTAAATGTACCATAGTTTTTTGATCCATTCATTTACTGATGGGCACCTAGGTTGCTTCCAGGACTTAGCTATTGTAAATTGTGCTGCTGTGAATATTGGGGCACATAGGTTCTTTTGGATTGGTGTTTCAGGGTTCTTAGGATATAATCCTAGCAGTGGAATTGCAGGGTCAGAAGGCAGATCCATTTTTAGTTCTCTGAGGAAATTCCATACTGTTTTGCATAGTGGTTGTACTAGTCTGCAATCCAACCAACAATGCACTAGGGTCCCCTTTTCTCTATAACCTCTCCAACACTCGTTGCTTACTGTTTTGTTTACACACAGAGGATCCAGAGACACATGAAAAGATGCTCAATATCAGTAGTTATCAGAGACATGCAAATTAAAACCACAATGTCACCTTATTTTTGAAGATTCATTGACAACCTCAATTCCACCATTAGCAGGAACTTCCTTGTTCTCTGTTAATCTAAGGCATGTCATTTGCCCACCTAGTATTTTACTGTGATGCAGTTAGTGTAGAACTACAAGGAAGAATGCTAAATATCAGAGGGTAGTAAATCTGGGTAATGGGTAACTTAGTGTCTGTAAAATTATTGTCTGTGCTTTGCTGATGTATGAGGCCTGTCTGGAAGAAGTTCAGCTATTGTTAATATAGTCAGAGAAGTTTGTGTGACATTGACGTAACCTGACAGCATAGGAGAGTTGACTGGAATGTACAAGCATGAACAATGACAACTTCACTGTACTAGTCAATGGGGATGGTAGACACTGTTGAGTGAACATGTGTACTGTGTGGCTGTCCCATTCAAAATGACTGAGCAATAAATCTGTGTCAAATTTTGCTTTAAGCTTGAACATTCCTCCACAGAAACTATTCACATCTATAGGCAACTGGTGATTGGCAGCTTCATTATGACAGCACACTCACTGATGCATCATGTTTTATGCAGAACTCTTTGGAGAAACACCAAATCACCCAGGTGACGCGGCTTCCAAAGATTCCTGAAAAGGAAGAGATTTCAGACCATCAATGAGATTCAGGAAAATATGGAAAATAATGATGGGGCAGCTGATGGCGACTGGGAGAACTGTGTGGGGTCCCAAGTTGCCTGCTTTGCAGGGGACTGATGTGTCATTGTCCTATGTATAGTCTTTCTTGTATCTTGTAAATGTCTTTATTTTTCATGTTATGTGGCTAGATACCTTCTGGACAGACTTGATACACATGTTTGTCATATTGTAATTAAAATAAATGTTGGTGATTTCTCTTAGCAATATGTTCTCTGATATCTGTCCTTGGACAAGGAAAACAACTGAAAATAAACAAATGGGACTACATCCAACTAAAAAGCTTTTGCACAAATATCACTTAATAGATTTAATTTTAAATCATAAAAAATTAAAAAGCTTTGCACAACAAAGAAAACCATCAACAAAATGTAAAGACAACCTACTGAATTAGAGAAGATATTCACCAATGATGCATCTGATAAGGGGTTAATATCTAAAATTTATAAAGAACTCATGCAATTGAACACCCCCCAAAGAATAATTTAAAAGTGGACAGAGAACCTGAATAGACATATCTCCAAAGAGGACATGCAGATGGCGAATAGACATATGAAAAAATGCTTAACATCACTTAACATCAGAGAAATGCACATTAAAACCACAACAAGATATCATCTGGTGCCCATCAGAATATCTTTCATCAATATATCAACAAACAAGTGTTGGCTAGGATGATGAGAAAAGGGAAACCTTGTGGACTGTTGGTGGGAATGCAGATTGGTGAAGCTACTATTGAAAACAGTATGGAGGTTCTCAAAAAAATAAAAAAGAAACTGCCTTATGACCCAGCAATTTCACTTCTGGGTATATATCCAAAGAAACCTGAACACAAATTTGAAAATATATGCATCCCTGTGTTAATTGCACCACTATTTACAATAGCCAAGATATGAAAGCAACCCTAGTGTTCATCAATACATGAGTGCATAAAAATGTGGTGGTACATATATACAATAGAATATTACTCGGCCGTAAAAAGAAGGAAATATTACCATTTGCAACAGCAAGGATCGACCTAGAGGATTTTAGGCTCAGTAAAATAAGTCAGAGAAACACAAATGCCACATCATTTCACTTGTATGCAGAATTTAACTTCTAAAGCGAGCACAAAGAACAAAACAAACAAAACAGAAATGGACTCACAGATATGGAGAACAGATTGATGATTGCCAGAGGGGGAGAGTTTGGGGGGGCTAGGTGAAAAAGGTGAATAGATCAAGAGGAACAAATTGGTGGTTACAAAACAGTCACAGAGATGTAAAGTATAGCATAGGGAATATAGTCAATAATATTGTAACACCTCTGTATGGTGCCAAGTGGATACTTGAAATACCAGGGTTAACACTTTGTAAATTATATGGATGTCTAACCACTATGCTGCACACCTAAAACTAATACAAATTTATTTGAAAACTGAAATTAAAAAATAAAATAAAATAACTGTTGGTGAAAGTGTGGGCAACCAGGCACTGTAATACACTACATATGGGAGTCAAATTTTCACAATGGTTCTGAAAGACAAATGCCATTCATGTTACTTCATGGGAGTAATTTGATGATTGTGAAATTTTGCTAAGAATCCAAACTCTCAGTGTTTCTCAACAGGACCGACATTGGTGTTTTTGGGGGAGAGGCAATCTTCTAAGTGAGGTATCAACCACACTTGTCATTAAACAGCTTTTTGTACACCAGTACAGTGGAATGCTATGCTGACATTCAAAAGAATGAGACACTTCTATGTATGTATATAATTTATGTGTGATTTTGTATGTTGGAGATATAAATAATGCTGACAATCTTTTGTATTGTCTTTAAGATTTAGGAAAACTACTGCACTCACATATGTTTATGCCTCAATTTGAAAAAATTAAATACTTATTCCTGATATTATCAAAATGAATTGTCTTTCATTGGGGAAGAACAGAATCTTTTCTTTAAGAAAATATAACCAAGCTAGGGTCTGGATATGTTACATTAACTGTTACATATTTTAAAGCACCAGTAATTATATCAATCACCATTGTTTTGTGACTTGTGTTATCATACAAAAATGTTTTGATTTGAAATAAATGCAACAAAAAATCTTTAATGGCCATAAAAAGAATAGTAATAAAATTTTCATCATTAAAATGATTCTATCACATAATAGACTAGGTTGGTGAACAATAGTTTCTTCTATAAGAAATGTTCTGCTTGGAAACTATTTATGATTCTAAACAAGTCTCTTATTTTTTCCTTGTGTTACTAAAGGTGTCCTTCAAGTCTGTATTTGCAAAGTGAAAATCAATAGGGATGTTTATCAGATTTGTTAAGTTGTTACATTATTCATGCTTGCATTTTTAATTTTTAATCCAATCATTTAAAAAAACCCTAATGTATAAAAATGCTGATGTTAAGTTGCACTAGAAATTAATGAAAAGTAAATGAACTGTTTAATGAGATGATTTCTTTTTAACTGATCAAAGAGCTTCTCAGACTTTTCCTCATCTTCAGAATTGCTCAAGGCACTACTGAAAAATACAAGTTTCTGGCCTGATGAATTAGAACCTTGAGGACATGGGCCTAGGATTCTGTGTGTTTGACACATACCTTGGATGACTGTTAATATAAAGGAAGATCTGAGAAACTTTTGGCCAAATAGAATTGATACAATACCTAAGTATCTGTGGGCAGAAGGAGGGAAAGAGGTAGGAACAAGAATATTCATTCACTCCAGCATTCATGTGTGTGTGTGTGTGTGTGTGTGTGTGTGTGTAATAAAAATAGTAACAACAATATAAACAAATATTTTTTAAAACCATGCATTTTCATCAATAGGGAAACAAAAATGAATTGTGGTGCATTTATACAATGGAACACTATACTTCAGGTGAAATGAATAACCAATAAGATCAATATGGACGAGTATCAAGGCATAAAATGCAAGAAAAGTATGTTTCAAAGTCATATATTTATTATAGTACCATCCTCTACAGTTATTAAATCTCTAAAAGTAATGTTTTATGCTTTTATGAACATAAAATATCTAGTAAAATTATAAAAACAGACAGGCACATCAGCCTTAAAGTGTGGTTGCCTCTGGGAAGAGAGTGGAGTGAAAGGAAAGTGACATAAATGCAGGCATGCCTGTAACATAATTTTTATACTCTAAAGCAGATATGATTAAATAGCAATATGTTATAAATTGGATGAGCACACTAATGTCTGTTATGTACTTCTCTCTGTATTTTTGTAGCTTTAGCTATTTAGAAATGGTTTATAATGATTTGTGCTTATCCAAGCATGATAAATTAGATATCGTGATATATTCACTGTTGGTGAAAATATATGCTAGCATGTACTTTATGAAAGAAAATTCATAATGTGTTATTGATGAAATATTGATAATGAAGTTTGAAAAATTTAAAATATATCAGCTAAAGATTAATTCAATTAATTATGCTATAATTTTAATGGGCATATTTTCAGGAATTTCAAAGAATGAATACTTGTAGAAGCATCAGTATTGTGATAGCATAAGATGTCCTTCCTTTTGGTCCACTTTTTAAACAACTTAGTTAGGCACCCATCTACTAACAAAAGTGCCTCTGTGCATCCAGGGGGAATCTTGCCCACCTGTGCATCTGGCAATAGGCAGATAGACCTCTGTATAGGCTTTGGAATCAGCAGCCGCCTAGGAATTTTCTCTAATCCCTCTCAGCCACCAAACATGGAAAGTGGTAACTTAAGCAGTCATTCACAGATGTGAGAGACTTTGTAGAAGTCTAGCATTCCTCAGGGGAAACTCCACATAAACACCAGAACAAAAAATGTGTTTGAATGTATTGAAGAGGGTAAGAGGAACTTTGCCACTGTTACCTATCCCTCAAGCTAAAACAGCATGAGACTGAAATAGCTGGTGGTGAGCTCTCCCATGGGGGAAAACAAGATCAGCAACTGAGTAACTGGGGTAGCCAAAAAAAGGAACTTTTTCTCTCTCCAGCAGAACCCAGAATACTGATGCAGGAACTCCATGACTGGGGCCAGGAGAGGACATTGGGAAAGAGGTGGGTAAAAATATCACAGGGAATTAAAAGGATGTGGTACTTGACTGCACATGGGGCTGCAGCAGAAACCCCACAAGCCTCTGGGGGAACTTCATTGGAGGATCCCCTCACTGGGCCCATAGGCACTCCTAACATTGTGAGCACTAAACCCACATCTCACTCACTCTGCAGTCAGCTCCTAGTGTGCACTCCCAAGTGCAGCAGTGAGATTGTGCTCTGGTAAACACAGTGCTCTCAAAACAGACCAGGGTCTCTGGGCAGGGGTGGGGACAGGGAATCACAAACATAAGCTACAGTGCCATCTTCTAAGAAACAAAAGAGAGGTTTTCAGCAACCGGTCTGATAAGTTGTTAAGATACAGAGAAGACATAAAAGTTGAAAAAATTATTCCACAACAAGAGCAAGAAGTGATGAGAAGGCATATATCCATACAAGATCAGAGAAAGACCAAGACATAAGAAGGACCAAAAATAATTTTCCCACTTGAGGGCAGCTAATAACGTTTATAGGAGGTGACTGCTGCTTCTAAGGTGAAAGCAACAATGCAAATCTCCAATGAAAGTGAAGAATCAAGGGAATATGTCACCATCAAAATATAAAAATCTTCTAATAACCAAACTCAATTACAGAGAATTTTGTGATCTAGCTAATAATGAATTCAAAATAGCTGTTTTGAGCAAACTCAGAGGCTACAAGAAAACACAGAAAAACAATTCAACAAAATTGATAAAATAATACATCATTTAACAAAGAAATAGAAAGTACAAGAAATAATAAAAGAGATCTGGAGCTGAAGAATTCAATGAATGAAAGAGATGCAATAGAAAGCATCTACAGCCAAGTACACCAAATTTAAGATATAAGGGATCTAAAAGATAGAAAACTTGAAATAACTGAATTACAAGAGAACCAAGTAAGCATGAAAAAGAGCAAAGATGGTCTATGTGATCTATGGGACTTTGTCAAATGTATAAACATTAAAATAATTGGGATTTCAAAAGGGGGGCATGGTGGATTGGGGCAGAAAGTTTATTTAAAGAAATAATAGCTCTGGCCAGGTAGCTCAGTTGGTTGAAGCATTACCCCAAACACCAAAAGAATGCGGGTTCCATTCCTAGTCAGGGCACATACTTAGTTTAGTTTGTAGGTTTGATCTCTGGTCAGGGTGTGTATGGGAAGCAACTGGTTAATGGTTTTCTCTTACATCAATGTCTCACTCTCTGAATTGTGGTCTCTCTGTTTCTTTTTCCCTTCCCCTCTCTCTAAAATCAATAAACATATACTTGCATGAGGATTTAAAAAAGATGAGAATTTCCCAAACCTAGGGAGAAATTTGGACATCCAAGTTCATGAAGCTAATATATCTATCTCAATGGAAAAATACCTCCTCCAAGACACATTAAAGGAAACTGTAAAAATGAAAGATAAAGAGAAAATCCTAAAATCAGACAAAGAAAAAAGATTTAACCTAAAAATGACCCCTCAATAAACTATCACAATTTATCAACAGAAACCCTACAGGCCAGGAGAGAGTAAAATGACATATTTTAAGTGTTAGAAGAAAAAAATGCCAGTCAGAATACTTTTCTTTTTTAAATTTTATTTTAATCATTGTTCAAGTACAGTTTTCTCCCTTTTACTCCCATTCCAGCCCACCCACCCAACCCTCCCCACTTCCCTCCCATTACCACCCTCCCCCTAGCTTTTGTCCATGTGTCCTTTAAATTTGTTCCTGTAAACCCTTCCCATTCTCCCCTGAAATTCCCTCTTCACTCCCCTCTGGTCACTGTCAGTCTGTCCCCTATTTCAGTGTCTTTGGTTATATTTTGCTTGTTTCTTTGTTTTGTTGTTTAGGTTCCAGTTAAAGGTGAGATCATATGGTATTTGTCTTTCACTGCCTGGCTTGTTTCACTTAGCATAATGCTTTCCAGCTCCATCCATGCTGTTGCAAAGGGCAGGAGCTCCTTCTTCCTTTCTGCTGCATAGAATTCCATTGTGTAAATGTACCATAGTTTTTTGATCCATTCATTTACTGATGGGTACCTAGGTTGCTTCCAGCACCAAGCTATTGTTAATTGTGCTGCTATGAACACTGGGGTGCAAAGGTTCTTTTGGATTGGTGTTTTAGTGTTCTTAGGATATAGTCCCAGCAGTAGAATTGCAGGGTCAAAAGGCAGATCCATTTTTAGTTTTCTGAGGAAATTCCATACTGCTTTCCATAGTGGTTGTACCAGCCTGCAGTCCCACCAACAGTGCACTAGGGTCCCCTTTTCTCCACAACCTCTCCAACACTTGTTGTTTGTTGCTTTGTTTATGATGGCCATTGTAACTGGTGTGAAGTGGTATCTCACTGTGGTTTTAATTTGCATCTCTCTGATAGCTAGCAATATTGAACATTGTTTCATATGTCTTTAGATCTTCTGTATGTCCTCCTTGGAGAAGTATCTGCTCAAGTCCTTTGCCAATTTTTTAATTGGGTTGCTTGTCTTCTTAGAGTGGAGTTGTGTAAGTTCTTTATATATTTTGGAGATGAAACCCTTGTCTGAGGTATCATTGGCAAATATGTTTTCCCATACAATTGGTTCTCTTTTTATTTTGATACTGTTTTCTTTAGCTGTGCAAAAGCTTTTTATTTTGATGAGATCCCAGTTGTTTATTTTTTCCTTTATGTCCCTTGCTCTGGAATACGTATCAGTAAGAATGTTGCTGCGTGAAATATCTAAGATTTTGCTGCCTATTTTTTCCTCCAGGACTTTAATCTTGGCATGGCTTATATTTAAGTCTTTTATCCACCTTGAATTTATTGTTGTGCTTGGTGTAAGTTGGTGCTCCAGTTTCATTTTGTTGCAAGTAGCTGTCCAGTTTTCCCAACACCATTTGTTGAAGAGACTGTTTTTACTCCATTTTATGCCTCTGCACCCTTTGTCAAATATTGATTGACCATAGAGACTTGGGTTTATTTCTCATTCTCTGTTCTGTTCCATTGTTCCATGTGCCTGTTTTTATGCCAGTACCAGGCTGTTTTGATTACAGTGGCCTTGTAATACAGTTTTGGTATAAGGTGTCGTGATCCCTACTATTTTGCTTTTCTTTCTCAAAATTTCAGCAGCTATTCGGGGTCATTTACAGTTCCATATAAATTTTTGAAATGTTTGTTCTATGTCCGTGAAATATGCCATTGGTAATTTAATAGGTATTGCATTGAAAGTGTAAATTGCTTGGGGTACTATGTACGTTTTGAAGATGTTAATTCTTCCAATCCATGAACATGGTATATGTTTCCATTTGTTTGTGTCTTCCTTAATTTCTTTCTTCAGTGCCGTGTAGTTTTCTGTATACAGGTCTTTTACTTCCATGGTTATATTTATTCCTAGGTATTTTATTTTTCTTTTTGCTATATCAAATGTGATTTTTTTCCTGACTTCTTTTCCTGCTGTTTCATTCTTCATATACAAAATCACCTTTGATTTCTGGATATTGACTTTGTATCCCGCAGTTTTGCCAAATTCATTCATTATGTCAAGCAGTTTTTTAGCAGAGTCTATAGGATTTTCTAGGTGCACTATCATGTCATCTGCAAACAATGACAGTTTTGTTTCCTCCTTTCCAACTTGGATGCCTTTTATTTCCTTTTCTTGTCTGATCGGTATGGATAAAACTTCCAATACTATACTGAATAAAGTGGTGAAAGTGGACAACCTTGTCTTGTTCCTGATCTTAGTGGAAAATATTTTAGTTTTTGCCCATTCAGTATGATGTTGGCTGTAGGTCTCTCATATATGGCCTTTATTATGTTGAGGAATGCTCCCTCCATTCCCACTTTGCTGAGTGTTTTTATTGTAAATGGGTGCTGTACCTTATCAAATGCTTTTTCTGCATCTATTGATATGATCATGTGGTTTTTGTCTTTGCTTTTGTTCATGTGATGTATTACATATACTGATTTGCAAATATTAAACCATCCTTACATCCCTGGGATGAATTGCACTTGGTCGTGGTGTATGATCCTTCTAATGTATTTTTGGATGAGGTTTGCCAACATTTTGTTAAGGATTTTAGCATCAATGTTCATCAGTGATATTGGCCTGAAGTTTTCTTTCTTTGTTGTGTCTTTATCTGGTTTTGGGATTAGGATGATGCTGGCTTCATAAAAAGAGTTGGGAGTCTTCCATCATTCTGGATTTTTTGGAGTAGTCTGTCTGTGAAGGACAGGGATTAGCTCTTCCTTAAATGCTTTGTAGAATTCTCCTGTGAAACCATCCAGACCCGGACGGTTGTGTGTCGGGTGTTTTTTGATTACTGCTTCAGTTTCACCTGCTGTTATTGGTCTGTTCAGGCTTTCTTTTTCTTTTTTATTGTGTTTTGGAAGATTATATTTTTCTAAAAATTTGTTCATTTCACCTAGGTTTTCAAATTTCTTGGCATACATTTCTTCATAGTAATTTCTTACAATCCTTTTTATTTCTGTGGTATCAGTTGTAATCTCTCCTCTTTCATTTCTGATTGTGTTTATTTGGATCCTTTCTCTTTTTTCCTTGATGAGCCTGCTTAAATCTTGTTGATTTTGTTTATCTTTTCAAAGAACCAGCTCTTGGATTCATTGATCCTTAGAATTGTGCTTTTAGTCTCTATGTCATTTAATTCTACTCTGATCTTTGTTATTTCCTTCCTTCTGCTTGCTCTTGGTTTTCTTTGTTGTTTTTCCTTGAGTTCTTGTAGACATATGGGTAGGTTGTTTGTTTGAAATGTTTTTTATCTTTTTTATGTAGGCCTGTATCACTATGAACTTCCCTCTCAAGACTGACTTGGCTGTGTCCCATAAGTTTTGGGTTGTTGTGAGTTCCTTTTAGTTTGTTTCCATGAACTTTTTGATTTCTTCCCTTATTTCATTCTTGACCCATTCATGGTTTTATAGCATGGTATTCAATCTCCATGATTTTGAGTGTTTCGGGTTTCTTCCCTTGGGGGTAGTTTCTAGTTTCAGTCCCTTGTGGTCAGAGAAAATGCTTGGTATAATATCAATTATCTTAAATTTGTTGAGGCTTACTTTGTGTCCTATCATATGGTCTATCTTTAAAAATGTTCTATGTGCATTTGAAAAAAATGTGTATTTAGCTTCTTTTGGATGAAGGGCTATATATATATCAGTTAAGTCCATTTCCTCTAGGGCATTATTCAATGCCACAATATCTTTGTTGATATTTTGTTTGGAAGACCTGTCCATTTTTGACAGTGTGGTGTTAAATCCCCTACTATAATTGTGTTGCTGTCAATATCTTTCTTTAAGTCCTCTAAGATTTTCTTTATCTATTTGGGTGCTCGTAGGTTGGGTGCATATATATTTACAATGTTTATATTTTCTTGGTGGATTCCTCCCTTCAGTGTTATGAAGTGACCTTCTGGGTCTCTTTTATGGCCTTTTTTTGGAAGTCTATTTTGTCTGATATGAGTATTGTTACCCCAGCTTTTTTTTTTCTCCTGTTTATGTGCTTGGAAAATTTGTTTCCAGCCCTTCACTTTCTCTCTGTATAGATCTTTTTTCTTGAGGTGGGTGTCTTGTAGGCAACATATGTGTGGGTCATGCTTTCTTATCCATTCAGCTATTCTATGTCTTTTGACTGGAGGATTTAATCCATTTACATTTAAGGTTATTACTGGTAGGTACTTATTCATTGCCATTTTCATACCTATGATTCCCTCTCCCTCCCTCCCTCCCTCCCTCCCTCTCTCTCACTCTCTCTCTCTCTCTCTCTCTCTCTTCCTTCTTTTCCTTAAAGTAGTCCCTTTAGCATCTCTTGCAGTACTGGTTTGGTGGGGGTGTATTCTTTTAGACTCCTTTTGTCTCGGAAGCTTCTTCTTTGGCTTATTTTGATTGAGAGTCTTGCTGTTTAAAGTAGCCTTTGTTGCAGACCTCTGGTTTTCATTACTTGGAATATTTCTTGTCACTGTCTTCTGGCTTGGAGTGTTTCCATTGAGAAGTCAGCTGTTAGCATTATTGGGGCTCCCTTTTATGTTACTTCCTGTTTCTCCCTTGTTGCTTTTAAGATTTCCTCTTTGTCTTGGTATTTTGCCATTTTAATTATGATGTGTCTTGAGGTGAGCCTCTTTGTCTTCCTCTTGATTAGGATTCTCTTTGTTTCCTGGATTTCTTTGACTTTTACTCTCATCAAATTAGGGAAGTTTTCCATCATTACTTTTTCAAATATGTTTTCTATCCCTTGCTCTTCTTCTTCTCCTTCTGGTATCCCTGTTATACAGATATTATTACATTTCATATTGTCTTGCATTTCTCTTAATCCCTCTTCATTCTTTCTGAGCCTCTTTTCCTTTTCTTGCTCTTTCTGGGTCTTTTCTTCTAATTTGTCTTCTAGCTCGCTGATCTGATCTTCTGCTTCATCGATCCTGCTTTTCAATCCTTCTACTGTGTTCTTCAGTTCAGAAATTGTATTCTTCATTTCCTCTTTGCCCATGTTGATAGTTTCTATTCCCTTTTTCACGTTAATATAGTTTTCAGTGAGTTCATTGTAGCTTCCCTCTAGTTTCTGGTAGCTCATTGTGAGCTCATTGAGCTTCCTGACAATCATTGCTTTGAATTGAATATCTGATAGTTGAATTGCCTCCATTTCATTTAGCATTCTTTCTGAGGCTTCCTCCTTTCCTTTCATTTGGGAAGTGTTTCTTTGTCTTGCCATTGTTTGTGACACTCTTCTTGTTAGTCTCTGTTTCTTAAATTGATCTGTTCTGGCTCCTTGGGTTTATGATGTGAACTTCTGTGGTAGAATACCAGTGATTTTCAGTGATGCAGTTTCCTTGATCTCCCAAACTCACTCGTCTTGGGCTGTCATTCAAGTTGGCTCTGTGTTTGTGTTTGTGTTTTGATTGTTGTTGGGTCTTTTTTGGTGGTTCCTTCCAACCAGCTGATTAAATGTGGGTCACTCTGTCCACCACGTCTTGCATTTTGGTGTGCTGGTTAGGGAAGGTTGTGTGGAAGCTGGTTCTTCCATGTGTATAATGTTTTGAGGATTTTCTCTTGCTCTTGTTCAGTTGTTTGTATTGGGTCCTGTCTCTACTGTCTAGTAGTATTTCCAGATAGGTCCTGGATTGAGGTTTGTGTGGTTTCCACTTCCTCCTTCACCTTCTTCTCTTGTTATCTGTTAGCGGTTCCTATGTTGTTGGGTTTCCTCTTCCAGTGAGTATCCTGGTGTTCACAGCTTCCACCTACTGTTTTTTTTTTCATCAGTTGGAGGGGGAAGGCAAAATGATTTAAGACAGAAAGACAGTATTCTATGATATTTACAGTAGCAGCCAGTGGAGAAGTGATAGAAGATACTTTGACTATGTATAGTGTTAACCGTGATCTTCCACCCAGCTAGCTGATTTTTAGAAAGGATGGAAAGAAAATAAGACTCTTGTTGGGGAAGGAAGGATTGTGAGTTGGATCTAGAAAGCACTGAGGTTGTGGGAGGTCAGATTCTGAGGTAAGGTGAGAGTAAAGGATAGTAAATAGGTGTAGTGTGTGAGAGAATAGAATTAACCCCTACAATAATAGAGTTCTGGAAACTGTGAACTGGGCTAAGATTTGGGAGGGTTGTTGTGAAGTATTTACAATTGTTTGGACCAGCAATTATTTACAATAATATTAGAGCGACAATCATATTACAGAATCTATGAGATCTTGGTAACAAGAATAGGGAGTACAGAACCGCGAGTAGTGTGCTAATGGGACACAGGTGAGTTAAAGGACAGTAAGTTAGCAATACACTACGAAAGAGATATGAGGGGAAACCTGTCAGGTCATACAATATAACCAGCCTAGCAAAGCAGATTATACAGAAAGCAGAGGGATACAAAAATATTATTAAAATGTAATAATATTGGAAACATAATAATAATACAAATATGGAATAACTTGCAGGTTCTCTGTAATAGCAGAGTGAAATTTGTCTCACTGTCTCAGCTGTTGTGGTGCCCCTTTTATGGGTTCAACTCTGGTCTTTTCACATATCCAGGAATTTGTCTCACTTGTAGGTATTTAAAAATAAAATTAAAAAAACAAAAAAGGCAGACAAAGGAAGAAGAGATAAAATTGGAGGAAAGAAAGGAGGATGGAATAAAACAAGAAAGCAGGAAAGAGAGGAAAAAATTAAAAGAGAATAAAAATAATAAAAATTAAAAAATTAGGAATTGTTAAAAATAGAATTAAAAAATAGAATAAAATTAAAAAGTCTCTTGGTTTCAAAGTGGCCAAACCAGTTTTTCTGGTCTTGCTGGCTTTGGTAGGCTGAGGGGTTATTGGTATGGCTTTTCTTCCTTGGTCAGCAATGCATACTGTCTGGGAAGCTATCGTGGCTCCTCAGCCCTGTGCCCTGGGTGTGGGAGTCAGGCCTTTCCCTAGGGTTACTGCTATTGACTGGGGTGCATGGATGCTCTCCTGCATGCGTGCCCGCGCGCCCTCGGCCAGACTGCCTCACCCTTCCCGGGTACTATGGAGTTGTGGAGGGACCTCCACAGAAGCACACCTTCCGTGCAACCTCGGGGTCACTGCCTGGCTGGGTGGCAGGGAGGCCAGAGCGATTGATCACTTTAGAATTCCCCGAACAGTGTCTGTCTATTCACTCCTTCCTCTTGAGAAATTCCTCCTATTCAAGCCTGCCACTCCATACAATGGCCTGGCTTCTCCCGCAGCCCAACTCTCCAGCCAGACTGGTGATTGTGGGGATCAGGACCCTCTGCACAACCCAACCCCACAGGTGTCCACAGCCCCTAAGTTTGCTCATAGCCCTTGTGTGTTTGCTAGCAACTGGGTTCCTCCCAGTGCCGCTCAGACCTTGTTTGGCTGGGGAGGGAGCAATTTTCCCAGCTCTGTCCAAAGGACTTTGTGGCAAATCCAGTCATGGGGGTTGGGCCTGGGGCTGCAGCCCCTGGGACCTTACTGTGTTGCAGCACTCCTCTCAGGGTCTGGTTTTTCGGTTCCACCACAATCCTGGTCCCCTATTTTCACGTATGCTGAAGTATGTTGGTTGACTGCTCCTCTAATCTGTAGATCAGCCAGGATTTTCTCCCATGTGCAGAGGGAAGCTGAATCTGCTCCCTTACTCCGACACCACCTTCCTAGCTCCTCTATTGTTTTTAATTGGTTGTTATCCTTCTTTTGGCTGTGTGAGGAAGCGAAGCATTCCTACCTATACTTCTATCGTGGCTGACCAAAATACCTCACCTATGGCCTTTGTTTTGAAGTCTATTTTGTTGATATAAGTATTGTTAACCCAGTGTTTTCTTCATGTGCACTTGCTTGGAATATGTTTTCCCCTTCACTTTCAGCCTGTGTAGATCTTTTATTTTTAGGTGGGTCTCTTGTAGACAGCATGTGTGAGGTTCGTGTTTTCTTATCTACTCTGCTACCCTATGCCTTTTGATTGGAGAATTTAATTTAGTTATTTAAATTCATTACATTTACATTAATAAATGTAAATAGATAAATTTACATTTATTTACATGTAAATAAAATTTAATGTAAATTTTATTTACATTAAATGTAAATAACCTTACATTTAAGGTTATTATTGATATGTACTTGTTCATTGACTTTCCCCACCTTTTGTATCTGTGTTCCTCTCTCTATTTCCTTTTCTTTAAAACATGTTATTTATTTATTTATTTATTTAGATAGGGGCAAGGAGGGAGAAAGAAAGGGAGATAAACATCAATGTGTGAGAGACATATTAATTGGTTGCCTTTTGTATGCCCCAAGCCAGGGACCTGGCCCACAACCCAGGCATATGCCCTGACTTGGAATTGAGTCAGTGACCTTTTGGTCTGCAGACCAGCACTTGATCCACTGAGCCACATAAAAAGGGACTGCTTCTTCTTTTCAAAGCATTCCCTTTACTCTTTTAGATTTCTTTTGTCTGGAAATCTCTTTATTTTGCCTTCCATTTGAACTGAGAACCTTGCTGGATAGAGTAGTCTTGGTTGCTGGTCCTTTCAGTCATTACTCAGAATAATTCATGCCAATCCTTTCTGGCTTGTAATGTTTCTGTTGAGAAGTCAGCTGATAATCTTACTAGAGCTCCCTTTAATGTTACTAGCTCTTTCTCCCTTGCTGCCTTTAATATTCTCTTTGTCTTTAAATTTTGCCATTTTAATTATGATGTGTCTTGGAGTGCGCTTCTTTGTGTTTCTCTTGATTGGGGCCTTCTGTGTTTCCCGAACTTGCATAATATTTTCCCTCACCAAGTTAGGGAAGTTTTCTGTCATTATTTCTTCAAACATGTTTTTTATCCCTTGCTCTTTTTCTGTTCCTTCCTGGTATTCCTATGATGTAAATGGCATTACATTTCATGTTGTCCTGAAGCTCCCTTAAAGTATCCTCATTATTTTTTAGGGTTTTTTTTGCTTTGTTTTGTTGCTCTGACTGGGTGTTTTTTCTACCATGTCTTCCACCTCACAGGTTCAGTTCTCTACTTCATCTAGCTTACTTTTAATATTTTCTAGTTAATTATTCATTTCAGATATTGTATTATTCATTTCCTCCCTGTTCTTATTCATAATTTCTAATTCCCTTTTCATGCTGATGTAGTTCCATCTCAGTTATTTGTAGCTTCCATAAAGTTCCTTGTAGTTCTAACTGACTTCCGTGAACACCATTATAACCATTATTTTGGACTCTAAAAAAAAAAACAATGAAAACAAATGCTAAGCAAATAACTAGAACAGGAACAGAATCACAGAAATGGACATCACATGGAGGGTTTTCAGTGTGGAGGGGGAGGGGGAGGTACAGGGAATATGAAGTACAATTAGTAGACATAAAATAAGTGGGGAGAGGTTAAGAATGGTATAGGAAACAGAGAAATCAAAAAAACTTATATATACAACCCATGAACATGAACTAAGTAGGGGGATGCTGGAGGGTTGGAGGTGGAAGCTGGAGAGGGGATATAGGGGGAAAAACTGTAACAGCATAATCAAATATACTTAAAAATAAAATTTCTACTAAAAATATTATAAGAAAGAGAAAAGAAAATATGAGATGTCTACAGTAAAAAAAAAAACGATTTTTAGAAGTTAGAGGGAGGAGATCTAATAAGGGTAAGGAATACAATCTAGGCTAAGAAAGGGAAAAAATAAAATTCCAAGCTCAAATAAGCAAGAAACAGGAGGAAGGAAAAGTGGAGTATGTCAAGAGGACAGTACTCTATGAGATTTGAAATTAAAAAATAGTGAACAAACAAGAATAAAATAAAAAAAGCAATAACCACAATATCCACACTAAACAGGAAACAATTAGTAAAGGTGGAAAGAAAGAAGAATGTTATAAGAAAGAGAAAAATAATATGAGCTGACTAGAGGAAAGAAAAATGACTTTGAGAGGATAGAGGGAGGAGAAATAATAAGAATAAGGCATAAGAAGAAGGCATAAAAAGGGGAGAAATAATATTTAAAATTAAAATAAGAAAGGGAGGAAGGAGGCAAAATGGAGTAAGAAAAAATGGAGTAAGAAAAGGGAAGGATACCATGTGATATTGGAAATAAAAATAAAATTTAAAAATATATAAATATAAATAGAAAGAATAAAAGTACAAGACAAAAACAGTGAATTACTTGGGATACAATTGAAGAAAAAGAAAAAATGTTAAATGCTTTGAGAGAGAAAACTATAATGCAAATACTGAAGAAGAAGGAGGTAGAATTTGTCTCTGTAGAGTTTGATGTTTGCCTTCTGTTTTCTCGTTCTGGATCCACCTCTGGCTTTTTGTCAGCTCAAGGTCCAAGAGTAAGTCATTCAACTTCAGGCAGCATTGCATGTACCACCTTCACATGCCTCTAGAGGGGGCTTCTATTTTGATCTGGAGGGGCCACCTGGGTCTACCCTGGGAGGCACTGTTCAGTCTTCTGGGAAAATTGTGTTTGTGTTCTCTTGCTCTTGTGCCACCTGTCTTAGTCTGTCCCAGCTTATTGCCAATAGTGCATAGTTTCTGATGAACTAGTTGTCCATTTCAAGGGAGTGCCCAATCTGTCTAAGAGTATCAATTCTTTTCTGCTTGGTGCTGTTGGCAACTCTGTGTGACAGCTGAGGCTGGGTGGGTCCCTGATTACCCCTTGCTGTGCTGATTTCTGGTCTCTCTGCTTTGCTGGTTTCAGTGGAATAGGGCCCCAGAAACCAGTGTATTTTGTCTTCTTGAGAGAGGTACAAATGGACCCTTTTGGAGTTTCTCTTCCTGTCTTTCTCCCGTGGATGTGCACCGTGCAGGGGGTTCTTGGGACTGTCCTGTCTTTTCTGCAGAACTTCCCCATTAGATGAGGTGCTTGCAGTCCTGCAGGATGTGGGGGCTGGGTACATCTCCTTCTCTTCCCAGAGGTTTGAACTCTGCTGGGGGAGGGGTTTCTGCCTGGCTTTAAATAATCTCAGGTGCTCGAATCTTGTCTGTCTATTTCCCAGCCCACTGCCTTCTCAATAGTCAGTCCTTGAACTCTCAATTTTGCATAACCCCCAGCTTGCTAACCATGCTAGGCTGGTACCCAGAGGTCCTTTTGCTGTGCAACGTTCTGATCTCCCTGCCCAGTTGTATTCAGTGGGAGCAAACTTCACTTTCAATCTTGCCCTGTGCCAGCAGGGCAGCTGTGCATGGGGTCTCTACCCAGCAAGCCTCAACTTCCCTTTTAAAAAGTCTCTCTGTGGAACCCTCATGGCAGTACTGCATCACTGTCCAGTTTTCCATGCACGCCAGCCCTCCAAAAAGCCAAAAGTCTCTCACAGTCATGGCTGTCCACAGCCTGCCTCCACCCAACTCAGGTGCAGACAGAGTCATTTGGGGAGGTAGAGTCCCTCTCTTTGGCACTCTCTGTGTTGGCATTTGGCACTACAGCTACAGATGTGCTGCTCACTGTGTGTGTAACCTGGATCTCCCCAACTCCGTATATCCTTCCAAGTCACTATCACCCAGGGTTTAGGGGTTCCCTGTGCAGCACTAGGGTCCCCTGCCTTGGGAGGTGAGGGAGCCACAAAACTGAGATTTATGACTACTCATTCCCCTGCTGCAGGAGCCATGCATTCGGTATTTCCTCTTCAACTTACAAAATCTCCTAATTGCCCATTGTTAAGCGTATTCTGTACTACTTGGCTTCAAAATTTCATGTCAGCTAAGATTCCATAAATTATTCATATTACTTGTTAGAAAATCAGCCGAGAATTCAAGTTGTGGGTAAGAGCAAGTGGATTCAGTTTCTACCTACCCAGCTGTCATCTTCTCCTCTCTCTAAACAAGATTTAACAACATATTAGAATTGTTTCTACATTATTATAAGTCAAAGGCACATTTCTGTAATTTTGGCAGTAGTGATTTTCTTTTTATAAAGGATGGAGTTAAAATATCATGTATAAGATGGGCTTAGTAACTACACATTTTAGCTCTTATTAAAACAATACATAGATAAATTGCTTTTTTTCTCCTTGTTTTTGTTCCTTATATAGTTTATTTTCATAACTTATAAACTGAAACCTTATCATAATGCATTCATTCCAAAGGAGGAGTCTGTCATCATTTTGTGATTCTTTCATTTATTCAACAAACATTTAAACACCTAATATGCTAGGCACTGTTCAGGTTCTGGGATACAATACTGAATGAGACCTGATTCCTTTCCTCTCAGAGCATACTTAGTAGAAGGGGAACGCAAACAAAAATTTAATACATATAATCATCTCAGCAAGTGTAGAGTGCTGTGGAAAAATGAAGCTAATAATGGGGAAATGAGTGGTAGGTTGGGGAGGAGACTGCATAGGACAGCCTCTTTGAGGAGATGGCAGTTAAGCTGAATGGTGAGAAAACACAGCCATCTAGGGGATGAGTGTTCCAAGCCCTGAGGTGGAGGGGTCACCTTGGTGTGTTTGAGGACTAAAGAAAAAGCTACTTACTTGTGGCTGCAACACAGTGAAAAGGGGACAGTGACAGGACATACTGTCAGAAAGATGGTGGTGGCAGGTGTGGGGAAGGGGGCAACCCAGGTAGGTCTTGATAAGGAATCTGGGGTGTTTTTAAGTATCTTTTATTGATTATTCTATTAGAGCTGTTCTATCTCCCCCTTACCCCCTCCTCCCTGGATGCCTCTACCCTCTTGAATACCACTCCCTTACTTCATGTCCATGGGTTATACTTGTAAGTTCTTTGGTTTCTCCACTCCCTATACTATTCTTAACCTCCACTTGTCTATTTTGTACTTACCATTTAAGCTTCTTATTGCCTGTACCTTGAACCCCATTCTCTTTGTTCCCCCTCTGCCCTGATAACCCTCCATGTGATCTCAATTTCTGTGATTCTGTTCCTGTTCTAGTTGTTTGCTTAGGGTTTTTTTTTGTTTGTTTTCTAGGTTCAGTTGTTGATATTTGTGAGTTTGTTGTCATTTTACTGTTCATAGTTGTGATCTTTTTTTCTTAGATAAGTCCCTTTAACATTTCTTTTTTAAAAATTTAAAGTAGTTAAGTGTTTTATTTTATTTTATTGTTTTTTTTCTTTTAATTACTTTATTATTGTTCAGTTACAGTTGTCTGCATTTTCCCTCCACCACTCCCCCCACCTTTAACATTTCATATAATCAGAGTTTAGTGATGATGAACTCCTTTAACTTTACCTTATCCGGGAAGCACTTTATCTGTTCTTCCATTCTAAATGATGACTTTGCTGGATAGAGTCATCTTGGGTGTAGGTTCTTGTCTTTGATGACTTCAAACATTTCTTTCCAGCCCCTTCTTGCCTGTAAGGTTTCTTTTGAGAAATCAGCTTATAGTCTTATGGGAATTCTGTTGGAGGTAACTATCTCCTTTTCTCTTGCTCTTAAGATTCTCTCCTTATCTTTAATCTTGGGTAACTTAATGATGATGTGCCTTGGTGTGTTCTTCACTGGATCCAATTTCTTTGGGATTTTCTGAGCTTCCTGGACTTCGTGGAAGTCTATTTCCTTTGCCACATTGGGGAAAATTTTCTTCATTATATTTTCAAATAAGTTTTCAATTTCTGGCTCTTCCTCTTATCCTTCTGGCATCCCTATGATTCTGATGTTGGAACATTTAAAGTTGTTCCAGAAGTTTCTAAGGCTCCCATCATTTTTTTGAATTCTGTTCTAGTTGAAAATTTATTTCTTCATTCTGCTCCACATCATTGATTTAAGTCGCAGTTTCCTTCCCTTCACTGCTGGTTCCTTGTATTTTTTTCTTTATTTCGCTTCAGATAGCCTTGACTTCTTCCTCTATTTGTGCCTGTACTCAATCATTTCTGTGAGCATCCTGATTACCAGTGTTTTAAACTCTGCATCACATGGGTTGTCTATCTCCTTGCTTAGCTCTTTTTCTGGAGTTTTTCTCTGTTCTTTCATTTGGGCTATATTTCTTTATCTTGGCACACCTGTTAGGTTGTAAGGAGTGAAGCCTTAGTTCTTTGCAAGTTGGGGACAACCCACTTCCCTGTGTTGTAGTTCTGTATGTAGTGGAGGATTCAGAGAGGGAACAATGCTGCTGGCTCAGTTCTCATCCCACTTTCAGTCACTTCCCCTGCTACCCACAAGGAAATTGGGCCCTTCTGGTGCTGATTCCAGAGTGGGTGAGCTTGTGTAAATTCCAGAACTCCTTGAGTATTTTCAATGAACTCTCCTGTGAGTCTGGGAGTTTCTCCCACTGCTGAAACCTCCACAGGTTTTTATAGCCAGAGGCTTTGCAGCTTTATTTCCCTGTGCTGGAACTCTGGGTTGTGCAGTCTGTCTCGCTCTGTAGTTGTTCCTTCCAGCTTATCTGCAAATGAATGTGATACTGATTGGTCCACCAGACACCACTTCACCTACCCAGTCCACCAAACTGCTGCATATCCTCTCTGCCTGGCTACCCATCTCTGTCTCTCCTACCAGTCTGGATGAATGCTTCTTTTTTTTAACTCCGGGGTTGTCACACTTCCATACAGTTCAATTTTCTGGTATTATGGTTGGTTTTGTTTTTAAATTTGTTGCTGTCCTTCTTTTGGTTGTGTGAGGAAGCAAAGCATATCTACATATGCCTGCATGTTGGCTGGAAGTATGAATCTGGGTTTTATTGTGAGTTTTGAGCAGATGATTGACTCGTGAGCTGATGTGTCTTTGAAATCATTCTTGCTTTCCAGTGGAAAATGGACTTGATGTGGGAGGGGAAAATGAGGGTAGGAATTGTGAGATGGCCACTGAACCAATAGTTCATTAGTGGAATTGTCAGCACTACTACCACATATTTTCATTTACAGAGAAAACACGGAATGCCAGCGGAGCAGTCTGGGAAGCTGTCCTAGACCACTTCTGCCTCATGTTCTCTCCTGATATCCATCTTTAGGGTATTGTACAATTTGTTCCCTTCCAGTTCTAATAACTTAATAAGTCTATTCTCTGGACCTCAATAAATTTTCCCAAAGATGCAATTACTATCCAGCTCTGGAACACTTGAGGGTTCTTAGCTCTGCTGATGGTTTAAGTAGATCAGTTGTGATGCTGCAGAGAAGCAGATGGGCAGCAGAGAATGGGAATGGGGAGCAAATGAGTGCTGTTGAGCTCGGCTACAGAAAACACCGACCTAGGTGCCCATCGGTAAACGAATGGATCAAAAACTATGGTGCATTTACACAATGGAATTCTATGCAGCAGAAAGAAAGAAGGAGCTCCTCCCCTTTGTGACAGCATGGATGGAGCTGGAAAGCATTATGCTAAGTGAAATAAGCCAGGCAGTGAAAGACAAATACCATATGATCTCACCTTTAACAGGAACCTAAACAACAAGACAAACAAACAAGCAAAATATAGTCAAAGACACTGAAATAGAGGACAGTCTGACAGTGACCAGAGGGGAGGGAATTTCAGGGGAAGTGGGAAAGGGTTTGAAGGAACTAGTATAAAAGCTACATGGACAATAACAAGGGGGTGTGGAAACAGGAGGGGGGTCAGAAGGGCTCGAAGTGTGGGCTGGGCTGGGGGTAAAAAACAGAAAACTGTACTTGAACAACAATTAAAATAAAAGAAGAAAGACAACACTAACTAGTTAGTTCTAGAGCTTGATGGAGGAGAAGGTGGAAGGGTGGGGCAAACCTCTGGACTTTAAGTCAGACCATCAGGAGGAAAACCATGTCAGAGAAGAAGCACAAACTGACCCTTTTATCAAGTCTGACTCTGACTCTCAGGGAAGCAGGAGCCAGTGGTAGAGATAGGCTCAGAGGAGTTGAGTCTGAGGCAGGGTCACCCCAGTGGCCAAGAACAGGGAGCAAGAAAGAATCACGGGACTTCCACATAGAGTTCCATCTATAGAGAGTGGCTTTGGGCTCCTGGTCTGACTTCATTTCATAGTAAAGGTGTTGTCCAAAAGAACTGGGAAATATTTGGAATCCCGAACCTGCTTTCTTCTAATCTTTAAGCAAGGGCCACTAAGGCACCTGAGTAAGAGTTATACTGACCCTAAAATGGGCAGGAGGTAGCGCCGAATCAATCTTGTTTTACTGTCAGTCCTGCCTTGATCATGTGCCTCAATTCTCAAAAAGGAGGCCTCTCCCTCACTTAGACTGGTGAGTTTCTCCCAGGCAGAAATGGTGTCTTGGTTCATTAATGAACCTAAAAAGTTTTGTGTGGTTCCTGGCACATGAGTGTGCTAACTGCATGAATGACCATGTTCGATGTAGCCAAGCTTTAGTATCTAAGGCAGCTGCTAAAGCAGGGGTATGTTACATTCTTGTGTTTCATTCCTGTCATGAAACTGACTAGAACATTCTCTTCTTTAAAAAAAAAGAATTATTATACAATTTATTAAAATTTCAGAATCAAAAGACTATTCTTTGTTAAGGTTTTAAAAATTGTGTATTAAGGTAAAATTCACATTACATAAAATTAACCATTTTAGCCCTGGCTGTTGTAGCTCAGTGGATTGAGTACGGACCTGTGAACCAAAGGGTCACCAGTTCGATTCCCATTCAGGGTACATGCCTGGTTGTGGACCAGGTCCCCAGTAGGAAGCATGTTGGAGGCAACCACACATTAATGTTTCTCTCCCTCTCTTTCTCCCTCCCTTCCCCTCTCTAAAAATAAACAAGTAAAATATTTTTTTAAATTAACCATTTTAAAGTGAAAAATTTAGTGGCATTTAGTATATTCACAATGTTGTGCAACTATCACCTCTATGTAGTTCCAAAACATTTTCCTCACTCAAAAATAAATCCTAGTATTTTGAGTTTTTTGAGGAAATACCATTGTGTTTTCCACAGTGAGTGTACCATTTTACATTCCCACCAAACAGTGTACAAGGGTTCAATTTCTTCACATCATCACCAACACTTATTATTTTCTATTTTTCTGATAGTAGCCATCCTAATAGATGTGAAGTTGTTAATCTCATAGTTTGGGTTTACATTTCCCTAGTGATTAGTGATGTTGAGCATCTTTTTATGTGCTTATTGGCCATTTGTATATCTTTTTTTTTTTTTAGAAATGTCTACTCAAGTCCTTTATCAATTTTTGAATCAGATTGATATTTTTCATTATTTTTATACAATCAGTTTTTAATTATTTTATTGTTGTTCAAGTACAGTTGTCTGCATTTTTTTATCCCCTACCCTAGCCATCCCCACCTACCTCCCCTGGTTCCACCCCCCTTGTTTTTATCCATAGAACATTCTCTCCTTAAAGATTTATTTCCTTCCCAGGTCTGAACCATCTTCCTGCCTCAGAAACCTCATTAAGTAAGTGAATCTCAGTGATAGGTTCCTGGACATCCCAGGCTGTCTGATACCTCAACTTTTCTCTCCCTTCCCCTCCCCCCAAGCCAGCAGATGTCTATGACAATCTGCCTCCTAACCCCATCAGCAGCATTTCAGGTACATGACAAGCCCTATACAGTCTTCGTCACTATGTCTGCAAAGGTCTGAACTGACTCACACTTAGCTCAGCCTCTGGTCCATCAAGTCTATTGCAATGGGGCACAGTCCAAAACAGTAAATTCAATAATAGGCTCACAACTTCTAAACTGATGTTTCTGTTCAGGCTTCCATAGTGAAGTAACCCTATAAATTAACAATCTTCTTCAGCACACATCTGCTACCCAAGATTGGTGAGTCATATTTATTCTCAACATTAATATATCATTTCAAACAGAGACATATGAATTCACAACTGGACTTTATTCTATAGCTATAGTTTGTGCAGAAAGGAATTTCACATGAAGAAGTCCCAAGGCCAATTTTCAGAACAGGTCAATTCATGCAATTTCAAAACACTTTTGTTTTTGAGACTAGAAAGAGCATAAGAAATAAAGAACAAGATAGGGAGAATTCCCACTGAAGGTACTCTTTTGAACTGACCCACAGAAATATTTAACCTGTTGAATTGCAGTGGAAGAACTGGGCAGGTAATGAATAAATCACCAGTGCAGTGGAAAACCGGGCAGCTGTCTGAACATCCAGAAGAAGATCTAATTCAATTTAGCAAGCTCATAGAGTGGTTAAGAGCTTGAGCCCTGCATACTGGCTTTCTGAGTTCTTATTGCTGCTAGGTGCTAGGTGTGTGACCAGGGACAGTTTCTGAACCTCTCTGTTCCCAGTTTCCTTGATAATATAATTGGGATGATAATGATAGGGGGCTTAAGACTTGGGAAATTTTAGCTTAAGGTAAATAGCCATAAATCTAGCAAGTAACATGTATGTTAAGCTTTTTGTTTCAGAAACTACAGATAAGGCCCATCTGGTGCCTGAGAAAAAGCAGCTGACCTCCTGGGTTGCTGGCTAGAGATTACCACCTGGAGACATCCATATCGGGAAGAAGCAGGTGACTACCCCTCCCACTTGGAGACAGCTAATTGCCCAGGATAGAAGTGCTGCAGCTGCAAACTTCAAAGACTCTCACTGACTCCTGTTTGTCTTCCCCAACCCCCTTATAAAAGATCTGGCCAGGAAAGAAAGGAGAAGATGGTTTGTTAGGGTATGAACCCACCATTTTCTCAGATCGCTGGCCATCTGAATAAAGCACCCATAAATGATTCAATCGCTGTCATTGCTTATTGGATTTGGTAGTGACAGGCAGCCCGAACGCCGGTGTCTTTTCTGGTTACAATAATAGTGCTCACTTGTAGGACTGAAGATTAAATGACTTAATCAATCATTATACATGCTTAAGCACAGAGACTGGCACAGCAAGTGGCATCATTGGTTATTGTTATCATTATAATAGTTACTCTCACCATCTTCAGTGCTGCCATTGTAGACCATGCCACAATCATCTATCACCTGGAATATGGTGTTTGTTGGATGATAATGCTTTGAAGGACTTCTCATTGGTCACTTAGCATTTACCATTGCCTCAACATAAACCCTTTCTTAGTGTGACCAGAGAGACTTTTCATGAAAGTAAATATGATTATGTCACTTCCAGATGAAAATCCTACAGTGGTTGCCCATAACTCCAGGATCAAGGCTTTAGTCCTTCATCAAGTGATATTATTATTTAAAGGAGCCAATCTATACTCAACTTCATGGTCCTGATCACAATCTCAATGAACAAATTACTTGTCTGATCATTTAATGTTGATCTGCCAGATTACTGGCAGATCTCTAAATTTGATTTCTAAAATCTAATGGGGAAAGAGTGTTCTGTCCCATCTCTAGTGCTTAGCACAGTGCCTCTCCCTTGGTGGGCACTCATAAATATTTGTTTAGATATCCACTAAGTATAAAAAAGGATTTTTTGAATGAATGAATGCCATTAAGGATAAAGAAAGTATAAGGGACAACTCCAATATGTTATGCAATTGAAATTTTCTTTATGTCTTTGTCTCACATAGTTTTAATGTAAACTCTTATTTTAAGTCTCTTTAAATGTCATACAATTGGGGTAGAATAGAGAGAAAAGACAGAGTTATCAGAAAAAAAGAATAGTTACAGTCAAATCAGGCTATTTAAAAACATCAAATAGTTCCATCTGAACATTAAAGGATGTGATTTTGAGAATCTAGTGTTAAAGGGTTTTTTTTCTTTTTTGCCAAGTTTCTAATGTATTTAGAATTTCAAGTCTTCCAGAGATGTTTTATGATGAAGACACTTTCTTTTATTTTCTACATAATTTTAAAGCTTTAAAGTCTACATAATTATACCTGAAATATAACTCTATGTCCAGCATAAATAAGACTTCTAAATCAAATTATTTTTCTTACCACACTAAGAGCCAGCACCTTCCTCCTAGAGATTATATAAATTTCTCAATTTTGTCTTTTATTTATATATTGTTTGCCTAACAAATAAGTGGTATCCACTAATTAATTTGTTCACATATTCATTTATTCAACAAAGATTTACTATGTGCCTAATGGGCCAAGCACTGTGTTAGGTTGGGCTAAAGTTACATTTAAACTTTAAGTGTAACTGCCCAGTTACTTTAAATGCATAAAGCAGATCTTAATGGGTGACTCACACTTGTTGGTGGCTTTCTAAATATTTTTTTTATTGCTGTAGATTCAAAATGTGCCAAAACTTTGAACCCCCTTGTGCTCTCTTAATATTAAATCTTAACTTGTTCACAATAGTCAATGTGTGTGTGCATGAGTGTGAGTGTGTATTGGGGTGGGGCTGGGAGAGATTAGAAGAAATATGAGTTCCTTCTGTGAACTGGAAATGTTTATAAGGTACACTGCCTAGTAGTGTCACTGGTGACCACGTTGTCCACAGTAGCATAAAGTACAGATATTTCCTTTTCCATTGAATAATTTCCTAAGAGTAAGAGCTGACTCAGTTTATTTCACCAGTAATCCTTTGGGCACAGGTATGCTGGAATCCAAGATTTTGTAAGTTTGGAAAGAGTGGGAAAATTAATTGCTCTTACCTTCAGTACTTTAGAAAACCCTCAAGTGCATAATATAGGTCCCTGATCCAGATAAACGAGGGCTTAAATCCATCATCATGGTGTTAAAGCTGTCTTTGTACTATTTCCACAGTTCTGACTCTTGATGACTTAAAGTGGTGCTGAGCTAAATTATCATCTTGCTGGTGAGGGGCATTCTTGTTTAACACATGGCAGAACTTGTCAAATTTCCTTCTTCCCAAATTCCATAATTTTATGCCCTGATATAACTTAAACAATGGTGGAATTTTGCTGAACCATTGTTTGAGGAGCAGCCATAGATAAGGGGCATATTGTGAGGAGTATTGTGGGATGCGGAAGTTGAGGAAGCTATTTTTCAGTGACTGAAGCAATGGATGTGGATTAATCTACCCATTGTTTGCCCTGCTCTAGCACTAACACATCAGTGCTAAAAAAGACAGAGCTTGGTGGTTGAGTTGTTCACGTCCCCAAGAATCTCCTGTGGAATCAGTTAAGTTAGAACACCGATGATATCATCATACCACACTCTAGACCAAAGATACAGCTTTACTAGGTCAAGGCTGGGGGCCAGGACCTTGGTGAGCAGGCATCTTAGGAAATAAATAATTTAATCCTAGTATACAGAGTGTGGTATTTCCTAAATGTAGTTGATTTTATTATATATTTTATTATATAATGTGTATGTAACATGTAAAATATTATTCTCTTTGCTTTCGCTGCCAAGAAGCTAAGAGCAATGTGATACCACCCATTAACTTTTTAAAAAATACTTTATTTATTTCTAGAGAGAGGGGAAGAGAGGGATAAAGAGAGGGAGAGAAACATCAATGGGTGCTTGCCTCTCACATACCCCCAACTGGGGACATGGCCCCCAACCCAGGCATGTACCCAGACTGGGAATCGAACCTGTGACCCTTTTGTTCACAGGCCAGCACTCAATTCACTGAGCAACACCAGCCAGGGCACTGCCCATTAATTTTTTTATCTTGATGCTATCTCATTTAAATTAATGGGAGACAGTATAGCAGGATGGTTAAGAGTATAGATTCTAGAACCAGACCCCCAGCTTCAAATATTGGCTTCACCACTACTGGTTTGTGACCTTAGGCATTTCATTACCCTTCCTGTGTTTCATTATTCAAATTAGTAAAACTGAAATAGTAGTGTAGGATCATAAAATCCATTTCAGGATTAAGTGAAGTAATATATGTAAAGTGGTTAGAATAGAGCCTGGCACACAGTTATTACCCATATATTTATTTTTATTCCATATGTGTTATTTATTCCTCACAACATTCAATGAAATATATAATACAAGCCGTGGGATAGGAAAAAAAAGGAACGGAGGAAGGGTTGGTAACTTGCCTGAATTCTCCTATTAAGTGAAGTTTCTGGGATTCTAACCCTGTCTGTCCGAATCCAAATGTTTTTACTACTTAACAGATCACAATGTTTCCTATTCTGTCAGACATAAAGTTAATGCTTATCTCTCTAAATTAGCTTATGTAGGTGTAATATACTTCTACTATTTCAGTAATGTTTATGATATCCCCTTTTCATTATATTTTGGTTTCATTACCTTATACATCTTTTATGGTAGGCTGCTTCATTTATATTTTAAATAAGCAGGGGACAATTTTCAAATAAAATTAATATTTCAAAGCCAATATGCAGCATATATGTCTGTTGCATGAATGGGTGGCCATGTAAGTGCAATATGATTGTCAGTAAAAGTTGTGTCCATTGGATTTGAGACCTAAGGAAACCATGCCAATAGTTTTGGAGAAGCTACTGTCTAAAGAGATCTAAGAACAGCAGTTGCTGAGTGAATCCATTGTCACATATTCCAATTGCACTGTATTTACCATAAAAATTCCGCAAATTATATATAATGACAAAAATATAAATCCAAAGAATAAGAGGCTATATTTTTTCTTGAAGGTCTGCAGCAAAAATTGGAGGCAGAAACTGTGGTTTGGCAGACTTGATAATCAGTTGGAACTTCGATATTGACTGAGTCTAGTTCTTGCAGAGATTCCCCCTTTTACAAAATAAGAAAAGTAGATCAAAGTAGATAGCTTTACTAGAATACATAACAAGTTGCTACAAAGTAGGAGCCAAACTGATTTAATGAAGACCATGCTAAGAACTGGTTTACCAATTCATGAGTGCATGGAATGTCTGTTTTTTGTATTGCCATCCCTATTATTTTTAATCCTAAGATAAGAGACACACACCACAAATCTCTAGCTCTTTTGGTCTTTGTCATGAAGCTCAGTTTCCCCTTCCATGTGGGGAAACTCACCTTTTCTTCTTTTCTGGACAACAGCTGATTGTTTCCTGCTGCTTCAAACCTCAGGAAGCACTTGTATGAGACTTTGGAGTCTAGATGTATTTCCTGGAATTCTCTGAGTCTGCAAACTGCACCGGGGCAGCTAGTCTTCCATCAGGACCCTTGAACAATGGTCCAGATGATTCAGTTACTAGAATAACTAAAGAAAGTGTGCCAGGCATGCTGTGGCAATGACCTTTTGTCCCAGCCTTTCAACCTCTGCACTGCTCACCAATAGTGATCTCCAAACATGTTGACAGCTGGTACATGTACAGTGTCTGCTTGGGGGATGATACAGATTTCCTCCTAGGGGGAGCTTTGCAACAGTCTGTCTTTAATAATTTGGGAAACAGTTCCTTCACTCTATGGTTGCTGTGAGCCAATCACTAGCAGGAACATCTTAGTCTAAACAAACACACATGATGTGGAGCAACAAGGGAATTTTTTTTGTTGGTGTGCATATGGAGCACAGGTCTTCCCAGAGCATCACTTTTAGGCCCTGGGAGCCCCTGCCTTCCCCAGCCTGATTGCTTAAGATAAGCTGCTATATGGGATAAACCAGCATCTTCCTGTTTGCTCCACAGGAAGACTCTTCCTTATTTCTTCTTGAAGCAGTTTCTTGGAAGTTCTTGTATGCTCTGGAAAAAACATCTTCCATTACAGCATGGAGAAATAAATGCTTCTATGAGACCCTGTGGGGATAAAACTTAAAAAGTTGGAGAAAACCTAATAATAAATAAGAAATAAATGGCTTTATGTTAGTTATATATTAGGTAGTACAATATTATGTCAACAAAGCAGAGAAGAAAATAATAGAGTACATTCTTCATTTTCTAAGAAGCCTGAAAGGAATAAATAAAAATGTGTTTAGTACTTATGTGTGCCAGGTATGTTGCTCAACCTTTTCCACACATTATCTCATTTAGTACTTGAAGCAAAGCCTATGGGAAAGGTGATACTATTATCTTTATTCTGCAGATTAGGAAACTGAGGTATAAAGAGATTAATCAATATACCCGGAGTCACTATGTCATTTAGTTTCTGCTAACAAAACACATATAGTGCTTTTTAAAAACCAAATATGTATTGTTTGCCATAATTCTTAGGCTTGGCTGTAATTCTTCTGGACTAGAACTATGTGATCGGCTACCAAACAGCAAGTGGGGTCCTGATGCCTGCCACCACCCCATAGGCAAAATTCCGGAGGCAAAGGTTTGGTGATAAAGGAAAGAAGTCTTTATTAAAGAGCTTCACAACTTTGAAATAACAGCTTTCCACATGCATTAGTCACTTAAGCCCCTCAATTAAGGCTAAATTCTAACACCTGCATTCTCCTATCATTTTCTGTTTTAATCATCTTATTTCTATAGGGTTAGTTTACAAACTAAAACAACATAAGATACAAAAGCTACACAATTTTGGAAGAATGGCAGGCTTCTACCTCAGAGCCTGTTCCCTCAATAACACTCAAAGGAGAATAACCCTGCCAACTCTGCTAGGCCAACCTGACCCTAGGCTGTGCCTGGAGTTTCTTCCCATCCAAAATACTGCCCATTGGGAAATGCAAACAGCTTCAGCATGATCATCCAGGCATCCTGGAGGAAAAGAACCAGAGAGAGTCCACCCCCACTTCCCAAGAACCCAAGAGTGCTTCTTTTATTTCCGATCTTCTCACCCATAACTCCATGTGCTCTGGAGCTATTCAGCTTCTCAACCAATTCCGTCCTAGGCTGTTTACCATTGCTTTGGTCAATCGCCTCCTATGGACCCTCCCAGCTTCTTCCCAGTGATCTGATCAGATTTCTCTGTATCATTATGACTGTATGGTCAAGGATGTCTTCACTTCCATATCTGGACCTTCTCTGGGGTAATAGGATACCTGGGCCTCTCTCCATGAGGTCACTCATTTTCCAGGTGACTACCCAAGGCTTGCTCACATAGTGGTAGAGGATTTCTCAGTTGCAAGAGAACCTAAACCCAAACACCTTAGCACATTTCAAGCCTCTGATAGTGTCATGTTTTCTGATGTCCCTTTGGTCAAAACAATCTAGATCAGGCAAAATCCCAATTCAGGAGGTGGAGAAATAGATTCCACTCTTCATTGAAGAGTGGCATAGTTACATTGCAAGAGGGAACACACACAGAAATTGGAAGAATTTGTGGCCATTTGCAATGTAGCTACTCACAGCATCCATAAATGGCCAAACTGGTACTAGAATCTAGGTAGTCTCATTGCCAAGCCATGTTACACTACTGAAACATGTTATACTAATATTTTTTAGATATTTTAATGCTTTGGGGTATTCTTTCAGTTTTATGTAATGAGCATGAATTACTCTGATAACTAAAACTAAAAACTATTAAATGTATTTAGACACTTTAGGCACTTTGAATAAAAGGCTGATGTCACAGCCACTTCACTTTAACCTCTCCTCAGCACATCTTCTGGTCTGCCAACCTCTGAGATGACAGCAGAGTTGACTATAGACACTCAGCAGTTGCTATCAATTATAGCACAATACCTATTTAAACTCTTCCAGAAATGGCAGAGAAGCAGCACTTTGATTTCCACCCAAGTTTCTAAATGAGCCAAAGCCATGTTATCTGGGCAGTTCTCTACTGTATAATTGTTCTGTCACCACAGGAATGCAAAGAAATAGCCAATGAAACTGAAAGATTGCAGCTAATTTCCTTTTGCATTCATTAAGCTTTATGTTTATAAATAGCCTTATGTTGATTCCTCAAGTTAAAGTGCTCTGTAAATAGAAGTGGTAAGTTCATACTGTTACAGAGCAACAAAGAGGGGGGTCAAAGGCTATATACTATTACCCAAAAGGAATGCTCAATGTTCATTATGTCCACCACCAAAGGAAAGATATCTTTCAATGCCCGAGATTCATGAAAAGGAAAGGAATTTATTATTCATTCAAAATAACACAAACTAAAGTTCCCCACAAATGCACACAGTCCTCCCAGCACCCTCCACGTGGCAAAAGGGAACACTTCCAAAGCCTCATGGTCCTGACTCTCACCCAAGCTGCATGGTCCCAACCAAGACACCAAAGCTGCGTGGTCCTAAACAGACCCGTGGTCCCATAAAAGAGACGTGGTTCCAAAAAGAGAGATGTCCAGTCCCAAAGAGAGATGCCAAATGGCTGCCTCGCTGGGTTTAAATCCCAGCACCAATCTTCTTCTGCAGCCCCATTTCCAGCTCCTCCCACAATTAGCTACCGCTGCCAGCATTCTGGGCAGGTGTGCTCTGTGGTGTGGAGCCAATTATCTCCAAGCTCTTCTGGATCCTATTACAAATCCCTGTTTGGGGCTCCCCTCTTGGCTGCACCCTGTTACAATATTTTTATTTATTCCTTCTTCAAATATTTATTGAGTGCGTGGAGCTGGTCTAGGAGCTTGGGTTGCAGTAATGAACATGACAGACCTAATCCCTGGCTTCACAGAGCCTCCATTCTAATGAGAAAAATAGACAACTAATGTGTCAACAGATAATAAACAAGACAAATACATAGCTGGATGTGATGAGGTGGAAGGTCACTAAGTCCTTCATTGTGGAGTGAGACATCTGGAAGGGTCTCTCTGAAAAACAAGCATTAGAGCAAAAACCTGAAGGACGAGAATGAGCTAGTCCCATGAAGAGCTAGGGAGAGTTCAGGGAGAGGAAAAGGCAAATGCAGGACCTAGAAGCAGGTGAAGGTTTGCTTGCTTGCTATTGTGGAGACAAAGGAGGGAGGCTTTGTGCTTCCCTCCACCTTCTTCACTGTTCTCTGCCTCAGTTGGATCAATGGCTCTGTAAAAAAAAAGAGGACCAAATCAAGCAAAGTTAATAAAATATGGTAGACAAAATATCAATTCTTTAATGAGAAATACAATGTGCCATTCAAAATAGTATTTTCTCACATATTTTTGACAATTTGTGCCATCAAAGTCAGTATTCATAAGGGCGATCATTTCTTTTTAATATATTTTATTGATTATGCTATTACAGTTGTCCCATTTTCTCCCCTTCACTCCCCTCCACCCTGTACACCCTCTCCCACCCATATCCCCCCTTTAGTCATGTCCATGTGTCATACTTATAAGTTCTTTAGCTCCTACATTTCCCATACTATTCTTACCCTCTCCCTGTCTATTTTCAACCTACAATCTATGCTACTTATTCTCTGTACCTTTTCCCCTTCTCTCCTCTCCCCACTCCCCTGTTGCTAACCCTCCATGTGATCTCCATTTCTGTGGTTCTGTTCCTGTTCTAGTTGTTTGCTTTGTTTCTTTTGGTTTTGCTTTAGGTGTGGTTGTTAATAATTGTGAGTTTGCTGTCCTTTTACTATACATGTTTTTTCTTTATCTTCTTTTCTTAGATAAGTCCCTTTAACATTTCGTAAAATAAGGGCTTGGTGATGATGAACTCCTTATACTTGACCTTATCTGAGAAGCATTTTATCTGCCCTCCCATTCTAAATGAAAGCTTAGCTGGATAGAGTAATCTGGGATATAGGTTCTTGTCTTTCATGACTTGGAATACTTCTTTCCAGCCCTTTCTTGCCTGTAAGGTCTCTTTGGAGAAATCAGCTGACAGTCTGATGGGAACTCCTTTGTAGGTTACTGTCTCCTTATCTCCTGCTGCTTCTAGGATTCTCTCCTTCATTTTTACGTTGGCTAATGTAATTATGATGTACCTTGGTGTGTTTCTTCTTGCATCCAACTTCTTTGGGGCTCTCTGAGCTTCCTGGATTTCCTGGAAGTCTATTTCCTTTGCCAGACTGGGGAAGTTCTCCTTTATCATTTGTTCAAATACATGCTCAATCTGTTGCTTTTCCTCTTCTCCTTCTGGTACCCCTGTAATTCGGATGTTGGAACATTTAAAGATGTCCTGGAGGTTCCTAAGCTTCTCCTCATTTTTTTGAATTCTTATTTCTTCATTCTTTCCTGTTTGTTTGTTTTTTTCTTCCTTCTGGTCCACTCTATTTTTGAGTCCCAGTTTCCTTCCCATCACTATTGGTTCTCCGTGCATCTTCCTTCATCTCTTTTATGGTAACCTGCATTTTTTCATGTAATTTGCGCCCAAAATCAACCACTTCTGTGAACTTCCTGATCATCAATGTTTTGAACTGTGCATCTGATAGATTGACTATCTCTTGGTCGCTCAAAAGGATGAGTCCTGGAGCATTGATCTGTTCTGTTTGAGACATGTCTCTCTCTCTCTCTCTCTCTCTCTCTCATTTTTTTTTTTGTTCTGGTTGCTCCTGTTATGGTGAGGGGCGGAGCCTTAGGTGTTCACCGGGGCTGGGCACCCCAGTCGCTAGATTGTGACGTTGTATGTGGGGGGGCGGGGGGTGGGGGGGTGGGGGGTAGGGGTGGGGGCATGGGCGGGAGGGAACAATGGCGGTAGCTCCATTCTCCTGGGACCTCAGTCCCTTCTCTGGGATCCTGGGTTGCGCGCTCTGCCCTGGTCCACAGTCGCAGCCTCACTGGGTCCACCAGCTACTGCTTGCGTACTCAGGGTCCACCCGCTGCAATCCTGTGCACCCCAGATGCCTTACACACTCCGGGTTGCCTTATGCGCCCAGTTCTCCCTGTTCTCTGTGTGCCGTGACCCGCGCCCGGCTGCTCCTCTCTGCCCTTCCTACCGGTCTGGATGAATGGGTCTACTTCAACTTCTTGGCTGTCCGACTTCCATTCAGATAAATTCTCTATCAGTTCTGGGTGTTATTCTGCCTCTCAATTGTTGTTGTTCTAATCCTGGTTGTGTGTGGAGGTATGGTGCTTCCACCTATGCCTCCATCTTGCCGGAAGTCCCAGGTCGATCATTTCTTGATTAAAAATGTAATACCCAAATGTGATTCTAATATAGCAGTGAGTGCAATGGAAGCCATTTTCGACTAAATGGTACTGAGTATATCTGTATGTGAGCCACTCAGCAATTATCTACAGTAAAATGATATGCTATGAACACTTAAATTTGAAACTGGGAACAAAGTATAAAATTATAGCTTGATATTTTTGTGTTACAAAGGATTAGGGTGAATTAAAGAAAATTTCTTGATATAAAAATTTTTTCCAGTCCTGACTGGTGTGGCTCAGTGGATTGAGCATAGGCCTGTGAACCAAGGGTCACTGATTCGATTCCCAGTCAGGGCATATGCCTGGGTTGCAGGCTAGGTCCCTGGTGGGGAGTTACATGAGAGGCAACCGCATATGATGTTTCTCTCCCTCTCTCTAAAAATAAATAAATAAAATTATTAATTTTTCCCACAGCATATTTTGATTGCCTTCCATAATAGTTCTGTACTTTGTCAGTGAAAGGAGGGTCTCCTTTACCATACCTTTAAATATCTGTGATGTTTTATTTTACTTTAGGTTTATAAAGTGCCACTGATTCCATAAATATTTATTGAGTATCACTCTATGCCCAGTCCTGTGCTAGGTGTCAGAAATACAAACACAAATAGAACAAAATGTTTATCCTCTTGGAAATGCCATTTTATGACTTTGAGGGCAAGCTTTCTAATTACAAATAGACAATTTAAAATTTGTTATCACCCTGGCTTATGTGCCTCAGTGGATTTGAATGCCTGCCTGTGAACCCAAAGGTTGCCAGTTCGACTCCAAGTCAGGGCACATGCCTGGGTTGCAGGCCAGGTCCCCAGTAGGGGGCATGCAAGAGGCAATCACACTTTGATGTTTCTGTCCCCCCTTTTTCCCTCCCTTCCCGTCTGTCTAAAAATAAATAAATAATCTTCTTTTAAAATAAAAAACTTTTTAAAAAAACATTATAGCCCTGGCTGGTGTGTCTCAGTGAATTGAGTGCTGGCCTGCAAACCTAAGGGTCACTGGTTAGATTCCCAGTCAGGGCACATGCCTGGGTTGCAGACCAGGTCCACAGTGGGAGGTGCATGAGAGGAAACCACACATTGATGTTTCTCTCCCTCTCTTTTTCCTTCTCTTCTCCTCTCTAAAAATAAATACTTAAAATCTTTAAAAACACCAAACATTTTTAAAAATGGACCCAAAAGATTTAAAAAAACAAAATCTTTTTAAAAACATTATCAAAATAAAATAAAATTTGTCATCCCCTCAAGTTCTTCAATATTACAGAACTAGTTCCTAAAGTAGCTTATCCCTAAGCTTACATAGTAACTAGAGAAACATGATTTTACAACTACTTTCAGAGACACAAAAACAAAAACTGAAATGAAAACAAATTTGTCCTCAAAAACAAAAATTTTCCCACACCCTGTCAGCAAAGTTACAGGCCCTGACATTAGTGCTGGTAGTCAGTAAGACAGAAGTCAAGGGTTGTTTCAGATAAATGGGAGGGATTAAATGCAGGTAGCTCTGCCAACTCTCTACATTAGTGATTTTCAACTGGTGCACTGTAAGAGTTTTTAAAACATGAAACACCTATTTAGTCAGGGGCAATAACCCCTTTTCCATTAGATTGTCAAGTTAAAAAAGTGACAACAGTCAACACAATTGCCACCCAGTGTGAATTAATCAAAATTATACCTATTTTAGTCAGATTGGCAAAAAAATATATTTTGACATGCCATAGAATTTTAGTAATTAGTTTATGTATGCCATGAGATGAAAAGGCTTCAAATCGCTGCTCTACAAATACTAATCACTCAGCACACACACGTGTGTGTAGGGGATATGAAACATATAACTCTAACAAAAAAGAATATGCGGGAGATGACTGGGGCCTTAGAGTTTAAGTCAAGCCTTCAAGACATGGTCTGTAATATAGTTTCTGGAACAGCCACAACTCAGAGATCAGAAATGAGGATGCTGAGAGGACCAAACAACATGGCCCATATCTCTTACAACCTTGTGATCTAAAGCTAATTGAGATCTTCATTCCATTGGCCAAGAACAATTGACAGAGGAACATCCATTAGTTGGATTAGCTGTCAGGAAGGAGGCTGAGATCTTTGACTTAGGCTGTGTGTGTGTGTTGCAGCCTGTCAAGGCCTGGCAGGTTCCTGGATTAGACAGATGGAAGAAAATGTGCGGAGCAGTGGGGATGCTTGACATGCTTTTATTCAAGGGTGGGTGATCCAACCATGCTGCAAGCTGTGTGTCCCCCAACAGGAAGTCCCTAACCCCTTAAACACTAAATACAGATTTGTCTGTATTTGGCAGGATGTCAGAATTTATTGTGTAACATAGTGAGATTCTGGGCATGCAAACCTACTTAATGTTATAGGAACAGTTTATCAGACCTAGTCTCAAGGCTATAAAAACACTACTTATCAGGTTCATTCTCAAGGCTATAGAAGACTGCTTCCCTTAGTTGCCCAAACATCTGGGTGAGGAAGCTAGACTGCCTCCATTTACCCTATAGTGTGTTTCCCAGTAAAATTTCTACCTTTTCTAGAGCTAATGCCAAGAATAAGAAAAGGAGGCTGAGGAAAAGCTAATTCTGGAATACAAGTAGATTGAATAATACTTTTGTAAATATTTTATTTATTTATTTTAGAGAGAGAGGAAGGGAGGGAGAAAGAGAGGGAAAGAAACATTGATCAGTTGTCTCTCACTCACCCCCAACTGGAGACCTGGCCTGCAACCCAGGCATGAACCCTGACCTGGAATCAAACAAGCCACCTTCCAATATGCAGACAAGCACTCAATCAACTGAGCCACACTAGCCAGGGCAGAATAATACTGCTTTGTCTTAAATATGTTACTGCCATTCCTGTTCATATTTGCTTAGAAAATTTCTTGTTTTAGAGGGTTCAATGTTAAGAGGTACTATGAGAAAATCCACAATGTGCAATTATGTAACTCACAAAGTCAGTCAGCAAAAGACAAAATAAACTAGCTTCAAAAGTGTTTTTCTCTCAACAATAAAGTTTGTTCAAACTTTGTTATTATAATCAAAAGTTCAGTGGCTGCTGGGTGTGTAATTTCAATAATTTTAGTTCCAAATTAGAAACCTCTAATTGTCAGAAAATCATAAAGTAATGATAAAGAAAAACTGCAGGTATTTTACAGTGAGAGATAGCACATTTTTTAAATAAAAATACTGGTTATGAACCCAAAACGTTATGTTCAGTGAAAGAAGTATGTGATTTTTTTTTAAAAATGATTTTATTATTGTTGAAGTACAATGGTCTACACTTACCCCCCACTATGCCCCCCAAATTCAGCTATCCACACCTCCCTCCCCTGCTTCCACCCCCTCTTGATTTTGTCCATGTGTCCTTTATGCTTGTTCCTGAAACCCTTCCCCCTTCCTTGCTATTATTCCCCCCCCCACCTCCCCTCTGGTTACTGTCAGATTGTTCTAAATTTCCATGTCTCTGGTTATATTTTGCTTGCTTGTTTGTTTGTTGATTAGTTCCACTTAAAGGTGAGATCATATGGTATTTGTCTCTCACAGTTTGCCTTATTTCACTTACCATAATGCTCTCAAGATCCATCCATGCTGTCACAAAGAGTGTAAGCTCCTTTTTTCTCTCTGCTGCAAAGAATTCCATTGTTGAAATGTAACATAGTTTTTTGATCCATTCATTTCCTGATGGGCACTTAGGTTGCTTCCAGCACTTTGTTATTGTAAATTGTGCTGCTATGAACATTGAAGTGCATAGGTTCCCTTGAATTGGTTTTTCACGGTTCTTAGGATATAATCCCAGCAGTGGAATTGTCGAGCCAAAATACAGTTCCATATTTAGTTTCCTGAGGAAATTCCATAATGTTTTCTTCAGTAGCTGCACCAGTCTGCACTCCCATCAAGAGTGCACTAGGGTTCCCTTCTCTCCACATCCTCACCAACACTTGTTGTTTATGGATTTGTTTATGATGGTGTTTCTCACTGCTGTGAAGTGGTATCTCATTCTATTTTAATTTGCATCTCTCTGATGGTGAGGGTTGTTAAGCATCTTTTCACATGTCTCTGTGCCCTGAGTATGTCCTCCTTGGAGAAGTGTCTGCTCAACTCTTTTGCCCATTTTTTAATTGGGTGGTTTGTCTTCCTGAAGTGGAGTTGTGTGAGTTCTTTATATATTTTGAAGATTAAAGCCTTGATTGAAGTATCATCGGCAAATATGCTTTCCCATATGGTTGGTTCTCTTCTCATTTTAATGCTGTTTTCTTTGGCCATGCAGAAGTTTTTTATTTTGATGAGATCCCATTTGTTTATTCTTTCCTTTATGTTCCTTGCTCTAGGGGATATATTGGTGAAAATATTGTTGCATGGGATGTCTGAGATTTTCCTGCCTATGTTTTCCTGTAGGACTCTTATGCTGTCATGACTTATATTTAAGTCTTTTATCCACTTTGAATTTATTTTTGCATATGGTGTACGTTGGTGATTGAGTTTCATTTTTTTTTTTTTGGCATGTAGCTGTCCACATCTACCAACACCATTTGTTGAATAGGCTATTTTTACTCCATTTTATGCCTCTGCCCACTTTGTCTAATATTAATTGACCATAGAGACTTGGGGTTATTTCTGGGCTCTCTATTTTGTTCCATTGGTCAATGTGTCTGTTCTTGTGTCAGTACCAAACTGTTTTGATTACAGTGGCATTGCAATATAGTTTGATATCAGGTATTGTGATTCCTCCTACTGTGTTTTTATTTCTCATAATTGCTGCAGCTATTTGGGGTCGTTTATGGTTCCATATAAATTTTTAAAATGTTTGTTCTATATCTGTTAAATATGTCATTGGTACTTTAATAGAGATTGCATTGAATCTATAAATTGCTTTGGGTAGTATGAACATTTTGATGATGTTAATTTTTCTAATTCATGAGCATGGTACATGCTTCCAGTTGTTTGTGTCTTCCTTAATTTCTTTCTTCAGTGTTGTGTAGTTTTCTGAGTATAGGTCTTTTACCTCCTTGGTTAGGTTTATTACTAGGTATTTTATTTTTCTTGTTGCTATAGCAAGTGGGATTTTCCCCAGTTTTCTCTTTCCAATATTTCATTGTTGGTGTACAAATATTCCTTTGATTTCTAAATATTGACTTGGTATCCAGCTGTTTTGCCAAATTCTCTTATTAGCTCAAGTAGTGTTTTGGTGGATTCTATAGGATTTTCTATGTACACTATCATGTAATCTGCAAACAATAACGGTTTACATCCTCCCTTGCAATTTGGATGCCTTTTATTTTTTTTTTCTTGTCTGATTGCTGTGGCTAGGACTTCCAATACTACATTGAATAGGAGTGGTGAAAGCGGATATCCTTGTCTTATTCCTGATCTTGGTGGGAAAGATTTTAGTTTTTGTCCATTGAGTATGACGTTGGCTGTAGGTCTCTCATACATGGCCTTTTTTAGGTTGAGGAATGCTCCTTCTATTCACAATTTGCTGAGGTTTTAAAAAAAAACACAAATAGAGGCTATACCTTATCACATGCTTTTCCAACTTCTGTTGATATGATCATGTGATTTTTGTCTTTCATTTTGTTTACATGATATATTACGTTTATGGATTTGCGATATTGTATCATTCTTACATCCCTGGGATGAAGTGCACTTAATCATGGTGTATGATCTTTTTAACATACTGCTAGATATGGTTTCCCAATATTTTGTTGAGGATTTTAACATCTATGTTCATTAATGATATTGGCATGAAGTTTTCTTTCATTGTTATATCTTTATCTGGTTTTGGGATTAGGATGATGCTGACTTCATAAAAAGAGTTTGGGAGTCTTCCATCTTCTTGGATTTTTTGGAATAGCCTGTGAAAGATATGTGTTAGCTCTTCCTTATGTGCTTTGTAAAATTTGGTGGTGAAACCATCTGGCCCAGGGTTTTGTGTGCCAGGAGATTTCTGATTACTGCTTCAATTTTGTCAGCTGTTATTGGTCTCTTCAGGCTTTCTGCTTCTTCTTCATTCAGTTTTGGAAGATTACACCTTTCTAGAAATTTGTCCATTTCACCTAGGTTTTCAAATTTATTGGCATATTATTCTTCATAGTAGTTTCTTACAATCCTTTGTATTTCTGTGGTATCAGTTGTAATCTCACCTCTTTCATTTCTGACAGTGTTTACTAGGGTCCTCTCTCTTTTTTTCTTGATGAGTCTGCTTAAAGTATTGTTGATTTTGTTCATCTTTTCAAATAACCATCACCTGGATTCATTGATCCTTAGAATTGTGCTTTTAGTCTCTAAGTCTTTTAATTATGCTCTGATCTTGGCTATTTCCTTCCTTCTAATTGCTCTGGATGGTCTTTGTTCTTGTTCTTTGATTTCTTGTAGACATAGGGTTAGTTTGTTTATTTGAAATATTTCCATCTTTTTTAGGTAAGCCTGTATTGCTATGAGCTTCCCTCTCAGGACTGCTTTCACTGTGTCCCATAATTTTTGGATTGTTGTGAGTTCATTTTCATTTGTGTCCAGAAACTTTCTGATTTTTTCTTTGATCTCATTCTTGACCCATTCATTGTTTATTGGCACACTATTCAATCTCCATGAGTTTCAGTGTTTTGGGTTTTTTTTCCTTGAGGTTGGTTTCTAGTTTCAGTCCCTTGTGGTTGGAGAAAATTCTTAATAATTTACATTTTCTTGAATTTGTTGAGGCTTGTTTTGTGTCTTATCATGTGTTCTATCTTAAAATGTTCCATGTGCATTTGAAAATAATGTGTGTTTTGCTTGTTTGTGATGAAAGGCTCTATATATATATCAGTTAAGTCCATTTGATCTATAGCTTTGTTCAATGCTGCAATGTCTTTGTTGATATTTTGTTTGGAAGATCTATCCATATTTGACAGTGGGATGTTAAAATTCCCTAATATTGTTTTGTTGCTGTCAATATCTTTCTTGAAGTCCTCCAAAATATTCTTTACATATTTGGGTGATCCTATGTTGGATGAATATGTATTTACAATGTTTATATCTTGTTGATGAATTTTTCCTTTGAGTATTATGAAGTGACTTTCTGGGTCTCTCTTTATGGCCCTTTTTCGAAGTCCATTTTGTCCAACATGTGTATTGTTATCCCAGCTTATTTTCCCTGTCCATTTGCTTGGAATATTTGTTTGCAGCCCTTCACTTTCAGTCTGGGTAGGTATTTTGTTCTGAGGTGGGTCTCTTATGTGCAACATATGTGCAGGTCTTGCTGTCTTATCCATTCTGCTATTCTATGTCTTTTGATTGGGTCATTTAACCCATTTACATTTAGTGTTATTATTGATAGGTACTTAGTCATTGCCATTTTTCGTACCTGTGTTCCTCTCTCTCTCACTGTTTTCCTCCCTGTTCTTAAAGCAAACCCTTTAGCATGTCTTGCAGAGCTGGTTTGGAGGAGGTGTATTCGTTGAGGTTTCTTTTGTCCAGAAAGCTCCATATTTGGCCTTCCATTTTAATTGAGAGCCTTGCTGGGTACAGTAGTCTCAGTTGCAGGTATCTGGTTCCCATTACTTGTAATATGTCTTGCCATTCCCTTCTGGCTTTGAGCCTTTCCATTGAGAAGTCAGCTACTAGTCTTACTGCATCTCCCTTGTATGTTACTTCCTGTTTTTTCTTTGCTACCTTTAGGATTCTCTCTTTATCTTGGAATTTTGCCATTTTAATTATGACATGTCCTCACATGGGCCTCTTTGGGTTCCTCTTGATTGGGACTCACTGTGTTTCCTGGATTTGTGTGACTTTTTTCCCTGATCAAATTAAGGAAGTTATCCATTGTTACTTTTTCAAAGAGGTTTTCTATCCCTTGCTCTTCTTCTTCTCTTTCTGGTATCCCTATTATATGGATATTATTATGTTTCATGTTGTCCTGCATTTATCTTAACCCCTCTTCACTCTTTCTGAGTCTCTTTCCTTTTCTTGCAGTTTCTGGCAGTTTTTTTTTTCTACCTTGTCCTCCAGCTTGCTCATTTTACACTGTGCTTCATGTAGCCTGCTTTTGATTCTACTGTGTTCTTCAATTCAGAAAATGTATTTTTCATTTCCTCTTGGCCCTTGTCAATAGTTTCTATTTTCTTTTTCATGTTGATATCATTTGCAGTGAGTTCATTATAGTTCCCCTGTAGTTTTTGGTAATTCTCTGTGAGCTCATTGAACTTTCTGATAACCATTGCTTTGAAATTAATGTCTGATAATTGAATTGCCTCTATTTCATTTACCATTCTTTCTGAGTCTTCTTCCTTTCCTTTCATTTGGGGATTGTTTCTTTGTCTTCCCATTGTTAGTGAGACTCTTCTTATTAGCCTGAGCTTCTTAAATGTATCTGTTCTGGCTCCCTGGGTTTCTGGTATGAACTTCTATGGTAGAAGACCTGTGCGATTCTGTGGTGCAGTCTCCTTGATCTCCTGAGCTCACTGGTCTTGGGCTGTCATTTATATTGGCTCTCTGGATGTCTTTGGGTTTTGATTGTTGTTGGGTGTTTCTTTGGTGGGTCCTTCCTTTCTTCTGATCAACTGAGGGTCACTCCATCCACCACATCTTGTATTCTGTTGGACTGGTGTCGACAGGTTTTGTTGAAGCTGATTCTTCTGTATTACTAGGGTTTCAAGCCTCTCTCTTGCTCTTTTTCAGTTTTTTTTTGTTCTGGGTAATTTCTCTACCATTTCGTTGTATTTCCAGGTTGATCCTGGATTGAAGGTAGTGTGGCTTCCACTCCTTCCTTCACTTGCTTCCATTGTTATCTTTGGTGGTTCCTTTGTTGGTGAGTTTCCTCTTCCATTGACCATCCTGGTATTCACAGCTCCCACCTACTCTTTTTTTTGTGATACATTGGAGTGGCAAGGCAAGATGGTTTAAGACAGCAGGAGTATATTCTATGGTATTTAAAGTACCAACCCATAAAGAAGAGATAGGAGATCCTTTGGATATGCAGTGTTAACCATGATATTTTACCCTCCTAGCCACTTTTTATAAAGGGTGGAAAAAGGATAAAACTCTTGTTAGGGGTGGAGAATGATTTTGAGTTGGATCTGGAAAGCAATGAGTTTGTGTGAGGTTAAATTATGAGGTAAAGTGAGAGTGAAAGATAGAAAATAGTTGTAGCATGTGAGAGAATAGAGTTAACCACCACAGTAATAAAGTCCAGGAAACACTGAAGTGAGCTAAGGTCCAAGAGGTGTGCTGTGTAGTATTTACAATTGTGTGGAACAGCAATTATTTACAATAGTAATGGAGCACCAATCATATGACATAATCTATGTGATCTGAATAACAATAATAAGAAGTACAGGACCTAGAGTAGTGTTCTACTAGAATACAAGTGTAGTGAAAGATGGAAAATTTAAAATATACTATATAAGATAGAACAAGGGAAACCAGTCAAACAGTGCAATTTAAGAAACCAAATGAAGTAAACTAAACAGAGAGAAATACAAAAATACTATTAAAATAAAAGATATAAGAATAATGAAAAATAATAATACAAATATACAATGACTTGCAAGTTCTCTGGAGTAGCAAAGTGAAATTCATCTCACTGTTTCTTTTGTTGGGATGACCCCTCTTTGGGTGTAACTATGGTCTTTTTACAGCTCCAGGCTTTATTATCTCACTTGTGGGAATAAAAAAAAAGAAGGAAGGAAGAAGGAATAAAAAAAGAAAGAAGGCAAGAAAGGAAACACTAAAAAAATGAAAATAATACTTTAAAAAAAGCCTTCTGCTACCTTTAAACTGTCCAAGCCATGTCTGCTGTTCTTCCTGGCTGCAGCAGGCTGAGGAGAGATTGGTTTTGTTTTTCTCCCTTCCTGAGCCGCACTCTTTGCAGTTGCCCAGCTTCCAGCCCAGTTCCTCAGTTCGCCACTGGATCCCCAGTTCCCTTCTACTCTCAGCCTACACCTTCAGTCCACCAGTTGCGCTGTCCTTGAGGTACACTATTTAGGGACAATTCACACACCACCTTCTCGCTCTTTGCTGTTTTAGATGCTAGGGAGTCTCAGCACCCCTTCAGGGTAGTTTAGCCCTCCCACACTGAGTTGTCTTTCTGAGGATTACTGACTCCCTGAGCCCTACAGTTCTCCTGTGTGTGGGTGTCTCGGTCTTCCTTTTAGAGAACCAGTTGGCCCTGTAGCGCCCTGGATGCAGGAGACAGGTGGGAGTTTCCTCTGTGTGGTGGGATCAGGTGTGCTCCCTCCCAGGGCTGTGGGCTGGGCCTGAGCACTTGGTCTTGCTGCTGGGGCAGAATGGGCAGCTGCAGGGCCACATGGACATGTGTGCACAGTCCCCAGGGCTGCAGGCATGAGCGCAGACAGGCAGCCACTGGCCCACAGTTTTGGGTGCACACTATCCCCAGGGCTTTGGGTGTGAGCTTGCAGCTGGGCAGGTGTAGGGGTGCGGGAGGTGGGGATAGCTGCTGAGGAGAATTCCCCAAACAGCTGCTGAGTACCTCTTTTTTCACTTTTTCTTTTTGAAAAATTCCTCCTATTCAAGCCTGCTGCTCCAAACAAGCACCTGGCCTCTCACACAGGCCAACTCTCCAACCAGACAGGGGACTGAACGGTTTAGGATCCATCACTGCCCAACTATTTCCAGCAGGCATCCACAGTCTTAGTGGGTACACACTGCCCCTGTGTGTTTACCACTTAGTCCATATCCCCCCTTTGCAACTTCAAGCATCCAGGTTTCTCCTGGTACTGCTCAAACCTTGTTTGGCAGAGGAGGGGGCCGTTGACCTGGCTGTCTCCCAAGAATCCTGTGGCTGACCCCATGAGCACCAGGCCTGAGGCCGCAGCTTCCCTGGTCCCTGTGCTGGTCCCAGGGACCTTATTGTCCTGGAACACTTTTCTTACCATCTGATTTTTCAATGTCCTCTACAATTTTTGGTCTCCAACCTTCATATATTCTGGGGTACTGTTGGCTGTTCACTGTGTTCCTCAGAAGATCAGCTAAATGTTTCACCCATGTGCAAGGGGAAGTGGATTCCACTCCCACCTATCTCACCACCATCTGTTCTTTGGCTCAAATATTTGAGGAGAAAGTAAGCATGCACATTATGCATGGGTAATACTATTTCCAAGTCTATATAAATGTTTTTAATTCTTTTATTTATGCTTATGCATTAGGAGTGTAGCTCTAGTCTGGTCAAGATGGAGGCATAACTAGACATGCCTTGCCTCATTGCATAACCATAAGAAGGAACACAAATAACTAAAAAACTAAAAATACCCAGAACTGCCAGAGAATCACCCAGAGAAACACCCAGAACTGTATGGAAGTGTGACAACCAAGGATTTAAAGAAGCTATATTCATCTAGATGGGTAGGAGGGGTGGAGAGAACTGAATGTGGTGGCATCAAGCCAGAGGTGGAGAGGCAGAGAGGCAGCAAAGGGGTCACAGCTGGTGGAACGGGCAGCTGCACATTCACATATGGTGGATAAAAATCAGGGAGGCACCTTGGGAACAAGCGAGTCTCACTCCAGGCCAGACTGCACAGCCCAGGGCTCCACAACCAGGAAAAGAAAGCCTCATGACTTCTGCCTGTAAGCCTAGTTGGGGTTGGGGTGGCAGAAGACACTGCTAGAGAGCCCAGATCATACACAAACTCACCCACTCTGGGAATCACAACCAGGACAGTAGCTGAAGGGGTGCCAGTCACACAAGGGAAATGAGTAAAGTGGCTGGAAATGGGGCAAGGACCAGGAAAGCCCTCAGAAGTCAGCCAGCAACTGCTTGTATCCTCTTTGATTCCTCTAACACACATGAAGCCATGGTTTCCCCACCCTGGCAAATACCCAAGGCTCCACCCTATATGACTTAACTGTTGTGGTAAAACAGAGTCAAAGTGGCTTTACCTAGTACACAGACACAGGAAGCCTGCCAAAATCGGGAGACAAAGGAATATGGCCCAAATGAAGGAACAGAATAGAACACCAGAAAAAGTACTAAGCAATGTGAAGATAGTCAACCTATCAGATGCAGAGTTCAAAACACTGGTAGTCAGAATGCTCAAAGATCTTGCTGAATATGGAAAAGGCATAAGAGAAGAAATGAAGGCTCTACTAAGGGAAATAAAGAAAAATCCACTGGAAATCAACACTGAACAGAAGGAAGTTGGGATTCAAATCAATGATTTGGAACATAAAGAAAAAATAAACATTTAACTAGAACAAAATGAAGAAACTAGAATTAAAAAAAAAAAGTGCCCTGGCTGGTATGACTCAGTAGATCAGGTGTCAGCCTGTGAATCAAAGAGTTGCCGGTTCAATTCCCAGTCAGGGCACATGCTTGGGTTGTGGGCCAGATCCCTAGTGGGAATGCTTGAGAGTCAACCACACATTGGTGTTTCTACTTGTCTCCCTTCCTTCTCCTCTCTGCTGCCTAGAAATGGATAAATAAAATCTTTTAAAAAAATAAAATGATAAAAATTTCAAAACTATCAACAACTGAACCTGAAAAAACAAAAGCAAAACCAAACTAAACAAACTAGAACAGGAATAAAAACATAGATATGGAGATCATTTGAAGGGTTATCAGCTGGAAGGGGGAAGGGGAACAATAGGGGAAAGGTATAGGGATTTAGAAGCATAACTGGGTAAGTATAGAATAGACAGGGGGAATGTTAAGAACAGTATAGGCAATGGGGAAGCCAAAGAACTTACGTACATAACCCATGGACATAAACTGAGAGGGGGACTACTAGCAGGAAGGGAGGAACAGGGCAGAGGGGGATAAAGGTAGAAAATTGGGACAACTGTAATAGCATAATCAATAAAATATACTTTAAAACAAGTTTAACTCTAGAAAGGAATAACGATATCTGCATGCAAAATAGTACCCTGCAATACAATAATTTGTTTTATTTCTCAATACAAATAAATAAAAATGAATTAAAAATTAAAATGAAAGATTTTTACCTGAAGCTTTGGGCCAAAAATGTGAGTGAACATTTTACAGAGCAAATTATGATAAATATTGAGCATGGTTTTTACTGTGTGGTACGTTTGGTGGGTGTGTTAGAGAGAGAGAGAGAGGCAGAGACAGAGAGACAGTAAGCTTGTGGGAATCAGGGAAAGAGAACAAAAAGGGATGAAGAAAAGGAGACAGGGGAGAGGAAGTAAAGAAGAAATACTGGGAAGTAGAAAGGAAAAGGAGGGGAAGGAAGGGATGTGGAGAGGACTGGGGCCTATAGAATCAACTCCAAGTTCACATACCCAACCTACTGCCTGAAGCAAAGAAGATAGGTGTCTCCCACCCCCACCCATTGTCTATAAGTGGGGGTGGCCCAACTTGCTTCTGTGTGGAGCATGAGCTGGCAAGAAGGTATATCTCAAATGAGGATATACCTCTGTAATGTGGCTGGATGACTGAAGATCTCCCTGTTTCTGTCCTCTTCTCTCCATGGGACCTGCATCTCTAGCAGAGGGACTGAGCTCTATGCACCTAACTTGTGATTCACATACAGCTGTGCATCTGTATCTTCTAGACTTTGGGCCCTTGGAAGGTGGGGGTTGTGTCTTAGGCACCATTTTATTTCCCACAGTGCTTAGTGTTTTACACTCAGTAGGGACCCTAATGTTTAATGTATTGGAATTATTTACTGAGAATTGTCTTATTTCTTTGAAAAAAGATTGACACATTAGAATGTAGTTTTATAGTGTACTCTCTTGGATTATAGTGGATATAATGATTTATTCTTTTAATCCCTTCTTAATGATGACACATCATTGAGCTAGAATTTCATGGAGCTTTTAATTTTATTTTGTTTTTCTCTCTTCCCCCATCCATGCCCCCATTCTAACAGGAATAAAGCTCTGGAGGTACCTATCATATTTCAGATATAAATTTAAAGAAGTCAGACTCAATTGGTCAGTTAATTAAATTTGCAGTAGTCTTTTTAGAGACATTTATGGACTTATTTTCACACTTTCTCATTTTTCTTTTCTTCTAGTTGAGCAGTAGCAAATACAAAGTGAAAAATGTATTACTGTACATGTAGTTATTTATAAACCAAGATGATTGGTTTCCTGATAATCATTTAATAAGGTAATTTTCCTGAGATGCAGACTCTGGCCCCCTTGGTTTATTCTGCTCATATGTTGCAGTATGTGTTGTCTTAGTCTCACATGACACCCCAAGTAGAACCACAGCACATCAAGTTTGGCAAACTGTTTGAAATTTGTAGGTTTCCTTTGTGGCTTGTAACTAAAAGCCACAGATTTAAACATGTGGCTTACTATTTAAATATCTTTTTAAAAATATATTTTATTGATTATGCTATTACAGTTGTCCTATTTTCCCCCTTCACTCCCCTCCACCCTGCCCACCCCCTCCCACCCACATTTCCCCCCTTTGGTTCATGACCATGTGCCATAAGTTCTTTAGCTTCTACATTTCCCATACTATTTTTGCCCTCCCCCTGTCTATTTTCTACCTACCGTCTATGCTACTTATTCTCTATACCTTTCCTCCTCCCTCCTCCTCCCACTCCCCTGTTGCTAACCCTCCATGTGATTTCCTTTTCTGTGGTTCTGTTCCTGTTCTATTTGTTTGCTTAGTTTGCTTTTGTTTTAGGTGTGGTTGTTACTGTGAGTTTGATGTCTTTTTTTACTGTTCATATTTTTATCTTCTTTTTTCTTAGATAAGTCCCTTTAACATTTCATATAATAAGGGCTTGGTGATGATGAACTCCCTAACTTGGCCTTATCTAAGAAGTGCTTTATCTGCCTTTCATTCTAAATGAAAGCTTAGCTAGATAAAGCAATCTTGGAAGTAGATCCTTGTCTTTCATGACTTGGAATACTTCTTTTCAGCCCCTTCTTGCCTGCAAGATCTCTTTTGAGAAATCATCTGAGTCTGAAGGGAACTCCTTTGTAGGTAACTGTCCCCTTATCTCTTGCTGCTTCTAGAATTCTCTCCTTCATTTTTACCTTGGGTAATGTAACTATGCTGTGCCTTGCTTGGCGTGTTCCTTGTTGGGTCCAACCTCTTTGGGACTGTCTGAGCTTCCTGAACTTCCTGGAAGTCTATTTCCTTTGCCAGATTGGGGAAGTTCTCCTTTATTATTTGTTCAGATAACTTTTCCACTTGTTGCTCTTCCTCTTCCCCTTCTGGTACCCCTATAATTCGGATGTTGGAACATTTAAAGATGTCCTGGAGGTTCCTAAGCCTCTCCTCATTTTTTAAAATTCTTGCTTCTTCATTCTTTTTCTGTTTGGTTGTTTCTTTCTTCCTTTTGATCCATTCCATTAATTTGAAACTCAGTTTCCTTTCCATCACTATTGGTTCTGTGTGTATTTTTCTTCATTTCACTTCATTTGTTCATCTAGTTTGTGACCAAAATCAACCAATTCTGTGAGCTCCTGATCACCAGTGCTTTGAACTGTGCATCTGATAGGTTGGCTATCTCTCAGTTGCTTAAAAGTACTGGCCAAGGAGTTTCAATTCTGTTTGAGCCATCTTCTTTTTCTTTTCTTTTTCTTCCTTTGGTCTGGTCGCGCCTGTTATGTATGAAGGGCGGAGCCTTAGGTGTTCACCAGGGCAGGTCACCCCAGTCACTGGGTTGTGACGTTGTATATGGGGGCAGGGTCCGAGAGGGAACAATGTCACCTGCTCCACTCTCTATAGGACTTCAGTCCCCTCTGCCACTTCCCACGAGCAGACTGAGCCCTTCTGGTGCTGGCTCCCAGGTGGGTGCGGTGGGCTTATGTACTTTCTAGGAACTGTGGGTCTCCCTCCCCAAGGAGCTCTCTTGTGAGGCTGGGAGATTCTCCCGGCCTCAACTCTCACAAGTGTTTTCAATCGGTGCTTGTAGGCTTTATTTCCCAGCACTGGGTCCCTGGGTTGCGTGGTCTGTGTTGCTGACTGTTTTTGTCTAGTTTATCTGCATGAGAAAGTGTGACTGCAGACAGCCAGCTGCCTTGAGCACCTCACTGGGTCTGCTTGTTGCCTCCCACACCCAAGGTCTGCCACCAGGTCCAGTCCATCAGCTGCCCCTGCACGTCTGGGGTCCACCAACTGCTGCCTGTGCCCTGAATGGCCGCATCTGCCAGCCACCACTTTTTCCTGTGCGGACCCCTCCACCCCTCTCCAGAGGCCTCTGACTCCACCCCTCCTTACGGCTCTGGATGAACGGTTGTCAGACTTCAGTTCATTTCTCTCTGTTCTCATTGTTTTTTTGTTTCTAAATTTTTTTTTGTCCTTAGTTTTGGTTGTGCAAGGAGGCACAGTGTGTATACCTTCGTCTCCATCTTGGCCAGAAGTCCTATTCAAATATCTTAAAAATAGAAGCTACACAAAAATATGAGACTATCAAAATTTACATTGCTTAAAAACCAAAGAATGAAGACTCCAATTTCCAGGACAAGTTTTTATTCATTTGTGAAATATTTGAACAAATTTCTCTAATAATGGTATTAAATACTACACTGCATTTTAAAAGTCACAACCCATTTTTCAGATCCATAGATTCCAGTAAGTATCTCTGAGAGTATGTGCCAGGAAGTTTGCTAAAATCCTTATCGCTTTTTCTTATATAATCCAAACAATACCTGTGAGACATGTTATTATCTCCATTTTATAAAGGTGAAACCTAAGGCTTAGAAAATAATGTCCCCTAGGTCATACACCTGGCTGATGACAGAGCCTTGTCTCAAGTCTAGATCCTCTGAGTATTAAACTAGTATTTTCACCACACCATGTTTCATTTTATTTTTTAAAATATTTTATTTCTAAAGAAAACAGTATCAAAATAAAAAGAGAACCAACGATATGGGAAAACATATTTGCCAATGATACCTCAGACAAGGATTTAATCTCCAAAATATATAAAGAACTTACACAACTCCACTCTAAGAAGACAAGCAACCCAATTAAAAAAATGGGCAAAGGACTTGAACAGACACTTCTCCAAGGAGGACATACAGAAGATCCAAAGACACATGAAACAATGTTCAATATCGCTAGCTATCAGAGAGATGCAAATTAAAACCACAGTGAGATACCACTTCACACCAGCCAGAATGGCCATCCTAAACAAAGCAACAAACAACAAGTGTTGGAGAGGTTGTGGAGAAAAGGGGACCCTAGTGCACTGTTGGTGGGACTGCAGACTGGTGCAACCACTATGGAAAGCAGTATGGAACTTCCTCAGAAAACTAAAAGTGGATCTGCCTTTTGACCCTGCAATTCCACTGCTGGGACTATATCCTAAGAACACTAAAACACCAATCCAAAAGAACCTTTGCACCCCGATGTTCATAGCAGCACAATTTAGAATAGCTAAGTGCTGGAAGCAACCTAGATGCCCATCAGTAAATGAATGGATCAAAAAACTATGGTACATTTACACAATGGAATTCTATGCAGCAGAAAGAAAGAAGGAGCTCCTACCCTTTGCAACAGCATGGATGGAGCTGGAAAGCATTATGCTAAGTGAAACAAGCCAGGCAGTGAAAGACAAATACTATATGATCTCACCTTTAACAGGAACCTAAACAACAAAACAAAGAAACAAGCAAAATATAACCAAAGACACTGAAATAGGGGACAGACTGACAGTGACCAGAGGGGAGTGAAGAGGGAATTTCAGGGGGAGAATGGGAAGGGTTTACAGGAACAAATTTAAAGGACACATGGACAAAAGCCAGGGGGAGGGTGGTAATGGGAGGGAAGTGGGGAGGGTTGGGTGGGTTGGCTGGAATGGGAGTAAAAAGGAGAAAACTGTACTTGAACAATGATTAAAATAAAATTAAAAATACATTTTATTTATTTATTTTTAGAGAGAGGAAGAGAGGTAAACATCAATGTATGGTTGCCTCTGGTACTCCCCTCACCAGGGAAGCTGGCCCACAACCCAGGCATGTGTCCTGACTGGGAATGGAACTGGCAACCCTTTTATTCACAGGCAAGTGCTTAATCCACTGAGTCACACCAGCCAGCGCCATTTTTATTTTATATATAAATAGAATCTGAGATGAAAAGCACAAAATAGTGGTAGAAATAATAGATTATGAAAAGCAACTCATAATCTGTAAGTTAGACTTTGACATTAAGAAATACATAAAACAATAAACTTTGAGACTCACCTTCTTTGTAAAGACATTTAATATGGATTTCAAAGAACATCTAAGAAAAAATTAAAAGGCAAAGAGGAGACTTATTCTATCAGCTATGAAAATATATTCTAGAGCAAATGGAAGAATGTAGCACTGGTAAATGGACCAGAACAGAGCATCCAGAAATATACCAATAAATACATGGAAATATTGTATATGAGAAAGTTGGCATTTAAAATGAGCATGAAAGAGATGGATTGATTATTCAGCAAGTGGTATGGGAATATTGACTATCTGGAAGAAAAAAGTTCCTATCTTCCATTATTTATGGAAATATTGGATGACTTAAAAGTCTAAATGTACTAAAATTATGTATTAGAAACCATAAGATAATCCAGAGAATCCGTTCTTTAAATTGAAGTTCATTTTCTTTTTTAAAAAGATATTATTTATTTATTTTTAGAGAGGGAAAAGGAGAGAGAAAGAGAGGGAAACATCAATATGTGGTTGCCTCTTCACGTGCCCCCAACTGGACACCTGGCCTGCAACTCATGCATGTGCCCTGACCAGGAATCAGACCGATGATCCTTTGGTTCATAGGCTGGCACTCAATCCACTGAACCACACCAGGCAGAGCCAGAGAATTCTTATAAGGACTCATGTTTGAGCTGTAAAGTGGAAAATGTATTTTTCCATACCTAAAAAATAACTGTTAACTTTTCAGACATAATCATATGAATACCCCATGCTTTGTATCCAAGGGGGTGCTGCCAACTACAGAAGAAATGCACTTAAGAATTGTGCTTATATTGGCACAGCTCCCACTTGCTCACATGGTCCCTTTGGTAATCAGAGGCTTGTGCTTTGGAGAGGGGTGCCTGGTGTTGGGGGTGAAAGACTTTGCTATGGAAGAAAGTAAAGCTAAGTTCCCTTCAGTCCTCACCCATCCCGCCAGAGACTAGGATAGGTCACCCTACTGTGTGTTCCCATTGGTATTTCCTGACTTGATCATTATTGCTGCTGACTGTTCTGTGCTTCTTGCTAGGCTATAATTTCCAAAAGAACAGAGGCTCTGTCTGCTTTGCCCACCATTGGGCTTTTCCCAATTCTTGACTCATCCTGGCATTCAACAATACTTTGTGAAACATATAAATAAGCACATTGTTTGCCTCATGAACAGAGATAACAAAGGTTGGTTAGGAAAAAAGTAAATGTGAGTAATAGGGAGATTGGCAGGCTTCTGTGAGTATTCTAAGCCAGATGAGAAATCTGTGTGCTTGTGGTTTCTGAGGAAGTTCAGATTAATCAAGGAAAAGCATTGGAATTTAGCATTCCAGGTCAGGATGTTGGTCTAGAGGCATATGTGGGAAACAATATAATAGCTACGTCTTTTCTGAATTTTTACCTCATGGCAGGCACTGTTCTAAGCACTTTATGTGCATATTTACATTTATTATTAATATCAACCTTACAGGATGGATGCTGTTATTATTAAAATTTTTCATATGAGTAAACTGAGGATAAGTAAATTTTACAAGGTCATTCAGCTAGTAAGTGTCAGAGTTGTAACTCAGAAGCCTGTTTGACTCCTAATGTCTCCCACCAGACGGAGTCTAGTAGAAAGAATGCTATTTAGGGAGAAGAAGCTCTTGCATCCCCAGCTCAACATTCCTGGTTCTTCAGTCCTTTCTACTCTCTTTACTAAGATAGCCAACAAAACAACTCAAAGAACCTTGTCTTCATCTTCTCTTTTGATCCACCTCTATCTTCACCTGTAATACTACCATCTTCTACTACCATCACCACATTCTTGTTCTAAGTTACCATCTTTTTTATTGGGAATGTAGGAATGGCATTCTTATTGATATCTCTTTCTCCATTCTTTCCCTCTACTAATTGATTCTCACCACAAAGCAAATGTGATCTTTCTTTTTTGAATATTTTATTTATTTTTAGAAAGAGGGGAAGTGAACGAGAAAGAGAGGGAGAGAAACATCAATGTGTGGTTGCCTCTTGCATGCCCCCTACTGGGGATCTGGCCTGCAACCCAGACATGTGCCCTAGACTGGGAATCTAACTGGTGACCATCTGGTTCACAGGCCAGCACTCAATCTACTAAGCCACACCATCCAGGGTCAAGTGTGATTTTTCTTAAACATAAATCATATCATCTCCAACCTTAAAATACTTTGTTGTCTTCACATTGTCCTTTGCATAAAAACTAAAATTTCATATCTAATTTACAATACCCCTGTGATGTGGTTTTGCTTTATTCTCTAATCTGATCTCATGACATTGCCTTAACTTTAAGTGACACTGGGTTTAGCTCAGTTTCCTGAACATGGCAAGCTTGTCCACCAGACTCTAAGTTTTGTGAGGGATGGATTTAGGTCTGTCTTGCTGAGTAAATTTTCACAGGGTGTGTAAGAGTGTATTATATGTGTTAGGTGTTCAATGAAGATTCCTTGAATGAGAAAAAGGAACAACTCAAAAAAGAGCAACCCTAAAAAACCAAACCCAGCCCTTGGATACCTGAGCCCTCCCATGGGTGAGAAGTGATTTCTGCTCCTCTTGTCCAGGACCCTCCCTGATGGTTCATGCTTTCAGCTTGCAAAGGATGTCTGAAAGACAGCATTCTCTAGAGCTGTCACACCAGCACACACTTCACAGGAAAGCTCAAAAGTGGCCATCCTCTTACAGCCAAAAAGAGTTTACTTTAATCCAGTGAAATGCTTCATCAGCCTGCAGCTGCCTTCTCAGTCTTTTGCAGAGGGCCAAACAAGACTTAATTGCAAATTAGTAGTGGTTGTTAACCAACTGGATCACTGTAATTGGTGGTCTGCAATTTTAATTAACCATGACTGATGGCCTCACTCTATAGGAAGTTAGTGGATAACCTGGGCAACAAGTACTTGACTTTAGCTAATTGTATCTGTGTTCCCTAAATAAATGATAGGAATCAGTCTTAATACACCTTAGCTTTGTTTTCTGTGTTAGGAAATAGTTGAAAGTTTGCAAAAAATACCAAAACTAAAAAAAATGAGCAATGCTCTTTATTTAAATTGTCCATTTCCATGGTTACTTAAAGTGAAAAGGCAAAAGACAAAAAGCAAAAAATAACCCTTTTAATAAATGTTAAGATTTGAATAATGATTCTATGATAAGAAGTTTAATTGGAGGGAGTGATAGAAAAATCAGCTGCCTGGAGAATGAAAATAAACTACTTAAATTCACTTTATGTGGCTTATTGGTATTTTAGTCCTGGAAAGGTTACAGTAAAGAGGCTAATTTTAAAGGAGAATGGCACTGATGCAGGTGTTTCTGATTTACATGAACAAATTTATAAAGGAACATAATATATACAAGTGGTCACTAAATCGCTAGAAATGGCCACTCTGGGCAGAAAATAAAATTGGTGCAACAGATGCTTCTGTTTTTATGGCCTACATTCAGATGAAATCGCATTCACTGGCTAAATACAAAAAAATAGTGACATTATACCATTATTTAGTATATTGGCACAGTTTTACCTTTTACATACACAGGTAGTTGAGTTCTGCAAGATGAAGCTGGCTTCTCTTCAGAGAAGAGGTTCTTAAGCAAGGAGTTTGGGGGTCAGCAGGGGCAAGACTTCTCCCTTGCTCAAAAAGAGTTTCATTTAGGGAGGTGAAAAGAAACTTTTCCTTGAGATATCTCCCTAGATTGTAAAAGGAGAGATTGTAAAAGGAGAACCCTAGCCTCAGGAGTCTAGTTAGATTAATCTTGGTAATGAGTTGAGGATCCAGAAACCAATTCCCGTAAACTCTTTATGTTCACATGCCTTACAAAATTCCTGTGCATCCCTCCCAGGGGCATGTTTCAGTTTTTAGTAACTCTTGTTGGTATGAGTTTGAGTAAGGTCTTCTTCTTATGAAATCTCATGGGACTAAGGAAATGGTAAATCAGTACCTGAGTCAGTATGATTTAGCCCAGTTAATAACTTTTGTCTATGAAGTCAGATAACCCTGAACCAAATCCCAGCTCACAGTGGTGTGTGACTGCAGGAAAAATTATTCAACCTCCCTGAACTTCAACTTCTGGAGGAGAATGTTATCTGAACCTTCCTCATAGCCCTAAGGTGAGGATAAAATGAGATAATGTGAATACATTTTTGCATTTAACTTTCTAGCACTCAGTTAAGGATTTATAAATTAGCATGGATGATGCAGAACTCAACTCAGTTAAGCTAGTGGCAAAATGATTGACACATGATCCCAATGTCTTCTACTAAGAAGTACAGCTTTCTCTGTAAGGTGTGTAGCTGTAAGGAAGTGACCTCCTTAAGAAGACACTCAGAGATTCAGCTCAGTCACCTTTAGAGTTTGGTATACACTTCGAACTGAAGAATAGTTCAAGACTTTTAGGATACACAATGGACAATATGTGACACAACAAATAAAAGAACATGAAGTGATTTCTGCAAAATAAACCTCTTCGTCCTCTGATCTTATCAGTTATATCTTCAAGAGAACAGCTAACACTTTGTAAACAAATAGTGATATTGAAAGTAATGTTATTGATACTAAATCAATAATCATGAACAAATTAAAAAGTCATGTAATCTATGTAGTCTCCCCTCAGATATCTGACAGAATCAGTCTTCCTATATTCTGATAAGCCCTAAACATCCATAAAATAATAGGCCCTGAAGCCTTTCAGACAGCATCTCATTGCTAGGATTCATTCATTGCAGATTATATCATTAAGTCAATTCAGCATAGTTTGAAAGCTTGTAACTGTCCAGGCTTATGTATTTACTGAGCCATGACCTACAGTCTTTTAAAATGATACTTTAGAAAATTACTTGTAAGGTGGGGGTGAAGTATGTGGGAGCTGAGCACACTGATTTGAGCACTCACCAGGGACAATTAGCTGTCCTGAAAAACAAAGTGAACAGCCAACAGAATCTGAACTAATATGAAGTTTGGAACCCAAGGTGAGCAGAGGACACTTCAAAATGGGTGGTAAGGAGGTATTGTTATAGGCAGATGGGAATGGTCCCCAGTGTGGTGCTTTAGGCCAGGGCTTCCTGGCTGACAACATTGGATTTCAGAGGAGAGCCTGTCAGTGATAGCAGCCTAGCAGCTCCCTACCCTCCCAGGGTGAGCAAGACACAGAACCGCACTCAAAGAGGCAAAACCATGCAAAGGCACTGGGGTGGAAGCAAAAGGTACCCGCACACAGCTAGCTGAGTACTCAAACTGGGAGGGTGGTCTCTAGTGGCCCAGGACAGTCCCTGGATGTGATGCCCTAAGCCACGGCCTTCAAAGAGAGCTAGGTCCATAATAGAAGTCTACAGGTCCCTCTCCTTACAGGGCAAGAAAAACGCAGACCTGCCCAGAGAGGCTTGAGTGTGAAGTTTCTGGGGCAGAAACAAAAGGCAGGCAGCGTGAGCAGGCACATACACAGCTGGCTGTGCACTCAACCTTGAGTGGTGGTCACCAACCAGTCTTGGACACTGCTAGAGAATGGTTGAGACCCTAGCCACACCTGGACCTGGGAGAACAGGAGGGCTACAACTGGTGATGTCTCAGATAGACTCTGGACTTGCCTCACAGGTTGATCAAAGGGGTACAAAGTGAGGTGGTTTATACACAAGCAAAAGCGTAAAGTGGAGAGTGTGGGTCACACAGCACTCCAAGGGCATGAGCTGAAAAATAGGCACCTATGATTATTGCAGCCCAGAGTGAACCCACCTCCTAGCAAAACCACCACAAAGTAAAACTGGAGACCAAACCCCACTGAATGCAGGAGTCCAGAGGATATGCAAAACTGGCCAGGCATACTTAACAACTACCAGCAGTGGGCACTCATTTTTCGTTTTTCCTTTCCTATCCTTTCTTTTTTTAAAAATCAAGAGTAACACAATAACTCCTAGAGCTGAGAGAGAACTACAGACAGGTTCAGAAAGAAGTCCGAAGGCAAAAACCAACATCTGAGACAAAGTTCACCTTCCCCTTAATTAAAACTACCATTTTAAAAAATTACTTTATTGTTGATCAAGTAGAGTTGTCTGCATTCCCCCCCCCCATTCCACCTCAACCCCGGATATCCCTACCTCCTCCCCCTGATTCCACCCTGACCCCCAGTTTTGTCCATGTGTCCTTTATACTTGTTCCTGAAAAACCTTCCCTCCTCCCCATTATCCACTCCCACCTCCCCTCTGGTTACTGTCAGGTTGTCCTTAATTTCAATGTCTCTGGTTATAGTTTGCTTGCTTGTTTGTTTGTTGATTAGGTTCCACTTAAAGGTGAGATCATGTGGTATTTGTCTTTCACTGCTTGGCTTATTTCACTTAGCATAATGCTCTCCAGTTCCATCCATGCTGTCACAAAGGGTAGGAGCTCCTTCTTCCTTTCCACTGTGTAGTATTCCATCGTGTAAATGTACCATAGTTTTGTGATCCATTCATTTCCTGATGGACACTTAGGTTACTTCCAGCACTTTGCTATTGTAAATTGTGCTGTTATGAACACTGGGGTGCATAGGTTCCTTTGGATTGGTATCTCAGGGTTCTTAGGATATAATCCCAGTACTAGAATTGCCAAGTCAAAAGGCAGTTCCATTTTGAGTTTCCTGAGGAAATTCCATTCTGTTTTCAATAGTGGATGTAACAGTGCATTCCCACTGACAGTACACTAGGTTTCCCTTAACATCCTCTCCAACACTTGTTTGTTGATTTGTTTATGATGGCCATTCTCACCGGTGTGCAGTGGTATTTCATTGGGGGTTTAATTTGCATCTCTCTGAAGACTAGTGATGCTGAGCATCTTTTCATATGTCTCTGGGCCTTCTGTATGTCCTCCTTGGAGAAGTGTCTATTCAGGTCTTTTGCCAATTTTTTAAATTGGGTTGCTTATCTACCTGAAGTGGAATCATGTGAGTTCTTTATATAATTTGGAGTTCAAATCCTTGTCTAAGGTATCATTGGCAAATATGTTTTCCCATGCAGTTGGTTCTCTTTTCATTTCAATATTGTTTTATTTAGCAATGCAGAAGCTTAATATTTTATGAGGTCCAATTTGTTCATTCTTTTCCTTTATGTCCCTTGATCTAGGGAACATATCACTGAAAATATTGCTCCATGGAATATCTGTGGAATATTTCACACCTGTGAAAATCTCCTCTAGGACTGTTATGGTATCATGACTTATATTTAAGTCTTTTATCCACCTTAAATTTATTTCTGTGTATGGTGTAAGTTGGTGATCAAGTTTCATTTTTCTACATGTAGCTTTCCAGATCTACCAACACCATTTGTTGAATAGGCTGTTTTTACTCCATTTTATGCTTCTTCACCCTTTGTCAAATATTAGCTAACCATAGAGTGTTGGGGTTATTTCTGGGCAATCTGTTCTTTTCCATTGGTTTATATGTCTGTTCTTATGTCAGTACCAGGGTGTTTTGATTACAGTGGCCTTGAAATACAGTTTGATATCAGGCATTGTGATCCCCCCTACTTTGTTCTTATTTCTCAAAATTGCTGCAGCTATTCAGGGTCATTTATGGCTCCATATAAATTTTTGAACTGTTTGTTCTATATCTGTGAAATATGTCATTGGCACTTTAACAGAGATAAAGTTGAATTTATAAATTGCTTTGGGTAGTATGGACATTTTGATGATGTTAATTCTTCCAATCCATGAACATGGTATATGCTTCTAGTTGTTTGTGTCTTCCTTAATTTCTTTCTTCAGTTTTGTGTAGTTTTCTGAGTACAGGTCTTAGACTTCCTTGCTTAGATTTATTCCTAGGTACTTTATTTTTCTTGTTGCTGTATCAAATGGGATTTTTAACATTTCTGTTTCTGATATTTCATTGTTGCTGTACAAAAATGCCTTTGATTACTGAATATTGAGTTTGTATCCCAGTATTTTGCCAAATTCACTTATTAGGTCCAACAGTTTTTTGGTGGAATCTATAGGATTTTCTATGTACACTACCATCTCATTTGCAAAAATGACAGTTTTGCTTCCTCCTTTCCAATTTGGATGCCTTTTATTTCTTTTTCTTCTCTGATTGCTGTGGCTAGGACTTCCAATACTATGTGAAATAGGAGTGGTGAAAGCAGACATCCATGTTTTTTTCTTGATCTTAGTAGGAAAGCTCTAAGGTTTTGCCTGTTGAGTATGACATTGGCTGTAGGTCTCTTGTATATTGCCTTTATTAAGTTGAGGAATGCTCCCTCTATTCCCACTTTGCTGAGTGTTTTTATCATAAATAGGTGCTGTACCTTATCAAATGCTTTTTCTGCATCTGTTAATATGATCATGTGTTTTTTCTTTCCTTTTGTTTATGTGATGTATTACATTTCTTGATTTGTTAGTATTGTACCATCCTTGCATCACTTGGATGAATCCCACTTAATCACAGTGTATTATCTTTTTAATATGTTGCTGGATGTGATTTGCCAATATTTTGATGTGGATTTTAGTGGCTATGTTCATGAGAGATATTTCCCTTTCTTTGTTATGTCTTTATCTTGTTTTGGGATTAGGATGATGCTGACTTCATAAAAAGAGTTTGGGAGTCTTCCATCCTTTTGGTTTTTTTTTGGAATAGTCTGTGAATGATATGGGTTAGCTCTTCCTTAAATGCTTTGTAAAATTTTCCTGTGAAACCATATGGTCCAAGGATTTTTTTGTGTTGGGAGTTTTTTGCTTACTGATTCAATTTCATGAGCTGTTAATGATCTATTCAGGCTTTCTGCTTCTTCATTGAGTTTTAGAAGATTATATTTTTCTAGAAATTTGTCCATTTCACCTAGGTTTTCAAATTTCTTGGCATACATTTCTTCAAAGTGATTTCCTATCACCCTTTGTGTTTCTGTGGTGTCAGTTGTAATCTCTTTCATTTCTGATTGTGTATATTTGGGTCCTGTCTCTCTTTTTTTTATGAGTCTGCTTAAAGGCTTGTCAATTTTGTTTATCTTTTCAAAGAACCAGCTCCTGGATTTATTGATTCTTAGAATTGTCCTTTTATTCTATACGTCATTTAATTCTGCTCTGATTGTGGTTATTTCCTTCCTTCTACTTGCTCTGGGCTATCTTTGTTGTTATTCCTCCAGTTCTTGTAGGTGTAGGGTTAGTTTGTTTATTTGAAATGTTTTTATTTGTTTTAGGTAGGTCTGTATGGATATGAACTTTCCTTCCAGGACTGTCTTCACTCTGTCCCATAAGTTTTGGATTGTTGTGAGTTCATTTTCATTTGTTTACAGAAACTTTTTGATTTCTTCCTTCATTACATTCCTGATCTATTCATTGCTTAATAGCATGCTATTCAATCTCCATGAGTTTGAGTGTTTTTTAGTGTTTTCTGAGGTTAGTTTCTAGTTTCAGCCCCTTGTGCTTGGAGAAAATGCTTGATATGATTTCAATTTTCTTGAATGTGTTGAGGCTTATTTTGTGTCCTACCATGTCATGTGTCTTTGACAATGTTCCATGTGCATTTGAAAAGAATGTGTATTTTGCTTTTTAGGGATGAAAGGCTCTCTCTATATATATTAGCTAAATCTATTTGATCTAGGTCATTGCTCAATGCTGCAATATCTTTGTTGATTTTTTTGGTAAGATCTGTCCATTGTTGACAGTGGGATGTTAAAATACCCTAGTTTAATTGTTGCTGTGAATATCTTTCTTGAAGTCCTCCAAGATTTTCCTTATGTATTTGAGTGCTTCCATGTAGGGTGCATATGTATTTACAATGTTTGTGTCTTTTCAATAGATTTTTCATGAAGTGATCTTCTGAGTCTCTTTTTATGGCCCCTTTCTTGAAGTCTCTTTTGTCTGATATGAGTACTGTTATGCCAGCTTTCTTTTCCTGTCCATTTTCTTTGATTATTTGTTTTCAGACCTTCACTTTCAGTCTGTGTAAGTCTTTCGTTCTGAGGTGGGTCTCTTGTAGGAAGCACACAAGTGGGTCATGTTTCTTATCCATTCAGCTATTCTGTGTCTTTTGATTGGAGCATTTAATTCATTTACATTTAAGGTTATCATTGATAGGTACGTATTCATTGCCATTTTGCTTCCTTCATACTTGTGTGCCTCTCTCCCTCACTCTTTTTTTTTCTTTTCTTATAGAAAACCCTTTATCATATCTTGCAGTGCTGGTTTGGGGGAGGTGTATTCTTTGAGCCTTCGTTTGTCTGGGAAACTCCTTATTTCACCTTTCATTTTAATGGAGAACTTTTCTGGATAGAGTATTCTTGGTTGTAGGATTTTGTTTTAAATTACTTGGAATATTCTTTGCCAATCCCTTCTGACTTGCTGCCTTTCCTTGAGAAGTCAGCTGCTAGTCTTATTAGGGCTCCTTTGTATGTTACTTCCTCTTTCTCCCTTGGTGCCTTTAAGATTCTCTTTGTCTTTTAATTTTGCTATTTTAATTATGATGTGTCTTGAAGTGGGCCTCTTTAGGTTCCTCTTGATTGGGACTCTCTGTGTTTCCTGGATTTCTGTGACTTTTTCTTTCATCAAATTAGGGAAGTTTTCCATCATTACTTTTTCAAACAGGCTTTCTATCTCTTGCTCTCCTTCTCTTCCTTCTGGTATCCCTATCATATGCATATTGTTATGTTTCTGTTGTCCTGCAGTTTCCTTATCACCTCTTCATTCTTTTGAGTCTTTTTTCCTTTTCTTGCACTTTCTGGGTGTTTTTTTCTACTTTGTCCCCCAGCTCACTGATCCAATTCTCTGCTTCATCAGGCCTGATTTGATTCCTTGTTCTGTGTTCTGCAGTTCAGAAATTGTATTCTTCATTTCCTCTTGGCCCTTGTTGATACTTTCTATTTCCTTTTTCATTTGATATAGTTTGCAGGGAGTTCATTGTATTTTCCCTGTAGTTTCTGGTAATTCTCAGTGAGCTCATTGAGATTCTTATAACCATCACTTTGAACTCAAAGCCTGATATTTGACTTGTCTCTATTTCATTTAGCTTTCTTTCTGAGCCTTCCTTCTTTCCTTTCACTTGGGATTTGTTTCTTTGTCTTCCCATTGCTTGTGAGACTCTTCCTTTTTTTATTCTCTATTTTTTTAAATTGATCTTTCTGACTCCCTGGGTTTGTAGTACAAACTTCTATGGTAGGAGACCTGTGAGATTTAGTGGTGCAGTTTCCTTGATCTCTTGAACTTGCTGCTCTTGGGCTATTATTTATGTTGGGTCTCTGGATATATTTTGATTTTGATTGTTGTTGGGTCTTTCTTTGGTGGGTCCTTCCCTTCAGCTGGTTGACTGAGGGTCACTCCTTTTTAACAACATCTTGTATTCTGTTGTGCAGGTGCAGACAGTTTGTGTTGAAGCTGGTTCTTCCATCTATATGTGGTTTTGAGGCTTCTCTGTCACTGTTGTTCAGTTGTTTGTTCTGGATAATTTCTCTACCATTTAATTGCAATTCCAGAATTATCCTGGATGGGGGTTAGTGTTGCTTTTACTCTATTATCTCACCTTCCTTTATTATCTGTTGGTGGTTCCTTTGTTGGTGGGTTCTGTCTTCCAGCAGGTATAGTGATGTCCACAGCTCCTGCCTACTGCATGACTTTCAGGTGCAGTGAGAAAGCATTAAGTTCCAGAACGTGCATTTTTAAAAAAATTTAATTTATCTTTCTTCTTTCCAATTATAGAGGTTATTGTTAATTGTTTTTTTTCTCTCTGTCTTGTGCCTTGTTTTTCTCCCTGTTATATAGTATCTTTTATGCTTTCACTTCATTTGTATTCCAGATGACTCACTAATCTTGGTCTTTCATTTTTTATTCATTTTATTATGAATATATATATATATATATTCATATTCATATTATCATTGTTACAAAGACCATGCAGCATCCCTCCTCAGTCTTAATCCATTTTGCCATTTTCCTCAACTTTATTACTGTTGTGGTAAACTTATTTGCTCTTACTCTACACTGACTTTCTATCCTTTTACTCTCACTATTGCTCCTCCATCTAACCTCACATAAGTGCTCCTCTTTCTTAAGTCAGCACACATTCTTCTTACCCTCTGATAAGAGCCTTGTTTCATTTCCTCCATATATAAACAGTAGCTAGTTAGGAAAAATACTATGGTTATTACTGTATTTCTCCAGTGGAATTCATAGTTGTTCACTATTTGTTGGTTGTTTAAACCTCATACAAAACTCTCCCCCTGTCTTACTCCATTTTTCCTTCCCCTTGCCACTGATCAATGGAGTGAAGAATCCTATTTCATTTTTTAATTTGTTTCATTTCCCTCTCTCTCAAATTGGGATTTACTCCTCACTCTTATTAGTTTCCTTTCCCCATTCTCTTAAAATCATTTACTTTATGGTGGATATCTCATATTCAATTTTTGCTGTAGTACAGCAGTCTTATTCCTGTCCCACCTTTATTAAACTTCTTTCAGCTGTCCTTGCAATAACCCTGCTGTGTTTTTTCTGCATTTTTGTTCCCATTAATTCAGTATGTTTTCAATTTTACTTCAAACATTGTAGTATACTCTTCCTTTTTCTTACCCTATTGTTCCCATTCCCCTTATGTATTTTTCTTACATTTAAAATTTAGTTCTCTCCCTAACTTTACCTCAGTTCTATCCTCACTTTTATCAATTTTCCTCCCACTTACCACTTAATAACACTTTCTCCTTTTTTGATCATCTCATATTCTCTTTGTCACATCTTTTAATATACATAATCTCTATTCACACTTTTCAATATTTGCTCAAGTGCAGCTGACATTACTGGTGTGGTAGGGAGGTCCCATTTTCTGGCAGATGTTCTGTTGCTTGGTAATACTGCTTTGTTAACCAACACCTACACAACGGCATATAAGACAAGGCAGGAGTTCTGACTACTAGTAATCCCCCAAGAAGTGAGAACCCATCAACATAGAAGCCACCAGCAAGTAAAACCCACATACAAAAAGAGAGCCCACACAAATGAAAGAAAGGGCTCTTTCTGACTCCTGACACACAAAAACTCTGGACCAGAAGTCTTAAAAGGACAATAATACAGAACATTTAAGGAAGAGCTAACCCCTATGCTTCTCAGAAAATTCCAAAAAATCCAAGAAGAGGGAAGACTCCTAAATTCCTTTAATGAAGCTAGCATCATCCTAATCCCCAAACCATACAAAGACAAAATGGAGAAAGAAAACTACAGACCAATATTGCTGATGAACATAACTGTTAAAATCCTCAACAAAATATCAGCAAACTGCATCAAGCAGTACATTACAAAGATCTTACACTGTGATCAAGTAGGATTCATCCCAGGGATGCAAGGATCATACAATGTTCGGAAATTAATAAACATAATACATCACCTAAACAAGCAGAAAGACAAAAATCACATGATCATATCAATAGATGTGGAAAAAGCATTTGATGAGGTGCAACATCCATTTATGATAAAAGCACTCAACAAAGTGGGAGTGAGGGGTGCATACCTCAACATAATAAAGGCCATATATGAGAAACCTACAGCCAACCACATACTTGATGGGCAAAAACTGAAAGCTTTCCCACTAAAATCAGGGACAAGTCACAGATGTCTGCTTTGACTACTTATAGTCAACATAGTATTGGAAGTCCTAGCCACAGTGATCAGAGAAGAAACAGAAATAAAAGGCATCCAAATTGGAAAGAAAGAAGTAAAAGTGTCACTCTTTGCAGATGACATGATAGCATATATAGAAAACCCTATAGACTCCACCAAAACATATTCAACCTCGTACACTTACGAAGGAATTTGGGAAAATAGTGGGATACAAAGTAAATATTCAGAAATTGAAGGCATTTCTGTACACCAACAACAAAATATGAGAAACAGAAATGAGGTCAAACTTACTATAGCAACAAGAAAAATGAAGTACCCAGCAATAAACATAACCAAGGAGGTAAAATACCTGTATTCAGAAAATTACACAACACTGAAGAAATAAATTAAGTGAGACACCAATAAATAGAAGCATATACCATCTTCATGAATGGGAAGAATTAACATCATCAAAATGTCCATACTACCCAAAGCAATTTATAGATTCAATGCAATCCCTATTAAAATACCAATGACATATTTCCCAGATATAGAACAAACATTTCAAAAATGTATGTAGAACCAAAAATGAACCTGAATAGCTGCAGCAATTTCAAGAAATAAAAACAAAGTAGGAGGGGTCACAATACCTGTTATGAAACTATATTAAAAGACCATGGTAATCAAAACAGCCTGGTACTGGCATAAGAACAGAATAATAGACCAATGGAACAGAACAGAGAGCCCAAAAATAAACCAAAGTCTCCATGGTCGTTATATTCAATAAAATGGTCACAGGCATAAAATGGAGTAAAAATAGCCTCTTCAGCCAATGGTGTTGGGAGATGTAGACAGTTACATGCAAAAAGTGAAACTCAACCAGAAACTTACACCATACACCAGAATAAACTCGAAGTGGATAAAAAGACTTAAATGTGAGTTGCAACACCATAAACATTCTAGAGAAGCCTTGGCTGGTGTGGCTCTATGGATTGAGTCCCAGTCTGTGAACCAAAGGGTTGTTGATTCAATTTCCAGTCAGGGCACATGCATGGATTTGTGGACAGGTCCCCAGTGTGGGTACACATGAGAGACAATCACACACTGATGTTTCTCTCCCTCTCTTTATTCCTATTTCCAGTCCACCATCAGAAAAAGACATTCTCCACTGTACAATGAGTCCTTTGGGGAGGAAGGACAGCTAACTATTGGAACATATGTGAGGGTTCCCAAATCCAGAGCAAGAGAGGATGGAGAGACTCCTGGGAGGCAGTGGTGGGTACAGAGATCATTCTTGTGCTTGGTCTGGGGGATGTGTGGCATTTGTAAACAATGAAGATACACTATCTTGGTGGACTTACTAGTAATATTAAGTTAGCTTGACTGCACAACTACATTTTCAAAATAATTGTGTGTATTTAGTTGGAAAATTTAAATGATGATAAAACCTCATCAGTATTTATGACTACACTTTTCCTCAATTTGGTAAAATTAAAAGCTGGAGTATATGATAATTTTCTAAAATTTACAATTGTTTTGTGTAATCTGGCATATAGTACATGATTATCATAGTTTTGCATAAATAGTGAATAAACTAGATGGGGGAAAATTCAAACCTTTCCTATTAGACACAATGGTAATTCGTTTACAATAACATTCAGTTAAATTCTTAATTAAGTCTGCATGCCTCTTTTACAAAAGTATATTTTGTAGGAATAGATAATTTTTAAAAAGATTTTATTAATAATACAAATAAACAATCACTAGCAAGTTCTCTGGAATAGCAAAGTGAGATTTGTCTCAGTTTCTCAGAACACTGAAACACCAATCCAAAAGAACCTATGCACCTCAATGTTGATAGCAGCACAGTTCACAATAGCGAAGTGCTGGAAGCAACCTAAGGGCCCATCAGTAAATGAATGGATCAAAAAAAAAAACTATGGTATATTTTTACAATGGAATACCACACAACAGGAAGAAAGAAGGAGCTCCTACCGTTTGCAACAGCATGAATGGAACTGGAGAGCATTATGCTAAGTGAAATAAGCCAGGCAGTGAAAGACAAATATCATATGATCTCACCTTTAAGTGGAACCTAATCAACAATACAAACAAGCAAGCAAACTATAACCAGAGACATTGAAATTAAAAACAATCTGACAGTAACCAGAGGGGAGGTGGGAGGGGATAATGGGGAAAAGAGTTTTCAGGAATAACTATAAAGGACACATGGACAAAACCAAAGGGGGTGAAAGTAAGGGAGGGGGGATGTCTGGAGAGGTGGGGAGTGATGGGGGGTAAATGCAGACAACTGTAATTGAACAACAATAAGATAAATGTTTAAAAGCTGCATGGGATTAAAAAGAAACACTAGCTTCTTCATAGCTCTATCTGGAGCTAGATTAAAATAAAAAATCAGAGTCAAAGTATCTAAGAACAGTATTATGATTCTTTTCAAGTGTCATGAGTTGATTTATGTATGGAATGGGAATTTAAATGTTGTTTGGATAAATTATTAATTGAATTCATTCTTGAGGGCATTAAACAATTTTTCTTCAATTCTACTTTCCAAAAAGACCTCTGAAGATTGAAAAATCAATCTGCACAATCCAGTACAAATTAGTTCAAAGAAGGAAATGATCTTGTAGGTGGTGGTTCTCTCTGCTGAAAGGGTTATGGTCCCAGTTCTTTCAAGATGGAAGCAGATAGGTTTCTTAGTTTTAAACTAAACTTGACTGGGAACCCTTAAATTACACTGCAGTGACCCAAGACATAGACAAGACTAATGAGAAGAGCGGTACTTGCTCTCAGGTGTGATAGTAGAGGGTAGGGGGTGGAGCCTACCTGGACCATTAGGATCTGGAACTGGAAAGAGTCTGGGGTGGAGAGAAGTACTCCCAGGAATGGAGTTCCCTTCGCAGCTACACCTTTAACCAGCTGTGCAATCTTCCCACTGCTGGAGCCTTAGCTGCCTTTTGGGATAAAATGTAACTGTTTTTTTAGGTCCTTACCAATTCTCATGTTCTAGAAATCTGAATAAACTAGAGCTAACCCTCAAATTAAAAAAAAAGATTTTATTTATTTTTAGAGAGAGGGGAAGGGAGAGAGAGAGAGAGAGAGAGAGAGAGAGAGAGAGAGAGAGAGAGAGAGAAGAGAGAAACATCCATGTGAGGTTGCCTCTCATGTGCCCCCTACTGGGGACCTGGCCCACACCTCAGGCATGTGCCCTGAGTGGGAATCAAACTGGTGACCTTTCAGTTTGCAGGCTAGCATTCAATCCACTGAGTCACACCAGCCAGGAAATAATTTTTAAATGCCTGCAGTAATGAGAAGAAAAAGCAGCATAGGTAATTCAAGCCAAAGCTTAAAATCCATCTCCACTGAGGTGTGTGATAAAGCCTACCCTGTACAATGCCTGATATTTGCTTTCCTAATGATGCTTTTTGTAGGATAATTTAACATGAGCTTGCATTCCTGAAATGAAAAAACTGGCTGATGTAAATCAAGGAAGAAAATATTGCAGGGGCGGAGGGATAAGGAAGTCTGTTTGAGATTGGCATTTTTCCAGTGACAATAGGTGACAATAACTGACTATTTCATATGTCATGCATTGAAAGAGAAGAAAATTTCTCTCTCCCTCCCTCCCCTCCTCTTTCTCTCCCTTCTTCCCTCCCCCTTTTCTTTCTTTCCTTCCTTCCTCCTTTCTCTCTTCTCCAATATGAATTCATTTATTATATACTCAGAAATGTTAAGTGTCAACAAAAACAAATAAATCCATTCAACTTCAGGTAAAACCTTAATAAACTTGGGGATGCAGCTGTCAATATGATCACCTACATGGGAACTAAAATACTTCAGCCCATTTCTAGCCTGAAGCCCACTAGGGACACAGCCATAAACTTGAAGGGGGTATGCTGTGCATTTGCTGTGCATATGTTAATGCCCTGCTGTGCATATGTTGATACCAACTACAACAGTTTTTGGAAAATTTCAGAGAATTCAGCAAGCATCTTCAGTCGTGAAAAGGCATTTTGCATCATTTCTTGCTGTCATCATAATAAAGATTACAAATGATCTCCCTGCTGTTCAGGGTATGTCTTCTAGGATTAGACATTAAACATAAGATGGCATAAATGAATTCAGAGCCCTGCTTTGTGAATTTATTTTGCTTATTGCATTTCTTTTCTTGGAATGTAATTGCCTTAGAATTGCTGGGACATGGAGGAAAAACACACTATCAGGTGCACCAAGACAAAGAAATATGGCCCAAATGGATGAACACATCAAAACTCCAGACAAATAACTAAGCAATGAGGAAATAGACAACCTGTCTGATGCAGAGTTCAAAACATTGGTAATCAGAAAGCTCACAGAATTGATTGAGCTCAGACACAAAATGAAGGAAGAAATGAAGGCTATACAAAGTGAAATAAAGGAAAATGTACAGGGCCCCAACAGTGAAGGGAAGGAAACTTGGACTCAAATGAATGATTTGGAGCAAAAGAAAGAAATAAGCATTCGATCAGAACAGAAAGCAGAAATAAGAACTCAAAAAAAAAATGAGGAGGCTTAGAAACCTCTGGGACACCTTTAAGCATTCCAACATCCAAATCATAGAGATGCTAGAAGGAGGAGAGGAAGAGCAAGATACTGAAAACTTATTTGAACAAATACTGAAGAAAATATTCCCTAATTTGGTGAAGGAAATAGACTTCCAGGAAGCCTAGGAAGCCCTGAAAGTCCAGAGAGTCCCAAAGAAATTGTACCCTAGGATGAACACACCAAGAGACATCACAATTAAGTTATTCAAGATAAAAATAAGGAGAGAAGCTTAAAAGCAGCAAGAAGAAAGTTACCTACAAAGCAGTTCTCATAAGGCTATCAGCTGATTTCTCAAAAGAAACCTTACAGGCAAGAAGGAGCTAGAATGAATTATTCAAAGTCATGAAAGGCAAGGACCTACACCCAAGGTTATTATATCCAGCAAAGTTATCATTTAGAATGGAAGGGCAGATAAAGTGTTTCCCAGATAAGGTCAACTTAAAGGAGTTCATCATCACCAAGCCCTTGTTACATGAAATGTTAAAGGGGCTTACCTAAGAAATAGATAAAAAATATGAACAGTAAAATGACAACAAACTCACAACTATCAACAACTGAACCTGAAAAACAAAAACAGAACCTAAGCAAACAACTAGAACAGGAACAGAATCACAGAAATGGAAATCACATGGAGAGTTATCAGTGAGGAGGGGTGGGGAGAATGGGGAAAAATGTACAGGGAATAAGAAGCATACTAGGTAGGCACAAAATAGACAGGTGGGTTAAGAATAGTATAGGAAATGGAGAAGTCAAAGAACTTATACATATAACCCATGGACATGAACTAAGGAGGGGGGATGCTGGAGGATGGGGGTGCAGTGTAGAGAAGAGGGGGATAAGTGGGAGAAAAAATTGAAACAACTGTGTAGCATAATCAATAAAATATACTTTAAAATGTCAAAAAAAGGGTAAGAAATGGAGTGGGGAAAGGTGATGAAGTCAATTTAAGTTCTACAGAAATCTTGTGGTTTTTTGCTTTACAATTTCTAGGTAACTGCTTTAACCTTTGAAAAGCCATAGGGAATATTCTCATGCATTTTTATTGTTGCTGCTGTTGATGCTTAACACACACAAAAAAGGACAGATATGGTGTGTTACCAAAGTCTGATGTTGTTTGGAACAATATGGCATCTCAAAATAATCAAATAATCCAATTATTACTTTAATGTAATTATGTTAATTTTTGGTGGGATAAAAACTGTAAAAAAGGAAGCACAACAATAAAACAATGTATCAAAGAGTAAGTGGACACAGGATTAAGCCAAATTTCTTGTTCATTTCACAAGAACAAACTTAAACCTCCATTTAGCTTATACAAAATTAGCATATTATTTTCAATAATTTTACAAGATATTATGTACTAGAAATATAAATTGCAAAGCATTTTTTGGATGTGAACTCTAAACTTTTGAGAGTAAGAGGAAGTACATGTACACACACTTGTGCACACACACACATGCACATATACTAGAACTCTCGTCTCTCATTCTTTGGGTACCAAAGCACATACAAATATGTAGACTCAGTTGGTTTTTAAGCTAGACTTGTTGGATTACAAATAACCAAATGAAATTTGACTAATTTAACCAAACAGAAATTTGTTGGAAGTGATGGGATTGCTTATAGAATTAGTGGGAAGCTGAAGAATCAGGTTTGATGATGGAATGAACCAAGATTGCTCTAGATAGCAGACATTATTCTGTAGCATGAGACTGGTGAGGCTCACTCAATGAACCCCAACCATTTCATTCTGCTCTTTTCTTGGTTAACATGGAAATTCCTAGAAGAGGGCAAGCATCTAATTGACCTGTTTGCTCACATGCCCACCCTTAGAAGGAGGAAGGGGGCACTTCCATCAGTTGTCCCAGTAGACTGTATCCAGTGATGGAGGGATAGATGCTAGGCAGCCAAACACAGCAAGCAAACAGTCCAGGATGTGAGGGTAAATAAGTAACTCTGGAGAGATGTTGCTAACTCGGAGTTACCATGTCCTCTTAGACCATTTCCCAACAAAAGCACAGCTTGGTGTGATGGAATGAACTCCTGTTGTGGGTGTACAAAGACCTGAGTTTTATAGTGCTTAGTATTGTAACTTTTTGCAACTTTATTAATCCTTTTTGTGATCTAGTTCCCTTTATTTTTCCCATCTTGGTGTAAAGTTATTACACCAAGATCGATGTGCATTAGTGTATGTGAAAGCGCTTTCTAAAACTGGAAAGTGTTTTCCAAAGTTCCTGTGAGTTTGCAGATCCTGTGTTGGTGGCCATAGGAGCAAAAAGAGAGACACAAATGTCTGGGAACATGTTTAATCCTGCACATGCCTTAGGTACTATAGCACCCCCTTATTTGGATTTCACTTTCAGTAGTTTCAGTTGCCTGAGGTAAACCCCAGTCTGAAAATATTAAACAGAAGATTCCTAAAGTACATATATTTCAAATTGTGTGTCACTCTGAAGAGCATGATGTAATGTTGCACTGCCCCTCTCCATCCTGCCTGGGATGTGGGCCATCCCTTTGTGCAGTGTATCTATACTGTATACACTACCTGCCCATTAGTCACTTAGTAGTTACCAGATCACCTGTCAAAGTGTCACAGTGCTGTGCTTAATTTATAAAATAAACTAGATAATAGGTAAATATGTATGTATAGGAAAAATATAGTATACATATTTCAGTACTATCTGAGGTTTGAGGTTTGAGGCATCTACTGAGGGTCATGGAACATAACCCCTGTACATAAGGGGACACTGCTGTACTAAGATCAGTGTCTTTCATGAATGTGTGTCCTTGAGAGATTATATAGGTAAAATGACTGTTATAAAATTTAATTTTAGGTGAAGTCTGCTTTCTACCAGACTTAGGCCATACCTTTTAAAGCAGTCCTCACTTCCTTCTTTCTAGAACAATCTCTTCCATGCTGTTAGTTCCCAGCACTCCTTAGCTTCAGGATTCTGTCTGGATTTTGGGTTCTTAAATGATAAATGAAAAAACATACAGAGAGAATCTGTACTTTATTTAAGCAATATGTTCCTGGAGCCCTTGCATAATCCCAAACTCAACTATTTTGAGACCAGTTCCAACAGTAGATAGGAGGGAGGCTTGTTTACCAGCTACAATGAGTGTCTATCCCTATGCAACCCCAGAGTAAACTCAATTTAGAGTTCAGTTTCCTCCTTCAGCTCTGACATTAGATCATGTGATTGTTAACAAACTTTTAATCTTGCACATAAGTTATTTGGCTTCTACATTTCCTATACTATTCTTAACCTCCCCCTGTCTATTTTCTACTTACCATTTCTGCTGCTTATTCTCTGTACCTTTTCCCCCTCTTTCCCCACCCACTCCCCTGCTGATAACCCTCCAAGTGATCCCCATTTCTGTGATTCTGTTCTTGTTCTAGTTGTTTGCTTAGTTTGTTTTTGTTTTATGTTCAGTTGTTAATAGCTTGGAATTTGTAGTCATTTTACTGTTCACATTTTTAATTTTCTTTTTCTTAGACAAGTCCTTTTAACATTTCATATAAGAGCTGGGTGGTAATGAACTCCTTTAACTTGACCTTATCTGAGAAGCACTTTATCTGCCCTTCCATTCTAAATGATAGCTTTGCTGGATAGAGTAATCTTGGATGTAGGTCCTTGCCTTTTATGACTTCAAATACTCCTTTCTAGTCCCCACTTGCCTGCAAGGTTTCTTTTGACAAATCAGTTTATAGTCTATTGGGAACTCCTTTGTAGGTAACTGTCTCCTTTTCTCTTGCTGTTTTTAAGATTCTCTCCTTATCTTTAATCTTAGGTAATATAATTATGATGTGCCTTGGTGTGTGCTTCCTTGAGTCCAACTTCTTTGGGACTCTCTGAGCTTCCTGGACTTCCTGGAAGTCTATTTCCTTTGCCAGATTGGGGAAGTTCTCCTTCATTATTTTTTCAAATAAGTTTTCAATTTCTTGCTCTTCCTTTTCTCCTTCTGGCACCCCTATGGTTCAAATGTTGGGATGCTTAAAATTGTCCCAGAGGTTCCTAAGCCTTTCATTTTTTTGAGTTCTTATTTCTTCATTCTGTTCTGATTGAATGTTTCTTTCTTCCTTCTGCTTCAAACCATTGATTTTAGTTCTGGGTTCCTTCCCATCACTGTTGGTGCTCTGTACATTTTCCTTTATTTCACTTTTCATAGCCTTCATTTTTTCCTCTAATTTGGGACCATATTCAAACAATTTTGTGAGCTTCCTGATTCCCCATGTTTTGAACTGTGCATCTGATAGTTTGGCTATCTCTTTGTTGCTTAGTTGTGTTTTTTTTCTGGAGGTTTGATTTCTTCTTTCATTTGGCCCATTCTCTTTTTTTATGTCTAAGCATGCCTATTACTTAGTAAGGGACAAGGCCTTAGATTTTCACCAGGGTGGGGCAATCCATGTCACTGCATTGTGACACTATGTGGGGGAAGGTTTTGAGAGGGAACAGTGCCTCTTGCTCTGCTCTCTGCCAGTTTTCAGTCACTTCTCCCACTACCCAAAATCAAATTTGGCCCTTCTGGTGCTGATTCCTGGGTGGGTGGTTTTGTGTACATTCTAAGACCCTGTGGGTCTCTCCAACAAACTCTCCTGAGAGGCTGGGAGTTTCTCCCATTGCCTCAACCCTCACAGATTTTTTTCAGTCAGAGGTTTTGAGGCTTTATTTCCCTGCACTAGAACCCTGGGTTGCGCCATCTGTCTTGCTCCCCAGTTGTTCCTTCTGTTTTTTTTTTTCCTGCATGTAAATGTGGGACCACCCTGTCCACCATCCACTGCCTTGCCCGATCCACCAGCTGCTACCTTGCCCACCCAAGTCCTCTAGCTGCCACCTTGCCACGATTCCTCTCTGCCTGACTGCCCATCTCCACCCCTCCTACCAATCTGGATGAATGTTTCTTCTTTAACTCCTTGGATGTTGGACTTCCATACAGTTCAATTTTCTGTCAGTTCTGGTTGTTTTTTATTTTTAAATTTGTTTTTGTCCTTATTTTGGTTGTGTGAGAAGGCACAGTGTATCTACCTACACCTCCATCTTGGCTGGAAGTCCCTAATTTTACACCTATATTATGATGCATTGCATTAATTTTGCCTAATTCAAATCTGCATACAATGTGGTGGCTCTGTAATTTGGTACAGTACTCTAATGTCTACATGCTCCAGAATGTCCTGATTTAGCATTTGATTTAAACCAGTAATACAACCACTGTTAAGTGTATACTATTTAGCAAACACAGAAGGAGGAGCCCAGTAAAGCTAGGGCACTTCAGTGTACATTTCTCTTGAGCCATGTACTGTAATTCTGGTTTTAGTAAACCTGGGCACTTGTGTCTGATGGCAGTCTTTTTTTTTCACATGGGACAACTTTTGTGATTTAAATAAAGAGTTTTTTTTCCCCTTCTATCGCTAGGCTAATTTCTCAGTGTTGAATTATTTTCTCTGCTTTTGTTGAGGGGTGAGTGATACAAATTCAACAAGTGGACTTCTTTCCATCAGGAGTTATTTAGTTATTCGCTTGGTTAGTTTCAAGAAAGACTTTGTACTAAGGTAGTCATCACCAAAGGGCTGATGAAAAAATGCTAGAACCACTTGTAACAATTTGGACCACCCACAACAAACCTTTTAATTCCTCATGTGCACACTTGCCATTTCCCAGAGGAGGCAACTAAGGTCCCAGAAAGTCCACTCACAGTCCCAAACACACCCAGATGTGAAGTGGTGAGGCTGGGCCTACTGCAGAGCTCAGTTCTTATCCACAAACAACCCACTTCCTCCTTGGATGACAAGACTTTTAAGCTATTTTGATAAGAGCCCCTGAAATTTCTCCATTTGTTTTCCCTAATTTCTTTTCCCATCAAATCATATCTTTTAATGTTACTTTCTAAAAACAATTCCCAGTGCTGTACCCACAAAATTAGTTTTTTCAAGGAATGATTGTAAACAAATAGATAAACAAATAAACCTGTAAGCCTTTGAATAAGGTATAGGAAAGTAATACACTTTTATAAAAGGAGTGGTGCCGTGGTTAGTGTGGGACAGTGGATTGAGTACTGGCCTGGGAACCAAAGCATTGCTGGTTTAATTCCCTGATCAGGGCACATGCTTGGGTTGCAGGCTACATCCCCAGTAAGGGGCATGCAAGAGTATACCACGCATTGATGTTTCTCACCCTCTCTTTCTCCTTCTCTTCCCCTCTCTAAAAACAAATAAATGAAGAGGTGGTGATAGAATTAACCAAAATTTAAAAAGGAAGGACAAGAGGAGAATTCTTGGATGAACATACAGTTTTCAAGTAGCATGTTCTCTAGTTTGGTGTTGTGTGAGCATGGCATAGATGAATTATGGAAGAATTTTCTAGATTTCCCTACCTATATCTTTGGTTCTACTTATAATTTCTCCTTCAAGTTAGTTTATCTCTATTTTTGTTGTTGTTGTTGTGTGTATAGGTTCCAGTGTGACCTCACCTAACATTGCACTGGGAACTTAGTAAATGAAGCTATTATTTCTTCTTGATTATTCATGACATTGTATACCCAGGTCTTATCACTTTTTAAAAGGGAAATAATGTCTTATAATGGTCTGGGGGCTCAGTCTACAAAGTACTCTCTGCCTATCTGGTTCCTCTCAATCCTCACAGTAGCCCTCTAGCTTAGACAGAATGGATACCATTCCCTTTTTATGGATAAGTAGCTTGAATTGCAAGGTTCTTTGCAGCTTCTAGGTGCAGCAGATCTAAGATACCTCTCAGGCCATTTGATTCTTTGTTCTATATTATTTATTGTTGGCCACAAATCTTCTTCCTAGGGGCACTCTTCAGGTGTTGTCTGTCCACTTCTTCCCAGAATTGTATCATGGGCCTTGCATGTCCACAAAGAAGTGTGATTTATAGTAGCATTCTAGCAACTGTCATGAGAGGAAAAACCTGTTCTTCCCCTAAGGGCATATTTTTCATGTCTCAGGGTGCTGTTCTTCATCCAACACAAGCCTAGTGTCCAATGATTCATTTAAATCTAGATGTCAAGCATGGTCAGTAGAATAGGTACTACTTTGCCATCATGCACCAACTTCTTTCACTTTAATTCACCATCTAGCAGAAAAACCTTGTACTTGCCTCTTTCCCACAACTGACCACCAATAACACACACAGACCCTCTGTAATTAAGTACTGATTTCATGTAATGTGTGTACACAGAGGAAGCTCATCTCATTTGTGAGCTGCTATTATCTGTTACTAGAACAAAATATGGATTATCAGTAGATATCCTAAGGCTATCTGTGGCCAACTGTAACCTCTAATCCATCTAACTGTAGTGACATTATGGCACACCATTCCAGAGTGGGTCACTTGTCTTAACATGGCCTCTGATGCTGTTGGCCTGCTTTTGTTTCCAGAAATAGCTGCATGGATTCTTCACTGCAACTCCTTCTTAGTTCCACATTGGCCCTGACAGAATGGAGACTAGCAAAGTCCATTTACTATAATGTAGCATGGCTATTACTTCAAATAAATGGAGCACTAGGTATTATTTATTTTCTGCCTTCTTTGTAGTGGTCACATATCCTGGTATTCTTCTGGTAACCTTACTATTCCCAGGAAATCAGGAAAGGAAATTCTGGATGGAGACAAAGTTCACATCTTTAACATTGTCAGGCAATGCTGAAGGGTTCAAGTCCTCCAGAATCTTTATGCAGCATTTATGGCCTTGGGCCGAGCTGATATTGCTCTGCTTCATAGATTTTATGAGGTGCATGTACTGGGGGCACAACCCCTCATGTCCAGTACAAAAATGAGAGTCTGAGGAACTGTGACCTGTGTCTCTTAATTGTGTGATTTAATTTGCCATTTGACAGCTTCATCTCTACTGAGCCACTGGCTGTCTTGATTAGGAACTTTTTCCCAACAGTGGAATGAAAGTTTCTAAATAAATATATGACCTATTTGTGTGGATGTCTTTGCTTGCTTGGAGTTTTCCCTTATGGGGTGGGACGTGAATGGAATGGCCTATGTAGGTGGTAGCTTTGCCTTCTTTGTTCAAAATATTGGCCTGGTGTGTCAGGAGATGGACCAATTGAAGTCTTTTTTTCTAGTGCTGGTAGTCTCTTAAAAACACAGAAGTTTTATCTCTTGCCTACTGCTATCTGAAGTAACTTCCACTAAGTGTTTTTTTCCTGCTGCCATATAAAGCCCTGGCTAGTGTTGCTTGGTTGGAGCATCATCCCATAAACTGAAAGGGCATGGGGTTTGATTCCCTGTTAAGACATATATATATATGTTGTGAGTTTGGTCCCCTTGGGGTACATATGGGAGGCAACCAATCAGTGTTTCTTTCTTGCATCTATGTTTGTCTCCCTCTCTCTCTCCTTACCTTCCCTGCTCTCTAAACTCAATAAGTATGTCCTTTGGTGAGGATAAAAAATAAAAATAAAAATAAAAATAAAAATAACCTTGAAAACAGACTGCTGTTAGAGGGGAAAGTTTTCAATCCTGTGGACCATCATGGGTTATGTTTTTGAACTACACACTGAACTCCTCAAGTTCCATTTTAAGTATCACTTTATCATAGCCCATTCACCTGGATAAGTTGAGTCCTGAGCTAGAGAATGGTAAGTAATTGCCTGTCACACTGTAGATGTGTCAATTGCATCTTAAATATGTTACTTAGGAAGCTGGTGAATGAATCAGAAACAAAATGTTAAATAATAGAAGCTTCCCTAAATATTATCTGCTCAAACATTTAGCAGGGTATTTAATGGACCATATCAACAATAATATTGCACAAATCACAAATTTTCATTTTGGTACTTTAAGCTCAGGAATGGAAGGTTAGTGGGAGACAAAGTATAGACTTTGGAGTCAGAAGGATCTGGGTCCTGATTTCCCAGCTCATTGATACTGAACAAATAAAGTACTCATCCCCTCAGAGCTTCAGACTTCTCATCTGTGTAATATGAGCATACAGGGTTCTTGCTGGTCATGAAGACTGAGTAGGCAGCACTCATAATGTTATGTAGCTCAGTTCATGGCACACAGAAGATGCCAAAACATCCTGACACTATACTACATAGTCCACTGGATGAATACCATCTGAGTTAATTGACTGTATAGATCTTCTCCAAAGTTTAGTTTTGTTTCTTTCATACAGTCATTTGAACTATCTACAGTGTTTGTAAGCTAATACCTACACTGTACCTGGACTGTTGGAAAATGTCCTGAGTTATTGTTCAAAGGGGTCCATCCAGAGGTGAATGATGGTTTTAGTGAAAATTCTATGGTAAGCTTAAGTTAAGAATCATTTGGGTACTTGCTAAATCTGGGCAGATTCTAAGGTCTTATTACATAAAACCTGTTTCAGTAAGTTCAAATGAGGAATTCTTGAAATTTGCATGATTAATGTGTTCCTCAGATGATGATAATGTTTTTAGACCACACTTCAAGAAATGTCGCCAGAAATGTCAACAAAAGAACAACTGGTGATCTGAAATTGTCATCTGGGAAAGGACCACTCATGGAAGACAAGATCGTTATCCAATAGACAAATGCATGATATAGGTAAGAAGCAACTTGTTCTGGAGGTCCAGGGGTCAAAACAGAAACTGATGGGAAGAAAACCCAGAGTAAAAATTTCAGCTTAATATAGTTAAGTGTTTTTCTAAAAATTAAAGCTATCTAAGGGTGATTATACTGCCTTCAGGGGTCATGAGCCTTTCAGCTTAAGGGGAATTCAAGTTTATCTTAGTGGCTTCTAGGAATTTGGCAAAGAAAAAATTAGCTCATGTGTTTATTTCCTATGGCACTTAATTACTTATATTGCAGTTATTACCTATGGGTATAGAGCCTTCACTTTCATAAGTATTGATTAACCATTCACTTTGTGCCTGATCCTGTGAAAATGAAGCACCAAAGTGCTGGCAAAGGTGTGATCTTCACAAGTGTGGTTGGAAGGAAGAAGCTGGGCCTCAATTTCAGCATGGGAAGAGGAGACAGGCATATCTAGCACTGAGAAATGTGGGAGATCACTCACTCAGGAGAAGGGTAATAAATAAACTAGTTTTGCTTTGAGAAGAAAGATTCTTTGATACCAGTATTGACCAGGTTAACTAATAGAAACTTTCATTTTCTTCTAGATGGGTATTAACTTTTCTCCCTTTGTTTTCAGAGATATGAAATTACATTTTTTTCTTAGAAGTAAAATAGATTGCTGAACACTTGTTTTTCTTGTCACCAATTCAGCAGATTTTGCTGAATAGTACTATACGTGTTTAATAATAAAATTTTCTTTTTTGCAAACAGTTTCTTGTGGAACTATTTCCTGTGATGCTGGGGTTACAAAAATATAATTTTTCCCTCACTGTTGGTATTTTTCAGGTCCCTGCTTTTAAATGGATGGACTTTTGGAAATTGAGGTGGTATCTACATCAGAAAAACAACTTACCCTGGGCCCCATTGGGTGACTTGGACAAAGTAATGCAATTTAGATGGGAGAAATGGTATGTATTGCATTTTGTAAGAGCCAGCTTCCAATAATATACATATGACCTTTGAAAACATAGGATAATCGTGTGATCCTATGTTTTCCTTTTTCCCCTTAAAGAATGCAACAAGCAATCCTGCCAAAGCATATTTATCTGTTGGTTTGTGAGTTGCTGGGCAGATTTGCAGTCTTAGAAGACACAAACATCAAACACTTCCTTTCCTCTTAGAGTAACTTCTCATGTAACTGTTTTATGGCATATGCTAAACTCTAGGTTTGTTTTTGAAAAGAAAGTTCCTATGCGTGATTGCAGGGAGATAGGTACATGGTTTTAACCTTTTTCAGGTTTTGTTTTGGTTTGGTGTTTTTGACTTGGGAATGAGCTCAGTGTCTGCTAATTAAAAGAAAAAACACAGTAGTCCATTGGTAACACCAAAACACATTTACTGAATGCCTACCTTATGTATATTCCTTTGTTAGACTCTATTCTGGGGCAACTTATATAACTCACCCTATTTAAACACTGCTTAATAAAAGGGCAGTTTGGAAATTCCTAGTGGAAGGTGGGTGAGATATTCAGTATAGCTTCCTCAAATGCCAGGTAGGATACCAGCCTCAAAATGTCTATGTATGAAGATGATTAATTTTTAAAATCATTTCTAAGAAATATCTTGTATCTTTTTACAATTCCTTGATCTCCAAGGAAAGAATTCCAGATGAGTTGAATGTTACTTGGCTTAGTGAAAATGTTGAACTGAATCCTAATCTCAGTTCCTGTCTCCCCTTGCTATCCTCTTCTTTCTAAATCAAAGAGCAGTTTACTATCAGCATGTTTGTTGTATTAATTTTCTATTGCTACACAACCATTACCCCCAATCTTAGTTGACTGACATTTATTATTTATCAGCTTCTGAGGGTCAGGAATTCAGGAGAGATTTAGTTGTGGCCAAGGCCTCTAAGTAGGTTATGGTTAGGAGGTCAGCAGGGCTGCATTGATCTGTGAAGGCTTGACCAGGACTGAAAGACCCAATTCCAAGAGAGCTTACTCACTTGGCTCTTAGCAGGAGACCTCAGTTCCTTTCATTGTGAGACTTTTCACAGTGTCCTTAGGATGTAGAAGCTCTCTTTCTAGCTCACTTCCTAGAGCAAGTGATCTAAGAGACAATAAGAAAGAGGGGAGAGAGAAAGAGGGAGAACGGAAAATCACAGTGGCTTGTGTGAATTAGTCTCCAAAGTCACATAATTGTCAGTTCCTCTTTATTTTGCTTGTTATAAGTGAGTCACCGAGCCCATCCCACATTACAGGTGAAGAAAACTAGACTTCACCTCTTCATGGAGGAATATACACATTAAAACTATCATAGTTGTACTTGTCATTTAAAATTTCTAAAGTTTCCAAACATTGTTTCTTCAAAAGAGTTCTCAATGGCAGTGGTGTCATTCTCTCTTATCATTAAAGTTCAGGGTCTCTTGCTCTAGAAGAACCATGGTACATTATCAGCCATTTGCATACATTTCTGCCTCTGACTGCTATCCTATTCAATTCTGGGAAAAATTTGTTTTAGCCACTGGAGAAATAATAGTGTGCTGAGACATTTTGTAGTACTCAAACAGAGTACTTTTCTGTGCTTTTAAGATTTCTCATCATCATATTTTCATTATCATGAGGAGGGTGATATCACTGAAGAGCAAAGACAAATGAACTGACATTTACTTTGTAAGCATTGAGGAGAGAGAGGCACATCTCTCTAAATTTGCAGTTCTCTATGGTACAACAAATTCAAACAAACCACATGTTCATAAATAAAGTTTTGAAAAGAGCATTAGCATATACCTGATTAAAAGGTGGGACAGTGGGGGGGTTCTGGCCAAGATGGAGGCATAGGTAGATATGCTACACTTCCTCCTACAGCCCCCCCAAAAAGGATAACAACCAATTTAAAAACAAAAATCAACCAGAACCACCAGAAAATCAAACTGTATGGAAGTCCAGTACCAAGGAGTTAAAGAAGAAACATTTATCCAGACTGGTAGGAGAGGTGGAGATTAGCAGCCAGGGTGGAGAGGACCTGTGGGAAGGCAGCAGCTGGAGGCAAGGTTGTAGCTGGTGGACTGCATGGGTCCACATTCATGTGTGAATAAACTAGGAGGAACAACTTGGCAGCAAGATAGACCATGCAACCCAGGGTTCCAGCACCAGGAAAATAAAGCATTAAAACCTCTGGCTGTAAAAATCTGTGGGAGTTGTGGCAGTGGGGAAAACTGCCAGTCTCACATGAGAGTCTGTTAGATGGGCCTATGGGATCCTAGAACATACACAAACCCATAAGCCCAGGACTCAGAACCAGAGCAGCACCTGAAAGGGTACAATTCACATGTGGGAAGTAGGAAAAATGACAGAAAGAGGGACAAGAGCTGAGCAAGTGGCATTGTTCCCTCTCTGAATCCTCCCCCAAAGTCAATGCCACAGTGCATTGCTCTGGGGTTGCCCTGCTCTGGCAAATACCTAAAGCCCTGCCCCTTACAAAGTAACAGGTGTACCAAGACAAAAAAAATATGGTCTAAATGAAAGAACAGAAAAAAATTCCAGAAAAAATATAAACAAGGAGATAGCCAACATATTAGATGCAGAGATCAAAACACTGGTAATCAGTATAATCGGAGATATGATTCAGGATGACCACAAAATAAAGGAAGAAATGAAGGCTATACAAAATGAAATGAAGGAAAATATACAGGGAATCAACAGTGAAAGGAAGACAACTGGGATTCAAATCAACTATTTGGAAGAGAAGGATGAAATAAACATTCAACCAAAACAGAATGAAAAAACAAGTATTTGAAAAAATAAAGAGAGTCTTAGAAACTTCTGAAACAACTTTAAACATTCCAACATCTGAATCATAAGGGTGCCAGAAGTAGAAGAGGAAAAGCAAGAAATTGGAAAATTATTTGAAAAAAAAATAATGAAAGACAACTTCCCCAATTAGGTGAAGGAAATAAACATGTCAGGCTGGGCAGCTGAGAGAGTCCCAAACAAGTTGGACCCAAGGAGGAACACACTAAGACACATCATAATTCAATTGCCAAAGATTAAAGATAAGGAGAGAATCTGAAAAGCAGCAAGAGAAAAGAAGAAAGTTACCTACAAAGGAATTCCTGTAAGGCTATCAGCCGATTTCTCAAAAGAAATCTTACAGGCAAGAAGCGACTGGAAAGAAGTATTCCAAGTCATGAAAGGCAAGGACTTACATACAAGATTATTCTATTCAGCAAAGCTATCATTTAGAATGGAAGGGCAGATAAAGTGCTTCCCAGATAAGGAAAAGTTAAAGGAGTTCACCATCACCAAGCCATTATTACAGGGTATGTTAAAGGGAGTTATCTAAGAAAAAGAAGATCAAAACTATGAACAGTGAAATCACAAAAAAGCTCACAACTATCAACTGAACCTAAAAAAAATACCAAAGTAAGGAAACAACTAGAACAGGAAGAGAATCACAGAAATGAAGATCACATGGAGGGTTATCAGCAGGGAGGGGGAAGGGGGAGAATGAGGGAAAAGGTACAGGGAATAAGAAGCATAATTGGTAGGTACAAAATAGAGAGGGGGGAAGTTAAAAATAGTATAGGAAATGGAGAAGCCAAAGAACTTATGTGTGTGACCCATGGAAATGAACTAAGGGGGGAATGCTGAAGGAAATGGTGGTACTGGGTGGAGGGGGATAAAAGGGAGAAAAAATGGGACAACTGTAATAACATAATCAGTAAAATATACTTACTAAAAATAAGGTAGGATAGTAATAAGGCTATTTGTTTATGTTTATCACTCAAGAAACTCTAAGTGTTTCTAAGGTATTAATTTAAGGACCTGTTAGTGAGAAAGGTAATGGTCTGGGGGTTCTTTTTTCCTTTATTAATGTGTTACATTAAAATTACTATTTTTGGTGCACACATATATGAATTATAACATACATGTAGATTCTTGTAACCGAAATCATCAAAATACCAAACAATTTTATTGCCACTCAAATCTCTGTCTTCCTGTTCCTTTATAATCATATCTCCTCCTAGTCCTAACTCATTTCAACCTCTGATTTTTCCCTCCATAACCATAGTTTTGTCTTTTTGAGTGACACAGTATATAATCTCTTAAGGCTAAATTCTTTCATTCAGCCCAAAGCTTCTGAGATTTATTCAAGGTGATCTGATCACCAATAGTTTTTTTTGTTGTTGTTGCTAAGTAGTATTCCATTGCATGGATGTACCATACTTTATATATTTACTTGCTGAAGGACATTTGGGTTGTTTCTAGCTTTTGGTAATTATAAACGAAGCCACTAAACACATTTATATACAAGTGTTTGACCAAGCATAAATTTTCATTTCTCTGTGGTAATTAAGTAGGAGTGGAATTAGTGGGTCACATGGCAATGGAATGTCCAATTTTATAAAAAAAATGATCAAACTGCTCTCTACAGTGACTGTACAATTTTGCATTCTCACCAGGATTGTATGAGAGTTCCAGTTGCTTCACATGACCATCAACACTTGGGATTATCAGAATTTTTATTTTAGTCATTCCATTAAATGTGTAACAGAATAATTCATTACAGTATCTCATTACAGGTTTAATTTGCATTTTTCTAATAGTTAATGATACTGAACATTTTTATGTATTTTATTTCCATATATCCTCTTTGATAAAGTGTCTGTTCAAGTCTTTTCTTTTAATTGTGTTATTTTCTTACTGTTAAGTTTTGCCAGTTTTTTATACTATTCTTTTGTTGTCGTATATAATAACTCTTTGCCTGAATCCAGGTCATGAATGTGTTCTCCTATGTTTTCTTCCAAAATTTTCACACTTTACACTTAGATCTATGATCTGCTATAGTTAAATTTTGCATAATGTGTGAAGTTTATATAAGGAATTATTGGAGTGGGAAGATGACAGCAAGGTAGGTGGGAACTGAACCCACTTGCTCAAACACCCAACAGGGACACCTAGCTGATCTTCCAAAGAACAGAGTGAACATCCAACAGAATCCCAACTGATATGAAGTTAGAAGCCAAAGGTTGCAGAGAACGCTTAAAAATGGACAAGTAAAACAATAAGACTTGGAGCTCTGAGAAAACTAGAGAGAGATCTGGAAAGAAGCCAGAAAGCAAATGTGAGCATCTGAAACAAATTTCATTTTGAACAGCATACAAAACAGGGTGGGAGTTGTGAATACCAGTAAAGTCACTGTGGGGGAGAACTCACCAACAAAGGAACCACAAACAGGTAAAGCCCAAGTACAACAACAGACCCCACACAAACAGAAGAAAGGGCAATACTAGAGCACCCAGACAAGGAGATCAAAGAAACCACACCAAATGAGTCCCACAGAACTCCTACCATGAAGTTCGCCCTATGAAGACAGCTGGCAAAGAAGAGCACCTGGAATCACAGAAACAAACAGAAACAGCCACATAAAATGGGGAGAAAAAGGAAGAACACACAATTAAAAGGAATGGAAGACTCCCCAGTAAAAGAGCTAAATGAAATGGAGACAAGCAAACTATCAAATATAGAGTTCAAATGGATGGTTCTAGGGTTGCTCAAGGAACTCACTGACAACTACAAGGAACTGAGTGGAAACTAAAACAGCATGAGAAAGGAAATAGAAATCATAAGCAAGAACCAGGAAGAAATGAAGAATACAATATCTGAGATAAAAATACACTGGAAGGAGTTACAAGCAGGCTAGATGAAGCAGAGGGCCGAATTAATGAGCTGGAAGACAAGGTAGAAATAAATACCCAGGTAGAGCAGCTGCATGACAAAACTCAAAAAATATAAAGATAGCTTAAGGGAAATCCAAGACAACATGAAATGCAACAACATTCGAATCATAGGAATACCAGAAGAAGAAGAAAAGGAGCAAGGGATAGAAAACGCTGTTTGAAAAAAATAATGACAGAAAACTTCCCTAATCTGGAGAGGAGGAAGCCAAACAAGTTCAGGAAGCACAGAAGGTCCAAATCAAGATGAATGCAAAGAGGCCCACTCCAAGACACATCATAATATGCCATATTTTAAATACAAAAAAAAAATTAAGGCTCCAAGGGAGAAACAAGAAGTAACATACAAGTGAGCTCCAATAAAGTTAGCAGGTGATTTCTCAACAGAAACACTACAAGCCAGAAGGGAATGGCAAGAAATATCCCAAGTAGTGAAAACCAAAGGCCTTCATTCAAGACTTCTCTATCCAGCAAGGCTCTCAATTAAAATGAAAGGTGAAATAAGGAGTTTCCCAAACAAAAAAAAAAGGGTCAAACAATACACCTCCACCAAACCAGCACAACAAGATTTACTAAAGAGAATGCTAAGGAAGAAAAAATGTGAGAGAGAGGAATACAAGTACAAAGGGGGTAAAATGGCAATGAATAAGTACCTATAAATAATAAGCTTAGGTGTAAATAGGTTAAATGTTCCAATCCAAAGACAAAGGATAGCTGAATAGATAAGAAATCTTGAGCAGCACACAGGTGGCCCACAAGAGTCCCATCTCAAAACAAAAGAGCTACACAGACTGAAAGTGAAAGGTTGGCAACAAATATTCCAAGCAAATGGGCAGATAAAAATTCTGGTATTGCAATACTTATATCAGAATATTAGACTTCAGAGAAAGGTTGGCGATTGGAGTCTGGGAAGGAGCAGAGGGGGCACAGTTCCTGTGGGCCCCAACCTCAGAGCAATCAAGCCCTCTTGCACCCCATTCAGCCAGCACCTCAGAGACTGCCTGCTCTGGTGGGCACCACCACCAGGTGCAAGAGTGTTGGAACACTTTGAAGAAGTGTATCCTAATAACCCATCTATAATTCAGAAGAAGTCTTCAATGCAAGACCCCTGGGGGATAAATGGACTGTCTATCTGGTTGTTTAAATATTTGGAGGAGGAATTCTAGAAATGACAAGGAACCGAATCAAGACATCAGTTGTACCCTCTCCAAAGCAAGGCAGAGGAATAGTGCTCCATATGAACAGTACTCCTCCTTGACCAGATCACAATTGGAAGTTCTCTTCTAATTTACAAAAGATGATGGAGGAGTGAGTGGAAGCCACACTAACCTCTTCCCATGACCAATCTGGAATTACAACTAAATGGTGGAGAAATTACCCAGAACAAACAACTGAACAATAGTGAGAGAGAAGCCTTATAACCTCAGACAGACAGAAGAACTGGCTTTGGCACAACCTGTCTGGTAAGGAGTGTGGTGGAGACTCAAAAGGGCTAACTGAGTGCCCACAGGTGTCAGCACCAGAGGAATAATTAAGCAACAGGTTGGATACCCCTGAGAAGAATGGAGTTTAAAGCATAAGCTGGGATCCCCAGCCTAGTGTACCAGAAGCCAAAAAGTACACAGATAACAACTGGGGGTGAAAAGTGTCAGGGTTGCTCTCTGCCAGAGATGGACAGCTGGAGATGCAAAGAGCCATTTAAAGGACCAACACACAAATTTTCATTGCTGTCACTTACCTGAGATTCCAGCAAAGGCAGGAGCAGAGGGGGATGGAGACACCTGAGGAGAGACTGGGGATGGAAGTTTGGGAAGAGAACTGAGAGATTAGCCATTGGAATACCAGTGCAGAGTCATCCCTATATGGCAGCAGCCATCATGCTCAGGCAGACCACTCCCCTCCAAGTGGCAGCAGCCTGAGGGGAAACAACAGCCCCACCCCAAAGAAAGACCCTGCCTGGGGTCTGTGTGCTTAATCCTGACTGCGGAGTGCAGAGTGAATATATTAATAACTTAAAGAGACAGCCACAGATGTATATCCCTTGCAAAGGTAGGGCAGAGTGGACTAGAGAAGCTTGAGGATGGCCTGGGGATGGAGGCTTGGGGGAGAGAACTAAAAATAGTGGCTGCCAGGATCCTGGTGCTGAGTCATCCCCCAAACAGTGGCTATCATCCAGCTCTGGCAGGCCACTCCTCTCCAAGCAGCAAAAGCATGAGGACAAACAATAGCCCCAACCCCAGGAGGAATGCTGCCACACCTTATGGGATTGAATCCTGACTGCTGAGTGCAGAGTGACTAATCAATAACTGATAACTGAAGAAGACAAATATAGACAGCAGATCACTGGCAGTCTTAGAGCAGACTGCCTAAGGTTAGACAGGGTCAACATCTGACGCCAAGAGTAGGATCCAGAAAGAAAAAAAACAGTAGTAAATACTAAAGGCTACCAAGATGAAATCCACTTTGGTCTTCTCCATGATTAGTAATACTTTTTTCCTACATACTTATTTAACATTCATTTCATGTCCAGCGAATTTATGCATATTAAGTCACTAGAACTTGTGCTATAGTTTATTTCTCTTGTTTCTTATAATAGTCTTATCTTTTTACACCCTCATTAATACTGGTTCATTTGCTGTTGATACTGAGATTGCGAGGGAGTGGGGAGATGTTTTTGTGGATGTAGGTTTGTTCCCTGGGCTTTGTGGTTTTCTTCTAGCAACACCTACACAACACAGTGCAAAACATGGTGGATGGAGTGACCCTCAGTCAGCCACCAGGAGGGAAAGACTCACCAAAGAAAGAGCCAACTACAATCAAAACCCAAAGACATACAGAGAATCAATATAAATGGCATCCCAAGGGCAACAAGTTCAGGAGATCAAGGAGACTGCATCACTAAATCTCACAGGTCTCCTTCCATAGAAGTTTGTACTACAAACCCAGGGAGTCAGAACAGATCAATTTAAGAAGCAGAGGCTAATCAGAATTATCTCACAAACAAAGGGAAGAAAAATAAATAATCCTCAAATGAAAGGAAAGGAGGAAGCCTCAGAAAGAATGCTAAATGAAATAGAGGCAAGTCAACCATCAGACATTGACTTGAAACCCATGGTTATAAGGAAGCTTAATGAGTTAACTGAGAATTACGAAAAACTATGGGGAAAGTATGATAAACTCACTGCAAAATATATCGACATGAAAAAGGAAACAGAGAGTATCAAACAGGGCCAAGAGGAAATGAAGAATACAATTTCTGAATTGAAGAACAGAATAGAGGAAATCCAAAGCAGGCCAGATGAAGGAGAGGATTGAATAAGTGAGATGGATGACAAGGTAGAAAAAAAATCCCAGAAAGAGCAAGAAAAGGAAAAAGGACTCTAAAAGAATGAAAAAATCTTAAGGGAACTACAGGACAACTTGAAACATAATAATATCTGTATAATAGGGATACCAAAAGGAGAAGAAGAGTAAGGGATAGAAAACCAGATTGAAAAAGTAATGATGAAAAAGTTCCCTAAACTGATGAGAAAAAGTCACAAAAATCCAGGAAACACAGAGAGTCCCAATCAAGAGGAACTCAGAGAGGTCCTCTTCAAGACATATCATAATTAAAATGCCAATCTTACAAGACAAAGAATCTTAAAGTCAGGAAGGAAGAAACAGGAAGTAATATATAAGTGAACTCCAATAAGGATATCAGCTGACTTCTCAGTGGAAATTCTACAAGCTAAAGTGGAATGGCAAGAAATATTCCAAGTAATGAAAACCAAAGGCCTGCAACCAAGACTACTCAGTCCTGCAAGGCTCTCAATTAAAATGGAAGGCCAAATAAGGAGTTTCCCAGACAAAAGAAGGTTAAAAGAATGTACCTCCACCAAACAAGCACTGCAAGATATGCTAAAGGGACTGCTTTAAGAAGTGGAAGAAAAAGAATAAGAGAGAGAACACAGGTACAACAGAGGTAAAGTGGCAATGAATAAGTACCTGTATATAATAACCTTAAACATAAATAGATTAAATGCTCCAATTAGAAGACATTACATAACTGAATGGATATGAAATCATGACCCACATATATGCTGCCTACAAGAAACCCACTTCAGAACACAAGACTTACACAGACTGAAAGTGAAGGGCTGGAAACAAATATTCCTAGCAAACAAACAGGAAAAAAAAATCCTTGGTAGCAATACTCATATCAGAGAAAACAGATTTCAAAACAAGGGCCTAAAAAGACTCAGAAGGACATTTCATAATACTCAAGGGAGGAAACCATCAAGAAGACATAAACATTGTAAATACATATGCACCCAGCATAGGAGCACCCAAATACATAAAGGGAATCTTGAAGGACTTCAAGAAAGACATTGACAGGAACATGATTATAGTAGGGGATTTTAACATACAACTATCAAAAATGGATAGATCACAAAATGGATAGAACAACAAAACTACTGTGGCATTGAACAATGTCCTAGATAGAATGGACTTAACTGATATATACATAATGTTTATCCCAAAGAGGCAAAACACACATTCTTTTCAAATGCACATGGAGCATTTTAAAAGATAGAGCACATGGTAGAACACAAAACAAGCCTCGACAAATTCAAGAACATGGAAATCGCACCAAGGATTTTCTCTGACAACAGGGGACTGAAAATAGAAACCAATCTTAAGGAGAAAACTAAAAACAACAACAACAACAACAAAAAAACCCCTCAGATTCATGCAGATTGAATAGTATGCTATTAAATAATGTATGGGTTAAAAATGAGATCTAGGAAAAAATCAAGGAGCTTCTAGAAAAAAATGAAAATGAACTCACAACAATCCAAAACTTATGGGACACAGTGAAGACAGTCCTCAGAGGGAAATTCATAGCGGTACAAATCTACCTAAAAAAGAGAATTATTTCAAATAAACATAATCCTACATCTACAAGAACAGGAGGAATAACAAAGACAGGGCAGAGAAAATAGAAGGAATGAAATAACCAATATCAGAGCAGAATTAAATGGCATAGAGACTAAAAGAAAAATTCTTTTTTTTCTTCTTTATTTTTTTAAATTTTATTTTAATAATTGTTCAAGTACAGTTTTCTGTCCTTTATTCCCATTCAAGCCCATCCTCCCATCTCTCCCCACCTCCCCCCCATTTCCACATCCCCTCCAGTTTTTGTCGATGTGTCCTTTATATTTGTTCCTGTAAACCCTTCCCCTTTTCCCCTGAAATTCCATCCCTTCTCCTCTCTGGTCACTGTCAGCCTCTTCTCTATTTCAGTGTATTTGGTTATATTTTGCATGTTTGTTTGTTTTCTTGTTTAGGATCCTGTTTAAGGTGAGATCATATAGTATTTGTCTTTCACCATTTGGCTTATTTTGCTTAGCATAATGCTTTCTACCTCCATCCATGCTGTTGCAAAGGGTAGGAGCTCCTTTCTTTCTGCTGCATAGAATTCCATTGTGTAAATATACCATAGTTTTATGATCCATTCATTTACTGATGGGCACCTAGGTTGCTTCCAGCACTTGGTTATTGTAAATTGTGCTGCTATGAACATTGGGGTGCATAGGTTCTTTTGGATTGGTGTTTCGGGGTTCTTAGGATATAGTCCCAGCAGTGGAATTGCAGGGTCAAAACGCAGATCCATTTTTAGTTTTCTGAGAAAATTCCTTACTGTTTTCCATAGTGTTTGTATTAGTCTGTAGTCCCACCAACAGTGCACTAAGGATCCCTTTTCTCCACTACCTCTCCAACACTTGTCGTTTGTTGCTTTGTTTATGATGGCCATTATGACCAGTGTGAAGTGGTATTTCATTGTGGTTTTAATTTGCAACTCTCTGATAGCTAGCGATATTGAACATCATTTTGTGGGTCTTTGGAGCCTTTGAATGTCCTCCTTGGAGAAGTGTCTCTTCAAGTCCTTTGCCCAATTTTTAATTGGGTTGCTTGTCTTCTTAGAGTGGAGTCGTGTAAGTTCTTTATATATTTTGGAGATTAAACTCTTGTCTGCGGTATCATTGGCAAATATGTTTTCCCATACAATTGGTTCTCTTTTTATTTTAATACTGTTTTCTTTAGCTGTGCAGAAGCATTTTGTTTTGATGAGATCCCATTTGTTTATTTTTTCCTTTATGTCCCTTGCTCTAGGGGAAATATCAGTAAAAATGCTGCTGCATGAAATATCTGAGATTTTCCTACCTATGTTCTCCTCTAGGATATTAATGGTGTTGTGGCTTATATTTAAATCTTTATCCACCTTGAATTTATTTTTGTGTATGGTGTAAGTTGGTGCTCGAATTTCATTTTTTTTGCATGTAGCTGTCCAGTTCTCCCAACACCATTTGTTGAAGAGGCTATTTTCACTCAATTTTATGTTGCTGCCCACTTGGTTCGATATTAATTGACCATAGAGACTTGGGTTATTTTCTGGGCTCTCTGTTGTGTTCCATTGGTCCATTTGCTGGTTTTTATGCCAGTACCAGGCTGTTTTGATTACAGTGGACATGTAGTATATTTTAGTGTCTGGTATAGTGATCCCTCCTACTTTGCTCTTCTTTCTCCAAATTACAGCAGCTATCCGAGGTCATTTATCATTCCATATAAATTTTTGAAGTCTTTGTTGCATCTCTGTGAAATATGCCATTGGCACTTTAATATGTATTGAATTGAATCTGTAAATTGCTTTGGGTAGTATGGACATTTTGATGATGTTCATTCTTCCAATCATGAACACAGTGTATGTTTCCATTTGTTTGTATCTACACTGATTTCTTTCTTCTGTGTTGTGTAGTGTTTTGCATGCAGGTCTTTTACCTCCTTGGTTAGGTTTATTCCTAGGTATTTATTTTTCCTTTTGTATATCGAATGGGACTTTTTTTCTTGATTTCTGCTTCTGCTGCTTCATTGTTAGTGTACTAAAATGCCTTTGATTTCCAGATATTGACTTTGTATCCCGTTGTTTGCCGAATTAATTTACTAAGTTGAGCAGTTTTTTTTGGTGGAGTCTATAGGATTTTCTTTCTTTGTTGTTGTTGTTGTTGTTGTTGTTTTTTAAGATTTTATTTATTTTTTATTTTTAGAGAGGGAAGGGAGGGAGGGGAGGGAGAGAGAGACAGAGAGAGGAGAGAGAGAGAGAGAGAGGGAGAGAAACATCAATGTGCGGTTGCTGGGGGTTATGGCCTGCAACCCAGGAATGTACCCTGGCTGGGAATCGAACCTGGGACACTTTGGTTCCCAGCCCGCGCTCAGTCCACTGAGCTATGCCAGCCAGGGCTAAGATTTTCTATGTACACTATCATGTCATCTGCAAACAGAGACAATTTTGATTCCTCCTTTCCGATTTGGATGTTTTTTATTTCCTTTTCTTGTATAATTGCTGTTTCTAGAACTTCCAATATTGTATTGAATAGAAGTGGTGAAAGTGGACAACCTTGTTTTGTTCCCAATCTAGTGGAAAATATTTTAGTTTTTGCCCATTGAGTATGCTGTTCGCTGTAGGTCTCTCATATATGGCCTTTATTATGTTGAGGAATGCTCCCTCTACTCCCACTTTGCTGAGTGTTTTGATCATAAATTGGTGCTGTACCTTATCAAATGCTTTTTCTGCATCTATTGATATGATCATGTGATTTTGTCTTTGCTATTGTTTATGTGATGTATTACATTTACTGATTTGCAAATATTATACAATCCTTGCATCCCTGGGATGAATCCCACTTGGTCATGGTGTATGATCTTTTTAATGTTTGTTGGACGTGATTTGCCAGTATTTTGTTGAGGATTTTAGTATCTATGTTCATCAGCAAATTGGCCTGAAATTTTCTTTCTTTGTTGTGCCTTTATCTGGTTTTGGGAATAGGATGATGCTGGCTTCATAAAAAGACTTTAGAGGTCTTCCATCATTTTGGATTTTTTGGAATAGTCTGTGAAGAATAGGGGTTAGCTCTTCCTTAAATGTTTTGTAGAATTCTCTTGTGAAACCATCTGGTCCAGGGCTTTTGTGTGTCTGGAGATTTTGATTACTGATTCAATTTCATCTGTTGTTATTGGTCTGTTCAGGCTTTGTGTTTTTCTTCTTTGAGTTTTGGAAGATTATATTTTTCTAGAAATTTGTCCATTTCACCTAGGTTTCAAGTTTCTTGGAATACAGTTCTTCGTAATAATTTCTTACAATCCTTTGTATTTCTGTGGTATCAGTTGTAATCTCTCCTCTATCATTTCTGGTTGTGTTTATTTGGGTCTTCTCTCTTTTTTTCTTGATGTATCTGCTTAAAGGCTTGTCGATTTTGTTTATCTTTTCAAAGAACCAGCTCCTGGATTCATTGATCCTTAGAATTGTGCTTTTAATCTCTGTGTCATATAATTCTGCTCTGATCTTGGTTATTTCCTTCCTTCTACTTGTTCTGGGCTGTCTTTGTTATTATTCCTTGAGTTCTTGTATTTCTAGGATTAGGCTGTTTCTTTGAAATGTTTCTATCTTTTTAAGGTATGCCTATATCACTATGAACTTCCCTCTCAGGACTGCCTTGGCTATGTCCCATAAGTTTTGGGTTGTTGTGAGTTCATTTTCATTTGTTTCCAGAAGCTTTTTGATTTCTTCCCTAATTTCATTCTTGACCCATTCATTGTTTAATAGCATGCTTTTCAATCTCCATGATTTTGAGTGTTTCAGATTTTTTTCCTTGGGGTTGGTTTCTAGTTTCTGTTCCTTGTGATCTGAGAAAATGGTTGGTATGATTTCAGTTTTCTTGAATATGTTCAGGCTTGTTTTGTGTCCTATCATGTGGTCTACCTTTGAAAATGTGCCATGTGCATTTGAAAATGTGTATTTTGCTTCTTTGGGATGGAGGGCTCTATATGTATCAGTTAAGTCCATTTCATGTAGGGTATGGTTCAATGCTACAGTATTTTTGTTGATATTTTGTTTGGAAGGTCTGTCCATTTTTGACAGTGGGGTGTTAAAATCCCCCACTATAATTGTGTTGCTGTCAATATTTTTCTTGAAGTCCTCTAAGATTTTCTTTATGTATTTGGGTGCTCCCATGCTGGGTGCATATATATTTACAATAGTTATGTCTTCTTGTTGGATTCTTCCATTCAGTATTATGAAGTGACCTTCTGGGTCTCTCTTTATGGCCCTTTTTTTGAAGCCTATTTTGCCTGCCATGAGTATTGCTACCCTGGCTTTTTTTTTTCCTGTCCACTTGCTTGGAAAATTTGTTTCTAGCCCTTCAACTTTCTGTCTGAGTAGATCTTTTGTCCTGAGGTGGGTTTCTTTTAGGCAGCATATGTGTGGGTCATGCTTTCTTCTGCATTCATGTATTCTATGTCTTTTGATTGGAGCATTTAATCGATTTACATTTAAGGTTATTATTGATAGGTACTTATTCATTGGCATTTTCATACCTGTGTTCCTCTCTCTCTGTCTTTTCCTTTCTTTACTTAAAGCAGGCCTGTTAGCACCTCTTGCAGAGCTTCTTTAGTGGGGGTGTATTCTTTTAGACTTCTTTTGTCTGGGAAGCTTCTTATTTGGCCTTGTATCTTGATTGAAATCCTTGCTGGTTAATATAGCCTTGGTTGCAGGCCTCTGGTTCTCATTACTTGGAATATTTCTTGCCATTCTCTTCTAGCTTTGAGTGTATATTTAGAAGTCAGCTGCTAGCCTCATTGGGGCTCCCTTGTATGTTACTTCCTGTTTCTCCATTGCTGCCTCTAGGATTCTCTCTTTGCCTTGAAATTTTGCAATTTTAATTATGATGTGTCTTGAGGTGGGCCTCTTTGGTTTACTTTTGATTGGGACTCTCTGAGTTTCTGGGTTTGTGTCACTTTTTCTCTCATTGAATTAGGGAGTTTTTCCATCATTACTTTTTCAAATAGGTTTTCTATCCTGTGCTCTTCTTCTTTTCCTTCTGGTATCCCTATTACATTGCTATTGTTTGTTTCATATTGTATTGTATTTCTCATAATCCCTCTTCATTCTTTCTGATCTTCTTATCCTTTTCTCTCTCTTTCTTTTTTTTCTACTTTGTCCTCCAGATCACTGATCTCATCTTCTGTTTCATTGATCCTGCTTTTGTTTCCTTCTACTCTGTTCTTCAGTTCAGATATTGTGTCTTTCGTTTCTTCTTGCTCCTTGTTGATAGTTTCTATTTCCTTTTTCATGTTAATATAGTTTGCAGTGAGTTCATTGTAGTTTCCCTGTAGTTTCTTGTAATTCACTGTGAGCTCATTCAGTTTCCTGAGAACCATTGCTTTGGACTTAATATCTAATAGTTGAGTTGCCTCTGTTTTGTTTAGTATTCTTTCTGAGGCTTCCAGCTTTCCTTTCATTTGGGGATTGTTTCTTTGTCTTCCCATTGTTTGTGAGACTCTTCTTGTTAGCTTCTGCTTCTTAAATTGAAGTGTTCTGGCTCCCCAGGTTTATGGTGTGAATGTCTGTGGTAGAATACCTTTAAGGTTCAGTGGTGAAGTCTTCCTTGGGTATCCTGGTGTTCACAGCTTCCACCTACTCTTTTTTTGTGATCACTTGGAGGGGTATGGCAAAATGGTTTGAGACAGCGAAAGAGTATCCTATGATATTTACAGTAGCAGAAAATAGTGAAGAGATAGGATATCCTTTGGCTATGTATAGTGTTAACCGTGATATTTCACCCAACTACCCACTTTTCAGAAAGGATGGAAAGAGGATAAGACTCTTATTGGGGAGGGAAGGATTGTGACTGGCATTCAGAAAGCAGTGAGGTTGTGGGAGGTCAGATTCTGAGGTAAGGTGAAAGCAAAGGATAGCTAATAGGTGTAGTGTGTGAGAATAGAGTTAACCACTACAGTAATAGAGTTCAGGAAACTGTGAAGTGGGCTAAGATTTTGGAGGGTTGTTGTGTAGTATTTACAATTTTATTAGATAGCTATTATTTAAAGTAATATTGGAGCAACAATCATATGACAGAATCTATGAGATCTAGATAGCAAGAATAGGGAGTGTAGGACCTTGAATAGTGTGCTAATGGAGCACAAGTGAAGTGAAGGACAGTAAATTAGCAATACGCTATGAATGAGAGAACAGGGGAAACCTGTCAAATGATATAATTTAACCAGCCAAACAAAGAAGACTATACAGAAAGAAGAGGAATACAAAAACAATATTAAAATAAAAGATGTAAGAATAATGAAAAATAATAATACAAATATGCAATATCTTGCAAGTTCTCTGTAATAGCAATGTGTAATTTGTCTCACTCTCTCATCTCTTGGGATGCCCCCTCTTTGGGTCCAGCTGTGGTCTTTTCACAGTTCTGGTTTGTTTTTTGTTTTTTTTTTTTGTCTCACTGTTGGGTATTTAAAAAGAAAGAAGAAAAATGGGAAAAAGCATAATGAAGGAAGAAGAGATAAAACTGGAAAGAAAGGAAGAAGGAATAAAAGTATAAAAAAGGAAAGAGAAGAAAAGAAATTGATAGATATAAAAATAATAAGAATTAGAAAAATAAAAAATACTTTTTAAATATATTTTATTGATTATGCTATTACAGTTGTCCCATTCTCCCCCTTCACTTCCCTCCCCCCTTCCCACCCCCATTCTTCCCCTTTAGTCCATGTGTCATACATTTCCCACACCATTCATGCCTTCCCCCTGTCTATTTTCTACCTATTGTCTATGGTACTTATTCTCTATATCTTTTCCCCCTCTCTCCTCCTCCCACTTCCCTGTTGCTAACCCTCCATGTGATCTCCATTTCTGTGGTTCCGCTCCTGTTCTCTTTGTTTGCTTAGTTTGCTTTTGTTTTATGTGTGGTTGTTACTAACTGTGAATTTGATGTCTCTTTTTACTGTTCATATTTTTTACCTTCTTTTTCTTAGATAAGCCCCTTTAACATTTCATATAATAAGGGCTTGGTGATGATGAACTCCTTTAACTTGGCTTTATCTGAGAAGCACTTTATTTCCCCTTCCATTCTAAATGAAAGCTTTGTTGGATAGAGTATTCTTGGATGTAGGTCCTTGACTTTCATGACTTGGAATACGTCTTTCCATCCCCTTCTTGCCTGCAAGATCTCTTTTGAGAAATCAGCTGACATTCTTATGGGAACTCCCTTGTAGATGACTGTCCCCTTATCTTTTTCTGCTTCTAAAATTCTCTCCTTCATTTTTACCTTGGGTAATGTAATTATGATGTGCCTCGGCGTGTTCCTCCTTGGGTCCAACCTCTTTGGGACTCTCTGAGCTTCCTGGACTTCCTGGAAGTCTATTTCCCTTGCCATATCGGGGAAGTTCTCCTTTATTATTTGTTCAAATAACTTTTCCATTTGCTCTGTTTCCTCTTCCCCTTCTGGTACTGTTACAGAGCACAACAAGGTGGGGGCTGGGACGATATACTATTATTGAAAAAAGGCCTCCGGTCCGTCATGTCCACCACCAAAGGAAAGACGTCTCTCAATGCCAGAGATTTGTGAAAAGGAAAGGAAATGTTTATTTAATGGTATACAAATTTAAAGTAGTGACATAATGTCTTTATCAAAAAATCCTAAAGTTCCTTAAAACACCCACAAACAGACACAGTCCTTCCTTCCTTCTCCCTTTGCCCAGTCCAGACTACTGTATCTCAGGAAAGGAAATAGAAGTCCATGGCTCAGGCAGTCCTCTGGTTATTTCCAGTTAGTACTCCATCTCGACTGGGAGACCTCCCTGGGTTCCTGGCACCCTCAGCTGAGTCGCCGGGATCTCTGCTAAAACCAGGTGGTGGTTCCCTCTTCTAAAGCTGCAGGGGTCCCCACTCTGGCAAAGGCACGTGGTCCTCTCTCCCAGGGCCATTGGAGTCCCCATTCAGCCAAAACCGCGTGCTTCTCCCCCTGCACAATGGCTTCAGGGGTAGGGGTCACCACTCTGCCAAAGCCGAGTGGCGGTTCTCTGCTAAAGCCGCATGGTGATTCTCTCTCTCAGGGCTGCGGGAGTCTCCACTCTGTCAAGGCCACATGGTTCTCCCTCTCAGGGCCACGGAAATCTCTGCACTTCCACAGTCACATGCTTCTCCCCTCAATGGCTGCCGTGTCTGGGTTTAAATGCCCGTGCCAATCTTCCTCTGCAGCCCCATTTCCGACTCCTCCCACACTCGGCTTCCCATGCCAGAACTCATACCCTTCCAGCTTTACTGGACTGCCATCCTGAGTCTGGGCAGGTGTGGCCCCAAGTCCTGGAGCCAATCATCTCCAAGCTCCCACACAGGCGCTGTAATGCGGGGGACCTGAGCCTTGGTGGGAAAGTTACTTCCATTCCCTTGGCTCAGAGCAGGGCCACAGCTATTTAACATATCTAAGCGACCAGCCAAAGGCTATAGATATGTTAAATGACCACACCAGAGTTTAGCTGCAAGGCTGTTGCTATGCAAAACAGCTCTCAAAGGCCCTGCTCCATTTGTCCCTTCCCCCAACCCACACCCTGGGAGGGGGGGTGAAGACATCTTAAAATCTCCTGGACACCTTAAGTTTTGGACCCCATTTTAAATGCTCATTTGGGGTCCCTCCTCTTGGCTGCACCCTGTAACAGTACCCCTATAATTAGAATATTGGAACGTTTAAAGGTGTCCTGGAGGTCCCTAAGCCTCTCCTCATTTTTTTGCATTCTTGTTTCTTTATTCTTTTCTGTTTGGTTGTTCCTTTCCTCCTTCTGGTCCCTTCCATTTATTTGAAACCCAGTTTTCTTTCCATCACTCTTGGTTCCGTGTGCATTTTTCTTCATTTCACTTATTGTAATCTGCATTCATTCATCTAATTTATGACCAAAGTCCACCAATTCTGTGAGCATCCTGATCACCAGTGCTTTGAACTGTGCATCTGATAGGTTGGCTATTTCTCAGTCACTTAAAAAAATTGGCTCTGGGGCTTTTAACTGTGTTTCAGCCATCTTTTTAATTTAATTTAATTTTTTTTCCTTTGGTTTGGTCGCGCCTGGTATCTATGAGGGGCGGAGCCTTAGGTGTTCACCAGGGCGGGGCACCTCAGTAACTGGGTTGTGATGTTGTATGTGGGGGCAGGGTCCAAGAGGGAACAGTGGTTCCCGCTCCCCTCTCACCAGGGCTCCAGTCCCCCTTGCCGCTTCCCACAAGCAAATTGGTACCCTCTGGTGCTGGCTCCCGGGCAGGTGGGCTTGTGCACTCTCTCAGACTCTGTGGGTTTCTCCAAGGAGCCTCCTGTGTGGCTGAGAGAATCTCTCATCCTCAACTTTCACAGGTGTTTTCAATCGGTGCCTTCAGGCTTTCTTTCCCAGTGCTGGGTCCCTGGGTGGCGAAGTCTGTGTTGCGCTACCCATTTTGGCTTAGTTCTGGCTACAAATGTGCGGCTGCGTACAGCCAGCTGCCTTGTGCCTCACTGGGTCTGCCTGACGCCTCCCTCGCCCAGGGTCTGCCATGGGTCCATCAGCTGCGGTCTGCGCGCTGCGTGCGCGTCTGCCAACCACCGATTTTTCCTGCTGGTACCCCTTGACCCCTCTCCATAGGCCCTCGATTCTGTCCCTCCTTACTGGACTGGATGTATGGTATTCAGACTTCCATTCGGTTCATTTCTCTCTGTTCTGGTTGTTTTTTGTTTGTAAATTCTTGTTGTTCTTAGTTTTGGTTGTGCAAGGAGGTACAGTGCGACCACCTATGCCTCCATCTTGGATCCTCTCCGAAAAAATAAAAAATATATATATTTAAAAAAAATAAAATAAACAAAAAAACCTCTTGCTGGTTTCAAACTGGCCAAACAAGTTTTTCTCATCTTGCTGGCTGCAGCATGCTGAGGGGCAATTGGTTTTGCTTTTCTCCCTTCCTGTTCAGCACTCAGTCAGCCTCCTATTCTCCCCAGAGCCATCCAGGTGCCTCTCTGCAGGCCCTGGATGTGAAACCCGGGCCCTCCCAAGTGTGCCGTCCCTGGGTTATCAGGTGTGAGCTCTGGCTCTGTTGCTGAGCTTGCACTTTCCTAGTGTAAGCTCCAGGGCCCCTGCGGAGCACACGTGCCCTCCCTTGTTTTATGGTTGTGGGCTCCAGGTTTCCCAGGTTTATGGGTGTGGGCTCTGGGTCTTCCACAAAGCACACTCTCCCTGGTTTGGGGGTGTGGGTGCACAACCAGGCTGCCCTTGGTCACACAGGCTTGGGTGTGCACTCTTCCCAGGGCTATGCATGGGTGCTCACAGCCCCTGTGTGTTTGCCACTCAGTCTTCACTCCCCACTCTGTGCCTTCAAACAACCAGGTCTACCCTGGTGCTGCTCAGTCCTTGTTGGGCTGGGGTGGGAGAGGTTGACCCAGCTTTCTCCCAATAGCTCTGGGTTAGATCTGGTGAGTGCTGGGCCCAGGGCTGCAGCCTCCCTGGCCCCCGTTGCTGATCCCTGGGCCCTTATTGTCCTGAAGCAATCTCCTTGCCATCTGGTTTTTCAATGTCCAATGCAATTTTTGATCTCCTATTTTCATATATGCTGTGGTACTGTTGACTGTTTGCTCTGTTCCTCCGTAGATCTGCTAGGTTTTTCTCCCATGTGTAGGGGGAAGTGGACTCTGCTCCCTCCTACCACGCCACCATCTTCCCTCCCTCCCTAAAAGGAAAATTCTAAGGATCAATAAATCCAGGAACAAGTTCATTGAAAAGGTAAACTAAATTGACAAGCATTTAAATAGATTCATCAAGAATAAATGAAAGGGGACCCTTTAAAACAAAATCAGAAATGAAAGAGGAGAGATTACAACTCATACCACTGAAATACAAAGGATTTTAAGAAATTACTATGAAGAACTATATGCCAAGAAATTTGAAACCCTAGCTGAAATGGATAAATTTCTAGAAAAAATACAATCTTCCAAACTGAATAAAGAGGAAGCAGAAAGCCTGAACAGACCTATACCAATTGACAAAATCAACGTAGTAATAAAAAAAAAAATTCCCAACACGCAAAAGTTCGGGACTGAACAGTTTCACAGTAGAATTTTACAAAGCATTTAGGGAAGAGCTAACCTCTATACTTACCGAACCATACCAAGAAATCCAAGAACAGTGAAGACTCACAAGCACTTTTTATGAAGCCAGCATCATCCTAATCCTAAAACCAGATAAAGACACAACAAAGAAAGAAAACTTCAGGCCAATATCACTGATGAACATAGATGCTAAAATCCTCAACAAAATATTTGCAAACTGCATCCAGCAAAATGTTAAAAAATCATACAGCATGATCAAGTGGGATTCATCCCAGGGATGCAGGATGGTACAATATTCACAAATCAATAAATGTAATTCCTCATATAAACAAAAGCAAAGACAAAATCACATGATCATATCAACACATGCTGAAAAAGCATTTGATAAGGTATAATATCCATTTGTGGTAAAAACACTTAGTAAAATGAGAATAGAGGGAACATTCCTCAACATACTGAAGTCAATTTATGAGAGTCCTACAGCCAACAAAATATTCAAAGCAAAAATAAAATAAAATAAAACAAACTTTAAAGCTTTCCCACTAATATCAGGGGCAAGACAAGGATGTCTGCTTTCACTACTCCTACTCTCAACATAACATTAGAATTCCTAGCCACAGCAATCAGACAAGAAAAAGAAAAGGCATAAAAATTGGAAAAGAGGAAGCAAAACTACCATTGTTTGCAGATGACATGATAATATACATAGAAACTCATATTGACTGCAGCAAAAAAACTATGTATCCTAATAAGTGAATTTGGCCAAAGAGCAAGATACAGAGTCAGTATTCAGAAATCAAAAGCATCTTTGTACACCAACAATAAAATATCAGAAAGAGATATCAGGAAAAAAAATCCCACTTGATATAGTAACAAGAAAAATAAAGTACCTAGGAATAAACCTAACCAAGGAAGTAAGGGACTTGTATTCAGAAAACTACACAACACTGAAGAAAGAAATTAAGGAAGACACAAACAAATGGAAGCATGTACCACGTTTATGGATTGGAGGAATTGATATCATCAATATGTCTGTACTACCCAAAGCAATTTAGTTATTCATTCCAACCCCTATTAAAATACCAATGACATATATCACAGATGTAGAGCAAACATGTAAAAAACAGATATGAAACAATAAATGACTCCAATTAGCAGAAGTAATTTTGAGAAATAAGAACAAAGTAGGAGGGATCACAATACTTGATATCAAGCTGTTTTACAAGGCCACTGTAATCAAAACAGCCTGGTACTGGCAGAAGAACAGACATAGATCAATAGAACAGATTAGAGTACCCAGAAATAAACCCAAGTCTCTATGGTTAACTAATTTTTGACAAAGAGGCCAGCAGTATAAAATGGAGTAAAAATAGCCTCTTCAACAAATGGTGTTTGGAGATCTGGACAGCTACATGCAGAAAAATGAAACTTGACCAGCAATTCACACCATACACAAAAATAAATTCAAGGTGGATAAAAGACTTAAATATAAGTCATAACACCATAAAAATCCTAGAGGAGAACATAGACAGGGACATCTCAAATATTCCATGTAGCAAAGTTTTCACCAATATGTCCCCTAGAGCAAGGAACATAAAGGAAAGAATAAACAAATGGGATCTCATCAAAATAAAAAACTTCTGTATGGCTAAAGAAAACAGCATTAAAATGAGAAGAGAACCAACCATATGGGAAAATATATTTGCCAATGATACTTCAATCAAGGGTTTAATCTCCAAAGTATATAAAGAACTCACATGTGTCTACTTCAGGAAGACAAAAAAAAATTTAAAAAGTGGGCAAAGGATCTGAACAGACACTTCTCTAAGAAGAACACACAGAGGCCCAGAGACATATGAAAAGATGCTCAGCTTCACTAGCCATCAGAGAGATGCAAATTAAAAGCACAATAAGCTACCACCTCACACTGGTCAGAATGGCCATCATGTACAAATCAACAAACAACATGTCCTGGCGAGGATGTGGAGAAAAGGGAACCCTAGGACACTGTTTGTGGGAATGCAGACTGGTGCAGCCACTGTGGAGAACAGTATGGAATTCCCTCAGAAAACTGAAAATGGAACTGCCTTTTGACCTGGAAATTCCACTGCTGGGATTATACCCTAAGAAGCCTGAAACACCAATACAAAAGAATCTATGGACCCCAATGTTCTCAGCAGCACAATTAACAATAGCCAAGTCCTGGAAGCAACCTAGGTGCCCATCAGTAAATGAATGGATCAAAAAACTATGGTACATTTACATGATGTAATGCTATGCAGCAGAAAGAAAGAAAGGGCTCTTGCCCTTTGTGACATTATGGATTGAACTGGAGAACATTATGCTAAGTGAAATAAACCAAGTGGTGAAAGAGAAATACCATATGATCTCACCTATAAGTGGAACATAATCAACAAAGCAAACAAGCAAGCAAAATAACCAGAGACATTGAAATTAAGAACAAATTGACAGTGACCAAAGTGAAGTGAGGAGGGTGATAACAGGTGAAAGAAGGGAAGGGGTCAAGTCAAGGAAAATGTATAAAGGAGCCATGGACAAAGACTATGGGGAGATTGAATGTGGGAGGTGGAGCTGGTTAGGGCAGGAGAGAGTAATGGGGGAAAATGGGGACAACTGTAATTGAACAATAAATTTCTTTTAAACATTTAAATTAAAAAATGATTTAATGCATTTTCTAGCACCAGAGTTGCTTTCTTTCATCATATCATCATCATCACTTGTTTTAGAAGACAAATTCCTAGAGATCAGAGGCAGTTGCATTTTATGAATGACAAACACCTTCTGTCACCTGTTAAGCAGTGATGTATGTCAATAATTAATAAATACTAATAATGCATGCAATACTAATACAAATACTAAAAGTTAAATGTTTCAAATCTCTCCCTTGGGCAAAGATTTGCCTCTGCCTATAAATAAAATTGTGTTTGGCCCTGGCTGGTGTGGCTCAGTGGATTGAGTGCCAGCCTGTTAACCAAATAGTCACTGGTTGGATTCCCAGTCTAGGGTACATGCCTGGGTTGCAGGCCAGGTTCCTGGTTGAGGGTGTGAGAGAGGCAACCACACATTGATGTTTCTCTCTCTCTCTTCCTCACTCCCTTCTCCTCTCTAAAAATAAATAAATAAAAATCTTTTTTTAAAGAAAAGAAAGCTGTATTTGGTTATCTTTAATAATAGCATCCTTTGCAGCACTGAGTCTGGGCCTGGTAAAGAGGAAAATGAAGGAAGCAAGAGAGTAAGTGGAGCTGCATGAAAAGGAACCCAAACAGAGCTAGTGTAGAGAGGAGTGTCTACAGACCTAGCTTGGGAAAGAACCTGGGGAAACCTTGCAAAGGGAGAAGACAAAGGCCTGGGGAAAGCCTCTGTGGGGGGTATGTGTGTGTGTGTGTGTGTGTGTGTGTGAGAGAGAGAGAGAGAGAGAGAGAGAGAGAGAGAGAGAGAGAGAGAGAGAAAGAGAGAAAGAGAGAGGAAACAGAAAAGAACAAAGTGTCGCCCTGACTGGCGTAGCTCAGTGGATTGAGTGAGGGCTGCGAACCAAAAGCATCGCAGGTTCGATTCCCAGTCAGGGCACATGCCTGGGTTGCAGGCCACGGCCCCCAGCAACCGCACATTGATGTCTCTCTCTCTCTGTCTCTGTCTCTGTCTCTGTCTCTCTCTCTTTCTCTCTCTCTCTCTCTCCCTCCCTCCCTTCCCTCTCTAAAAATAAATAAATAAAATCTTAAAAAAAGGAAAAGAACAAAGAGAAAGGGGAGAAAGAGAACAGAGAATGAGAGAAGAAAAGAGAACAGGAAGAGAAGACAGAGAAAAAGAGCTGAGAGAAAGGAGAGATAGCATCAGCTTCCCGGGCCTGTGAACTGTACAGACACTCAGGGCCCCAGGCTTAAGAGAGCACCAAACTTGGTTTAATGTTCTGCTGATGTCTTCTAGATATTCTTAATTTTATCCCCAGGGAACAATGGGTCCCTACATTTTTATTTTTGTACTGGGCAAATTATGTAGCTGGTTCTGCCTTTTGGGAAAGATTTGTGAAAGTTTGCTGTATAAAATGAATGCAATCTCTTTTTAGTGCTTTCTTGAGATTTAAACAGCTTTCAGTTATTTAGGATGGCTGGGTAGTGTTCAATTGTGGATCCTGTGATTTAAACCCCAGACTTGGCTACTCCTCAACAGGAGCTTTTCCCTCTGTTCTATCTGTAGGAGCCCCCTGCACCCCTTTCAGTCTAATTTATTTGCAGAATCCATGGGAAGTCTGTAGGCAACCTCCAAACTACGCTCACTCCATTAGCCTCTGAGGAAACCCAAGAAAGCACTCTACCCTCCCTTCCCTTATTTTGGCAAGATGTTCCATGCCATAAGTGTTCCTTGTCAGGGGGAGTGGGGGGTTGGAGTGGGGGTGAAAGAGTTGAGATAAAGGAAGCAGTGTTCCTTGAAATGTATAGAACATGAAGAATTTCCCCACAGGTGAATTGACATGGGAAGGCACCTACATCCACTTCTGGGTGGATTTTATGCACAGCACTTTTTGGCCCATTATTAAATGGTTTCAAGGGTCATTTTGATCTTGTCAAGACCAGCAGGCTTCCTTTGTGCAGACCTTGGAAGGCTGACAGAAACAATAAATGGACAAATGTGAAACTCTTTGTCAGAGTTATACTTGGGGGTCAAATTCTGCTGTAAATATAAATTTCTAGTCCACCTCTCCATTTAACAACCCATCATTTTCAGATATGATGCCCCCTAACTCTGACACATCTTTGTCATCAACTTAGGTTGCGAACATTGTGTTGGGAAGTGATTTGAAGTCACTCATCTATCTGCTGCACATGCTTACACTGTAAAGAACCAAACATGATGTATCTTTGGAGCACACATTCACCTCTCATTTAGTGCTTATGTATCTGTAACGGTTGTATTGAGCTGAAGTTGAGAAAAATCACTCTTGCCACCCTTTATCGTTAGGGAGACTGAGATAGGTTGGAGGGTTACCCTTTTGACCACTAGTCAGAAATTCTTACCCCTTCTCAATGAATGGCATCAAATTTCTATTCCAGGAGACACATTCAAAACAAGGGCATCTAGAGCTATGTATAGAATTCTAAATACAATGGAATCTAAAGGAAAGCATTCAAACCAGGAGACAGATTATAGGATATGCCATAACATGTAAAGGATTTAGACTTTTATAATGATTTTATGTATTTATTTTTAGAGAGAGGGGAAGGGAGGGAGAAAGAGAGGGAGAACATCAATGTGTGGTTGCTTCTCGAGTGCTCCCTACTGGGGACCTGGACTGCAACTCAGGCACGTGCCCTGACTGGGAATCAAACCTATGACCCTTTGTTTTGTAGGCCAGCACTCAATCCACTGAACCACACAGGCCAGGGCAGGATTTAGATTTTTAAGAGTATTAACATCTGTTCTATAACAGAGTGTTTTTGCTGTGAAAATTAAAATTACTGTCATTTTTTGATACTGACAATGAAAATTACATATATTTCCTTCAGACATGGTATTTTAGCTAAGTAGTGAAATAAGGCAGCAAGTTGTTCTAAATGGATTTTAAAGAGTATGTAGCCTTAACTTCCTAGGTCTGTCTTTATGAAAAATTTCTTGTTTAACTACCCCAACTCTAGAGCAGACGAGCTCTAGATGGCTTGAATTGCCACCAAACCCCTAATAATGAGGTCAATTTGGCATGAAGAACTGGTAGTAAAGAGCACTTTATAAAACAATAAAAAATCTCTACTCCAAGTATTATAGTGAGACCAACAGATGTCAAACTAAAGCTGGGGGGCAGAAAAATCCGTGCAAAGTGGAAGCTTATCATTTGAACTAAAGACATCAGTATGAGCCAGTGTTTCTAAGATTCTCTGAGATAAACAAAGACAAAGGGATATATTATTATAAGAATTCTCAATGCTTTTAATTTGCTAGACTGCTTTGCGAATGTCTAAAAGTGAAGGGAGACCATGGGCCAGAACACTTCCTAAAATTGTTGGAACTTTGAGAGTTTTTCTGAGGAACATTTTCAAGGATTAGTGTGGAACCCTCTCTAGGATGAGAGTGTTTCCCCTCATAGGAGATGGGGAAACTCCTATGTTGGTTCTGGGGGCATCTTTGGAGGTAGGTGTGCTGGGTGGACAATGTGAGGCCCAAAGTACTGTAGGTGCTATTGAAGCACTCAGTGGTCTGGGGTCCTTTGGCTATCTGGGCTGGCACTTGGGGAAACAATGACTTTCCTTTTTCCTCATGGGGCTCATTTTTGAATTTCAGAGAACATTCTGCAGCAATTCAACAGGAGGAAGCACAGGCTACAGCTCTAAAATATCAGGTTAGTTTGTTCATGTTCTTTGAAGTCTGAGATCTTTCAAGTTGTTTTCCCTTGAAAGGTGAAGACCAGAAAACAAATGTGAGATGTTTCTGCACATTGTGAAAAGAAGTACAGTTAAGGGTCTAGTCAAGGAACATGTATAAAGAACCCATGGACATGAACAACAGGGTGGAGACAGACAGTAAGAGCAGGGAGGAGGGGAGGGCAGGGAAGAGCACTGGGTGATAAATTGGGACAACTATAATGGAACAACAATAAAAAAATATTTTCAAAAAAGAAACATGCATTTCCCTATAAATACCTTAGCCAGAGTGCTAGAGTCCCAATGTTCACAAACATTGACTTTTCTGGGATTTTAATGAGACGATAGTCACCTACAAATGCTGGAATCCTGCCTTGTCAATCATCTTCCACTACCCTCCCCCTGGAGACTGCTATATGCCTAAGGAACAAGAACATGCTTAAAACTATCACGATATTTACAGCTACTTGACTGTTGAGCTCTGGTAAAGTCTTGGGACCTAAGTGGGACTTCTGGTTCCCTTTTCTCTCACAGGTCTAAATCTCAATATTTACTACTATGCAGCCATAAGAAGATGTTGAAAGGGATGGAAAATAAGATGGCTGGAGAATAAGCTTGGCTCACTGTACTCACCAGCTGTGAGCTTGGAAGATCTGGAAAAGCAAGAGAGAAGGTTGGCAGGCCAGCATGAAGCCTGTAAGAAATGGATCCATTCCCATCTGATGTAATAGCTAAGAGGCAGATTGTCTTTGCTCATTCTGGCTGCTGTAACACAATACTACACACTGGGTAGAATTAAACAACAAAAATTTCAGACAGTTCTGTGTGATGGAAGTTTGAGATCATGGTGACAGCATGGTGAGGTTTTGGTGAGAACTTTCTTCTGGGTCACAGACTGTTGACTTCTATGTCCTCTTGTGGTAGAAGGAACAAGGGAGCCTTCTGGGCCTCTTTTCTTTTCATTGAATTTGTTGGAATGACAATGGTTAATAAAATTATACATGTTCTAGGGGTATGATTCTATAATACATCATCTATATATTCTATTGTGTGTTCCTCACTCCAAGTTAAGTCTCCTTGCATCACCACTTATCCCCACTTTACCATCTTCTAACTTCCCCCATCTCCCTTTCCCTCTGGTAATCACAATATTTTTGTCTGTGTCTATGAGGTTTTTTTTTTGTTTGTTTTTTGTTTTGTTTTGGTTTGGTTCGGTTTTTGGGTTTTTGCTTATTCCTGTCACCTTTTTCACCCAGCAAAGGCCTCTTTTATAAGATCATTAATCTTATTTCTTAGGGATCTACCCTCATAACCTAATTAGAAGACCCTGCTTCCTAATCATCACACTGGGCATTAGGGTCTCAACACATGAATTGGGTGTGGGGGACACAAACATTCAGATCACAACACAGATACGCCTCTGATGATGTGTGGAGACTTGATTCCTCCCCATGCTTCCCTTTTACAAGCAAGCACCTGAAGCCCTAGTACGGACCAAGCCACATCCCTTTGGTAACCAGTAACATCACATCAATCGCCAACTCCCATCTGTCTGGAGGAAGAGACCCTAGACCATAAATGCATCCTTCACTGGATCAAGACTTGGAGATGAGAGGATACAGGGTTGGGGTGACTTTGATTACTGAATGAACCCATATCGATATGCCTCCCAATCTTTTTTTTTTAGTAGGTAAACATAATTTTTTATATTTTTAAAATTTTATTTTAATCATTGTTCAAGTACAGTTTTCTCACTTTTACTCCCATTCCAGCCCACCCACCCAACCCTCCCCACTTCCCTCCCATTACCACCCTCCCCCTAGTTTTGTCCATGTGTCCTTTAAATTTGTTCCTGTAAACCCTTCCCATTCTCCCCTGAAATTCCCTCTTCTCTCCCCTCTGGTCACTGTCAGCCTGTCCTCTATGTCATTGTCTTTGACTATATTTTGCTTGTTTCTTTGTTTTGTTCTTTAGGTTCCTGTTAAAGGTGAGATCATATGGTATTTGTCCTTCACCACCTGGCTTATTTCCCTTAGCATAATGCTCTCCAGTTCATCCATGCTGTCCCAAAGGGTAGGAGGTCCTTCTTTCTTTCTACTGCATAGAATTCCATTGTGTAAATGTACCATAGTTTTTTTGATCCATTCATTTACTGATAGGCATCTAGGTTGCTTCCAGCACCTAGCTATCCTAAATTGTGCTGTTATGATATTGGGGTGCAAAGATTCTTTTGTATTGGTGTTTTGGGGTTCTTAGGATATAGTCCCAGCAGTGGAATTGCAGGGTCAAAAGGCAGATCCATTTTTAGTTTTCTGAGGAAGTTCCATACTGTTTTCCATAGTGGTTGTACCAGTCTGCAATCCCACCAACAGTGCACTAGGGTCCCCTTTTCTCCACAACCTCTCCAACACTTGTTTGTTCCTTTGTTTATGATGGCCATTCTGACTGGTGTGAAGTGGTATTTCATTGTGGTTTTAATTTCCATCTCTCTGATAGCTAGCAATATTGAACATCGTTTCATGTTCAATATTTGGACATGATATTAGATCTTCTTTGTCTGTCTTTGGATCTTCTGTATGTCCTCTTTGGAGAAGTGTCTGTTCAAGTCCTTTGCTCATTTTTTAATTGGATTCCTTGTCTTCTTAGAGTGGAGTCGTGTAAGTTCTTTATATATTTTGGAGATTAAACCCTTGTCTGAGGTATCATTGGCAAATATGTTTTCCCATACAGTTGGTTCTCTTTTTATTTTGATACTGTTTTCTTTAGCTGTGCAGAAGCTTTTTATTTTGATGAGATCCCATTTATGTATTCTTTCCTTTATGTCCCTTGCTCTAGGGGACATGTCAGTAAAAAAGTTTATGCATCAAATATCTGAGATTTCCCTACCTACATTCTCCTCTAGGGCTTTAATGGTGTCACGGTTTATATTTAAGTCTTTTATCCTCCTTGAATTTATTTTTGTATAAGGTGTAAGTTGGTGCTCGAGTTTCATTTTTTTGCATGTAGCTGTCCAGTTCTCCCAACACCATTTGTTGAAGAGGCTATTTTTACTCCATTCTATGCTGCTGCCTCCTTTATCAAATATTAATTGACCATAGAGACTTGGGTTTATTTCTGGGCTCTCTGTTCTGTTCCATTGGTCCATGTGCCTGTTTTTATGCCAGGACCAGGCTGTTTTGATTTCAGTGGCCTTGTAGTATAGTTTAGTGTCAGGTATTGTGATCCCTCCTACTTTACTCTTCTTTCTCAAAATTGCAGCAGCTATTCGGGGTCGTTTATGGTTCCATATAAAGTTTTGAAGTGTTTGTTCTATGTCTGTGAAATAAGCCATTGGTACTTTAATAGGTATTGCATTGAATGTGTAAATTGCTTTGGGTAGTATGGCCATTTTGATGATATTAATTCTTCAATCCAAGGACACAGTATACATTTCCTTTTGTTTATGTCTTCCTTGATTTCTTTCCTCAGTGTTACATAGTTTTCTAAATACAGGTCTTTTACCTCTTTGGTTAGGTTTATTCCTAGGTATTTTGTTTTTCCTTTTGCTATTTCAAATGGGATTTTTTCCCCTGAGTTCTGCTTCTGCTGTTTCATTGTTGGTGTACAGAAATACCTTTAATTTCTGGATATTGACTGTGTAACCTGCTGTTACGCCAAATTCACTTATTAGGTCAATGAGTTTTTTCCCGAGTCTATAGGATTTTCTATGTACACTATCATGTCATCTGCAAATAGTGACAGTTTTGTTTCCTCCTACTTTTCTCTTTGGATGCCTTTTATTTCTTTTTCTTGTCTGATCGCTGTGGCTAAAACTGCCAGTACTATACTGAATAGAAGTGGTGAAAGTAGACAGCCTTGTCTTGTTCCTGATCTTAGTGGAAAAGATTTTAATTTTTGCCCATTGAGTATGATGTTGGCTGTAGGTCTCTCATATATGGCCTTTATTATGTTGAGAAATGCTCCATCTATTCCCACTTTGCAGAGTGTTTTTATCATAAATCGGTGCTGTGCCTTATCAAATGCTTTTTCTGCATCTATTGATATGATCATGTGTTTTTTTTCTTTTCTGTTGTTTATGTGATATATTACATTTACTGACTTGCGAATATTGTACCATCCTTGCATCCCTGGGATGAATCCCACTTGGCCATGATATATGACCTTTTTAATGTATTGTTGGATACAGTTTGTCAGTATTTTGTTGAGGATTTTAGCGTCAATGTTCATCAGCAATATTGGCCTGAAGTTTTCTTTCTTTGTTGTGTCTTTATCTGGTTTTGGAATTAGGATGATGTTAGCCTCCTAAAAAGAGTTTGGAAGTCTTCCATCTTTTGATGATTTTTGGAACAGTCTCTGAAGGGTAGGGCTTAGCTCTTCCTTGAATTCTTTGTAGAATTCTCCTGTGAAACCATCTGGTCCAGGGCTTTTGTGTGTCGGGAGTTTTTTGATTACTGCTTCAATTTCTTTTGCAGTTATTGGTCTGTTCGGGCTTTATTTTTCTTTTTTATTGAGTTTTGGAAGATTATATTTTTGTAGAAATTTGTCCATTTCACCTAGGTTTCAAGTTTCTTGGAATACAGTTCTTCGTAATAGTTTCTTACAATCCTTTGTATTTCTGTGGTATCAATTGTAATGTCTCCTCTTTCACTTCTGACTGTCTTTATTTGGGTCTTCTCTCTTTTTTTCTTGATGAATCTGCTTAAAGGCTTGTCGATTTTGTTTATCTTTTCAAAGAACCAGCTCTTGATTCATTGATCCTTAGAATTGTGCTTTTAGTCTTTATGTCATTTAATTCTGCTCTGATCTTGGTTATTTCCTTCCTTCTACTTGCTCTGGGGTGTCTTTGTTGTTGTTCCTCGAGTTATTGTAGGTGTAGGGTTAGATTGTTTGTTTGAAATATTTCTATCTTTTTTTATGTAGGCCTGTATTGCTATGAACTTTCCTCTCAGGACTGCCTTGCCTGTGTCCCATAAGTTTTGGGTTGTTGTGAGTTCATTTTCCTTTGTTTCCAGAAACCTTCTGATTTCTTCCCTAATTTCATCTTGACCCATTAATTGTTTAAAAGCATGCTCTTTAAACTTCATGATTGTGATTGTTTTTTTTTTTTTCCTTGGGGTTGGTTTCTAGCTTCAGTCTCTTGTGGTCCGAGAAAATTCGTGATATGATTTCGATTTTCTTAAATTGTTGAGGGTTGTTTTGTGTCCTATCATGTGATCTACCTTTGAAAAATTTCCATGTACATTTGAAAAGAATGTGTATTTAGTTTCTTTGGGATGGAGTGTTCTGTATATATCAGTTAAAACCATTTCATATAGGGTATTATTCAATGCCACGATATCTTTTTTGATATTTTGTTTGGAAGATCTGTCCAGTTTTGACAGTGGGGTATTAAAATCTCCCACTATAATTGTGTTGCTGTCAATATTTTTTCCTGAAGTCCTGTAAGATTTTCTTTATGTATTTTAGTGCTCCTATGTTGGGTGCATATATATTTACAATATTTTTGTCTTCTTGGTGGATTCTTCCCTTAAGTATTATGAAGTGACCTTCTGGGTCTCTCTTTATGGCCCTTTTCTGGAAGTCTATTTTGTCTAATATGAGTATTGCTACCCCGCCTTTTTATTCCTGTTCATTTGCTTGGAATATTTTTTTCCAGCGCTTTACTTTCTGTCTGTGTAGATCTTTTGTCCTGAGGTGGGTCTCTGTTAGGCAGCATATGTGTGGGTCATGTTTTCTTATCCATTCAGCTATTCTATGTCTTTTGATTGGAGCATTTAATCCATTTACGTTTAAGGTTATTGTTGATAGGTACTTATGCATTGGCATTTATGTACTTGTGTTCCTCTCTCTCTGTCTCTTTTCCTTCCTTTCCTTAAAGCAGTTCCTTTAGCATTTCTTGCAGAGCTGGTTTGGTGGAGGTGTACTCTTTTAGGCTCCTTTTGTCTGGGAAGCTTCTTATTTGGCCTTCTATCTTGATTGAAAGACTCACTGGTTAAAGTAGTCTTGGTTGCAGACCTCTGGTTTTCATTACTTGGAATGTTTCTTGTCATTCTCTTCTGGTTTGGAGTGTTTCCACTGAGAAGTCAGCTGTAAGCCGTATTGGGGCTCCCTTTTATGTTACTTCCTGTTTCTCCATTGCTGTCTTTAATATTCTGTCTTTGTCTTGAAATTTTGCTATTTTAATTATGATGTGTCTTGAGGTGGGCCTCTTTGGGTTCCTCTTGATTGGGACTCTGTTTCCTGGGTTTGTGGGACTTTTTCTCTCATTGAATTAGGGAGGTTTTCCATCATTACTTTTTCAAATAGGTTTCCTATCCCTTCCTCTTCTTCTTGTCCTTCTGGTATCCCTATTACACTGATATTATTATGTTTCATATTGTCTTGCATTTCTCTTAATCCCTCTTCATTTGTTCTGATCCTCTGCCTTTTCTTGCTCTTTCTGGGTGTTTTTTTCTACTTTGTCCTCCAATTCGCTAATTTGGTCTTCTGCTTCATCGATCCTACCTTTGATTCCTTCTACTGTGTTCTTCAGTTCAGAAATTGTATTCTTCATTTCCTCTTGGCCCTTGTTGATAGTTTCTGTTTTCTTTTCCATGTTGATATAGTTTGCAGTGAGATCATTGTAGCTTCCCTGTAGTTTCTGGTAGCTCATTGTGAGTTCATTGAGCTTCCTGCTAATCATTGTTTTGAACTCAATATCTGATAGTTGACTTGCCTCTATTTCATTTAGCATTCTTTCTGAGGCTTCCTCCTTTCCTTTTAATTGGGGATTGTTTCTTTGTCTTCTCATTGTTCATGAAAGTCTTCTTGTTAGCCTCTGTTTCTTAAATTGATGTGTTCTGGTTCCCTGTGATTATGGTGGGAACTTCTGTGGTAGAATACCTGTGAGATTCAGTGGTGTAGTCTCCTTCATGTATCCTGGTGTTCACAGCTTCCCCCTACACTTTCTTGTGAATAGTTGGAGGAGTAAGGCGAATGAATTAAGACAGGAAGAGAGTATTCTATGGTATTTACAATAGCAGCCAGTAGAGAAGAGATAGGAGATCCTTTGGCTATGTATAGTGTTAACCGTGATCTTCCACCCTACTAGCCACGTTTTAGAAAGGATGGAAAGAAGATAAAACTGTTATTGTGGAGGAAAGGAATGTTAGTTGGATCTAGAAAGCTGTGAGGCTGTGGGAGGTCAGATTCTGAGGTAGGGTGGGAATAAAGAATAGTAAATAGGAGTGGTGTGTAAAAGAATAGAGACAACCCCCACAATAATTGAGTTCAGGAAATTGCAAAGTGGGCTGAGATCTGGGTGGGGTGTTCTGTAGTATTTACAATTGAATGAACTAGGTCTTATTTACAGTAATATTATAGCAGTAATCATGTGGCAGAATCTATGAGATCTAGATTACAAGAATAAGGAGTATAGAACCTTGAGAGGTGTACTAATGGAACACAAATGAAGGACAGTCAATTATCCATATACTGTGACTGAGATAACAGGGGGAACCTATCAAATGACAGTATAACCTGCCAAGCAAAGAAGATTATCCAGAAAGAAAAAGAATACCAAAATACTATTAAAATAAAAAATGTCAGAAAAGTTAGAAAAAGATAAAACAAATTTGCAGTAACTTGCAGGCTCAAAAAAAAGGGCAAAAAAGCAGAAGATAGAATGCAGGAGAGATAAATTTGGAGTGGAAGGAATAATACTAGAATGAAGGGAAGAGAAACATAAGGAATTGAGAGATATAAAAATAAAAAGAATTAAAAAATAAAAAGTCACTTAAAAACAAGATAAAATAAAAGAAACAACAACAGCCCCCCAAAACAAACAAACAAACAAACAAACAAACAAACAAACAAACCCTCTTATTGGTTTCTAACTGGCCAAACCAGTTTTTCTGGTCTTGCTGGCTTCAGCAGGCTGAGGGGCTTTTGGAATGCTTTTCACTCTTCCTATTCAGAACTCAGTCAGCCTCTTGCTACTGTCCCCAGGGCTAGCAGGGTGCTCTCCCCAGAGCCAATCCAATACCTTCTTGCAGGATCCTGGGTGTGGGTATGGGCGCTCCCAAGCATGCTCTCCGGAGCTCACTGCTGTCATCTCCCGGGTTTCCAGGCTCCAGGGCCCTGCAGAGAGCCAGCGTCTTTTCTGGATTCATGGTGCAAGCTCCAGGGATTGCAAGGGGTCATACCCTTCCCCCAAATTTCACTGTGGCACGCTCTATGTTCTCGGGAAGCATCCACATCTTTTCCGGATTCACTGTGTAAGCTCCGGGAATCCCGAAGGGGCGTGGGCTCCCCCGAGGTCACCACCACAGGCTCCAGAAACCGGAGAACACCCATGCCCTTTCCTTGTTCAGGGCTGTGGGGTCTGGGTCTTCAGAACCACACTCTCGCCGGGTTGGGGGTTTAGGCGCATGGCCAGGCCACCCTTGGTCGCACAGGCTGGGGCACTCACCCTTCCCAGGGTTATGTGTGGGTGCTCGCAGCCCCTGTGTGACTGTCTCCCAGTCTCACTCCCCTCTCTGTGCTTTCACACAACAAAGCCTCCCCTGATGCTGCTCAATCCTTGTTGTCCAGGGAGGGAGCAATGACTCCGCTCTCCTGTGTGCCCAGAGCACCTGAGGGCTGCAACCTCCCTGGTCCCTGCGCTGATCCCTGTGCCCTTATTATCCTGAAGTAGTCTCCTTACCAACTGGTTTTTCAATGTCTGCTATAATTTTTGATGTCCTGTTTTCATAAATGCTGCGATATCCTAGGCCCCTTGATCTGTTCCTCCTCAGATCCAAGAGTTTCTCTCCCCTGCATAGAGGAAGGGGATTACGCTTCCTCCAACAAAGCCACCATCTTCCAATGATATGCCTCCCAATCTTTAAAGGAATTGAATGTGCATTTTGACTGACACCAGTGGATGAGTCAGAGGAGATTAGAAAGAGCTATTTCTCTCACTCCTTTCTTTCTCTGGATAACTCGAGTCCATCCGGAAAAGCTGGTTTTCTATTTATGAGCCTAGTTTGATTCTGATCCTGGCCTTTGGATTATAGACTCTGTACTGAAAAGCATTCTGAAAGGTCAGCTGACCTACTTACTCTCAGGTGCACAGAGACTGACCAGAGATAAGAGCTCCTTTATTAAAAAATATATTCCTGTATTGAAATGTCTCCTTATATCTAACTTCATAGTTTTGTACTGCTCTTTGTGGAGACAAGAACAGCCAGGTATCATCTGTGGGAGAGTCTTTTGCATGCTTAAAAGATTCTTTATTTTACTTTATTTAGGCTGAAAACTCCAGTCTTAATCTATTTTTACAAGTCTTGTTTTCTTTTGTTGTTTTATGTTTTTTGCCATATTGTGAGTATTGGGGGAAATACTTTATTTGAATTTGCTTATCATTAGCATCATCTGTAGACCTTTATTTTTTATTATTTTTTAAGATTTTTAATTTACTTTTTATTTTTAGAGAAATGGGAAGGCATGATGAGAAACAATGTTCAGTTGCCTCTCACATGCCACCCACCAGGAATCTGGCCCACAACCCAGGAATGTGCCCTGAGTGGGGATCGAACCAGTAGCCCCCTGGTTCACAGCCCAGGACTCAATCCACTGAGCCACACTAGCCAGGGCTAGAGATCTTTCTAAACATATTAAATTGCATGTCTTTCTCCAGACTTCCTGTATAAGAATTATAGCAGCAGGGTGGTTTGTAGCTTGGGCAGGCATTACTATTCTTAAATAGAACAAATACTAGGATCTTTATGAAGCGCATGCCTAGCTCACAGTTTTCCCTTTCCCCAGGAATGGCACCCATTTTTCAGAGGAGGGTCCATGGCATCTAGGTTGGCAGTATCATCATGGATGGACAGACATCGGGTCAAAACAAGGACAAGCAGAGTCTTTTTCCATGAATTTGGAAATAGAATTTAGAGACAAGAGGTTAATATCTGAGGGTGAGCACAGGTATGACACAAACAAAAGTGAGATACTAAATTGTGATATGAAAACAAGTAATAGAGAAAGATGGCCTTCAGACAGGAAGTAGAATGAGGCAGATGCTCTCTGAGAGATTCAGGAGAATAGAACAATGACTCTCTATTTCTGGTTCCAACATCTGCATTACTTCTTAAAATTATTTTTAAAGATTTTATTTATTTATTTTAGAGAAGGAAAGGGAGGGAGAAAGAGAGGGGGAGAAACATCAATATGTGGTTACCTCTTAACCACCCCCTACTGGGGACCTGGCCCATAACCCAGGCATGTGTCCTGACTTGAATCAAACCTACTACCCATTGGATTGCAGGCCAGCACTCAATCCACTGAGCCACACCAGCCAGGGTCAATCTGTGCGTTTCTGCCCTGGAGTTTCACAAGACAGTGTATGGCCTATGAGGTAGATGTTCCTTTTTTTTTGTCTAACCCATCTAAAGCAGATTTTCACTGTAGCCACCAAAAGGGGTCTAACCAAACACAGAACTAACCACTTCACCAGGAGTGTTGACAAGCACAGAGCCATGTCTTCCATCCCTGTTAAGTCACTATGGAAGTCTCTATTTTTCCTTTCTGAGAGGACACATGCCTCCTTGACTTCTAAATAATATTTCATTAATAACATATGACTAGACAATTTTATTTTTTTTATTTTTTAAGTTTTATTTTAATCATTGTTCAAGTACAGTTTTCTCACTTTTACTCCCATTCCAGCCCACCCACCCAACCCTCCCCACTTCCCTCCCATTACCACCCTCCCCCTAGTTTTTGTCCATGTGTCCTTTAAATTTGTTCCTGTAAACCCTTCCCATTCTCCCCCTGAAATTCCCTCTTCTCTCCCCTCTGGTCACTGTCAGCCTGTCCTCTATGTCATTGTCTTTGACTATATTTTGCTTGTTTCTTTGTTTTGTTCTTTAGGTTCCTGTTAAAGGTGAAATCATATAGTATTTGTCTTTCACTGCCTGGCTTGTTTCGCTTAGCATAATGCTTTCCAGCTCCATCCATGCTGTTGCAAAGGGTAGGAGCTCCTTCTTTCTTTCTGCTGCATAGAATTCCATTGTGTAAATGTACCATAGTTTTAGGATCCATTCCTTTACTGATAGGCATCTAAGTTGCTTCCAGCACCTAGCTATTGTAAATTGTGCTGCTATGAACATCGGGGTGCAAAGGTTCTTTTGGATTGGTGTTTTAGTATTCTTAGGATATAGTCCCAGCAGTGGAATTGCTGGGTCAAAAGGCAGATCCATTTTTAACTTTCTGAGGAAGTTCCAAACTGCTTTCCATAGTGGTTGTACCAGTCTGCAATCCCACCAACAGTGCACTAGGGTCCCCTTTTCTCCACAACCTCTCCAACACTTGTTGTTTGTTGCTTTGTTTAGGATGGCCATTCTGACTGGTGTGAAGTGGTATTTCATTGTGGTTTTAATTTCCATCTCTCTGATAGCTAGCGATATTGAACATTGTTTCATGTGTCTTTGGATCTTCTGTATGTCCTCCTTGGAGAAGTGTCTGTTCAAGTCCTTTGCCCCTTTTTTAATTGGGTTACTTGTCTTCTTAGAGTGAAGTCGTGTAAGTTCTTTATATATTTTGGAGATTAAACCCTTGTCTGAGGTATCATTGGCAAATATGTTTTCCCATATAGTTGGTTCTCTTTTCATTTTGATACTGTTTTCTTTAGCTGTGCAAAAGCTTTTTATTTTGATGAGATCCCATTTATGTATTCTTTCCTTTATGTCCCTTGCTCTAGGAGACATGGACTAGACAATTTTAATACAGACCAAACTCTGAATGAGTGCTAAATGATCAGCCATGGAAAATTCTTCCTAATTCTCCTAATAGGAATAAAAAATAAAAACCTCACTATATTTATTAACTAATGTATTCACCCGATAACCTTTAAAACCAACATATTATCGGCCCATTTTATATATGAAGAAATTGAGGCATAGAGAGGGTAAATAACTTTCCTTAGGTCAGAGAGTAGGTAAATGTTGAAGCCAAGATTTGGACCAAGATGTGACTACAGAGTCCAGGATTTCAAACATTTTGTTATACTTGCATTGAAACCAAAACTCAATGGTTGAAAGCAAAGTTCTGGTTGCTACCTGAGAAGTAATGTGTGAATATTACTTCTGTATCAAGGGAGAAGTTTAGTTAAGAATCACTAGTAATCCCTGGTTGGTGTGGCTCAGTGGATTGAGTGCTGGCCTGTCAATCAAAGGGTCATGAATTTGATTCCTAGTAAGGGCACATGCCTAGGTTGCAGGCCAGGTCTCCAGTAGGGGGTGCATGAGAAGGAACCACAAATTGATATTTCCCTCTCCTTCTCCCTCCCTTCTCCTCTGTCTAAAATCAAATAAATAAATCTTTTAAAAAATAATCTGTAATAAGAAGCATATAAGTTAGATTAGAGGATCCTGGTAGTTTTCATAGACGAGTTGGGATGAACTGAGGCCAGAGAAAGAAGAGATGGATGATGTTAGCATATTACTATCCACTATCTCACGTCTATTCATTTAAACAGATCTCTGATTTTATTCTTATATCCATCTCTTCCCCAAGTTGTCCATGTGCTGGGGTGGATGACCTCAAAGATAAGTTTTTATTTGTCTAAGGGGAAACCTTTCTCTCTTGCCACTAATTGGGCATGTGATTCAATTTGGGCCAATGAGATATAAGGAAAAGTTTCCTGGGGAGCTTATGAGACAATCTTATTTGAACTTATGTGAAAAATTTCAAAAAAGTTGCTGCATTGCAAAATCTCACACAATCTTAGCACTATAGAGCAATAAGCATTTACTTAGTTGATTTAGGCCTCTCTAGAAGTAATTAGGATAATTCAGTTCTCTTGATGTTGACTGGGCTCACTAATGAGTTTGGAGATCAGCTAAGCTAGTTTGTGTTCTGCACCAGTCTCCCCTTCCTTTCCAGAACCAGTGAGCTAGCTTATGCATGTTCCTCTCAACAAAATGGCAGAGCAGCAGTTGAAATACACATGCATATCTGAAGTCTGGGCTCCATCACATCTACCAACATCTCATTGACCACATTAAGTCTCATGGCTAAAGTTAGTATCAAGACTGCACTAAGTCACCATGGTAGATCATATGGCAAAACCAACATCAATGGACCAGGAAACCTGTTCCTTCCTGGGAGTGATGGGGTGGGTGGTGAATATTTCTGAGCAATAATCTGATCTAGCACAGGGCCATGCATGGATGTAAGACCCAGAAGGATGGCAGCCCACCTCTCTTTCAGCCTGAAGAGAAAGCCAACACACACAGGGAGAATGGGCTCTAACAGAACCCCAGGAAAATTGGAGCCATGGGATCAAATTAACTTGAAGTTCTAGCTGACATCTGGAATTCCAATGCTGTTGGCCAAGTCTGACATTATTCAAATAAGTTCGAGATAGATTTTCTGTTACTTGTGACTGAAATTCTTCCAATTCAAAACTTTCCTTGGAACATTTAAAAACAAAAGCTGAGAGATGTGACTAAGTATAGTGTACTGGGGAAAAAGCAATGGAAAAAGCCTAGAGAAATAGTTTTCTTTTCCAAATGTTTTGTCCTTAGAAACCAAATCATCCCTTCCTCTTATCAGCTACTCACCTTGTGGCAGATTGTGAGGGGGGTTCCTCCAGCAAAGCCCCTATGGCCACCACAGATAAGAATAAATCTACCAAGACATGATCTGCTTGGGGAGGAAAAATGGCCAATCTCTCAAAGAAGGGCCTTGAGTCTGTTCCTCAAAGGGCTTTTATTGGGTTTAATTTGCATAGGAATACAGGGGGTAAAGCTCATCAATCATTGTCAGGCAGTAATGATCAAACAATAGATAACATACAAAGAACTATGAGGGCTTATTCTGAGTCAGGGTCAGATAGCCAAAAGGCTATAAATCTTTAGGAAACAAAGTCATTTTATCTTGGACCCTTATCATTTAAATTGAGGGCATTCTTTGCAAAGCAGGTTTCACAGGATTTTATGCATTCTTTATTAGGCCTGATTGCCCCAGGGAACTGCCCTTTCCAGCCCAGGGCCAAACCCAACTCTGGCATTGTTTTAGGTTTAAGTCAGGTGGGGGATACTGTCAGCCAAGCGATTAGGAGACTTCTTACAGACAGAATGAGGACTCAGGCTATGTGAAAGCCAAGGGGTGAGGGTCCCTCACCCCCTTTTTCTACAATCCCCCAAGTCCTTCCCCTTCATGACAGAGCCTCTCTTAGGTCATCCCTCCCTTGAAGAATCTTACTCATCCTTGGCTAACCAGTCATCCATCCACCCAGGGCCAAGCAGGGTGAAGTAAAGGGGGCAGAGATGGCCTCCCTGCCAGGAGGATAAGCTTTGTATCCTTAGTGGCTTCTGGTCCCAAGGTCTTTTTACTCAGCCTTAGCCATGGAGGGCTACAGCTTCTGAAACCAGGCAGAGCAGTTCCCAACAAGTTTTCATTTACATTTCCCAAATAACTAATAATGTTGAACATCTCTTCATGTGATTACTTGCTATTTGTGTATACCTTGGTAAAGAGTCTGTTCAAATCATCTGCTCATTTATTTAGTGGAATGTGTAGGGGTTACTTATTGACTTTAGGGAGATTATCTGTATTTTGGATACAAGCCTTTTGTCAGATATATGATTTGCAAATATATTTCTCAGGTTTTGGCTCATCTTTCTATTCTCTCAACAGTGTCTTTTGAAGAGAAAGTGTTATTTTGGTGAAGTTCTATTTATAAATATGGTCATACAGAGTTTTGATTTTCCTTTAGTGCCATATATAAAAAATGCATAACTTAGAAATTTCATAGCCTTAAGTTTTGTATTTAGGTCTAAGATCTATTTGAGTTGAATTTTCTATATGATGCATCTGTGTAGGTCTTTTGTTCTAAAGTGGATCTCTTGAAGGCAGCATATATGTGGGTCATGTTTTCTTATCCATTCCACTATTCTGTGTCTTTTGATTGGGGCATTTAATCCATTTATAATTTAAGGTTATTATTGATAGGTACTTATTAACTGCCATTTTTTCATACCTGTGTTCCTCTCTCTTTCACTGTTTTTCTTCCTGTTCTTAAAGCAAATCCTTTAGCATCTCCTGCAGAGCTGGTCTGGGGGAGGTATATACTCTGAGGATTATTTTGTTAGGGAAGCTCCTTATTTGGCCTTTGGTTTTAATTGAGAGCCTTGCTGGATAAAGTAGTCTTGGTTGCAGGCCTTTGGTTTTCATTACTGGGAATATTTCTCCCCATTCCCTTCTGGTTTGGAGCATTTCCATTGAGAAGCCAGCTGCTAGTCTTATCTAAGCCCCCTTGCATGTTACTTCCTGTTTCTCCCTTGCTGCCTTTAGGATTCTCTCTTTGTCTTGAAATTTTGCCATCTTCATGATGAGGTGTTTTGAAGTGGGCCTCTTTGGGTTCCTCTTGATTGGGACTCTCTGTGCTTCCTGGATTTGTGTGACTTTTTTTTCATCAAATTAGGGATGTTTTCCATCATTACTTTTTCAAACAGGTTTTTTATCTCTTGCTCTTCTTCTGGTATCGCTATTATACAGATATTTTTACGTTTCATGTTGTCCTGCATTTCCCTTAACCCATCATTGTTCTTTCTTTCTGTGCCTCCTTTCCTTTTCTTGCTCTTTCTTGGTGTTTTTTTCTACCTTGTCCTCTAGCTCACTGATCTGATCCTCTGCTTCATCTAGCCTGCTTTTGATCACTTCTACTGTGATCTTTTGTTCAACAATTTTATCCATCATTTCCTCTTGGCCCTTGTTGATAGTTTCTATTTCCTTTTTCATGTTGATGTAGTTTGCAGTGAGTTCATTGTAGTTTCCCTGTAGTTTTTGGTAATTCTCTGTGAGCTCACTGAACTTCCTTATAACCTTTGCTTTGTACTCAGTGTCTGATAGTTGACTTGCCTCTATTTCATTTAGCATTCTTTCTGAGGCTTCCTCTTTTTTTTTTCATTAGGGGATTGTTTCTTTGTCTTCCCACTGTTTGTGAGACTCTTCTTCTTAGCCTCTGCTTCTTAAATTGATCTTTTCTGACCGTGGGTTTATGGTATGAACTTCTATGGTAGAAGACCTGTGAGATTCAGTGGTGCAGTTGCCTTGATCTCCCAAGCTCACTGGTCTTGGTCTGTCTTTTATGTTGGATCTGTGTTTGTCTTTAGGTTTTGATTGTTTTTGAGCCTTTCTTTGGTGGGTCCTTCCCTCCAGCTGGTTAACTGAGGGTCACGCCATCCACTATATCTTGTATTCTGTTGTGCAGGTGTGGGCAGGTTGTGTTGAAGCTGGTTCTATTGTGTGTACGAGGTTTTGAGGTTTCTTTCCCACTCTTGTTCATTTGTTTGTTCTGAGTAATTTGTCCACCATTTAGTTGTATTTCCAGATCTGTCCTGGGTTGAGGTTGGTGTGGCTTCCACTCCCTCCTTCACCTTCTTCTGTTATTCTCTGTTGGTAGTTCCTTTGTTGGTGGGTTTCCTCTTCCAACAGGTATACATGTGTTCATAGCTAACACCTATTATTTTTTTGTGATCAGTTGGAGGGGGAACATAAAATGGTTTAAGACAGCAGGAATGCATTCTATGGAATTTAAAGTACCAACCCATAGAGACAAGATTCAGATCCTTTGGATATCTATAGTGTTAACCATGATATTTTACCCACCTAGCCACTTTTTAGAAATGGCAGAAACAAGATAAAACTCTTATTAGGGGATAGGGTTTTGAATTGTATCTAGAAAGTAGTGAGCTTGTGGGAGGTCAGATTCTGAGGTAAGGTGAGAGTAAAGGATAGAAAATAGGTGTAGTGTGCAAGAGAATAGAGTTAACCACAACAGTAATAAAGTTCAGGAAACAGTGAAGTGAGCTAAGATCCAGGAGGAGTGTTGTGTAGTATTTATAATTGTGTGGAACAGCCATTATTTACAATAGTAATGGAGTAATAATCATATGACAGAATCTATGTGATCTGAATAACAAGAATAGGAAGTACAGAACTTAGAGTATTGTGCTATTGGAGCAGAAATGAAGTGAAAGATGGAAAATTAAAAATACACTATGAAAGAGAGAGCAAGGGAAACCAGTCAAACAATGCAATTTAATAAACCAAGAGAAGACTAAACTGAAAGGAGAGAAATACAATTTTACTAATACAATTTTATTTTACTAGTAAAATAAAAGATGTAAGGATAATGAAAAATAATAATACAAATATGCAATAACTTGCAAGTTCTCTGGAGTAGCAAAGTGAAATTTGTCTCACTGTCTCTGTTGTTGGGATGACCCCTCTTTGGTTCTAACTCTAGTCCTTTCACAGTTCCAGGTTTTATTGTCTCATTTGTTGGAATTGAAAAAAAAACTAGAGGGAAAGAAGAAGAAATAGAAAAGGAAGGAAAGGTAGAAGGAATAAAAAAGAAAGAAGAAAAGAAAGGAAGAAAGAATTAAAAAAAGAGAGCCTCTCCTGGCTTTAAGCCAGTTAAGGCAGTTCTGCTCACCTTCCTGGATGCAGCAGGGTGAGGGGGGATTCATTCAGCTTTTCTCCCTTCCTGAGTTGCACTCTTCACAGTTTCTCAACCTCCAGCCCAGTTCCTCGGTTTGCTGTCAGGTCACTAGTGCCCTTCTGTGCCCAGCCTAGGCCTTCAGCCCACCAGTTGTGCTGTCCTTGTGGTGCATCAATTAGGGGCAACTCATACACCACCTTCTCACTCTTTGCTGTCCTAGATATTAGGGACTCTCAGAGTCCCTTCAAGGTCATTCAGCTCCCCACCCCCCACTGAGTTAAATCTTTCTGGGGATTGCTGACCTAGGCCTTCAGCCCACCAGTTGTGCTGTCCTTGTGGTGCATCAATTAGGGGCAACTCATACACCACCTTCTCACTCTTTGCTGTCCTAGATATTAGGGACTCTCAGAGTCCCTTCAAGGTCGTTCAGCTCCCCACCCCCCACTGAGTTAAATCTTTCTGGGGATTGCTGACTCTCTTAGCCCTGCAACTTTCCTCTATGGGGCATCTCTGCTTTCCTATTAGAGAGCCAGTCAACTCTGTAGGCTGCCACTGTGGGTGAAGTCACACGTTTCCTCTGCTGCTGTCCCCGGGGTACAGTGGTTGGGTGCGAGGTAACTCTGGGCCACAGAGGTCAGGTGTGTGCCATCCCCATGTCTTCCTGCAGGTGTGAGCACTCAGACTCAGCTGCTGGAGCAGGATGGGCAACCACCAGGCCACAGGTTCAGGTGCACATCATCCCTGGGGCTTTGGGTGTGAGCACATGGCCTCCACTGCTACAGCAGGAATATAGTCTCCGTGCCCAGGCTGGGGTAGGGGTGCTGGAAGCGGGGTGTTACTGCAAGAGAATTCTCTGAACAGCCACCAAGTGCCTCTTTTTTCTCTTTTTCTTTTTGAAAAATTCCTCGTATTCGAGCCTACCACTCCAAACAAGCACTTGGCCTCTCACACAGCCCAACTCTCCAGCCAGACTGGGGACTATCCAGTTCAGGGTCTGTCACTGCTCAACTCTTCCCAGCCAGTGTTCACAGTCTCAGTGGGTGCCCACCATCCCTGTCTGCTTGCCACTTAGTCGTTATTCCTCCCTTGTGACTTCAAGCACCCAGGTCCATACTCGTGCTGCTCAAACCTTGTTTGGCAGGGGAGGGAGCCATTGACCTGACTCTTTCCCAAGAATCCTGCAGCAGACCTGGGGGTTCCAGGCCTGAGGCTGCAGCCAACTTGGTCCCCATGCTGGTCCCAGGGACCTTATTGTCCTGTAGCATTCTCCTTACCATCTGATTTTTCAATGTCTTCTACAACTTTTGGTTTCCAATCTTCATATATGTTGGGATACCATTGGCTGTTCACTGTGTTCCTCAGAATATCAGCTAGGTGTTTCACCCATGCACAGGGAGAAGTGGACTTCACTCCTACCTATCTTGCCTCCATCTTTGAATTTTCAATACTCATAATTTATACATTGCTTTAAAAATGTTCTTTTTTTTCTGAAAATGATTCAGATAGTGTTTACCACAAATTTTTCCATTAAACTACAGTAAACATCAGTTTTCCCCATTCATTAACTTATTTTTTATTACCTAAGTTATGCATGTTCACAGAAAAAAAAGTAGTAATTAGAAAGAAATGAAAGGATGGAGAATATGGTGGCTATGTAAGTGGCAGTTGAGCCCACCTGCTTACACACCCAAATGGGACCTTTAGCCAATATTCTAAAAAACAAAGTGAACAGCCAACAGAATCTCAACCAATAAGAAGTTTGGAAGCCAAAGTGTGCAAAGGATGCTTCAAAACAAGCAGTATGGAGCTTTTATAACCTGGTTGTAAGTTCTCAGGGCCTGGCACCAGAGACTGTGGCTGCCATGGACAAAGGAGAGATGGGTCAGTGATAGCACCAAATGGCTCCCTCCCCTCCCAGAACAGGGAAGTTCCAGACCCATGCCAAGAGAGACCTGGATGCATGAAGTTGGTAGGGTGTGGGGAAGGGCAGAAAGTGACACAGCCAGTGGAGCACCCAGTCTGGGGTGTCAGTCATCAGTGGGGACATGGCCAGAGAATTTTGGGAATCCTGGGGACACCTGGAGCTAGGAGAGGAGGTGGGCCATGACCTAGATAAACTCTGGACTTGCCAGAGGATTGGACTGTGTGGAAAGCTGGGTGGTGGCTCTGAGCATCAGCAGTTTTCAAAGATACTTTTTTCAAAAGGGGTACTTAGTTACACTGTTCAGGGACCTTATGCATGCAGCAGTCAGGCCAACAAAGAGGAAGGAGTGGAGGAGGGATTTGCTCCTACTCAGTGCACCTCATAGACTGATCAAAGGGGTGCAAAGGGAGGTGGCTTATGGTGCCAGCTGTGTGCAAACATGCAGAGTGAGGGTGCAGACCTCACAGTGCTCTGAGGACATGGGCTGGAAACTGGGAACCTGTGATTATTATAGCCCAGACTGAATCCCCATCCTTGTGGAACCACAGGAAAGGAAACAACCCAGACCTTATCTGCTTTCAGGAACCAGGAACATCTGTAAAATCGGCTGGGCAGGCCTTTTTTTTTTTCCTCAAGAGTAAAACAGTAAGACCTGGAGGTGAGAGAAAACAAGAGACAGATCCAGAGAGAAGCCAGAAGGTGAATACTAAGAGCTGAGACAAATTTCACTTTGCTCTTCAGCAGAACTTGCACTTTTTCTCTTTCTTCTTTCCATTTATTTAGTTTGTTTTTAGTTTGTTTTGTGTTTTATTCTCCTTTTCATATTGCATTTTAATTTTTCATCTTTCACTTCACTAGTATCCAGATAACTCACCACTCGTGGTCTTTTACTTTTTATTCTTTTTATTCAAATTATATATATATATATATCTTATCATACTATTATTATTCCAAATCACACACAGCACCTTTCTTGGTCTTAATCCATTTCACCATCTTCCTGAGCTTTATTAATGTTGATATAAACTTTATTTTCTCTCATACTATACCAAGTTTCCATCCCTTACTCCCATTATTTCTCCTTCATCTAACCTCACATAAGTGCTCTTCTTTCTTAAGTCAGCTCACATTCTTTTCCCACTCTAGTAAGAGTCTTATTTCTTTTTCACCCTGTATAAACAGTGGCCAGTTGGGTTAATACCACAGTTATTGTTGTACTTCTCCAAAAGAACTCTTTATTTGTTCACTATTTCTTTGTACTTTAAATCCCATAGAATACTCTCCTGCTGTCCTATTCCACTTTGCTTCCCCTCCCCCCAATCAGTTGAGTGAGGAATTTTATTTCATTGCTCTCTCTCTCTCTCTCTCTCTCTCTCTCTCTCTCTCTCTCTCTTTACCCTCTTTCAAGCTGGGCTTTATTCCTTACTCTTATTAGTTTCCTTCCCCATCCTCTCAAAATCATTTTTCTTTACTGTAGACATCTCATGTTCACTTTTCCCTTTTCTACAATGTTCTTATTCTCATTCCACCTTTATAAACTTCATTCAGCTGTCATTGCTATTGGCCCTGCTGTGGTTTGTCTGCAATTTTGCTTCCATTGGTACAGTACCTTTTCAATTTTACTTCAAACCACATAGTATACTCTTCACTTTTCCTACCCCATTGTTTGTATCGCCCTTTCATATTTGACTTACATTTTAAATTTTGTTCTCACCCTTTCTTTGCCTCTGTTCTATCCCAACTCTTACCAATTCTCCCCTCTCTTACCACATATTTCCCCTTCTTTTAGTCATCTCATATTCCTTTTGACATATCTTATAATATCCACAATCTCTCTTTATCTTTATTAATCCTAGTTCAACAGTGTTTGAGATGGCTGATGTGGTAGGGGCGTTCTTTTCACTGGTGTAGGTTTGGTTGCCTGGTAACACTGCTTTGTTAGCCACTACCAGTACAGTAGCATATAAGACAAGGTAGGAGTTGCAAGTACTAGCAAGTTTACTGGAGGGGAGAAGCCACCAACAAAGAAGCAACAAACAGGAAAATCCCAAGTATAACAAGATACCCTACACAAACGGTAGAAAGGGCAACCTTCGAGCTTCCAGACAAGGAGATCAAAGAGACCACACCACTGCATCCCACAGAAACCCAACCATGGAAGTTCATCCCATGAAGACAGCTGGCAAAGTAGAGCACTGGTGATCTCAGAAACAAACAGAGTCACTTAAAATGGGGATACAAAGAAAGAACCTGCAATTGAAAGGAATGGAAGAATACCCAGTAAAAGAGCTGTATTAAATGGAGGCAAGCAAACTATCAGAAACAGAATTCAAAAGAATGGTTATAAGGATGATGAAGGAACTCACAAACAACTATGGGGACTGTTGTAACCACAACAACATGGAAAAGGAAATAGAAACTATAAACAAGAACTAGGAAGAAATGAAGAGTACAATTTCTGAAACAAAAAATACACTTGAAGGAATTGCAAGCAGGCTAGGGGAAGCAGAGGATGAATTAGTGAGCTGGAAGACAAGGTAGAAAGAAATACCCAGGTAGTGGAGCAGCATAAAAAATAAGAGTCAAATAATATTAGGATAGCTTAAGGGAACTGCAGGACAACATGAAATCCAACAACATGCAAATCATAGGAATGCAATAAGGAAAAGAAAAGGAGCAAGGAATAACAACCCTGTTTGACAAAATAATGACAGAGAACTTCCCTAACCTTCAGAGAGGAAAAGCCATGGAAGTTCAGGAAGCACAGAGGGTCCTAATCCAGATGAACCCAAAAAGGCCTACTATAAAACATATCATAATTAAAATGCCAAATTTGATTTTTTAAGATTTATTTATTTATTTTTAGTGAGAGGGGAAAGGAGGGAGAAATAAAAGGAGAAAAACATCAATGTGTGGTTGCTTCTCACATGCCCCCTACTGAGGACTTGGCCCACAACTCAGGCATGTGCCCTGGCTGGGAGTAGAAGCAGTGACCATTTGATTCACAGGCTGTTGCTCAATTCACTGAGCCATACCAGCCTGGGAAAAAGGCTAAATTTTAAAGACGAAAAGAGAACTTTAAAGACAAGAAGGGAGAAATAGAAAGTAACATACAAGGGAGCTTCAATATGCAAGCAGCTGATTTTTCTTTTTTTATTTTATTTTAATCATTGTTCAAGTACAGTTTTCTCCCTTTTACTTCCAATCCAGCCCTCCCCAGAAGTGAATGGTGAGAGATACTGCAAGTAATGAAAACCAAGATTACTCTTTCCAGCAAGGCTCTCAATTAAAATGGAAGGTGAAATAAGGAGTTTTTCAGACAAGAGAAGTCTAAAAGAATGCATCTCCACCAAACCAGCATTGTAAGATATGTTAAAGTTGCTGCTTTAAGAAGATAAAGAAAGAATGAGAGGGAGAGAAGCACAGGTAAAAAGAGGGAAATGACAATGAATAAATACATATAAATAATAACCTTAAATGTAAATGGATTGAATGCTCAGTTCAAAGACATAAGGTAGCTGAATGGATAAGAAAACATAATCCACATATATGCTGTGCACAAGAGACCCACCTCACAACAAAAGAGCTACACAGACTGAAAGTGAAGGGTTAGAAAAAATGTTGCAAGGAAATTGAGAGGAAAAAAAGCTGGGATAGCAATACTTATATCAGACAACATAGACTTCAACACAGAAAGACACTTCATAGTACTCCAGGAAAAAATCCATCAAGAAGTCATAAACATTGTAAACATATATGCACCCAACATAGGAGCACCCAAATGTATAAGGCAAACCTTGAAGGGCTCCATGAAACATATAGACAGCAACATACTTATACTAGGGGATTTTAACATCATACTGTCACAAAGGATAGAATTTCCACATGGAATATCAACAAGGATATTGTGGCACTGACAATGCCCTAGATCAAATGGACATAACTGATACATACATAGAATCTTTCATCTCAAGCAAAATGCACATTCTTTTCAAATGCACATGGAACATTTTCATAGACCACATATAGGATATAAACAAGTCTCAACAAATTCAAGAAAAAATAGAATTACATCAAGAATTTTCTCATACCACAGGGACCTGAAAGTAGAAACCAACCTAAAGGAAAAACTCAAAAACATTCAAATTCATGTATTTGGATAGCATGCTATTAAACAATGAATTGGTTAATAATAAGATCAAGGAATAAATAAAAATTTCTGGAAACAAATGAAAAAGGAGTCACAACAGTCCAAAACTTAGGGGACACAACAAAGGCAGTCCTGTAAGGGAAGTTCATAGCAATACAGGTCTACCTAAAAAAGGTAGAAATATTTCAAATAAACAACCTAACCTTACATCTACAAGAACTGAAGGAACGACTACAACAACAACATAAAAGCCCACAGCAAGTAGAAGGACGGAAATAAACAAGATCAGAACAGAATTCAATGACAGAAACTAAAAGCACAATTCTAAGGATTAATAAATCCAGGAGCTGTTTTTTGAAAAGATGAAATAAACAAGCCTTTAAGTAGACTCATCAAAAAAAAAAAGGAGTGAGGACACAAATAAATAAAATTAGAAATGAAAAGGACAGAAGACAACTGATATCACAGAAATACAAAGGATTGTAAGAAATTACTGTGAACACCTATATGGCAAAATTTTTGGAAATCTGAGTAAAATGTACAAATTTCTAGAAACATATAAATTCCACAACTGAATCAAGAAACTGAAAGTCTGAACAAACCAATAACAGCTGATGAAATAGAAGCAGTATTGAAAAAACCCCCAGCACAAAATATCCCTGGACCACACGACTTCACAGGAGAATTTTACAAAATATTTAAGAAACAAATAATCCCTATCCTCTGCTGAATGTTCTAAAAAATCCAAGATGAAGGAAAACTTCTAAACTCTTTTTATGAAGCCAGCATCATCCTAATCCCAAAACCAAATAAAGAAACAACAAAGAAAGACAACTACATGTCAATATTGCTGATGAAAAAAGACACTAAAATCCTCAACAAAATATTGGCAACCCACATCCACCAATACATGAAAAAGATCATATACTATGATTAAGTGGTATTCATCCCAGGGATGCAAGGATGGTACAATATCCACAAATCAATGAATGTAATACATCACATAAACAAAAGGAAAGACAAAAACCACATGATCATATTAATAGATACAGAGAAAGCATTTGATAAGGTACAGCATCCAATTATGATAACAACACCTAGCAAAGTGAGAGTAGAGGGGAGCACACCTCAATACAATAAAGGCCATATTGAGAAACTTACAGCCAACATCATACTCAGTGGGGAAAAGCAATAACCTTTTCCACCAAGATCAGGAACAGGACAAAGCTGTCTGCTTTCACCACTCCTATTCAACATATTACTGGAAGTCCTAGCCACAGTGATTAGAGAAGAAAAAGAAATAAAAAGGCATCCAAATTGGAAAGGAGGAAGAAAAACTGTCATTATTTGCAGATGATATGATAGTATACATAGAAAACCCTATAGACTCTGTGAAAAAACTACTCAACCTAAGAAGTGAATTTGGCAAAATGGCGGGATACAAACTCAATATTCAGAAATTGAAGGTATTTTTTGTACACCAACAATGAAATATCAGAAACAGAAATCAGGAAAAATCCCATCTGTTATACCAAGAAGAAAAATAAAGTATGTAGGAATAAACCTAACCAAGGAGGTAAAATATCTGTACTCTGAAAACTACACAACACTGAAGAAATAAATCAAGAAAGACACAAACAAATAAAAGCATATATCATGTTCATGGATTGAAAGAATTAACATCATCAAAATGTCCATACTACCTAAAACAATTTATAGATTCAACACAATCCCTATTAATATACCAATGATGCATTTCACAGATATAGAGCAAGCATTTGAAAAATGTGTAAGGAACCATAAAAACCCTGAAAAGCCTCAGCAATTTTGAGATTAAAGAACAAAGTAGGAGGGATCACAATACCTGATATCAAACTGTATTACAAGGCCACTGTAATCAAAACAGTCTGGTACTAACATAAGAGCAGAGACATAGGTCAGCGGAACAGAATAGAGAGCACAGAAATAAACCCATGTTTGTATGGTCAGTTAATATTAAACAAAGAGGGCAGTAGCTGAAAATGGAGTAAAAATAGCCTCTTTAACAAATGGGGTTGTGATATCTGGACAGCTAGCTACATGCAAAATAATGGACCTCGACTACCAACTTGCACCTTACACAAAAATAAAATCAAGATGGATAAAAGACTTAAGTGTAAGTCACGACACCATAAAGGTCCTTGAGTAGACCATAGGCAAGGAAATTTCAGATATTCCACGCAGCAATATTTTCAGTGATATGTCCCCTAGAGCAAGGGACATGAAGGTATAAGTAAATGGGACTTCATCACATTTAAATGCTTCTGCACAACTAAAGAAAACATTAGCAAAATGAAAAGGGAACCAAACATATAGGAAAATGTATTTTCCAATGATTCCTCAGACAAGGGTTTGATCTCCAAATATATATATAAAAAAACTTACATAATTCCATTCCAGGAAGAAAAATAATCCAATTATAAAATGGGTAAGGACTTGAACAGACACTTCTCCACAGAGAATATACAGAGGGCCCAGAGACATATGAAAGGATGCTCAGCATCACTAGCCATCAGAGAGATTCAAATTAAAACCACAATAAGATACCACTTTATTGCATACAGTTGGCCATCATAACAGAATCAACAAACAAGTGCTGGTGAGGCTGTAGAGAAAAGGGAACCCTAGTATACTGTTGTTGGGAATGTAGACTGGTGCAGCCATTTTGGAGAACAGTATGGAATTTCCTAAGAGAACTAAAAATGGAACTGCCTTATGACCTAGAAATTCCACTACTGGGATTATATTATACCCTGAGAACCCTGAAACACCAATTCAAAAGATCCTCTGCACTCCAATGTTCATAGCAGCATTATTAACAATAGCCCACTGCTGGAAACAGTCTGAGTGCCCATCAGTAAATGAACGGATCAAAAAACTGTGGTACACTTACATAATGGAAAAGTACACAGCAGAAAGGAAGAAGGAACTTCTACCCTTCAGGACAACATGGATGGAACTGGAGAGCATTATGCTAAGTGACATAAGCCAGGCAGTGAAAGCCAAATACCATATGACCTCAATTTTACTTAGAACCTATTCAAAAAAACAACAAACCAAGCAAAATATAGTCAGAAACATGGAAATAAAGAACAAACTGAGTAGCCAGAGGGAAGTTGAGGGGGAAATGGGGCAAAGAATGGGAAGGGTCATCAAGGAACATGTATAAAGGACCCATGGACAAAGCCAAAGGGAGGAATGATTGAGTGTGGAAGGTAGGGAGGTGGAGGGTGAAAAGTGGTGGTGGAAAAATAGAGACAAGTGTACATTAACAAAGACTAAGGCAGGGAAGGATTGAATGTATGAGGTGGGGTGGGTAGGGCAGGGGAGATTGATGGAGAGAAAATGGGGACAACTGTAATTGAACAACAATTAAAAAATAAGCAAATAAAAAAACATATTGCATATCCTAACCTTTTATAGGGATCCTTCTAGGATTTTATCAATGTGTGTGTGTGTGTGTGTGTGTGTGTGTATGTGTGTGTGTGTGTGTGTATGTACACATACATCTTCACAAAGTAGATTTCATTATATGTTATCTTTCCTGAAACATAAACTATGCTGTTATTTCTCCCATTTTGAAAACATACTTTCTTGCCTCTTCTTGCAAAAGCTTCTTCCTCTTCCATTGCTTGTTTCAACTATTTTCCTGTTTGTTTATTTGTAGTATTTTGAAATTTGTTTTACAAATTTGTTGAAAGATTTTAGTGATATAGAAAAAACTCCAAACAAATGATGCCAACTAAAAAATATATCCTCTGAAATGATGTTAAATTATGATAAATTTAATTTATTATAATTAAATTATGTAAGGAAAGAGTATTGCAAAGAAAAGCAAAAATCAACAGTCATGATTGTGCTCATGATCTGGATTATGAAGGTTTTCTTCCCCCCTGTGGTGTCATATTCTTCAGTATTTTTCACTTCTACAGTAAGTATATTAGAGTCATAAAAATCCATATAATTTTTAAAAGACTCCACTGTGGATTTTTAAAGATTATGGTAAAGCATAGACAACATAAAATTCACAATTTTAACCATTTAAAAGTGTATAATGCAGTCTCATTAAGTATGTCCACAATGTTGTAAACCATCAAACCCCACACTCTTAAGCACTTAATCTCATTCTCCCTCCACCCAAGCCCTGGCAACCACAAATCTGCTTTTTGCCATTGTTGCTTTACCTGTTCTGGACATTTCATATAAATGGCTTTTTTTTTCCACTCAGGAAAGTATTTTCAGGATATATCCACATTTCAGTGTTTTTTTTTATCGTGGAAAAAATCATGTAACATAAACTTACTCTTTTTACCATTTTTGAGTGAACAATTCAGTGGCATTTAGTACAATCAAATTTTGTACAACTATCACCATTATCTAGTCCAGGAACACTTTCAAAACCCTAAAAGGAGACCCTATATCTATTGAGCAGTCATGTCTTCTTTTCCCTTTGCTCCTGACCCTGGCAAACACTAATCTACTTTCTGTGTCTGTGAATATTCATATTCTGAATGTTTCATATATATGGAATCATACAACATGTAGTCCTTTGTGACTTCCTTCGTTTAGACTAATGCTTTTAAGGTTTATCCATGTTGTGCAGGCAACCATTGCAAAGTCCTGTGTGCTAGGACCCATGCCTGCTTCTGTGGGCCTCTAGGTAAAGCATCTGACTGAGTCATGCTGTCTCCAAAGGCTGACCCTGGAAGTAATCTATGTCCCTTCTTATCAGAATTTATTGACAAACTACCTATGGAGTCAAGCCTGACATAACTGCTAGGGAATGCCAAGGTGAATGGCAGAGTTGAAGGTGGGGAAGGGAGGACCTTTAAGTCCTGCACCCATTAGCTAATGGCTGTGCAGGGGAAGAGCAATCCAAGACATACAACATACTATATGTAACATCACTCTTTATTATGAAAAAAACAACAAAACAAAACCAGCAATTGTGAATGGGGAAAATAAACAAAACAAATGACCCTTCAGATGGTTATGTTACCTGACCTATAAAGTAACTTCAGCCTCTTGGTCAGCCAGGCCACCAGCCCAGTCATGGGTATGGCCTTAGGCTGGAGAAAACACAAAACAGAACTACGGGGATGAAGGCAAAGATGACAACTGAGGGGTCTTTTTAAGATATTTGTTTGAAGGCCTCCTCTGGGATCATGCCCTTCATCTTCAGAGGAAGAGTTGGGATGTCAGAAGAGCCAGTTCCCTCATTGAGTTTCATTCCAGGGCACCAGGTTCCACTTTCTTGGCCTTCCCAAAGGCCCAGAAACACTCATCATAACCCACTTGAGACCCAGACCTCACCTTGAGCATAGTGAAGACCTGAGCAGCTCTGGTGTAGTGCCACTCATTGTCCTGAAGGCACCTGGAGTGGGAGAACAGGTCATCTCCCTTAGTACCACAGGGCAGACACTCAGACCAGGCAATGCCACCACTAAGTCTATGTCGCTATATCTATGCTGGGACAGATGTGCCAGAAAAGAGCACAACGTGTAATGATGAGGAAAGGCCTAGTGAAAACCAAAACCTCTGTCACTAGCATCCATACCCACTAGAATACAAAACAAAACTAGAAGTGTTCAGAAGAACGCAGGAGCTTAATAATGTTGATAAAGAAAGATGGTTGAAAAAATAACAAACGGAAACCTAAAAATGCAAGTTTTCAATTATACTTTATTGCGCTATAGTGCACATAACATAGTGCTTGCCATTTCAAAGTATACAATTCAGTGCTTTTTAGTATATTACACAAATGTGTAACCATTACAAGTACCTAATTCCAAAATATTTTCATCAGCTCAAAAACTCCTTAAGCATGAGAGATCACTCCATATTCCTTCCCTTTCCCTAGACCCTGGCAATTGCAAATTTGTTTTCAGTACCTATGGATTTTCCTATACTGGACATTTCATGTAAATAAAATCATACAATATGTGAGCTTTTGCGGCTGGCTTCTTTCACTTAGTGTAACATTCTCAGGGTTTATCTATGTCATGATGTATGTAAGAACTGTGTTCTATTTATGAATTTATAATATGCTGTTATATGAATGTACCATATTTTTAATCAGTTCATCTGGGTTGTTTCCTAGTGGAAGAAAACTGCGATGAACCTTCCTGTACAAGCTTTTGCTTGAATGTATGTTTTATTTCTCTTGTCATATATTTAGGAGTGGGATTACTAAGAAATATGGTAACTCCATGTTTAACATTTTGTGAAACTTCCAAAAAGTTTTCTGCAGTGGGTGCTTCATTTTGCATTTGTACCAGTAATATATGAAAGTTCTAATATTCCCACATCCTCATCTACACTTACCTTCTATTTCACTTAAAAGCCGTCTTAGTGTATGTGAAGTGGTATCTCATTTTTTATTTGCATTTCTCTAATGATGCTGAATATATTTTCATGTGTTTGTTTTTCAACATATCATCTTTAGAGAAATATCTATTCAAATCATTTTCTCATTTTCAAATTAGGTTGTTGTTTGTCTTTATTGTTGAGTTGTAAATGTCCTCCAGATATTCTGGAAAGTATACCTTACCAGATATGAGATTTGAAAATATTTTCTACCATTGTTTGCTTGTATTTTCACTTTCTTGATAGGGTCTTTGAACACATAAAATATTTTTATTTTGATGAAGTGAAAGTTGTTTGTTTCTTTAGTTGCTTGTAGTTTATGACTCATATTTAAGAAACTGCTGCCTAATTCAAGGTCATGAAGATATACACATATGTTTTTTCTTAAGAGTTTTTATAGCTGTAGATGTTACATTTAAGTATTTGAGCCATTTTAAGTAATATTTAAATAAAATGTTTGGTAATGGTCAAAATTCATTTTTTTGCATGCAGATACAGAGGTGTCCCAGCACAATTTGTTGAAAAGCCTAGGTTTTTTTTTTAATTTAAAAAATTGACACCTAGTTGAAAATCAAATGACTATAAATGCTATGGTTTATTTCTAAACTCTCAATTCCATTGTATTGATCTATATCTCTACCAAAATATTAGTACCATACAATGTATTTTTTCTTTTTTATTGAATTTACTAGATGACAATAGTTAAAAAATTATATAGATTTCATAATGCAGTCTTGATTAAAATAACTTTGCAGTAAGCTTTGAAATTCTTAGGATTGAGAATCATGAGCCCTTCAAATTTATTCTTCCTGTTTGATATTGTTTGTAGTATTCTAAATCCACTGCATTTCCATGTGAATGGATGACCTTATCAATTTCTTGAAAAGAGCCAGCTTAGGATTTTGATTAGAATGGTATTGAATCTTTGGGCCAGTCTGAATAGTATTACCATCTTAACAATATCACATCTTGAAAACCAAAACACAGCATGTCCTTCCACTTTTAGGTGTTCTTTAATTCATTTAAAAAATATCTAGCTGTGGCTGGTGTGGCTCAATGGATTGATTGAGTGCTGGCCTGCAAACCAAAATATCTTCACTTTGATTCCCAGTCAGGGCATATGCCTGAGTTGCAGGCCAGAACCCCAGTTTGGGGTGCACAAGAGGCAACCACATATTGATGTTTCTCTTTTTTTCTCCCTTCCTCCCACTCTCTCTAAAAAGAAATAAAATCTTAAAAAAATTAAAAAAAACTATATTTCAAACACTTTGAAATGTAAGGTTTTTACTACATTAAGTCTTCCTAAGTATTTATTATTTTTATTCTATTATAAATGAAATCATTTCCTTAATCTCATTTTAGGATTGCTCATTGTAGGACAAAGAAATGCAAATGATTTTTCTATATTGATCTTCTTTATCTTTCTGGTATTTTTTCCATTACCATTTAGTCCCTCATAACCCATGCTGCCAGAAATCACCACACTGTTCACCATGCCCACCAGCCCTTTTTCCTTTTTGATCAATCCCTCCACAACCTAACCTCGGCCCCATTAGTTGTCATCCTGCTCTCCATCTATGAGTCTGTCCTCATTTTCCTTGATAGTTCAGTTTGTTCATTAGATTCCACATATGAGTGAAATCATAGGGTACATGTCTTTCTCTAAATGGCTTATTTCACTTAGCATAATGTTCTCCAGGCCCATCCATACTGTCACAAAAGGTAAAATTTTCTTTTTTTATGGCTAAGCAGTATTCCATTGTGTAAATGTCCCACAGTTGATTTATCCACTCATCTACTGATGGACAATTGGGCTGTTTCCATATCTTGGTGATTGTAAATAACACTGCAATGAATACAAGGGTGCTTATATTCTTTTGAAATAGTGTTTTAGGTTCCTTCAGATATATTTCCAGAAGCAGAATAGCTGGGTTGAAAGGCAGATCCATCTTTATTTTTTTGTGGTATCTCCATACTGCTTTCCACAGTGGCTGCACTAGTCTGCATCCCCACCAACAATGCGAAATGGTTCCCCTTTTCCCACAACTTTGCCAGCACTTGTTTTTTGATTTACTGATGATAAACATTCTGAGCAGCGTGAGGTGATATCTCATTGTGGTTTTAATTTGCATTTCTCTGTTGGTTAGTGACACTGAGCATCTTTCCATAGCTCTATTGGCCATCTGTATGTCCTTCTTGGATAATTGTTTATTCAGATTCTTTGTGCATTTTTAATTGGGTTGTTCAGATTTTTTATTGAGTGTTCCAAGTACTTTATAAATTTTGGATATTAGCCTCTTACCAGATGTATTTGTGAATATGTTCTCCCATTCTGTGGGTTGTTTTTGTTGTTGTTGTTGATGATGATAATGATCATTTCCTTTGCTGTGAAAAGATTTTTTGTTTGATGTAGTCCCCTTTATTTTTTCTTTTGTTTCCCTTTCCAGGGAACATATATCAAAAAAAAAAAAAAACATTGCTACAAGCAATATCTGAGATTTGTCTATGTTTTCTTCTAACATTTTGATGGTTTTGGGTCTAATATTTAAGTATTTGAACCATTTTAAATTTATTCTTGTGTGTGGTGTAAAAAGATGTTCTACTTCCATTTTTCTTTGCATATCTGTCCAATTTCCCAAACATCATTTACTGAATAAACTATATTTAGCCGATTATATGTGCTTGCTTCCTCTGTCGAACATTAACTGACTATAACATTTTGGGTTTATTTTTAGGCCCTTCAATTCTGTCACATTGACCTATGTGTCTATTTTCATGCCAGCACCAGGCTGTTTTGATTACTATTGCCATGTTGTACAGTTTGAGAATAGGTAGCGTGATTCCCTCAATTTTTTTCTTCTTTCTCAGGATTGCTGTTACCATGTGGGGTCTTTTGTGGTTGCACATAAAGTTTTGAAATATTTGTTCTAGTTCTGTGAAATGTGTCATTGGAATCTTGATAGGAATTGCATTGAATCTATAGATTGCTTTGTGTAATGGGGACATTTTAATGATGTGAATGCTTGCTATCCATGAACATGGCAGATGCTTCCACTTATTTATATCTTTTTTAACTTCTTTCTTCAATGTCTTATAATTTTCAGAGTACAGGTTTTTATATCCTTGGTTAGGTTTACCCAAGGTATTTCATTCTTTATAAAGCAATTATGTATAAAACTGTTTACTTAATTTCCCTTTCTGTTAGTTCATCATCAACATATAAAAATGAAACTGATTTCTGGATACTAATTTTGTATCCTGAAACTGCTAAAGTCATTCAGCTTTTCTAATATTTTCCAAATGGATTTGTTAGGATTTCCAAGTAAAAGATCATGCCATCTGATTATTACACTGTTAAAAAAAAACTTTACATATATCAATATAAAATTTGGTTATTTTTTCATTGGCCTACTACTTTTGAAAGCAAAACTATCCAAATGCATATTTCTCCAAATTACCTATGTGTTCCCATTATTTAGCCAAACAATCTGTGATCTACCTCCTACCCTCGAGCAAATCCAATACTCACTTCTGAGACCACTGTGGTTTCATGCCAGACTGGATAGAGAAAAGCAGCATCATATCTTGTTGCTCCTGGGAGAGGGTGGTCTCAGAACTGCAGGAGGATGTGAGCACGGGGATGGAGAAAGTCCTCTGAGTCTCCCTGGTGGTAGCATCTCTCACAAACAGCTCATCATTCAAGGTGTACATACTGGAAGGGAAAATGTGTCCACAGACAACAGACTAATAAACAAACCCGAACCCTAAACAATGATCCTACTTCCATCACCACTAAGGATCCAGATCTTCCCTAACGTGACTAAGTTTACCCACTGGATTCCTTACGTGGAAGCTCCACCACTCCCACTAAGCTTACCCTTTGAGAGAAAGTCTACCACTTTCACTAGATTTTTACATATAACCCCCTTCCAATGACTCTGAAAAACAGTCCAAGAACGAGGACAGTCTAAAACCATTTTCAGAGGAACACATAATGTCACAGAAGTCATGTCATTTCACTAAAGTAAAAATGTAGTTAGTGTTGGTATCATGAAGAGAACCCAGTGTTCTAACTCCAGAGCTCACACTCTTAACCCCAATGCTGGACTGTTTCTTGGATCTACCTGTTGACTTTCCACAATAATGAAAAAAAAATCTGCACTGCCACATACCCACACCCTTGACACTGGGCTGTGCTACCAGTTTCTACCATGAGCACAACACTCACCTGGAACTGCTGGCAGGGGTAGCAATGAAGGTTCGGGAGAAGGCACACACACAACCCTGAGACTGTCCTTCCACTTCAACAACACTAACAATTCCACCTCAAGAGTCACAATGCTTCACAAGCTCCCACTGCATTCCTCAGTAAGGGTCGGACTCCACACATGCCCAAGGGGACAACAGTTCACTGGGAGTCAGGGTGACAGGAATGGGGAGGGCAAGGATAGGTGCAATCTTCTCCCACTAACATGGACCCTACTATGCCCTGGGACAACCACTTCACAAGTTCATTCGATTCATTTTTAGCAGCTACCCAAGAGGTGGGCATTATTAGCCCCAGTTTGCAAAAGAGGAAAAAAGAGTTCCGTGTAACTAGCCCAAGGTCTCAGAGTAAGGATCAGGGATGAAAGCCACCAAAACCCACACTTGTATCCCTAAGAGCTCAGCTGTGTGGGGCTGACAGGCATGGGTGCAGGTCAGAGCAGGATGGGTTCGGGGCAGAGTGGAAGCAGGAGAACACAGAGGGAACAGGAAAAAAGGGGAGGGGTCAGGGAAGTCGAGAGAGTTCTGAGAGAGGTCCCAGGCTGCAGGAGGGACAAGTGGGGCATCTGGAGGGGGGGGTCTACACACACTCACCCTCCTTCAACACTCCACTGACCCAGACAAAGATCATGCTTTCCTGAAAGAAAAGAGTGCAGGTGCTCAGTCACCATCTACACCTCCCAACCACCTACATCTTTCTGGGTCAGCCCAAGGGAAGAAGTGGATTCTCACCGACAGGAACCACATGTCCAAGATGAAGGAGCTGAAGTCATTCTGAGTTTTGGGCAACACACAGAGGGAGCACACAACATCACGTTTTGTATGTTTCAGCAGTTGAAAGCGCAGGTCTGTGGGGGAAGGACTGCAAAGGTCAAGGCTGCCACACCCAGGGATCTATGACTGGCCCCTTCATGACCCCTTTGGCTGCCCAATCTTCCCCATCCTACACACACTGGGGTCCTTGAGGTTCTTCATATTCCTGTTATTTTTGAAGTACTCAAACAAGCTGCTTCCTGGAGACACAAAACAAAGAAAAGACCAGGATGTGGTAGTCTGGCCAGTGTGGGTGTTGCTACAAGCTGGCCTGTGTCTGCTTGGGAGACACACAGCCCAGGAGCAGAGTCCAAGCTGTGATACTCACGGATCTGGATCATTCGGGTTGAAGGGAATGGTTAAGGAGAAACAGGCCTCATCGTGATAAGCACCAAGGAGACTCTGTCTGTCTCCAGAGTCATAGATCAAGTAATATCTGTGAGGGGACACTGAAGACAGTATATCTCCATGGTCTGGACCTCAAATGGGACTTGAAGACTCCCATGAGCAGTCTTGTGCTTGTTGGCCCAGTGTGTCCCAGCCATCTCTCATTCCTGGTGGGTCCCAGGGTACTCACTGCTGGAGGAATTGCAGCATCAGGCTCTTCACAACATCAGGTCCTTTATAGCTTTCCTGCAATGAAAGACATTTGAGGCAATGTGGCTGATAAAGCCTCCCTTGCAATAAATACCCCAAATGTTGACCTTTCTCCCTCACTTTGTAAGGCTTTAAGTTGGGCTTGGCAATGTCAGCAGTAATTGGTGGGGTTAAATCCTGGCCATCCTGGAGAAGGGAAGAGGAAGTTGACTGTGTAGACAAAGGAAACTTGTCCTCAATAATTAGGGGAATGGATGGGTTCATGGGATAGTGAAGGACAGAAGTCAGGAATGAAAAGAACTTAGAAATTTAATGGGAAATATTACAGTGGGTATCTGCATCATGAGGTCCTGGAAGTCTCTACTGTTCTATGCAACTTTTGTGTGTGTGTGGCTGTGTATGTGTTTCTGTCTGTGTGTGTCTCTGTTCCTCCCTCTCTTCCTCCCCACCTCCTTCCCTCCCTCCCTTTCTTCTTGTCTCACTCTGTGTCTGTGTACATTTCCACAGAGACCATATTCATATCTTTTACAGAAGTCCATGTACCCCAAAATGCATAAGGATCTGAAGCAAACGTGTAATTTAGGCAAGACTCAAAGTGCTTGAGTGCAGGTGTGCAGGTCGTCATTGTGAGTAGAGATGATGAATTAAGGCACTTACCAAGCGTAACAACTTGGGGAAACATTTCCTGATGGCACTGTCCAAATCCAAAAACAGAAAGAAGTGGTTAAAAGTTTGGGTTGCAATGCTTCCATTTAGTGAAAACACTGATGACATGAACAGAGACAGGTGTTCTCCCCACATAGCGGCCCCCTCGTCGGCCTCTGAACTCAAGGAATCTGGGTCCATTGCCTGCTGAGCACTGGCCATTTGCCATATGGAATCTCAGAAACACAGAGTCTCCTCATCTCTTTCCACACCTTCAGATTTATATTTCCTCCCACCCTCCATCAAGTTTTCCATCCTGCCCTCCCTCTCTCTCAAGCCCTCTGCATCCTGCTAGTTAGCTCCTGTCCAGAGGGCCATGATTCCTTTTTCCAGTGCTTTAAGACACAGCATTTAGACCCAGACTCCAAGGCTTCTTAACCTTCTCTGCATCCCTGTGTTCCTCCTGCTCCCCAGTAAGGGCTCCAGAGAAGCGGTAGGGGGTGGGAGCCCAAAGCTCTGCTACCTCACTGGGGGCCCTGCATCCTACCAGGACCAGGGCCAACCCCATGCATGGTCCAAAATGTTGGGGCAAGGAGGTGAGCAAGGGAGGGATAAGGAAGCAGGAAGGGGAAAGGGGAAGGAAACGAAGATAGAAAAGGAGATCGGGAAGACATAGGGGAGTGGGGAAAAAAGAAAAAGGGGAAAAAGTGAAGGGAAAGATGTGTGGCCCTGAGTGGAGGATGGGGGCCAAATAAGGAGAAAGAAAAAGGGAACAGGACACCCCTACAACAGCCCTTTCCTTCATCTGTTCTTGGATGGCCCTGAGTCTCCAGGTAAGAATGGAAATCATGCACTTGGTGGTCTAAGGGCCATGGGATGCTGGTTGAGGCTTTGTCAACTGTAGGAGCTCAGTCCAAACTGAGAGTTGGAAATGCAGCAGCCATGGGGTCAGGTGACCTCTCCTAGAAGGAGGAAAGGCCAGACCCCAGCTCAGCATGGGCTTGGGGGTCTCTGATCCCCTCTTATGATCACCACCTTCTCTCCTTATGGTTCCTGAGCATCTGTGCCGGTCCTAGTTGGTTCCTTGCCCGAGGAATCCTACCTGTGTGGAGTATCCAGGGCTCCTCTGAAGGACAAGGCAGGTGTGTCATGAGTGGAGTGAGGGGCAGTGCCCCTAATAGGATTGTCTTCTGTCTCCTCAACCCCCTATGCCCTCTGCCTTCCATTGCTGCCTCAGGAGGCCCTTTGCTCACTGGTGCTGGCTCACTTCTGACCCTGACTCAGGAAACCCTGGATTTTCCCAAGGATGCCCCATCCCCTGGCATTGTAGTAAAACAAGGGTTGTCATGATGACAGCCACCCAAGTACTGGGCCCTTGGCATGGGGTGGGAAAGTTGCCATGTCAGCCTGGGATTGGAGGGGACACAGCTTTTGAAGCATGGGAAAGAAGGTTCCTCCCAGAATAGGATAGGGATCCTCTATGTCATCTCAGAAGCAGGAAGGCCTATCTGAGTCTGACTCTGAGGTGGAAGATATTTCCTAGTCCAGGCCACAGTATCTGCCTTGAGCCTCAACACTCAATCCTGGTGACTAGGGGGAGCCCTGCATTCTAGAGCATACCTTTAGGTTGGCAGGCTAGAGAAACGTAGATGGAGAGAAAGAAACCAGACCCCTAGAGAAAACTAGATGCAGAGTCAGGAACCAGACGCCAGACATGGGGAACAGGTGAGCAGGTCAGAGGAAGGATGAGAGACCTTTACACATAGGTAAGGGACACAGAAAAGAGAAGGTGGAGTTTGTGGTTCTCTCAAAGACCCAGGGTGCCAACTTCTGTGACAGGGTTCCCAGGGATCAAAGGTGTCCAGGAGGGCTGACAGGGCTTCACACTGATCTTTTGTAGGTGGATTGGTCTGGGAAGGTGTCACACAAGGGATTCCCTTCCAGCCACAGCTCTTCGAGCTTCAGGCCTTTGATCTTCCCCAACTCCCAGGTGGAGTTAAGTTGCACAATGCGTGGAGGAAATTAAAAAATGGTCCCAGGGAAAGAGGGACATCCAAGCCCCTGAACCCACAGCCCCCTCCTTTACCCACAGGTTCCTGTGTCTGACCACCATCAGCACTCTCATAACCACTACCCACTACCCTCAACCACTCTTTGATCTGTCCCTCTCTCACCTCATTTTTGGACAGGTTCAGGATCCTGATTGTGGGGACCATCTGTGTAATATCAGATAGGCCATCCAGCTGAAACAGTCTGTTGTTGTGCAAGTTCAAGGACAACAGCTTTGGGAAAGAAGAGTTAGAGTGATGGTTACTATCTGGGACTTGGGAGGCAAAACTGCTCTCTGTCCCACCTGTTCCACCCCCAACCATAACACCAGGACTGGACCCATGGCCTCACCTCAGGGAAACTCATTTTGATGATCTGCAGAGTGGCAGTCATGCAGTTTCTGTGATTCAGTATTATATCAATATCATGGTGCACCAAGTCTTCAGGAAATCCAGAGTGGAGAATGAGAAGGTTGAGAGGTGGCCAGGACAAGAACCAAACCTTCCCTCATAACCATCCCTAAGGCTCGCTCCCAAGCAGTAACCTCTGTCCTCACCTGCCCCAAAATTTCTGCTGTCAACCGTACCTGGGTCATAGCATAGACTCTGGAGATCAAGAGCTTTCTGGGAGACATCATATCTTTTGCTCATGGTCAGCTGCACAGAGAGATGGAGACTGAGCTCTGATGTGGTGGTGACAGGGAAATCAGGGTTGTGAGGTCGAACTGCTGGGTCTGGGGCTAACATGTACCCTTGAGACTGTGTTACCTTTAGTTGTGTCGTTTTTTCTGGTGCCAACTTATCCCGCACAGAGTAAGGTACAGCAGAAGTATCTACAAAGATAGGTATCTGCAGGGAGAAGAGGAAGGGTAAGCACTGGGAAATCAAGTTCCAAAGACAAGGACCAGCCCTTCGTGTTTTCCTTTCTCAAACTAAGTACAGACAATGCCCTCAACACACACCTTTTTGTTTTCCTCATCACAAATCTTGTAGCTCTGAACCCTGTGCTGTGTGTAGTGGAACTACAGGGATTCAAGCAATGACAACAGTGTCAGGGGCTCATGGCCACAGCTGAGCTAGGCCTCTCCGCATTCCCTGTGTGCCCCCTCATCTGGCTTCACCATCCTGTCTTACGTCCACTGGAGTGAAGGGGACACTGCAATGGCTCTGGATTGAATTCATTAGCCAGGTCTTGTCACACTTTTTTCCAAAGGGAATCTAAGGGTCAAAAGAAGGGCACAGAGACAGGAGAAACAATGTGGGATAAGGCTGGAGAACAGACCTGACACAGCACTTTTCCAAACTGCTACTCAGCTTTAAAGGGCTCTTAAAGAAGAGATCAGTGGCACGATTTCTTATGTTTCTGCCAAATTGGGGTTCTTACAACCATTACCTCACCATTCAAAGCTCTCCTCCCCATAATCAACTTAAAATGTTAGACATTTTCCTTCTTTTATAAAGTTCCAGGTGATCCTATCTAGGACACTGCTCGACCCTCTGACAAGCTTTCCAGAGACTCAGCGCCCCATCTCCCACACTCAGTGTGAGACACACAGAGACATCCAGTATGAACTTGCTCCATTTCCATGGCAGTAGTTCCACTTTTGCCTTTAGACAGCCTCCTCCATTTTCCTTACAGTCAGCCTGTTTCCTTTTATTGCTTCTCTGAATGTGCCCTTAGATGAGTAAAGAATGTTAAGTCCTAGTAATAAAAAGGGAAGATTGTAAACTGTCCCCAGCAGAGTACTATCTCTACATGAGACCAACAGAGGTTCGCCTGACCTTTCCCTCCAGCACACTCCATACATTATTCCAGGATACTCACTGTGATCTTGAACCAACTAGACTGGGTTCCATCTTGTTTGTCCTCCACCATCTCTCTCTTGAGATGCTTTCTATTGCTCCACAGAGTGACACGGATTTGGCCTTCATTATGCCATTTCACTCTCCACTTGTCGTATCTCATAGAATAGGGAGTACTGTGGAGAAGGAGTGGAGGAGAAGGGTGGCCATAAATGATAAGAAAATCTTCTATACACTCTTCCTTCTCTGACATCAAGACTGCAATTGGTGAATCATGATTTAACCTCTAGCACTCCTCAGTTTGCCAGTGAGATAATAAAAAAAAAACATTGACAGTGAAAGAACTGCATGGTCCCAAGGGCTGCTACATGCAAACCAGGCTGCCTGGTCACTTACTGTCTTACTTGGTACTTCAGGACACCCCTCCTGTCAACATTTCCACCATCCTTCTGGATGTGTGAAGGCTGAAGCTCATATCCACCATGCGGACAATGAGGGTTCCTCTTGCCAAAATCACCTCGAAAGGACTCCAACCTTGCTTTCTTCCTTGGAGTGGTCTACCAGTATCATTGTCTTCTGAAACAAGGAAAACAAGTGCAAGTTTGGAGACATGCCTCTTCCTGCTTGCCATGTACCATTTCTTAGGCTATCAGCATAGTAGGGCAAAGTTCCAATCTTCCCTAAGGGACCAGTCCCTCAAACCCCAGAAAGGAAACTCCTCTGCCTGCTCACATAGGAGAGCCTTTTCTGACAGGTGATGCTAGCCAGGGACAAATCCTGCAGGATGAAGCAGGAAGAGCAGGATGAAGAGGAGGAGGGGAGAGGGGAAGAGGAGGAGGAAACTGTGTTGAAACTTTTTAAAAATGGAGCAGGGTGTATAAAGAACAGAGGTGTATGCCTCCAAGGGTTGCATAGACTGGACACCAGCCATACATCAGAAAGCCATGTGAATCTTGCCTCTCTCAGGGCTCTCTAACTACCTCAGCAATACATGGGAGGCCATCTCTCTCATGCTTCTCAAACTCAATGAGCCACTAAACTGATTCCACTAACACTCAGCAAGCTGTGCTTCCTTTGCTGGTGCAGTACAAGCTTTAGTGTCAGGTGCAACACAGGTAGCAGCCTCCTAAACTGTCCCCCTCCCTCCAACCTCGGTCCGAACAGTACTCTATTTGAAATATCCAGAGAAAGCTTTCTCTTCGTCCAGTCTGAAATGCTTTTGAGACCAGGCAACAACTCTTTCTAATCTCAGCTCTTCTATAACATGGAAACTGGAATGGTGTTTCAAGTACTATTTCCCAATCTCTACAGGTTCCTCCTTTCTCTTTCTGTTATTGATTTCCAATTTGATCCCTTTATGGACAGAGAACATCCTGCATGTAATTTCATTTTTTTTAAAACCATAGAGATTTCTTTAAAGATTTTATTTATTTATTTTTAGAGAGGGAAGGGATGGAGGGAGGGAGGGAGGGAGGGAGGGGGAGAGAGAGAGAGAGAGAGAGAGAGAGAGAGAGAGAGAGAGAGAGAGAGAGAGAGGGAGAGACAAACATCAATGTGCAGTTGCTGGGGGTTCTGGCCTGCAACCCAGGAATGTACCCTGGCTGGGAATCGAACCTGGGACACTTTGGTTCCCAGGCCACACTCAATCCACTGAGCTACGCCAGCCAGGCTGTAATTTCATTTTTTAAACGTGTGGGGGTTTGTTTAGGTGCCCAGGTCATGGCCTGTCTTGATGAATGTTACAGACACACGAAAAACACTGTATGCTGCCGCTGTTGGGTGGAGTGTTCTATTTGTCAGCTGGATCCTGTTAGTTTACTGCATTATTCGAATCTCTTCCATCCTTGTTCATTTTCCCTCTAGCAATTTTGTCTCTTGCTGAGAGTGGCTGCTGAAGACCCCAACTGTCATTTTGGACTTTGCTACTTCTCCTTTCAACACCATCAGTTTTAGCTTTATGTAGTTTTTGGCCATATTGTTAGTAGTGTACATCCTTAGGATCAGGATGTCTCCCTGGTTGAGTCATTCTTTTATCTCCATATCATGCTTCTCATCTCTTAAAATTTTCAGCCCTGACATCTACCCTATGGGAGATTGTAACCACAAGTATGCTCCTAAAGTGTCTTGGTAATGCTGCACTCTGTGCTCTCTCCTAGGAGTTGTGTTGCTGTCCACCCCTCACCTCCACAAACACTCCCAACAATGTATGTTAGTTCTCCACATGGAGGGAGTTGGCTTTTTGTTTCCATCTACATAAACGAGGTAGTCTCGATTCTCTATCCCATATGTGGATTCACTAATGGTATTTTATCTTTACCACATGCACTTGAAACAGTGCACCAGCAAACAACAACACCAGTGCTTTGAGTGGGCAGGAAAATTACAGAAATTAGACTGTTAGAAGCCAGCTTCCTTTGGGGTCTCATATTTAAGGCGCTCTAGGTTTGTGTGTTGCACATTTGTACATCAATTACCCCATGTTTCCTCAGGGCCACTCGTGAGTAAAATTCTGATCATGGCTGATCATTCAGCAATGTGCTGATGACAACCAGGCCTCAGGTTAATGCTTCCAGAGAGTCATTGCTCTCACTGTGTGGCCCACTGTCAGGACAATCTTAAAAGTCACAGGCCTTGAGACCTTCCATGTGTGTGGCACTGGAAGTGAAATTGAACATGGGTAGAGCATTTTACCCATGAATACCACTTGCTTAGTTCCCAAAACTTGGAGGACACTTGAGTGCTCTCTTTCTCTGACACTGCACAACCCAGCAATCAGGACATTCTCTAGGCCCCGCTCCGAAAGTCTATCCAGAATCTAGCCACTTCTCACTACCTCCATTACTACGTGCTCTGCACAAGATACCAACATCTATATGGCATTCCATCTAGTCCTCTGGTTTCATCCCTGCCCCCTCACTGGTGGTTTTCAATCCAACAGCAGAGCACAGGTCTACACACTTCACTCTGCTCAAACATGCAATAAAATCGTTTGAAGCCCACGAGCATGTTAAAAAGTCATGAGTTCGTAACACCAGTAAACAACAATAACCACACCAAAGTGGCACCTTATTTGGAAGTGTTGGTGAATGCCAGGAAATCAAACCATGTCCATGAAAATCAAATACAAGTAAAAAAAAATAAAATATTAAAAGGGAGCAGTAAGGGTAAGGAGTGAACACATGGTTTACAGGAAGAGCTAGAGTAATTTTTGAGAACTGACATTACTTCAGCAATAACGTTGCCGAGGAAAAAGTAAAAAAGTGAGTTTGCTAACAGCTGCAGCACTTTTCAGACCAACCAAGTGATTACAGTGCCTGAACAGGGGCCAAGGCTTCCCTCATCAAGGTGCTTCATATACAAGGCACCTCAGTCATGGCCTTGTTTTGGGAATCTCTCAGGAGAGTGGATTTGTGATAAAAGCCACAGAGGGATACTACCACACACACCCACACACAGACACCCATACACACATACAGACATCCACTTATTGAATATTTGCATCTCAGCACAATCTCTGTTTCACAGTCTTGCTGCCAGAATCAAAAGTGGTAACAGGGCCATTATAAAGCAGCTAGTACCTTCCACTTTGAACGATGCAGCCAACTTTCCTTGTTCCCAAATTACTTATAGGTGAAAATCACCTATTAAGGCTCACCACCATCGTAATAAAGGTATAAAGCATATGCCACACTCCAAAATGTTCCCAATTAATTTCCTCTTTATCTCCCAGGTCTATTTAAACCTTGATCTGCTTTCTGTCACCATATATTACTTTTGTCTGCTCAAGAATTTCATGTGACTAGGACCATGCATTTCATAGGCCTTCGTGTCTAGCTTCTTTAAATCAGCATAATTTCTCAAGCTGCATCCGTGTTCTTGGATTTCTGGCTGCTGAGTGAGATCCCCTTGTATGTATCTGCTCACCTTTGATGTTGCCTTAATGAGGTTTCAGGAAGAAGTGAAAGTAGATCTTTGTGTTCAACAAGCCATCTTTCCTGAATAGTCTTCTACTTGTTTGCAATGGATATGACCTCTTCCTCTGTCACTCCTTTATCTCTCTAGGGAAATATTATCTGAAGACCCTTACCAGCCTTTTCTATCAGTCTATTCCCTCAGTGAAAATCATTTGATTTGTTGAGTTTGCTCTGTCCCTTCCTTGCTTACCCTGGGCTATGACTCTCTCCTGCAGGGGAGGCTTCACTGCCCAGTAGCCCTGGGCTTGTGGGTGGCTTGGGTTTAATCCATCCCTTGGCTCTGGTCTCACCAGTGGATTAGCTTCCACCCTGGCCCTTCCACTGGTGGCCCCTGCTTACCATTGTGTCTTCCCATGTCCTTTCTGTTTTATAGACAGATTATTCTCTCTTCCTTGCATGGGAATTATTCTTTCATGTTTCCTACTACAGTTATTTATTTATTATTAACATATGATATGTATTCATTATTAGAAGTTATTCATTATTCCAAAACCACGAGTATAAAAATTACAAATTTAACACTGTAAAATGTTTGCACTCTCAACCCTTAAATTGTTTTGGCAATATTCAACCTTGTTTACACACTAGAGTAACTTGGGGAGACTGAAATAGCCACTAGCATTTAGCAACACCCATAACAATCAAAGAGAATTGGGGTCAGACCCAGACCACCATATTTTTTAAACCTTTCACGTGACTTCAGTGTGCAACCAATGTTGAAAACCACTGCGGTAAAATACCAACTTTTGGTTTATGCATGCCAGAAGATCCTAGGAATGACTGCCACCTCATTTTGCTGACTGTCCACTCAGTGTTTGAGGTGCTAGTGATTCCAGTAGCTTGGATCAGGGACTGGTAAACTATGGCCTATGGGCCGAACTTAGCCTGTGGCCTGTTTTGTGGAGCCTGTAAGTTGGGCATGTTTTTTTCATATTTGAATTGTTGAAAATCAAAAGAATAATATTTCTTGACACATAAAGGTTCTTTGAAATTCACACATCAGCACCCATACATAAAGGTTTACTGCAACACAGCCATACTGTTTCTATGGTGGCTTTCACCTTACACTAGCAGAGTTGAATGGTGACAACAGAGACCAAACAGCCCGCACAGCCTCAAATATTTATGCTCTGGCCCTTTCCAGAAGAAGTTTCTTCAGCTCTGGTTTAGAGCAAGTGTCCCTAAAGCAAGTGCACAGTACCTTGAGTGAACGGTTGGAGGTCCCTTTAGCGAAGCCCAGGGAAATTTATTACAGTTAATTGTTTCAATGTAGGGTCTTTCCTCAGCAATCTTTCATGGTCAGGGTCAGGGTCAGGTGTGGGAACTGAGTAAGGGACCATCATTAGACATCAAGCTGGCTGAAGTCACCAGATCCAGAATTTCATTTATTTATATTAAGCTCTTCTGTGTTTATTTCAAATAAATATTTATATTGCATTTCTTTTCCACTAATCAGACTTTTGAGACTGCTCAGATTTTTCAAGATCCAAGGTACCCGTTGACCAATAAGCCACCTTCAAAGGTTCCTGTACATCAAAACATGTTACCTGCGAGGTTAAGTGCTTCCACTTAGCCTGTGTCTCTAGGATTCCAATATCTCCACTGAGATAAGGGGACTGTGTCAATGGCAGTATCTACCATCCCATCTCCTCTGTAGCTTACACAAGTCATCCACTTCAGAATACTTCAGAGATGAAGATGTCCTTCCAATATGTTTCTCAATGCTGTCGGGGAAAGGAGTGTCCTCTGAGTCCTTAACAGCAGCTCCTTGGTCCACCAACATGCTGGCCTTAAATGCATTTCAATGCAGATTACTGCAAGTGATAACTTTTGCAGCTGTTTTACCACTGCATGCTTTGGGACGCCAAAGAATCATCCAACATCAACTGGATCTTTTCTATCTTCACATCTTCCTAGGTCAGATAACCTATTTGAAATCCCCATTTCCTCTCGGGCCCTTCAGTTGCAACCCATTTTAAGGTCAAGTACTCTACCTATGACTTTAGAGTTCATTCTAAGTATTTCATAAAAATAAGGCATCTGCCCTGGCTGGTGTGGCTCAGTGGATTGAGTGCCGGTCTGCGAACCAAAGGGCTGCTGGTTCGATTCCCCGGTCGGGACACATGCATGGTTGCTGGCCAGGTGCTCGGATGGGGGGGCGAGCAAGAGGCAACCACACATTGATGTTTCTCTCCCTCTCTTTCTCCCTCCCTTGCCCTCTCTCCAAAGATAAATAAAATCTTTAAAAAAAAATTTAAAGTAAGACATCTTTAATGACATTTATTACATAGCCTACAAAACCTCTGTGAGGGCCTGGAAAGTGGGCTTAGATGCCACACAGCCAGGAGAAGCTCATTCATGCTATGAGACCTCTATATGTACCAGAAACACCACTGCTGTCTGCCTGCTACTTGACATGTATGACAGAGCCTGAATTCCACAAAATCTGCTGTGGTTGTTCCATAAAACACAGACACCTCCTTCATCATACATAGCTGACCACATCATTGACCTATATGTGCCTCCCATGTCATTCAGTTACACCTCCAAGTCTCAGGATGGTATGCTTGATACGTGGAGAACTGTTTGGGGAGCCTGTATGCAAGGGGTTCTAGCACGCACATGCACACACTCACTCAGTGACTCACATAAGTCTCTACTTTTGTTTTAAGCTTTTTGGTCTCCACAGTACAGCAAAGTACATGAGTATTTACAAGCGTTGCAGTACTTTCCAAATTAGCCAATTCACTGTATATTTCACGGAGCCAAATTTGTAAGACTGTAAATGAAACTGTTCACAATGAAAATGTTATTTTTTTATTTGTTGCAATTATTTTGGAAATATTAGTCTTACATCCAAATCGCTATTACCATAGTTTGGTAGATTTTCTTCAGTCTTATACAAAGGCAATTATATTTAGAGTGTTGCTTCTCTTCATATTTACACCATTATTAACTATGTAATTATGTGTGTATTTTTTCTTGCCTTACTGCAATGCCCAGGAGTCTCAGCTTAGATCTTGAACAAAAGCGGTTATTTATGAGTCATTTTTGCCAATTCTGTCTTCAAATGAAGTGCTTTGGATGTTTCACTGTTATGTATGGTGTTCATTATAAATTTTTTACATACCTGTTATCAGTTTTTACAAGTATTTTTGTATTCTTGGTTAGCTGAGTTATTGGTGTTCATGTTTAATTTCCATGGGTTGTTGAATTTTATTGTATGCCTGGTTTTTCTCCAGAATCTTTGTGATAATCACCCTATTCTTAGTCCTTTTTCTTATTAATGTATTAAGTTACATGGTGCACCTCCTAATGTTAAACCAGCATTGCAAATGTAGGATAAACACAACTTTGTCATGCCGTATTATGTGTTTTGCGCCATTGCCGCATTTAGTTTGCTATTGTCTTATTTCTACTTTTCACATTTCTATACCTATTTAAGATGGACCAGTGATTATGTCTTCTCACTGTTTGTCAAGAATATTGCTTCAATATCAAAGGGTTTTTTTCCCTGGAATTCATCCATATAAAATTTCAAATTATGCACCTGTCTTATCTTTTATAGCTTTGCTGTAAGTGCAAGCATGATATGATACCATTTCCACTCACAAGTGGCTGCTGATCTGTGCCTCCTAATTTTCTCAACCCACTATACTAGAGGTTTGTGTTCTTACATTTTGAAAGCACTAACATCTAGCACTTTCTCCAACTCTTTCATATCTGTTATCAATTTCATTGTTTTTTGCTCTTATTTTACATAGGTACAAAGTATTAATGTGCTAGAAGAAGATTAGGTTGAACAAGGTCTACCCTAAAACGTTTTCTAAAACACAGTAGTACCTCAAATAGTCTGTGGGGAAAAAAGTTCCATTCCCATATAAGTTGAGGAAACTAGCTGCTTTAGACTGAATGTTTATGTTTCAACTTCACACCCCTAACTTGATGATACCTGAAGACGCGGCCTTTGGGAAGTGATCAGGTCACGGGGGAAGTGCCCTCACCTATGGGATTATTGTCCTTATAAAAGAGACCCAGAGAGCCCCTTTGGCCTTTCTGCCAGGTGAGGACACAGGGAGAAGACAGCCACTTGTGAACCAGGAAATGGGCTCTCACCAGACACCGACCCTGCCAGTGCCTTGATTTTGGACTTCTCAGTCTCCAGAACTGCTAGAAATAAACTTGTGTTGTTTATAGGCGACCCAGTCCAGGGTGTCCCCTTGTAGGAGCCTGGACCAACTAAAACACTACCCATCCCTTTGAGATTCAAGTTGCATATTAGCATATTACCTTAAGAAACGTTACAGTATGGAAATCCTTTTACCTTCATTTCTGTATGTCCCAGATTCCTTTAATGGAAGATCACATTTTTGTTGTTGCTGTCTATCGGACATATTGTGTCGCTGAACAAACTTGGAAGTGCTGAACTGAGAGAAAAATAAGGTGGATATAATATAATAAAAATAAGAGCAAAAGTAATAATATTCTTTAACCATCCATCAAATAATATGTAAATTGCCCACGATGTAAACACAGTCCTTTATTTCCTGAATTGCGCTGACTCCATAGCATCTACATGATTTTTATGAACAATACCCCTCCTGATTTTACTTAACATGTTTTTCTTAAATGCATTGTCTATTGTTTTCCACATGAAGAAAAGCAGGGAGTTTTCAAGGGGTCTAAGAAGCAATGGTTAGAAAATCAAAACCTAGGAGTGTTTGGTTGGAATGGTTTAAACTCTTTAGGGACCCCAAGCACAGAAAGATTGAGGCATCCCACCCCACATGCAGTTTAAAGAAACTACTGAGTCCTGGCTTGGTGGCTCAGTTGGTCAGAGCGTCCTGCCATACACTGGAGCATGGACTGGTACACCAAGATCGCGGGTTCGATCCCAGTCAGGGCACACACTTAGGCTGTGGGGTTCACTCGCTGGAGTTCGCTCGGGCGGGGGGAGGGGGAGAGGCAACTGATGGATGTTTCTCTCTCATATCGCTGTTTCCCCTCCCTCTCCTCTCCCGCTCTCCCTTCCTCTTTCTCCAAAATCAATAAACATATCCTCAGGTGAGGATTTAAAAAATAATGATACAAAAAGAAACTGCTAAGCACCAAAGAAAATATTATAAATAAATTCTGAAACTTTGCATGATGCTTCTTTCACACTTTTACTGAAAACAATCAAATTCCTTTGAAAATTATTTCTCTCTTTCTCTTTGGTAGCAAATAAGGGACAGACACGGAAATCAGATTTGTAATCCTGTATACAAAGTGGCATCTAAGAGGTCACTGGCGTCCTTAAGAACACATGAACAGAGAAGGGCAGAGCCATCACACAGTACAGACAGTGAATATGGGAGGGTGAAAACAAGAGCAGGACTTTGATGTGGGGACAGGGAGGGGAGGCAAGGCGCGGGTCTTACCCGGTTTCTCGAGCCTGGGCACTGAGAGAAGCCCACAAACCCCTGCCGCGCTGCCCTGTGCCACGGCCAATTCTCTCAGAAAACTTGTGCTAGGGACTCCCAGTCCTCTTACCTAAATGGTGCCCCTCCTACCCAGTACCACCCAGCGCTCACCCAGGCAGGATGTAAATGGGTGGGAAGGTTAGTGTTTGAGCCAGTCTCGTCAAAATTTCCCGAGCCAGGGCACAGACTACAATTTTCACAGTCTTCTGAACCTACAGGTGAGACTCCCCAGAAAGCTAAGCCGAGCTACAGTTTTGGAGTTACCACACACTTCAGTGGCAGACATGGCCACAGGGCGTAACATGGCTGCAAGACCCATGTAGCATGCAGCTGTGGAGCCCTACCTGACTCCCAAGACCTCTCGACAGAGGCTCCAAGATGGAAAGATGCAGGTTTGAAGAGCCCTCAATCTTCCTGTGACTGAGAACTGAGTCTCGCGTGATCACAGTGCTGTACGCGATCATAGCGCGGTACAAGACCGTAGGGATATACATGACCCACAGTGATTGGGTTATACATGACCCACAGTGATTGGGTAGTGGCAGTGCTCACGTAACTGCCAGAGCTTTGCCTGTCCAGTGATAGTAGGAGCCTCGAAACTGCTGGCTTAAGAATCGGCAGCCTGCCGTAGTCTTCAATCTTTACTCCCATAGTCCTCAGTCTTTACATGATCAAGGTGGCTGAACCGGACATGTGATCATAGCGGCATACGTGACCGTAGTATCCACACAACTCTAAGAAGCCATTCATTTATGTAATTTTGTGGGCTGGAGCTTCCACATGCCACTAAGTAGTAAGGGCCACACGACAGGGGGAATACACATGGTGGGCAAGGTTTTTAGGAGTCCACGGTGCTCTAGTGGCTTGAAGAGCTAGATCTACCTCATGACTGTAGTGGCAACAGATCCAGAGAGACCACAGGAACTCAGGTGCAGATGTGACCAGTAGCTCCGGGCCTGCCATGTAACTATAGCACCCACATGATGGCAGCATCCGCGTGACCACAGCTTTAGGAATTCACAATGCTCACAAGCTGGGTACAATGACAGCAGGGTCTCCTGATCTGCGTGTTTCAGGAGACCATCCTCTTCACAACACCCTGCGATCTGAGGTTGCCCATATTCCTGGCTTCCCCAGTGATAGTTGTGCCTCCAAGTGACTTTTCTCAATACACAACTTGGGCTTCACCTGCCCCCACTTCTTCTCTAGTGTGCTAATTTTATGGGTGTTTTCTGATACGTTAAACATAATATGTAAATTAATACGTGGCAACAAAGCAGGTCCTTCCTAAAATCATAGTCGTTGCCTTATTGTAGCAATTACTTCAAAAGACTAAGCTATGGGCAATTAAAATAAGCATTTGTATTGATCATCTTGAAGACAGACTTTAAAAAATTTACTCACTTCCAATTTCAATGGATATCTCTACATGTGGTAAATGTTCCTAACATTCTGATTAGGTACATATCCGCAGTGTTCCATGTTAAACAATGCTCTGATTCAACATTACTTTATGCAAAGAAAACAGCATTCAACCTAAAACGACATTAAAGAAAGAAGACTAAGCTTTGGGTACAGGTAAGTGTTGTTGACTTCATTTCGTGTGAGTCTGAAGAAAACATATTTCTGGGTGCTCTTTTTGATTTATGCTGTTTCAAAGCTCTAAATGTTTTCTTTCAACTTGTTTTCTTTTTTTTTCAAATACTAAGGGTAGAGTTTCCATTTGCTTTGTGTCTGTTTTTCTCCTGTGTTTACATGCCACAGGTCTTGACTTCCAAGGTGTTATTCTTTTCCTTTAGAAGTGTATTTTCCTGTCATAATACTGCCTAGGATCAGCTTTCTCTGGATTCTTGCTCCATCTCCTTCCCCACAAATGTGTTCACTCAATTTGATTTCTGAAACCAGCATTTTTCATTTTGTTGTTCTAGTGGAAACTATATGCTTGCTAGTCTGAAATCCCTAAGGGCTTAGTTCACCACAGCACTCCGATCTGTTGCTGACTTTGTGCAGTTTTTCCTGCTCACCTGTAATTCAGAACTTGGCAACTTTGCCCAATGTTTCAGTTACTTTCAAACACAGTTTTGCAGTTTGATCAAAAAATAATACTGTTTCAGATTAGAGTGGTGGCAGTGACGATGAAAAGAACTGGACATTAAGAGAAATACTTCGGTGAGATGATCAAAGGGAATTGCTTGTGGTCTAATGTAGGAATGAAGATGTGCCCAAATGGTGTTTGGTTAAGGAACTGGATGAAGATTTTACAGAAATGGAAAAAAAGAACTGGGAGATGAATGGCTGGTAATGGCAGAAATAGGCACCCTAGTTGGCTATATTAAGTTTGAAGTACCTAAAAGATAGTTGAGCGGATATATCAAAGAAATAGTCTTTGAATTGAGAAGGAAAAAAAAAGTCCATTTTAGATGTCACGTTCTTTGAGAAACCTTTCCTGAATGCCCACTTCCCATCCCTTTCAGCTTGTTACCCTTGCTACCCACAGCATCCATCATCACTCCTACTGGAGTCTTTATTAAATTTATGTTGCAATTTCCTATTTATTGGTTCAATTTCTCTGTGAGTGTGAGCTGTTTGTGGAATAGAGCTTATGTCCTCATATTTTTCTCAGGCGCTTTCTTGCCTCAATGCTGACAGTCATTTCTTATTTCCATGACAAGGTAGTCAATTCAACTTTTTACATAGCTCCAAGTATTGAAAATCATTTTCCAAATTCAGCCAGATTTGCCTTTGTCTACCTTCTATTCAATTGAGGATATACCTATGAAGCTACAGGCTAGTCATTTACTTGTCTGAACAGCACCTTCAATAATTTGCCTTAGAGCATATGTGACCTTAGGTCTGGATGAGCATACTACTTCTTTAAACCAAGCATGTAATAAAAATCCCAACACTTTTCCACGTGTAATATCTTAAACTATGTCTCCTCACATATGTTTTTTGTAGTGTCTCCCATAGGCAAATGCAGGATTTAATACTTATTCATTAAATTTCATCTTACTAGATTCAGCACTTAACTCCAGAAGTAGAGCTCATTTGGGATCCTGTGTATGTCTCGACTTACACTCTTACCGCCAAGTGCTCAGATGTAGAAGTTGGGAGCAAAGCAAATGTGTCAAAGTTGGGCACACGTCCTTTTACCCAGCTTTAACCAGGAAACAACACTTCCTGGTTAACAGAAAATGTATTTTATGGTGGCATAACACTAAGTGTATTTTTGTCCTAAAGTTTCTGAAAACCATTTTCTAGAGCAATTCACTGGTGACCCTCTCAGTAATGTAGTCAACACCACATCCTTATCCCTCCCCCAATATGCCATGCCATCCAATTTAAGTGATTTTACTGTTTAAAATTTGTATGACTTACCCAGTATTGATTCAAATTGTGTGGCTAATTTTAATGAATTTTTATCTATTTAAGTTATTTTGAAAAGATCACAGTAACTTGGTATCTTAGTGAATATTCTTACGACATATAGTTTTGAATTCCCATCCCCCAGATTTAATCACAAAATGGACTTCTGCAGAAGAACTTACCAATTCTAAAGATGCTCACAATTTAAATTGGCTCACATTCTTTTTGTGAAAAAATGTTGCTCTCTTGGCATGTTCAGAGGAGAGAATTTGCCATTTTTGTGGCTAGTTGACAATCTATTTGTTTGATTGGTGTTCCTCTTTACCCTTTTCTCCAGTACATCAGATGTGTTAAAAACAGGGAAAGTGATAATATAGCACCAAATAATCTTATACCAAAAGGCTTGTGGAATAAAAGTTCATTTGGGTACCATCTAAATCCCCTCTGGGCTATTCATTCAACTAGATATAAACCCACCCAATCATAATTTTACCATTTTATTCAAATCTTAAGGAAAGCCAACTATTAAATGACTTGCCTAAGTGCACATACATCGCCATCTAAATTTATTTACATCTTGATAGGATGAGCATATCAAGGGATACTATAGCCTATTTTCTCCTGTCCCTAATGACTTCATATTGAATTCTCATGGTATTCCCTCAAGGTCACACAGAAACTTGACGGTACTACTGAAACCAGAATCCTGAGATTTCAATTTCCAGGCTATCACTCCTCCTATACTATAGTGATGTTCAAATGCTTGCAGGAGGTGCTTATCATAAAAAAGGGGAGCACTAGAGTAAAACAATAAGCAAGATGAAATGATTTAAAGGTAACGTACCCTCATAACCCATTCCCAGTTATAAATTCTTCCTTCTTCAGCTTTAAGTATATATAGTCAGTCGGATTCTCTATCTTAAAACTGAGCTCAAGTCTGAATATTTGCTTCTACTAAGCAAGATGTAGAAGAAATAAAATTATTACAGCTTTATAATGTGACCTCCCCAGAGGTACACACTGTTTATTTCCCCTCTCACTCTCAAAGTAAAATCATCTTTGGTTGGAAATGATCATTTACATAAAACAATATGTAGAAAACACTTTAATATAATATAAACATTTCCAGAATAGAGACTGACATTGTATCAGTACTTTTAAAACTATATATCATCTAAGATTATTATAGACTGTTTCATTTTCCACTTTGAGCACTATAAAATACAAAAATACACTTCAAATTAGATTTAACAAACAAAGAAGTCAGTCTAAATCTCTTCATAAATTTTTCTTGGAGAAAATCAAGAAACATAAACAAACACACAATAGCAATAAAGTACTGACAACACTAACGCAAACCCAAACAGAAAATGGATTCTGTAATGCCTGGTAATTCTTTCACTTAAAATAGATTATCTACCATGAGTAAATAATTCACTATCACAACAATTGATGAATAGAAATAGAGACAACTTCATTAAGGAAAATTACATTATATGTAAGAAACACATAATTTCTCCTTTTTTTTAAGGAAAATGAGAAAAAGTAACTTGACAAAAAGGCATACTGAATACTTTTACATCACTTGGCTCTTTCTAGAGGTTCAAGTCACTGTCCGCTTAGGAAACTCAAATAACATGAATTTCATGGAAACAAACTATTCAACTTATTTCTTTAATTCAACCTTAACTTAGCAAAGGCAAAAAATTCAAAATCTAAGAGCAGATTCACCCCAAAGAATGACTCTCCTGTCTTTTATTCAACAAGTTTCCTTTTTTCTTATGTTCCTGTGTTCTTACCATCTTATATTCTTCCTTAGAGACTAGAGTTAGACTTGTTTATTCTTTTGGTTTACTTTATTTCCATTAATAAAAGAACAGCAAGCTGTCCTGAACTGACACTGACTGTAACTGCCTCTCTTTTTCGTCATTTAATGTTCTTTTTTCTAAGTCAGTTTTCTTAACTGACTTTTTCATTGCATCTTTGGGTAAACAATATTAAAAGTTTAAATTCCTAGAACAGACTCATCCCAAAGCATTTCCTCTTTTGTTTTTTCTTCATCAGGTTTCCTTTTGTCTTATGTTCTTGTGTTCATATGTTCTTTCGCAACAACTAGGTTTAGGCTTGCTTGTTTCTTCTTTTAATTCAATTTAAATTTTTACACACACACAATAAAAACTTTCCTGAACCGACACTGACTGTATGCACCTCTCTTTTTCTTCACTGAATATTTGTCTAAATCCATATTCTTGTCTTCATGAATCTTTGGGTAAATAAAATTTGAAGATCAAAATCCAAGTATAGATTCATCCCAAAGCATTTCCTCTTCTGTCTTTTCTTGAACAGACTTCTTTTTCTCTTTCCTGTGCTTATGTTCTCCTTTCGTAGAGGTTATACCATGGCTTTTTTTCTTTTTTCGGTGTTTAAGTTTTCCTGAACTGACACTAACTTCATCTCCTCTTTTCTTTTGTCGGATGCTCTTGTCCTTGCCTAGCTCTACATCTCCATCACTCTTTTTTCTTTTATGCTTGGACTGCTCTTTCTCTGCCTTTTCTTTACCTTCCTCCAGGTGCCTTCTTCTCTTCTGATGTCTCCGTTTATGACCTCCTTGAGGGTCACTGGTATTTTTTTCCGAGGAGAGGTGCTTGTAAACTTCTGATTCTGCACTGTATAAGCCAGAGTTATTTTCTTGCTGACTAAGGCTTAGGGGTACTGGTTTTTCTGCAAAATAATCTCTGGTGGGTTGACTGTAGGTCATACAGTCTAATTTCTGTTTGCTGTCATGAGCTGGTAAGCAATGAGGTAACTGATTTTCCACTGCTTGTGAAACATTGTAAAATTCTGGGTAGGTCTGAGAAGTCTCAAATGGGAGTCTTTGCTCGGACATTCTATATCTAGGTCTGGAATCAACCATGTCTCTGTACTTAGGGGTTTCTATAGAGCTATCACTTATCTTTCTGAAACAAGTCTTTGGATGTAGTCCTCTAGCTTTCTGCACTTTGATGTAATCTTCCAGTTCATCTTGGAAAGAGTCATATGTCCTCTTTGAATAAGCTGGTAACCAATAATATAACTGGTTTTCCACTGGTGAAATATTATATGGTCGTTGGTAGGTATGGGAAGACTGAACTGAAAATCTTTGCTCATACATTCTTTGTCTGGGTCCAGAATCAACTTCTCTGTACTCATGTGTTTCCATAGAATTCTCTCTTATCTTTCTGAAACAAGTCTTTGGGTGTAATCCTCTGGCTTTCTGCACTTTGATGTAATCTTCCAGTTCATCTTGGAAAGAGTCGTATGTCTTCTTTGAATAAGCAGGTAAGTAATGAGGTAACTGATTTTTGACTGTTTGTGAAATTTTATATGATTCTGGGTATGTCCGGAAAGTCTCACGTGGGTGTCTTTGTTCATACATTCTACGTCTGGATCGGGAATCAATAACTTTTCTGTACCCACGGGTTTCCAAAGAACTCTCTTCCACCTTTCTGAAACAAGTCTTGGGCTTTGGTTCTCTGACTTTCTGCACCTTGATGTAATCTTCACTTTCATCTTGTATCTTCTTTGAATTCTTCACTAGATTAATAATAATGGATTCTCTGCAAAGAAGACCATAGAAAGTTATTATTACTGGATTATTTTAGCTGAATATTTTCTTTGCTTTCAAAAACAGTAGTCTAAAATACCAAAAAACAACAAAAACCAAAAATTTAAAAACCTACCTCAATATAAAAGCTATAAATCATGACTTATTATGCCAAAAAGAATCAGCAAGGATAGTCAGATACCTCCCAGGTACCTCACAATATTTTGCACATAAAAACTTTTTCAGGCCTAGGAAGATGGGTACAAAGAAGCAGACATATCTGATATTATTATAGTACTTAAAATGTAAGGCAAGTTGGGATGTGTGGGAAAGGACCAATAATATTTAATGTCCTAAAGATGGTCTCATCTGAATGTCATGCTGTTTTAAAAGTTTTGGTACTCAGTTCCTTGTACAGATTTTTTAAATGTGGTGGCTATTTATTCTGGAACATTGAGTTTTTTTAGAAGACTAACTGAAAGTTAATTTGGTGACTCAGACAATTTAGTTCCTAAGTGTTCAGACACTATAGTATAAATCTTTTCTACTAGAATAAAATCAGGTAATACTATGCTTTGACTTTCAAAGCAACAAACTAATATACAATAGCTAAGTGACCCCCTGTCCTGCTACTTGACTTATACAGCCCCCAATTGTCCACGATCCTCTCCTTCTTAAAATAATAGAGTGGAATAAACATTTATTGAGCTCCTACTATGTTCCAGGCCAGGCACCTTACACATATTTTTATATTTCATTATAACCACTTTATATCAGAGCTGTCCAAAGTTATATACTTGATATAGAGATACATCTGGTAATCCAACCCAGGTCTAACAGCAAGACCTTTGTTATTAACCACAATACTTCAGTGGAAGGATGATGACCAGATCACCGAGTCCCTGAAATTAATACAACCTACCAGGGATTATTTGAATGTGTATGGTTAAGCAGAGAATGAGCCTTTAACAATTTCTCCAGAGGAGGAAAATGCTGTCTGGTAAGAAAGAGGGCCAGTTAACCAGCTCTGCCAATATACTATCATGATTAGAGAACTTACTGGGGGATACTAGCATGCAATGTGTTATAAATACCATAAACCATACACAGGATTAACTCATAGGGAAATTATTGCCCAGAAAATTTATAAAATACATGCAAGAGTACTTGACAGAAGCCCTGGTCTTTGGTATCACAGGAGCATTTTGGCAAAAAAAAAAATACTTACTTAATTTGATGTTCACTTCCTTGCATATGGGACCGGAACATTTCTAACGATGTAAATGTGATATTGCAAATATGACAAACATAGGTTCTGGTACTAAATGCTGAAAAAAACAGAGTTAAAGTTAAAAAGGTTAGTATGGATATACTTAGAATCACACAGTTGGACAGAAATTTACTAGATATCATCTACTTACACTTTCCCAATTTAAAGATAAGGCCCAGAGAGGTCAAGTGACTTTATCAAAGTCACAGAGATAGTAATAGGGATATCCTCTCAGAGCCCATGTATCTTAATTTAAAGCCCAGAATTCTTTTTTTTAAAGATTTTATTTATTTATTTACGGAGGGAAGGGAGGGGGGAAGAGAGAGAGAGAGAGAGAGAGAGAGAAACATCAATGTGCGGTTGCTGGGGGTTATGGCCTGCAACCCAGGAATGTACCCTGGCTGGGAATTGAACCTGGGACACTTTGGTTCCCGGCCCGTGCTCAATCCACTGAGCTACGCCAGCCAGGGAGCCCAGAATTCTTTACATGATACCATACTGCTTCTCTAGCCTTGGCTTTTTTCCTAAAAATCTGCTATCTGTCTGCTTATTCTTTCTATGTGGGAATACAGCAGGCACTTTAAATTTAGCATGCCCAATGAACGAACCTTTGCCTCTAAACCCCTCAACCAACCTTTTTGTTTCTTCCTAGTTCTCTTTACACTCAACAAAACCTTAAATATCTCAAAAGATTAAAGACAAAAGCAAATTTTCACACTGTTATCTGAAATCATGTAGTACATTAGTTTACCAAAAGTCATTTCCACAGACAGATTTTAGAAAGGAGAGAGGTTTAATGAGATCCACTATCAGGACAAAAGCTGAAAGCAAAATTCTACAACAAAACTACTAGTTACCACTTTAAAAGAGCCAAGAGCTACAGAATAGGTATATTAGCTACATTCTGCTTCCTAGGTAGAATTGGAAACAGGACAAATTAATTTTTATTTACTTAATCTCATCATCTTTCCACTTCTCTTTGGTCAGAAGAAGCAAATAAATAAATACCCTAAAAAAGAGGTAATAAATTGGTGGTTGCAGATATTTTAGGATCAAGAAAGATCGTCTTTGAAATCAAGTAACAACTCAATTGTTTAAAGGATGTGCAGATAATCATTACAAAGTGTACCGACCTTTCCCAAGCAAAGATTGTTCATGGAAACAGGAGACTACTGTCAAGGGGAAAGAGATGCTGACTTTGAAGAACATGAAAACTCTATGCACTTCTGACATACACGTACTCAATAGTGGGCCCAGAAGAGCTCAGCAGGTTATGCCTAAGTTTGAATGAATAATTCCTTAAAACTATTCTCTCTCACAGTGCTTTGATCCTGTGCTAACAAAGTCATTTTCTGATTATAATTTGGTTTCCCATATTCTTTGATACCAAAAAGAGGATAGCCTGGATATTTTTTAAACCCCGAGAACTGGAAATATGTACAAAGTGGGGCAAAAATAGTTTTACAGTTATTAGTACATGAAACACAGACTTTATTCTTGTATTAATTATTGTATTATTTTCCCCACAAACTCTAAAACTACTTTTGCTCCACCATTTATATATGTCCCCCTGCTGTAAATCAATACCAGAATGACAGTGTGTTAACTTAAGCGGCAATGTTTCTCAGACTTCTCTGATAAGAATCACCTGGAGTGTTAGTTTAAAATACAGATCTCTGGGCCCTTGCCCTGGAGAACATGATTGGCTGCCTCTGGGGCAGGGAATTTGGATTTTAATGATACCCTTGGTTATGGTTATCAGTGAATGTGTGAGAAATGCACCAAGGGAATACTTTCCAGTTCCTTAGTTATTTGTCTGCATCTTCCAAGTCTGTCTGTGGTTTGGTGATCCCCTAATTTGAAGGTGATCAACTTTGAAGATTCTGGACTTGATTTTTAAAATAATTTTTAAAGATTTTATTTATTTATTTTCAGGGGAAGGGAGGGAGAGAAACATCTATGTGTGGCTGCCTCTCATGTGCCCCTTACTGGAGACCTGGTCCATAACCCAGACTTGTGCCCTGACTGGGAATTGAACAGGCGACACCTTGGTTCACAGGCCCACACTCAATCCACTTAGCCACACCAGCCAGGGCAGATTCTGGACTTCTTGCAAAGCTAAGGACTAAATTCAGGACTCTACATGTTCACAACAACACTTTACAGGAAATTATTACTATACGTATTTAACAGGTGTGAAAATTAAGGCTCAGATTTGCTTGGTCGACACCATATACTTTGAGGGCATCTAAGATATGCAAGATAAGCAAAAATCTCAGTTTCCTCTAAATTAGTGTTTCCAAATGTTACTTACACATTAGAACCACATGGAGAACTTTAATACTTTTCATGTTGCAGTCCACATCATATCCATTAAATCAGAAGAGTGGACCCAGGCTTTCTGACTTTTTGAAAGCATTCTAAACCATTTTTCTGTGCAACCATTGTTGAGAATCACTACCCTAGATTATTAAGCCAAAGATATTCACTATAATTATGAACTCATATTTCAGAGGTTTTACATATCTGTTTAGAGCTATAAAGTATATGGTATATAATGTTCTTCTCAGTTCTTCCATTGTTTCTTAAAATTATATCAGAAGATTACCTATATTATTATAGGTAATACAAGAGTTTAGAGGAGCTGCAGGTCACACATGAAATATCCAGAGGCAGTTCTGAAAATGTGGTCTCATTACTATTGACTTAGCCATTGTCTTTTTCACACACCTTATCTTTTTCTAAGCTATTGATATCTCAGAAAATAATATATAAAAATGGTGTAAACCCTTTCTGTGAAGATTTAAAGCCTATTTATTGGTCCCAATATCAAAATTCCTGGTCTAATACTCCTGGCACCTGCCTCCATATGTTTCTTATACTCTCAACTCTCCCCCTCCCCGCAATCTGAATCTTCCCCTTGGCCCCATCCAGCTTTGTTGCCCTCAGCCTTGCTAGGATTCCTTGTTTTTGACTTCACCCCAAAACTCAAGTTTCTTTGCATCTTGTACCTTTCAGAATCTTCCATAACCACTTGTGGGTCCCACATTTCTCCCAATCACAGCTCAATCTTGTAACTCCCTCGATTAAGGTGTTTGTTTTCAAAGCACAGATATGGGAAGTGCTGTTTGTCTTTATAGTCTAACATTGTGGTTCTCAATCTTGGCTCCATATTTCAATTATTTGGGTAGTTAATAAAGAGAAAATAAAATACTAATGTGTAGGTCCCAGGGATTCTAATTTAATTATTTGAGAGATGGCCTGAGCACTGGGATTTGTAAAAGCTCCCTGCATTATTCTAATATGTAGTCAAGGATAAGAACCATAGGTCCAATGTCTTAAACAAAGAAAAATCAGTTGAGAGAAATGTGTAAGCAAAAATACAATTAATATGGGATTAGGTTTGTGAAAAAATGTGTCTAATTTAACTGTTTTTAATATTATGATAGGAAAACAAAACACTTTTTAAAACTAACATTTGTTGAAGACCTATTCTGTGATGGACACCATATATACTGCTTTATTTCATCCTTTTTCAATACTATGAAGAAGCCTTATTTTCATTTTATACCTGTAGAATCTGAGGTTCAACTAGGCAAGTAACTTCGAATATGCCTCTTGATTTATGTTTACCCCTTTACAAGACATTGTTCTCAATAAACAATTACCAAATATGAATTGAGGAAAACTATAGTCATTACCATGTAAAGCACTGAGAAGAATATTGCAGAATAAAATATAATCCTATGTCTGAAGGAGGCTATTTTACTTAAGGAGCTATAGTTAATGCAATTGTCAGTGAACAATAAAGTCCATGAGAAATCAGAGGAAAGGAATAATACCAAGAGCTAGAGCAGTGAGGAAAGTCATGATATATCTTGGAGGACAAGTTTTTGAACTATAAGGAAAGCAGATATGGGCATTCCAGAAGATGAAAGCAGTATCAGGTATGGCAGAGACAGAAATAGGCATGATGTGTTGAATTCAAATAATCTGTTCAATAAACACTGAGGACCAATGTGGCACCAAGCGGCATGCTAGATCCTAAGGGTACGAGATGCATAAAACAGGCAGGTTGTTCACAAATCCAAGTCATAAAGATATGTGAACAGAGGATTTCAATCTCATTTGGTAAAAAGTAAGAAAAGTGTGCTAACATGTATGGCAGCTCAAAGAAGCAGAGTCAGTGAGAACATTACAAGGATCTGAAGAGGGATACTGGAAGAAATGCTTCCTTCGTTAAACTTGGAAGGAAGAAAAAAATTGTTAACTTGATGAAAAGAGTTGATGAAAAGAATTAAGGTAGGCCCTGGCTGGCGTAGCTCAGTGGATTGAGCGCAGGCTGCGAACCAAAGTATCACAGGTTTGATTCCCAGTCAGGGCACACGCCTGGGTTGCAGGCCATGGCCCCCAGCAACCACACATTGATGTTTCTCTCTCTCTCTCTTTCTCCCTCCCTTCACTCTCTAAAAATAAACAAATAAAATCTTTTTAAAAAGTTTAAGAAAGAGTTAAGGCAGAGTAGATAGCATTGAAAAAGCAGATATGGCATATATATGTACACATGGAAAATTACGCAGCCACAAGAAAAGATGAAATACTGCCATTTGCGACAACATGGTTGAATCTTGAGAATATCATGCTAAGCAAAATAAATAAGACAGGAAAAGTAAAAAACCCTATGATTTCACTTGTATGTGAGACATAAAACTGAAAGCTTCAAATGAACAGACAAGGCAAATAAACAAAAACTCATAGACACAGACAACAGTAGCATTGTTATCAGAGGACAGAGGGGTGGGGGAAAATACAGGGTAAAGGGGGTCATATATATGGTGACAGAAGGATATTTGATTTTGGGTGGTGGAAACACAATGTGATACCCAGATGATGTATCATAGATGTACACTTGAAACCAATGTTAACCCAATAAATTTAATTAAAAAGAAAAGAAAAAAAGCACAGAAGTATGTGAAAGAACTTTTTTAAAAATACATATTTTATTTATTTATTTTTAGAGGGAAAGGAAAGGAAGGAGAAAGGGAGGGAGAGTACATCAGTGTGTGGTTGCCTCTAGTGTGCCCCCTACTGGAGATCTGGTCCACAACCCAGACATGTACCCTGGCTGGGAATTGGACTGGTGAACCTTTGGTTTGCAGGCCAGCATCCAATCCATTGAGCCACACCAGCCATGGTTGAAGGAACTTCTTAATAATTTGGAATTATTGTAGAATTAAATATAAGGGGGTGAGATGGGAGAGGCCAAAGGGTGCCAGATTAAAGAGAGATTTGAAAGTTATGATAAAGAACCTAGACTTTTTATTTTGTGCATTAGGAACCTTGAAGCAATTTAAGCATTAAGTGACATGGTCAACTGTGTGTTTTAGAGAAATCACTCCTCTAGCTACAGTATGAAGGATGAGTTTGACAAGAGCAAGCCTGGAAATAAGGAGACCATAGTTATATACTAGACCAGGAAAGAGACTGGAATGGGCTAGAAAGGTCACACAGTAGGGGCAGAGAAGAACAGGGAGATTAGTGAAATACTTAAATATTTAGCATCAGAACTGGCAAAACTTAGTGACTAAGTGAATGTGGGAGATAAGGGGAAAGGAGAAATATTGAGCAATCTAAAATAACTCTCAGCATCTTAGTTTGGCACCTGAGTGGGTGGTGATCCTGTTAACTAAAATTGGAATGTCAGAAGGAAATGTTATTTTAGGAGGTGGGAGAATAAGCAATGATGAGCTTGAGTTTAGATACACAGAATCTGAGATGTCTGTTATATTTCCATGTAAATGTGTCCAACAGGCAGTTAGATATAGGAGTTTGAAAGGTAGAAGATAAGTTAAGAGTTATTTTGGAGAAATCAGAGCATGGGAGTAGTTAAAATAATCAGAGTGGATGAGATCTTCTGAGGACAATGGATGGGTGGGCATTAGAATAGCAACACAATGATAAAACCCTCAAAAGTACCACTCTTTAAGATGATAGAGAAAGAGGGGGGGCATGTAAAGGCCACAAAATAAAGGGCAGAGTTATGAGAATGAACAGGAGAGAGTGATGTCAAAGGGGCTAAGAAATCAGAGATTTTAAAAGAGGAATGATTAGTAAATGGAGTAAAGCTGTACCTTGGATTTAGAAATTTAGATGTCACCATGACTCTGTGAGGAATAGTTTCAGTGGAGTGGTGGAATAGTGTTGTCGAGGGCTAGGGAAATGTATGTCAACAAATGGCAGTGAGTTGAGGAGTAACCAAAGATATACATATTTGAAAAAACAACAAAAACTTGGCTAAGAAGGGAAGGGTAAAGTGTAGCAGTTAAAAGAGATCTCATGGTTAAGGGATAATTTGGTTGAGGCAAGAGACTTGGTAATCCATATTTAATGGCCATTTTTTTTCTTGATGAAATAAGGAATAAGCTTGCCTTACAGGTGTGAGGAGGGGGAGAATAGAACTGTAGAAGGGTATCTTAGAGAGGGGTGTAGATATAAAAATCACTGCTGAGAGAAAAATGAAAGGATTTAAGTAGGACCAAAAGTCCATGCAGGTTGGATACCAAGACTCTGCAGAGGTACCCAATTTACCCTACATAATTTTCTATAACATCACTCAGTATCCTGAATATAAAAGTAGAAAAGGTGGACTGTGCAATTGATCCAGGGCTGAAATCTTACTACTAGGGAATGAGAGAATAACAATGAGGTATAAGTAAAGCCTATCAGAAGGTTGTTATAGCACTGAAGTGTGAGATGATGTAGTGGAAATGTAATGGAAGGGTACAGGGTGGAGAAATAGTTCTAAGAAAACTTGGCAACACTGCCTGATGGACAAGGATATAGGGAATTATGAAGTAAAAAATGCTCTCAAAGATTCTAGTGTAGGTGACAAATAGTGGTACTACTAGTAAAGACAGAAAACTTGGGAAATTCAAGTTGGTTTTAGAGGACATTATTAATTAAATTTTAGATATATTGAGTTACAGGTGAGGATGAGACATCTAAGTGCAATAGTGCTAAGTGCAAAGGTCTAGAGATTAGTAAGGTAAACAAAACAAATACAATAAAAAAATACATACATACTTTAGTTCCATATCGTTATGGTAGCCATTCCTGTGCTAAAAAGATCTGGGCTGGATGAGAGACAGGAGGAAACAGTGAGAATGAAGAAGAAAGAGAGAAAGAGATTAGATACAGTAAAAACATAAACTATAGCAGATGGAAAAGGCTGCAGAGACAGGAAGAAGGGAGAACATGGCTGGAGAGTGAAATAGGTAAGGTGGCACATGTCAAATGGTTTTTGTCTTACCTCTTGCTCACTTGTAATATGGGCTTCTGATGTTACCATTCTTTGAAATTCTCATTGGCTAATTTAAATTCTCCAGCTATTTTTAATCTCCAAAAAGTTACTGTTCTCAAAAATGGAATGTCAAGGCCAGGTTGACAATCTCTTTTTGAGCTCTAGCTTCAGAGGTTCATGTAAAAATGACTTCACTGAATGGATTAAATTATGTTTATGATCAGCATCCTCTCCCCAGCCAGATGAAAAGATCACCCAAATCCTCTTTCTCTTATTCTAATAACCCTGAAACTTCAGAGTACTACCATGATCCTCCCTTTAGAGTGCAAACACTTCTCATAGCTGACTCAGTTTCAACTTTACCTAATGCTACTAAACTAGAAGCCACTTATTTCAGATACCCTCAGCCAAACAATAAAAAAAAAAACCTTGACCAAGTGGAAGTTCGCCATTTCTTCAAACATCTACTACTTTCAGAAGTCCTGTGACTTCTATTTCTACACTTGCCTAAACCAACATTTTTTAAAATCCTGAATAAAAATTCATATATCTGCATAACTTTTGGGGATATGTTGAATCACATTAAGCAGGAAACTTAAGAAGTACAATCACATAGTTGGCACTCAATATATAAAAGTTAAATACTTCACTGACTCATACATTAGACTAATCTCTATTGAAATAGGTATACTCTTGCCAGTTTCTATCTCTAGCACTGGAAATAGAGGAGTTAAATGAAGTTTCTCCCCTCAAAGTCCTTACAGTCTAATGGGAGACAAAGATACATGGAGAGATAATTAGAAATGTAGGTTAAGGAGGCACAGGAGACATGTCTGATGCAAGTAAAAAGGCTTCCAAGGAAGTAGTATGTTAAAGAATGAGTAGAAGTTCGCCAAGAGGGACATGGAGGTGTTCCAGGCAACATGGCAACATGAACAAGGACACAGAGATAAGAAATAGCATAATTATTTCTGGAAACCATAAAGAGTTTGTAGGTTCCAACTTATGTAAATCATGGCAGGGAGTAGCAGAGGGCAAGTCTGGAGAAGGTAGGCAGGGACAAGGTGGTAAAGAGCTATCAAGCTTAAATTTTATCTTTAGAAAATAGAAAAACAATTAAGAATTTTTAAGAAGGGAGGGTAATGATATGGACAGATGTGCACTTTAGGTGAAACATTCTAGTGGTTAAATTGAGGGCAGATTTGTAGAGACAAAACTGATGGCAGAGAGAGCAGTTAGGAGATTGTGGCAATACTGTAGAACAATGCTTCTCAAAATCTACTGAGTACAAATCACCTAGGAGGTCTTGTTAGAATGCATATTTTGATTCAGTAGGTCTGCAGGGAGGCCTGAAATACTTTTTTCTAATAAGCTATCAAATGATACCAATGATGTTGGCCACAAATCATACTTTGAGTAGTAAGGCTCTAGGAAAGATGTTGAGGGTCTGAACTAGTGTGAGAAGAGTAGGCTGGAGATATGGTAAAAGTAATATTTTGGAGGTAAAACAGTCATAGCTTGGTACTTCATTAGATACAGAAAGTGAAGAAGGTGATTTTGGAGAATTCATGGTTAACTTCAGGTTTCTACTTTGAATGATTGTATGGATTTGAAATAGCTATGAGGTATCCAGAGGAAATAATAGCTGCCATTTGGATACATATATGAATCTAAAGCTACACAGAAAGGTCATAAGCATACACATGTGAGATGAAATCAGGGGGTAGATTAGATCACATTTGTATAGTAAGATCAAGAATAGAACCATGGGACTATCTGTATTTAGGTAATTACCATATTTTTCAGACTATAAGATGCACCCCACCCCCAATTTGGGAGGAATAGTGGTTGTTAATGCTGCCGTTGAGTTCTGTTTACATTTACATTAGTGAAATATTACTTTATTTATGTTATTAAATATTTTACCACATTTTTTGCTTCATTTTTCCCCATTTTTCTCCTCTAAAACCTAGGTGCGTCTTATGGTCCAAAAATATGGTAATTTTAAGAAGAGCCCTCAAAGAAAAAAGATAAGACATAGGATCATAGGAGAAGAACCAGAGCATAAGGAGTTACATATGACAAAGAATAGAGCTTCAAGAAGAAGGAAGTAATGCACATTTTCACATGAAGCAGAAAAAGTCTTGTAAGGAAAAAAATTAAAAATAACAGTGAGTGAAGGGAAAGAGGTAGGTGAAAGGAAGAATATGAAAAGGGAATAAAATACACTAGTAGTGAGAAGGTACCTGTGGGGGAAAATGAAAAAAAAGATATGGTTAGAAGAGCAAGTGGATCACTTGGATTAGGATTAGAATCTTTATTGTGCTTGAATTCTTGTCACTCCATCTTAGCACCTTTGTTCATCCTCTCCTTCCCACTCTTAACAATCTAAATCATGTATTTCCTCTAAGAAGATTTTTTTGAACCATGATGTTTTATTCCTCTGGTTACTATAAATATGTACACAGAAATCCATGTCTGTAGCCTCGTGCAATGAAGTATTAATAACCCAAGTAATTTATACATTTGCTCTGGGAAAATGGTATACCCATCTCATTTGTATTCCCAAGAATGACTATGCTATCACCCAAGAGACACTTAACCCATACTTAGTGAATGAATGGTATAAGCACCCAATACTAATTTAAAACATTTCTTTATATATGTATGATATAACAAGGAGCCATGGAAATACCTATATTTGATTCTGTAATTAATAAGGGTGATCTAAAACTTTCTGGTTCTCATGCTCTAAAAAACAATAGACGGAACTAAGTCCTTACTCTAAGTCTTTACTTACCTAAAAATTCTATGATCCCATGAGTACTTACAACATCCTAATCAATAAGAGTAAAATTGTAGGTATATAAGTCAGTATGTATTTTAAAATATAAACTTCCTATGAAAGAGTTTTGTGATATTTTACTGTTTACCATTTGCATCTGATTTTGCTAGAAGAGGTTTCTCTCTTATCTTGTCTACAAACTTCTTTTTAGCTTCATTTCTTTTGTGTTTTTTTCCAACATAATGTTGTTGGGCCATTAACGGACTATTAAAGGAAGCAGGGCAGAGCTTGCAATACTTGGTTGGATTATTCAAATCCAAAGCAGTGTTGGAAGAGGAAGGCATAGTCTTGTCTTTAATCCCACCTGGAGGAGGCTTGACTGCAAGGGGCTTCGGAAAAGTTGACTCTGCAGAAGTAGTAACAGGCACATCTGTTGAAATAGTCATAATGAGAAGTGATTAACATGTGTTCAGCTATTAGAGCTACACTGATTATAAAATATTAGGAAAATTTAGAATTCTTTTAAAACCTACTATCTTTGGACTTTTTCCACACAGCTGTAAGATAAAGGAACTCAGGTTAAAAAGAACTGCTTTCTGTGAGAAAGGAAATTTGAATACAAATCTGTCCTCAAGTTTCTCCAACAAAGATGCAGGAAGGAATGTTTGGCATCAGGAATTCACTAATTATATTAATTAGAAAAATCAATCAAGGCATGAGAGCTGTCTTAGGATGGTTCTTGAAATTACTGAGAGTAAAATAGATGGTACCAAATACTAAGTTGCTGTACTTGAGCAGCACATTAAGTCATCTGTGTAGCCCAGATTTATTGTCTGTATCAAAATAAAATGTATGCAGTTGTTTGAGGCTATGAAATTATATGATTTCACAATTACAGTTATTTCAGAGCTCCTTCATTTAGTCTCCTCCCTGAGCCCAAATTGATGTATTTAAGTGGCTGAAGGTAAGGCTTTACAAGATACTTTCTTTTGTAGGGCAGACTGATTCTGACCCTTTTTAGACTGATAGGCAGAAAAACAAAAATATAAAAATTACAGAGGCTAGAATAAATTTTACAATAATTCTGGTTTTATTTATTAAGACAATATGTTTTAATGCTGGATGAGGCCTATACTATTATTTGGAAATTAATGTTGGTAAAATTTCCATGCCAGGCATGTTATATTCTTTAATTGCTGAAGCTAGCAAAAATGTGGTAAATTATTTATTCCAGAGATTAGTTATCTTATTTTTGTGCTAGCATACAAATTTTTCAAAGTACATGTTAGGTTTTCCATGGTATACTCTGCCACCTCAGGCCAGAAGTGAGATCTTTAGGTCAAATTTCTCATGTACTTCTGGTCCAACATCACTGGAAGGAGGAAAGAGGCAATGCTTTATATTTATAGTTCACTGTATCTTTAGGATCTAGCATAAAACAAGTATTCAATAACTACTGACTGATAATGCTGCCATACTTTTTCTTTTTTATATGACAATTTTTAAAATATTTTATTTATTTATTTTTAGAGGGAAAGGGAGGGAGAAAGAGAGGGAAAGAAACATCAAAGTGTGGTTGCCTCTCATGCACCCCGCACAGGGGACCTGGCCTGCAACCCTGGCATGTGTCCTGACTGGGAATCAAATCAGCAACCCTTTGGTTGATAGGCCTGTGCTTAATCCACTGAGCTACACCAGACAGAGACATACTTTTTCTTTATATTCGTAGGAGAAAGAAATGAGCAATAAGAGTAAAAGGAGATTCCATAACTTACTTATTTTTTGCCTACAGTTATAGCCAGGAAAGGCAGCATCATAACTATATTATGGGGTCTGAACCCACATATAAAACAATGTTCTGGAAAGTACTACAGCAAAACAAGAATGAGATAGATGCTAAGGGGAAGAAGTAAGGAGCTATGGATTGATTAGAAACTGAAGAGCTCAGGCTGCTTATTGTTTATTCTTTATAGTAACATAGAGAATCACTTGCTTTTATTTGGATTTAATAAGCTGAAAAGGAGAAGTCAAAACATTTCTTAAAATTCAGCTAACAATTATAATCTCCACAATAAATGAAAAGAAGACAGAATGAGATTAACTGGGCAGCAGAAGAAGAATCAGTATAAATCAATAGACTTTCTCAGAGTTTAAGTCTCTGAGAAAAAATGGATGACAGAGTTGGGGAAAATGACAGAGAAACCCTGTATTGAAGCTAAAGAAGTAAACATAATCTTACCCATATCTGGCTGAAATCCTGATGGAGATACCTGATCATGTTCCTCCATTAACTGCTTCAATTTTTTAGCATGGACTTTCCCCACATAGTGAGATTGAGCAACAACTGGAGAACTAAAAATCATATTGCAAAGATCACAAAATTTGTTTCTGTCCACTACTTCACTCTTATGCACCTGAAATAAGGACAATATTGTTAGAAAGATACAGTAACTCAAAATTTAGAATTACAACATCAACATAAGGCACTCACCTGAAAATTTCTAACATCCATCTTCATTTTTTTACTAGGCACTTCATTTTGTTCTCCATATATTTGAAAATAAAACCTAACATTTTGAGCATGTTTTTCACTCTGAAAAAAGATATAATATGATTTTGTTTATTCATTAACAGAGGCACCTCAAATTTATACCTCTTTGAATTTGAGGGCATTAGTGAGTTGTAATATATTTGCTGCATACCAAGTTTACGAAAGAGCTATACATGCTTTCAAATCTCTAACTCTCAGTGAAAGTGAAAATAGTGCTATAATTTAGAGGCCAGTAACATTTAGGATCTTATTTTTGACAGGGACTCCTAGTTGTTGTCTAATATCAATTTTCTTCCTCTTCCTTAGTTATACATCTTAGTCAATATAACCAGTTTAAAAACTGCATGTTCCAGCCTCCCTTTCAGCAAGATAGAACCATGTGACTAGATTCTGGCCAGTAAGTTGTAAGTTTTTTGTGGAACTTCTTGGAAGTCTCCTTAACAGGGTGGGTAATGAGCCCATTTTCTAATCTTTCCTCCTACTTCTGGAATTGAGATGTAAAAGTCAGAGCTCCAACAGTCATCTGGGTCTATGGAGGATCTCGAGGACAGAAACTAATTTGTAGGAGCAGAAATACAGAAAATGCCTGGGTCCCTAATGATGCCATGGAACTATAGTATCAGCCCTGCACTACCTATGTCTTAAATTCTCTTTTTGTAAGTAGATTAACCCTTCTAGGTTAAGCACGTTAGAAAAATCTCTGAACAAACATATAACAAAATACATAAGAACCATAAAAATGTTCGTGTAGATAAAAGGGAAACTAACATTCCTGAGCACATACTGTGAGTCAATCACTCTCTCTCTACAGAATTTTAAGTTATAAAATATATTCATCATATAGAAAAGCACAAGAAATAATATAGCTGAAGCCCATACCCATTATCCAGTTTTAACATTTTGCTATGTTTCTTTCAGATCTCCTTTTTAAAAGAGGTAAAATTTTACATATACAGTCCTATCTCCTCATGCCCATAATCCCTTTATCTTTGCTCTCTCACCATAGGTAACCATTATCTTAAAGTTGGTCTGTATAATTTCCTTTCATGCTTTTATTCTTTTACTACATATGCATGTACCCTTAAACAGTTTTATATACTATTGTCATTTAAAAATCTTTATGAATATGGAATAATTCTGTTCATACTTTTTTTCAACTTGCTGTTTATAAACTTAGTATTACACTTCTAATATTTACTCATATTGATCCATATAGCTGTAGTTCATTTGTGTTACAAATGAATATTATGCTATATAATATTCCACTACATATGCCATTGAAAGCAGTTATGTTTTTATTTATTTTGCTATTGCAAGTATTTCTGTACTGAACATATATAAACTTATTTCCTAGTATACATGTCAAAGAGTTCTTTCAAAGTAGATACCTAGAGGAGAAATTCTTAGTTTACAAGGTATAAGGATTTTTCAAGTTTGAATAAGTGTTATAAAATTTCTCTGCAAATATGTTGAAACAGATAGCAACTCCAAATGCAGTGTATATAAGTGTTTCTGTCTTCCTATATACTCCCAAAGTGTTAAGTGCTATTATATATTAATTTTTTGCCAGCATTATGGTTTTGATAAGGTAGCTCATTATCACTTTAACTTTCATATCATGTATGATTACTAGTGAAGTTGGATATCTCATCTATATCCTGTTTATATTACTTTTCCATTTTTCTACTGAGTTTCTTATTCTAATTGATGTACAAGTCCTTTATACACATATATTCTAGACACTAATCCTGTTAGTTATATGAGTTATAAATATGACTGAATATGTGGTTTGTATTTTAACTTTTTAAAAAATATTTTATGTATTTTAACTTTCATGATGCTATTTTTATCATGTAAAATTTCCCTATTGGATATCATGACTTATTTTAAATCTACAATAACAACCTAAAGTTATTGTAGACAAAGGCAAACAGAGAAATACAAAAACAGAATAGAGTCAAACACACACTCATATATATTATATATATATGAAAATTAGTACATGATAGAGGTGTCACTACAAATCAGTGAGGCAAGAATAGATAGTCAAATGAATAGTGCTGGGACACCAGGCTATCTGTATTTGTAAAATGTTGTTACCATTCTCCATATGTGAAAATCAATACCAGATAGATTAAACACTTTAACATAAAAAATAAAATTTTAAGTGTATTAGAAGAAAATATGAGATATCTATATGATAAAAGTACAGAGTGGTTTCTTAAACATGTATAAATAAAACCTCATTAAAATTCAAAACTCCTGCAGAACTGTTTTTTTACATATACAATATACACTATACTGCAATAGTCTAACAGTATTAAACAAGCTGTATACTAAAAGAGAAAAAAAAATCTCCTTTTCAGGATTCATGGAAAGTCATGCAGTTTTGATTTGACAACTTAACAAGCTTAAACACCAAACTACAGGTGGCATTGAAATTTAAATAAAAAATATGCTACATTACATATTAGACTGCTTTATAGCCATTAAAATATTATAAAAGAAGAAAAAGATGTAATGCTAGGACAAAGTGTCCAAAATATGCTCTTAAATGAAAAACAAGTACAAAACAACATATACAATTCTCTTTTACAAAAATATGTGTGTGTTTTCAGAAAGCATACTGGAATCATATAAGCAAAAGAGAAGTTAAATAATACAAATGATAGAATTATGATTGATTTTTACTTTCTTATATTTTGTACATTTTGTTGACTGAGTAGTATCGCATAAGCCCATAAAAACTTATTTTTAAAATTTAAATTCAAATGGTTCCAACTACAATTATTATAGAACCCCTGGATTGTGTGTCACTCTTTACTAACTCTAAATCTTAGAGCTATGGAATCTGAGGATGAGTTAGACAAACTCACATATTGGATTTCATTTAATTTTCACAAGTAGAGTAAGAAAGATTTTACCGCCCCCATTTTGCAGGTTCAAGAAACATGCTCAGAGAGGTAAAGTGACTTGCTCAGGGCTCCACAACAATGGTGGAGTTAAGTCTTGATCCTAAATCCTTTCAATCTACAGCCAACACAATTTACCTATCTGTAATTATACTAACTGAATCCCAATGAAGATAAAAACTTATAGTTGCTAATAAAATTTGCAACTAGGAAAATGAAATAAGGTGTTTTAAAAACTATAGCTGGCATTCTATTTCTTTTTAAAAAATGTACCTAGTATTTTTAGTAACCCAGATACCAGATATGAAAAGGAAATCCAATAGCTCATCATATGATGTAGAAATGGGATGCAACAGCAAATGAAAAAGCACTGGACATGAAATCACAAGAAATAATTTTTAAGTTTAGCCATGACAATGCTAGCTCTGGAGAATCACTATCTCTCTGGGTCTCAGCTCTTTAATCAATAACGCAAAAGAGGGGGATTTGGCTGGGGTTGGGGGGAGCAGTGGGGAGTGGAATGCAGACAACTGTAATTGAAAAATAAAAAAATAAACAAAATAACCCCCAAAAAGTAAGAACATAAAACTTTTACCTCTAGGATTCTATGTTTCTGTACCAAAAACATGTGGCTAAGTCAAGTGCAAGACTGGTTCATTTTGTTTTTTATAGCCTTCAATTACTGTAAAGGAAAACTCTAGAGTTCTATAATAGCTCTTAATTCACATTAACAGTTTTCCTTACATTTACTACAAAGACATGAAGGATATAGTAGTGGTTTGATGAATACAAAGAGATATAAAATGGTGTGAAGAAAATAAGACAATCTTTGTAGTAAAGAAGACTGTTTAAACTCTAATTCCCCAAACTTAAGCTAGTAAGTTATTGTCCCTTTCTGAGCCAGTCTCCTTATGCATCAAAGGGAAATAATATCACCTGCTTCACAGAATCCAAAAAGATAACATAGGAAGTTTACCTGCTACATTTAAAAACATGCTTTAGACTCTGTTCCCATCCTTTTTAACCTACCTCATAATGTGATATCCTTTGTGATTCAAACTGTAGCACTAGTCCGCATGCATTACAAAAGTCTTCTGTAAAAAGTTCAGGCTTTTCCTGTTCATTCCAAGTTGTATCTATGAATAAAATAAAGGAAGGTGAGACTGCATATCCCATTAATGAATATTTAGAGGTATCATTTCCATTCTTCAACTATATATTATTTCATATACCACCTCAAACCTGAGTGCTTGTGGGGCTATGATAATAGCTTTTTCTTATCAAGTATGCAATTTAATATGGGCATCTTAAGTCTTCCTATAATGTCTGATATGGCAAGAGTTATTTATTTAGTATTAGAAATCTAGGCAATACTATTCCAAGTTATGGGGGTACCAGTGACTTCATGAGCTTCTTGGAATGATTTGGGGCACCAATAATGACAGGTAGGACTAAAACATCCAGGCTTGGAATTTTGTGTTTTAAAGCAGACAGTCTGAAGACAGGCATTGTTTTAAGACTGCCACTTATCTGGACCTATTGCTCCAATATTATCTAAAATTCACCTGGGACCACAAACAAACTTTGTCCATGGTGGGCAAACATCCTCCATTGTTGTACAAACACTAGCAAACTTATTTGGTCAAATGAGCCTCACACAGCCTCTAAAAGCTATAAAATAATGTTCATATACTAACATCTAGAAGTTATGATATAGTGTTTCTCACTGTAATAAATAACATATACCAAAACTTCCTACATTTACACTTGAAGTCCACACTTCTATCTAAAGTTCTTGACAGCTATAATGTATTCCATCAAAAATTATTCATTTATCTATTGGGTATAAATCACAAAACATCAAAAACTTGCTTGCTATTTGGTTATTTAAATGATAAAGCTTATACCACATAAAAATGTATGGAAAAATGTCAATGCTATATTACATATATAAAAAGTTACAGAACAATAAATATAATACATTCAATTTCCAGTGTTAAAATATTAAATACATAGTACATATAAAAATATGAAAAAATGATGCCTGGAGTGGGGGGAATGGTGGGGGTAAATGGAGACAACAGTACTTCAACAACAATAAAAAAATAAAAGAGGTTAATTTTGAAAAGCTAGAAAAGGAACAAAGGTAGAAAATTTAACATTGTATTTTCTGTTCAACTGTCTTAATTTTTGTGCAAAGCATGTAGGACTCTCTATTTTAAAAACTTTAAAAACATTTATTTATTTATTTATTTATTTATTTATTTATTTTTAAAGAGAGAGTGAGAAACATAAATGTGTGGTTGCCTCTCCAATATCCCCATATTGGGCACATGACCTGCCCAGCAACCCAGACATGTGCCCCAACCAGGAACTGAACTGGTGACCTTCTTATTCACAGGTCGGTGCTCAATCCACTGAGCCACACCAGCCACAGACATTTTATTTTTATTGTTGTTATTTTTTAATGTGGACACTCTTGTTTTAAAGGTTATGTGAGATACAGTCAACTAAGCTTCAATTTCAGTACTACAGTATAGACTAAGAAAAGGCTTACTTCAAATATTTCAGTGTTCCAGGTACAAAGGGGGAAACATGGCAATGAATAAGTATTTATAAATAGTAACCTTAAATGTAAATGGATGAAATGCTCTAATCAAAACCCATAGGGTAGCTGAATAGATAAGGAAACATGACCCGAACATATGCTGCCTAGAAGATACCCACTTCAAAACAAAAAACTTACATAGACTGATAGTGAAAGGATGAAAAAAAAATATTCCAAGTGAATGGATAGGGAAAAGAAGCTGGGGTAGTAGTACTTATATCAGACAAAACAGACTTCAAAAGAAGACCATAAAAAGAGACTGAGAAGGATACTTAATAACACTCAAGGGAAGAATCCAACAAGAACATAAACACTGTAAACATATATGCATCCAACATAGAAGCGCCAAAATATGTAATGAAAATCTAGGAGGACTTGAAGAAAGAGACAGACAGCAACACAATTAAACCAGGGGATTTTAACACCCGATTGTCAACAATGGATAGATCTTCCAAGCAAAATATCAGCAAGGAAATTGTGGCACTGAACAAAGCCCAAGATCAAATAGACTTAATGGATATACACAGAACCTTTCATCCCAAAGAAGCAAAATAAGCATTCCTTTCAAATGCACAAGGAACATTTTCAAAGATAGGCCACATGATAGAACACTAAAGCAACCCTCAACAAATACAAGAAAATTGAAATTATATTAAACATTTTCTCGGATGACAAGGGCCTGAAACTAGAAACCAAACTCAGGGAGAAAACTCAAAAACAGTCAAATTCATGGAGATTGAATAGCATGCTATTAAACAATGAATGGGTTAATAATGAGATCAAGGAAGAAATAAAAATATTTCTGTAAACAAATGACGATGAATACAAAACAGCCCAAACCTTATGGGACACAGTGAATGCAGTCCTGAGAGGGAAGTTCATAGCAATTCAGGCCTACCTAAAAAAGACAGAAATACTTAAAATAAACAACCTAACCCTAAATCTACAAGAACTGGAAGAACAACAAACAAAGCCCATAGAGAGCAGAAGGAATGAAATAACCAAGATCAGAACAGAGAGGACCCAAATAAATAAAATCAGAAATGAGAGGAGAGATTAAAATTGATCCCACAGAAATACAAAGGATTATTAAGAAATTACTATGAACAACTATATGCCAAGAATATGAAAATTTGGCTGAAATGGACAAATTTCTAGAAAAATATAATCTTCCAAAACTAAATTAAGAAGAAGCAGAAAGCCTGAACACACCAATAACAGCTAGTGAAAGTGAAGTCATAATCAGTAAACTCCCAGCAAGCACAAAAAAGCTCTGGACCAGATGGTTTCAGAGGAGAATTCTACAAAGCATTTAAGGGTGAGCTAACCCCTATCCTTCTCAGACATTACAAAAAATTCAAAAAGAGGGAATACTCCCAAACTCTTTTTATGAGGCCAGCATCACCCTAATCCCAAAACCAGACAAAGAAAAAACAAAGAAAGAAAACTACAGGGTAATATCACTACTGAACATAGACACTAAAATCCTCAATCAAGTGTTGGCCAACTGCATCCAAAAATACATTAAAAAGATCACACATTGTGATCTAGTGGGATTCACTCAAGGGATGCAAGAATGGTACAATATTCACAAATCAATAAATGTAATACATCATGTAAACAAAAGGAAAGACAAAAATCACATGATCATATCAACAGAGGCAGAAAAAGCATTTGATAAAGTACAGCATCATTTATGAAAAAATACTCAGCAAAGTCAGAGTACATGGAGCATAGCTCAACATAATAAAGGCCAAACATAAGAAATCTATAGCCAACATTATACTCAATGGGCAAAAACCTAAAAGCTTTCCCACTAAGAACAGGAACAAGACAATGGTGTCCACTTTCAACACTTTTGTTCAACATAGTAATGGAAGTTCTAGCCAGTGATCAGAGAAAAAAAAGAAATAAAAGGCATCAAAATTGGAAAGGAGGAAGTAAAACTGTCATTGTTTGCTGATGATGTGATAGTATACATAGAAAACCATATAGACTTCACCAAAAACTATGCAATGAATTAAGTGACTGGCAAAACAGCAATATACAAAGTCAATATTCAAAAATTGAAGGCATTTTTGTACACTAACAATGAAATATCAGAAAAGAAATTTTCTCAGCAATTTTGAGAAAGAAGAACAAAGTAGGAGGGATCACAATACCTGATATCAAACTATATTACAAGGCCACAGTAATCAAAGCAGTCTAGTACTGGCATAGAACAGACACATAGACAAACAGAACAGAATAGATAGCCCAGAAATGGAACTAGGTCTCTATGGTCAATTAATATTCAATAAAGGGGGCAGAAGTATAAAATGGAGTAAAAACAGCCTCTTCAACAAATGGTGCTGGGGGATCTGGACAGCTTCCTGCAAAAAAATGAAACTTGATCACCAATTTACACCATACAGAAAAATAAATTCAAGGTGGATAAAAGACTTAAAATATAAGTCATGATACCATAAAAGTCATAGAGAACAGAGGCAGGAAAATCTCAGATATTCTACACAGCAATATTTTCACCAATATGTCCCCTAGAGCAGGGACATAAAGGAAATAAACAAATGGGACCTCATTAAATTAAAATGCTTCTGCACAGCTAAAGAAAACATCAGCAAAATGAACAGAGAACCACCTATATGGGAAAACATTTGCCAGTGATACCTTGGACAAGGGTTTAATCTCCAAAATATATAAAGAACTCACATGAGTCCACTCAAGGAAGACAGAAAACCCAATTAAATAATGGGCAAAAGACCTGAGCAGGCACTTCTCCAAGAAGGACATACAGAGGGCCCAGAGACATATGAAAGGATGCTCAGCTTCATCAAACATCAGAGAGATGCAAATTAAAACCACAATGAGATACGACTTCACACTGGTAAGAATAGCCATCATAAACAAATCAATAAACAACAAGTGCTGGCGAGGGTGTAGAGAAAAGAGAACCCTTGTGCACTGTTGATAGTAATGCAGATTGGTACAGCCACTGTGGAAAATAGTATGGAATTTCCTCAGAATATTGAAAATGTAACTGGCTTTTGACCCAGCAATTCCACTGCTGGGATTATACCCTAAGAAGACTAAAACACTAATTCAAAAGAACCTATGCACTCCAATGTTCATAGTAGCACAATTTACAATAGCCAAGCGTTAGAAACAACCTAAACACCCATCATTAAATGAGTGGACCTAAAAACTGGTACATTTAGCCAAAGGAATACTATGCAGCAGAAAGAAAGAGGAGCTCCTATCCTTCTCGAGCACATGGATGGATCTGGGGAACATTATGCTAAGTGAAATAAGTCAGGCAGTGAAGGACAAATACCATATGATCTCCCATATAAGTGGAACCTAATCAACAAAACAAACAAGTAAGGAAAATATAACCAGAGACATTGAAATAAAGAACAAACTGACAGTAACCAGAGGGGAGGAGTGAGGGGATAATGGGTAAAAAGAGGAAGGGTTGTCAAGGAACATGTACAAAGGACACATGAACAAAGCCAAAGGGGTTAGGATCAAGGGTGGGAGGTGGGGATGGGGGTCCTGGAGGGGAGTGGTGGGTGGAAAATGGAGACAACTGTACTTGAACAAAAATAAAAAAAATACTAAAATACATAAATAAATATTTTAGAAATTACCCCAAAATAGTCATTTTATAAAGTATTTAATGGTGATTTCATTACTAAAGGTGTCAATGGGACTGAAAATATTTAAAAATATTTCATCTCAACCCAATAAATGTAGTCAGTGAGTTAGTATTGAAATTTTGAGGTAATTATACAATGCAAGTCAAAATGTAAAATATATTATGTATAATAAATTAATCCAAGTTGTACAGTACTTGAGAAATTTTATTATATTTTACTGATTTTTAAAGAGAGAGGGAGGAAGGGAGAGAAAGAAACATCAATCTATTGTTCCACTTATTTATGCATTCACTGATTGATTTTTCTATGTACTCTAACTGGGAATGGAACCCCCAACTTTAGCATATTGGGACAACACTCTAACCAACTGGGTGAAAAATTTTCTACCCACCCAGGGAAAAAAATGTTTCTTATTGATAAGTAAAGATTTGTGCTCACCTTTCCCCCCCAAAAAATAAAAATTTCAGTATTTAAGAATACTTAGTAACATCTCAGAAATGACTTGATGAACAGTTAAAATTTTACCCTTATAATATAGATTATCTCCTCTGAATTACATTTTAAATTGGTTTAAAATATATGAATGATTCATCCAACTTTGACTGTAATATCAGCAAGGTACGAACTGTGTTTCAGGACTTTCCTTGCTTCAGAATCAGCTACTATATGCAATCTGAACATAGAAGTACGATCTTGAACTTACTACTAAAAACTTTAATAATAAGTAAATATTATCATTTGGTGGCAATATAACTTACTAGAGGGGCAAGTTTCTTTTAAGAAGACAACAGAAAACTAACAATATAGACGTTCATGAATTCTTAAAATTTAACACTCATTTATTTAATATATCAGCCTACAATTCCAGATTTCCTCATTTACAATAATCAAAGTTTGAAACTGACACTCGAGTTGGGAAATACCAAGGCTAAGTATTTTAACCCAACCTTTCATTGCTGGTATGCCAGGTCATTTCCACGAAGCCCATGACGTTTCTGGCGTCTCCATAATTTTTCATTTAAAATGGTATTGCCCCAACTTATTGCCTTTTACTAATTTCTCCAAACAAGTTCCTGGTGTCTTTTTCTTTATTAAATGACATAATATTCCAGGATCAAAATAACAGCCATTCTTCTCCCCCACAAATCAGGTTTATGTTAAATCTAGCTTATAATGTTATTTCATATCCATCTCTACCTTTTCATTTCCTATAACACTACCTTAGTTCAGGCCCTCCATGCCTTTAGGCATCATTTAGCTTTACTGATATTTTACTGAGGTGAGTTTAAATGTAGCAAAGTTCATACAACATGATGAAGTGGGATTTATTCCAGGGATGCAAAGTTGGTACAATATCTGCAAATCAATAAACATGATAAATCACATAAACAAAACAAAGAATAAAAACTACATGGTCATATCAACAGATGCAGAAAAGGCATCTGATAAAAATCTAGCAGTCATTTGTGATAAAAAAAAAGCTCTTGGCAAAGTGGGAATAGAGGGAACATACCTCAACATAAACAGGCCATATATTACAAAACCATAGCCAACATCATACTCAATGGGCAAAAACTAAAAAGCATTCCCTTTAAGATCAGGAACAACACAGGAATGTCCACTTTCACCACTTTTATTCGACATAGTACTGGAAGTCCTGGCCACAGCAATTAGACAAGAAGAAATAAAAGTCATCCAGAGTGAAAAGGAGGAAGTAAAACTGTCATCTGTAGTTTACATGATATTGTACCCAGAAAACCCTAAATCTCCATCAAAAAGCTACTAGATCTAAAACAAACAAGCAAGCAATATGTAACCAGAGACACCGAAATACAGAACAAACTGAGAGTAACCAGAGGGGAGAGGGATAATGGGGGGAAATAGGGGATGGGTTGTCAAGGAACATATATAAAGGACACATGAACAAAGCTAAAGGGGGTAGGGCTGAGGATGGAAGGTAGGGATGGGTAGGGTCAGGGGGGAGTGGTGGAGGAAAAATGGAGATAGCTGTACTTGAACAACAATAAAAAAATAAAGTGAAAAAAGGTAAAAAAAGCTACTAGATCTAATAAATGGATTCAGCAAAGTTTAAGGTGAAAAATTAATATCCAGAAATGAGTGGAATTTCCTTTTTTCCTTTTGCTCTTTATCCTCTCCCAAAGATATGTTATTGATTTTACAGAGAGAGGAAGGAGAAAAGTGAGAGTGGGAGGGAGGGAGAGGGAGAGAGAGAGAAGGGAGGGGGGACATGTGTGAAACTGGAACATTCATCAGTTGCCTCTTGTACATGTTCTGACCAGAAATTGAACCCTGTAACCTAGATGTGTGCCTAGACTGGGAATCAAACCCACAAACTTTTGGTGTACAGAATGACACTCTAACCAACTGAGCAACCCAGCCAGTAATTGGTGGCATTTCTGTATACCAATAATGAACTATCAGAAAGAGAAACTAATAAACAAACCTATTTATTACTGCAACAACAACAAAATAGTAATAAGATACCTAGGAATAAATTTAACCAAGGAGGTAAAAGACCTGTACTTGGAAAACTATAGGACACGGAAGAAAAAAAACTGAGAAAAACACAAATAAGTAGAAGAATATACTGTGTTCATGGACTGGAAGAATTAACATCATTGAAATGTCCATACTACCCAAAGCAATCTATGGATTCAATGCAATTCCTCAGCATAGATGGAACTGGAGAATATGATGCTAAGTGAAATAAGCCAGTATTTGAAAGACAAACACCATATGATCTCACCTATAAGAGGAATCTAATGAACAAAATAAATTAATGAACAAAACAGAACCACAGGCATGGAAACACAGAAAAGAAAGTGACCAGAGGGGAGGGAGGAGGAGGATAATGGTGGAAAGTAGCGGAAGGGACTAGTCAAAGAACGTGAATGAATGACCCACAGGTATAGATAAGAGTGTGGGAATTGACTATGGGAGTGGGGGGTGAGATGGGCGGAGGAGGGCAAAGGGGGAAAAATCAGGACAACTATAATAGAAACACAATAAAAATGATTACAAATACCAATGGCACATTTCACAGATTTAGAACAAATATTCCAAAACTTTATATGGAACCAAAAAGACACTGAATTGCCTCAGCAATCTTGAAAAAGAAGAACAAAGTTGGAGGGATCACAGTACTTCATATCAAACTATATTACAAGGCCATTGTAATCAAAACAGCCTGGTACTGGCACATGGGACAGAACAAAGAGCCCAGAAATAAACCTACACCTTTAAAGTAAATTGATATTTGACAAAGTAAGCAAAAACATACAATAGATTAAAACCAGTCTCTACAATAAATGATATTGGTAAAATTGAACAGGTACATGCAAAAAAAAATGAAACTAGGTCACCAATGTACACCATAGAGAAGAATAGACTTAAAATGAATAAAAGACTTAAATATAAGTCATGAAATCATTAAAATCCTAGAAGAAAATAAAGGCAATAAAATCTTGGACATTTATTGTAGCAATATTTTTACCAACATATCTATCTCTCAGGGCAAGGGAAACAAAGGAAAAATAAACAAATGGGACTACATAAAATTAAAAAGCTTTTGCATGGCAAAAGAAACCATCAACAAAATAAAAAGGTAACCCAGTGTATGGGAGAACATATTCACCAACGGTACATCTGGGAAGGAGTTAATTTCCAACATATATAAAGAACTCATAGGAATTTATACAACTCATGACCACAACTCATTCCTGTCAGAATGGCTATCATCAATAAATCAACTAACAACAAATGCTGGTGAGGATGTGGAGAAAGTGAACCCTAGTACACAGCTGGTGGGAATGCGGACTGGTGCAGCCACTGTGGAAAACAGTGTGGAGTTTTATCAGAACATTAAAAATGGAACTGCCTTTTCACCCAGAAATCCCATTTCTGGGAGTATATCCTAACAATCCTGAAACAGCATTTTGAAAGAATATATGTACTCCTAGTAGGTAGCAGTATTATTTATAATCATCGAGATCTGGAAACAGCTGAAGTGCCCATCAGTAGATGAGTGGATAAAAATGTTGTATAAGGAGGATCCAAGATGGCAGAGGAGTAAGTAGAAGCTACACTAACCTCCTCCCAGAACCAATCTGGAATTACAACTAGATTGGAGAGAAATCATCCAGAATAACCAACTGAACAATAGCTGGAGAGAAGCCTTATAACTGTGGACAGACAGAAGAAACCACTTCACCACCATGTGACTGGTATGGAGTACAGAGAAGATGTGAGAGGGCTGGCTGGGCTCCTTCTGGGGGCAGCTGAAGTGCTGGAGGGAAATTTTATCAGTTGGGGGGTTCCCCCCAAGAAGTGTGGGGTATAAATCACAAAGAGAGCTCCCCAGCCTACAGCACCAGGCTGGAAAGGAACCCAAATAACATCCATCTGTGAAAAGCAGCGGGATTTCTGCCTGCCAGGGAAAAACAACCAGAGTCACAGAGAGCCTTTTTTTCAGGTGTGGGTTTGCTTCCTGGGATGTTTCATTTTGTTTTGGCAGCATCTATACAACAGCACAAAAGACATGGTGGGGGGAGTGACTCTCAGTCAGCCAGCTGGAGAGAAGGACCCACTAAAGAATGAACCAAAAACAACCAAAATAAAATTACAACCAGAGAGCCCATATAAACAGCATAAAGGGCATCCCAAGTTCAGGAGATCAAAAAGACTGCACCAATGAATCCCACAGGTCTCCTGCCACAGAAGGTCACACCATGAAGACAGGGAGTCAAAGCAGAATAACCTAAGAAGCAAAAACAAAAAAGAAGAGTCACCTAAAATGGGGAGAAAAAGAAACAACCCCTGATCGAAAGAGAGAAGTAATCTAACCCTGGCTGGCATAGCTCAGTGGATTGAGTGCGGGCTGCGAACCAAAGCATCGCAGGTTCGATTCCCAGTCAGGGCACATGCCTGGGCTGCAGGCCATGGCCCCCAGCAACCATACATTGATGTTTCTCTTTCTCTCTCTTTCTCCCTCCCTTCCCTCTCTAAAAATAAGTAAATAAAATCTTAAAAAAAAAAGAAAGGAGTAATCTGCAGAAAGAGTGCTAAATGAAATAGAGGCAAGTAAACTATTAGACATTGAGTTCAAAATAATGATTATAAGCATGCTGAATGAGCTCAGTGAGGACTACAAAGAACTCCATAGAAGCTACAAGGAACTTACTGTGAACCACATCAGCATGAAACAGGAAACAGAAACTCTCAATAAGAGCCAAGAGGAAATGAAGAATATGATATCTCCAATGAATAACATAGTAGAAGGAATTAAAAGCAGGCTAGATGAAGCAGAGAACTGAATCAGTAAGCTGGAGGACAAGGTAGAAACAATTCCCAGACAGATCAACAAAATTAAAAAAGACTCAAAAAGAATGAAGAGTATTTAAAGGAGCTACAAGACAACATGAAATGTAATAATATCCATGTCACAGGGATATCAGAAAGAAAAGAAGAGGAGCAAGGGATAGAAAACCCGTTTGAAAAAATAATGACAGGAAATTTCTCTAACTTCATGAGAGAAAAAGTCACACAAGTCCAGAGACACAGACATCCCAATCAAGGTGCACCCAAAGAGGCCCACTGCAAGACACATCATAATTAAAATGGCAAAATTAAAAAAACAAAGAGAGAATCTTAAAGGAAGCAAGTGAGAAACAGATAGTAACACACAAGGTAGCTCAGATAAGGCTAGCAGCTGATTACTCAACAGAAACACTATAAGCCAGAAGGGAATGGCAAGAAATATTCCAAGTAATGCAAAGGCCTGCACAAAGACTACTCTACCTAGCAAGGCTCTCCATTAAAATGGAAGGTGAAATTAGGAGTGTCCCAGACCAAAACAAACAAACAAATAAGGCTAAAAGAATACATCTCCACCAAATCAGCATTGCAAGAGATGCTAAAGGGCCTGCTTTAAGAAAATGAAGAAAAAGAGACAGAGAGAGGAACACAAGTACAAATGGGAGAAATGGCAACAAATAAGTAACTACAAATAATAACCTTAAATGTAGATGGATTAAATGCTCCAAACAAAAGATGTAGCATAGCTGATGGGTAAGAAATGCCTTTAGACTTGGCAATTCCACTGCTGGGATTATACCCTAAGAAGTCTGAAACAGTAATTCAAAAGAACCTATACACCCAAATGTTCTTATCAGCACATTTTCCAATAGCCAAGTGCTGGGAGAAACCTAAATGTCCATCAAAAAACTGGACCAAAAAACTATGGTACATTCATCCAATGGAATACTATGCAGCAGAAAGAAAGAAGGAGCTCCTACCCTTCCGGACAGCATGGATAGAACTGGAGGGCATTATGCTAAGTGAAATAAGCTAGGTGGTGAAAGACAAATACTGTATGGTCTTACCTTTATAAGTGGAACCTAATCAACAAAACAAAGAAGCAAGCAAAATATAACCAGAAAGACTGAAATAAAGAACAAATTGACAGTAACCAGAGGGGAGGGCAGAGCAGAGAGGTATAAGGGGGGAAAGAAGGGGAAGGTTGGTCAAGGAACATGTACAAAGGATCCATGGTCAAAGCCAAAAGAGGGTAGGATTGAGGGTGCGAGAGGGCAGTGGATAGGGCAGGGAAGTGGTGGCAAAAACATGGAAACAATTGTACTTGAACAATTAGAAAAAAAACCATGAGCTACATATATGCTGTCTACAAGAGACCCACCTCACAATAAACATCTACACAGACTGAAAGTGAAGGGATGGAAAAAATATTCCAAGCAAATGGACATGAAAAAAGAGCTAGTGTAACAATACTTATATGAGACAAAATAGATTTCAAAAGAAAAGCCATAGAAAGAGTCAAGGAAGGACACTACATAATACTTAAGAAAATAATACATCAAGAAGATATAACTCTTGTAAACATATATGCACCAAACATAGGAGCAGCTAAATATATCAGGAATATCTTGGAGGACTTCAAGAAATATCAACAGCAACAGAGTTATAGTAGGGGATTTTAACATCCCATTGTGAACAATGGATAGATTTTCCAAGCAAAGAATCAACACATATATTGTGGCATCGAATAACAGTCTAGATATTATGGACTTAACAGACATATACAAAACCTTTCACCCCAAAGAAGAAAAATGTACATTCTTTCCAAATGCACAAGGAATATTTTCAAAGATAGACCACATAATAGGCCACAGAACCAACCTCAACAAATTCAAGAAAATTGAAACCATATCAAGCATTTTCTCCAATCACAAGGGACTGAAACTAGAAACCAACCTCAAGGAAAAAACTCAAAAACATTCAAGTTCATGGACACTGAATAACATGCTATTAAACGATGAATGGTTTAACAATAAGATGAAGGAAGAAATCAAAAGTTTCTGGAAACAAATAAAAATGAACACACAACAGCCCAAAACCTATGGGACACTGCAAAGGCAGCCCTGAGAGGGAAGTTCACAGCAATACAGACTTACATAAAAAAAGATAGAAAAATCTCAAATAAACAACCTAACTCTTATCTACAAGAAGTAGAAGAATAATGACAAACAAAGCCTAGAGTAAGTAGAAGAAAGGAAAAGAATCAAGATCAGAGCAGAAATAAATGACATAGAGACTAAAAGAACTATTCAAAGGATCAATAAATCTGGGAGCTAGTTCTCTGAAAATATAAACAAAGCTGACATGACTTTAACCAGATCCATAAAGAAAAATAGAGAGATTCCAAAAAAATAAAATCAGAAACAAAAGAGGAGAAATTACAACTGATACCACAGAAATACAAATGACTGTGAGAAATTACTATGAACAAATATATGCCAAGAAATTAGACAATCTGGGCAAAATGGACAAATATCTAGAAACATATAATCTTCCAAAACTGAATCAAGAAGATGCAGAGCCTGAAGAGACTGATAACAACTAGAGATATTGAAGCAGTAAACAAACAACAACAAAAAAAAACCCCTCCAAGCACAGAAAAGCCTTGTACTGGACAGCTTCACAGGTGAATTTTACCAAGCATGTAGGGAAGAGCTAACTCCTATTCTTCTCAAACTATTCCAAAAACTTCAAGAACAGGAAGGATTCCCAAACTCTTTTTATAAGGCCAGTATTATCCTAATTCCAAAACCAAGTAAAGACACACAAAAAAGAAAGAAAACCATAAGGTCAATATCGCTGATGAACACAGATGCTAAAATCCCCAACAAAATATTGGCAATCCGGCACTGGCTGGTGTGGCTCAGTGGATTGGGTGCTGACCTACGAACTAGGAGGTCCCCAGTTCAATTCCTGGTTCAGGCACATGCCTGGGTTGCGAGCCAGATCCCCAGTGCGGGGTTGCTCAGGAGGTGGCCACACACTGGTGTTTCTCTCCCTTTCTCCCTCCCTTCCCTTCTCTAAAAATAAATAAAATCTTTAAAAATATATTGGCAATCCAGATCCAGCAAAACATTAAAAAGATCATATACCATGATCAAGTGGGATTCAACCCAGAGATTTAAGGATGGCATAATTTTCAGAAATCAATAAATGTAACACACCACAGAAACAAAATGAAAGACAAAAATTATGTGTTCATATCAATACATGGTGAAAAAACATTCTATAAAGTACAGCGCCCATCCATGGTAAAAACACTCAGCAAAGTGGGAGTAGAGGGAGCATACCTCAACATAAAAAAGCCATATACCAGAAATCTGCAGCCAACATCATACTCAATGGGCACAAAAAATAAAACTGTTACCCCTAAGACCAGTAACAAGACAAAGGTGTCTGCTTTCACCACTTTCATTCAACATAGCACTGGAAGTTCTAGCCACAGCAATCACACAAGAAAAAGAAATAAAAGACATCCAAACTGGAAAGGGACATAAAGGAAAGGATAAATAAATGTCATTCTTACCCAGAGTTTTACAACAAATTCACATGCACAGCTTTTCAAAATCATTTAAAATAGAAGGAGAAATAAAGAGCATTCCAGATAAGAAAAGGCAAAGGTTTAGGACACAAAAAAGTCTCAATAAATTTAAGACTGAAATCATATCAAGCACCTTCACTGACCACAATGCTATGAAACTAGAAATCAATCACAAGAACACTGAAAAATATACAAAGACATGGAAGCTAAATAACAGATTATTAAACAACGAATGGGTCAACAACGAGATCAAGAAAGAATCAAAAGATACCTTGAAACAAATGAAAATGAGAAAACAACAACCCGAAATCTGTGGGAAACAGAGAAAGAAATTCTATGAGGGAAATTCATAGCATAACAGGCCTATTTGAAACAACAAAAACAACAAAAAGCTCAAATACACAATCTAACTTTACACTTAAATGAACTTGAAAAAGAACAAAGCCCAAAGTGAGTAGAATTAAGGAAATAATAAAGATCAGAGCAGAAATATATAAAATGGAGTCTTAAAAAATGATACAAAAGATCAATGAATCCAAGAGCTGGTTCTTTGAAAAGATAAACAAGATTGGCAAGCCTTTAACTAGACTCATCAGAGAAAGAGAGGGCTCAAAAATATTTTCAGAAACAAAAGTGGAGAAATAACTGACAAGAAAGAAGTACAAAGGATTGTAAGTAAATATTATGAACAACTATATGCCAACAAATTAGACAACCTGGATGAAATGGATACATTACTAGAAACATATAATCTTCCAAAACTACATCAAGGAGAATCAGAGAATCTGAATAGACAGATTATACCTAGTGAAACTGAAGCAGTAATCAAAAAATTCCCAACAAACAAAAGTCCTGGACTGGATGGCTTCACAGGTGAATTATACCAAACATTCCGAGAACTAACACCCCTCCTTCTCAAACTATTTCAAAAAATTCAAGAAGAGGGACAACTCCCAAGCTCATTTACAAGGCTGGCATTATCCTAATTCCAAAATCAGATAAACACACTACAAAAAAAATTATAGGCCAATATCCCTGATGAACTTAGATGCTAAAATTCGACAAAACGTTAGCAAACCGAATACATCAAACTTCAAAAATATAATACACCATGATCATCTGGGATTTATTATGTGGATGCAATGATGGTACAATATCCACAAAACAATAAATGTGATATGCTATAAAATGAAGGATAAAAACTACATGATAATATCAATAGATGCAGAAGTAGTATGATAAAATTCAGCACCCATTTATGATAAACACTCTTAGCAAAGTGGGATCAGAGGTAACATACTTAAACATAATAAAGGCCATATATGACAAACCCACTGTGAGTACCATACTCAATGAGCAAAAACTCTAAGTGTTCCCCTTAAGATCAAGACCAGGACAGGGATGTCGCTTTCACCTCTTATTCAACATAGTACAGGAAGTCCTGGCCATAGCAGTCAGACAAGAAGAAAAAATAAAAGGCCTCCAAAATGAAAAGAACTGTCTTCATCTGCAGATGACATGATATTGTATATAGAGAACCCTAAAGATTCCACCAAGAAATGACTAGAACTGACAAATGGATTCAGCAAAGTAGCAGGGTACAAAATTAATATCTAGAAACCAGTTGCATTTTATATGTGAAATGAATTATAAAAGGGAAATTGATAAAACAATCCCATTCATGTTTGCTTCAAAAAGAATAAAGTACTTAGGAATAAATCTAACCAAGGATGTAAAAGACCTGTAGTGGGAAAATTATAAGACACTGAAGAAAGAAATTGAAGAAGATACAAATAAGTGGAAGGACATATTGTGTTCATGGATAGGAAGAATTAACATCATTAAAATGTCCATGTTACCCAAAGCGATCTATAGATTCATCACAATTCCTATCAAGATTCCAGTGATGTATTTCACAGAAGTAGAACAAATATTTTAAAATGGAATATTTTATATGGAACCACAAAAGGCCCTGCATAGCAACAGTGATTAAGAAGGAAAAACAAAGTTGGAAGAATCACTCTACCTAATATCAAACTATACTATAAGGTCATAGTAATAAAAATAGCATGATACTGGCATAAAAACAGATACATAGATCAATGCAACAGAATACAAAACCCCAAAATAAACCCACATCTTTACAGTCAATTAATATTCAATGGAGGGAGCAAGTACATACAATGGGCTAAAGATGGTTTTTTTCAATAAATGGTGTTGAGAAAATTGGACAGACATGTACAGGAAAATGAAATTAGACCACCTTCTTATACCAAACACAAGAATAAATTCAAAATGGATTAAAGATTTAAATGTTAGACTCGAAGCATAAAAATCTTAGAAGAAAACAGGCAGTACAATCTTGGACATTACTTGTAGCGATATATATATATTTTTTAAAATTTTAAAGCCACTTTTTATTTTTTAAAGATTTTATTTACTTTTAGAGAGGGGAAAGGAAGGAGGAAGAGATGGAGAGAAACATCAATGTGTGGTTACCTCTCACACACCTGCTACTGGGGACCTGGCCCACAACCTAGGCATGTGCCCTGACTGGGAATGGAACCCATGACCCTTTGTTTAACAGGCTGGCACACAATCCACTGAGCCACACCAGCCAGGGCTGTAGCAATATTTTATTTGATATTTCCCCTCAGACAAGGGAAACAAAAGGTTAAAATAAACAAATTGGACATTAAACTAAAAATTTTTGCACAGCAAAGGAAACCATGAACAAAATAAAAAGACAACCCACAGAATAGAAGAATATATTTGCTTATATACTCGATAAAGAGTTAATATCCAAAATTTATAAAGAACTTACAAAATTCAAACCAAAAAGAAATTCCCAATTAAAAAATGGGCAAAGGACCTGAATAGACACCTCTTCAAAGAGGTCATACAGATTGCCAATAAACATATGGAAAGAGCTCAATGTCACTAATTACCAGAGAAATGCAAATTAAAACCGCAATGAGATATCACATCACACAAGCCAGAATGGCTATCATCAATAAATCAACAAACAACAAGTGCTGGCACGGATATGGAGAAAGAGGAACCCTTTTACACTACTGGTGGGAATGGAGACTGGTGCAGCCACTGTGGAAAGCAGTATGGAGACCCTTCAAAAAATTAAAAACGGATCTGCCTTTTGACCCAGAGATCCCACTTCTGGGAATATATCCGAAGAAACCCCAAACTCTAATTCAGAAGAACATAAGCTTGCTATGTTCATTGCAACATAATTTACAATTTCCAAGTTACGGAAGCAGCCCAAATATCCATCAATATATGGGTGAATAAAACATCTATGGGACATTTATACAATGGAATAATGTTCAACTGTAAAGAAGAATAGTAATTTACCCTTTTGGACAGTATGGATGGACCTGGACAACATTGTGTGATGTGAAATATGCTAGTCAGAGAATATGTGGAACCTAAAGTACAAATTGAACTAACAAGCAAAATAGAGACAGACTCATATATTGAGAGCAAGATGACAGCTATGGGAGTGGGGGTTAGGGGATGAAGGGATTCAGCAAAAAGGAAAAGGCCTCATGGACATGGACAACAGTGTGGTGATTGAGGAGGTATAAGGGGGACAAATAAAAAATGCAAAAAAGCCGCCCAAAAGTAAAATGGTTTACCCTAACTTTCTTTAAATAGCATGACTTTCTAATCAACTAAAATATGATTATATTTACATTCTGATTTCAGGAACAAATCTTTGTATAAATGTCATTCTTACCCAGAATTTTACATCAAATTCACATGCACGGCTTTTCAAAATCATACGTGCTGAATTATAATTAATATCTGTAGGTATCTAACTTATCCAGAAGTGATTATTAATGATCAACCATGTTGGAAATTACTGCCCTATAGGATAGTCTAAGATCCTAAAGCACAATGGCTGTCCAATATCCATTTGGTGGCTCAGATAACTGTATAAAAGTCTTTTCACCTAGAATGATACTTATGAAGCTAAATGTGCTTTAGTCTAACCAGAATAGATTTTTTTAAAAGAAAGGAAGTGAAAAAAGACAAAAAAGAAAAAGAAAATAATCTTTGGCACTACCTCAAATCTATTTAAATTTCCAGGGTTGAGGCCCAAGAATCTGTGTTTTTAAATAGGGTCCCCAAGTTATCTCTTAAACAGCCAACCTAGTGATCCTAATTCAACCTTCCTTCCATCAAGGTAGTTCTCAGCCCTAGCTGCACATTAAAATCACCTAGGCTGTTTTAAAAACATACCAATATCCAGGCTCCTTCCCAGACCAATGATTCTCAGCCATAGTTTGTCATTTGTTTTGTTTTTTAAAACTTCCCTGGTGATTCTATTGTACAGTGAAGTTGACAAGCACTGGTATCTTCTTTTTTTTATCTAAACCCGAGGACATGCTTATTGATTTTAGAGACAGAGTAGGGAGGGAGAGAGAGAGAGGGGAAGGAACATCGATGTGATAGAGAAACATCAATTGGTTGCCTTCCATATGTGCCCCAACTGCAGATCCAACCTGCAACCTAGGTATGTGCCCTGACCAGGAATTGAACCCACAATCTTTTGGTGAATGGGATGATGCTCCAACCAACTGAGCCACACCAACCAGAACTGGTATCTTTTTAGTCATCAAATATCCATGCATTTTTGTTGAACTGTAATCTGATTTCCTAGAAAGGGGGTCTTGAGCTTTAGTGTGTGTCCAAATCACCTGGAAAGCATGTTAAAAAAGATTGCTGGACTCCACCCCCAGCAACGAGGGCCCAAGGACATACATTTTTAAAAAGTTCTCTGGTGATGCTGATACTGCTGATCCAGTTAATCACACATTGAGAACCACTGTCTTAGAGCTTCCACAGGTCCTAGTTCTATTCCTTTAATCATGGGAAGTATAATCACTCTTCTAAAATGGCAATCTTGAAATATATTAAGAAAACTATTATGTATTTATTCCTTCCCTCCCTCTTCAGCCTTTTTGTGAATTAACCCCAGTTCCATCAGGTAGCATGATTTCTAATCCTATTACTAGTTTTCCTAATTCCCTGCCATTCATACATTGTAACACTGGAGTTCCGGCCAAGATGGAGGCGTAGGTACAAACACTTCACTTCCTTGCACAACCAAAAGGAGGATAACAACCAACCTAAAATCAATAAACCACCAAAATTGCCAGAATATCAAATTGCATGTAACTCCAACAACCAAGAAATTAAAGAAAAAATCAACCAGAACAACCAGACCGGTAAAGCAGACCACGATGGCCAGCTTAGAAAAACTGCGATGATGTGGCTGAGTGGGGGAGTGGGGCTGACTGCTGAGCTCAGCAGAGCTGGGCAGGAGGGTCTGACTTAAGGGAAAAACTGAGACTCAGAGCTGACTGTGGCTGGGGTTGCCCACAAAAGTCTGTTGGAAAGAGTGCTAGAGACATGCAGGCAAACTGCATTGTTCCCTCTCTGGCCCCTCCCACACAGGCAGACAACAAAGAGGATTGCCCTGCCTGCCGAATATCTAAGGCTCTGCCACCTTACAACCTATCAGCTGCACCAAGACAAAGAAATATGGCTCAAATGAAAGAACACAGCAAAACCTCAGGAAGAGAACTAAGCAATGAGGAGATTGCCAACCTATTTGATGAAGAATTTAAAGCCCTGGTAATCAAAATGCTCACAGAACTGATTGAGCTTGGTCAAAAAATGAAAGATACCCAAAATGAAATACAGCAAAATATTCAAGGAACCAACAGTGACAAGAAGGAAACCAGGATTCAAAGCAACAATTTGGAACACAAGGAAGAAATAAACATCCAATTGGACCAGAACGAAGAAACAAGAATCCAAAAAAATGAAGAGAGGCTGAGGATTCTCTGGGACAACCTGAAACGTTCCAATATCTGAATTATATGGGTGCTAGAAGAAGAAGAACAGCAGCAAGAAATGGAAAACTTATTTGAACAAACAATGAAGGAAAACTTCCCCAATCTGGTGAAGGAAATAGACTTCCAGGAAGTCCAGGAAGCCCAGAGGGTCCCCAAAAAGTTGGACCCAAAGAGGAACACACCAATGCACAACATCATTAAATTACCCAAGGTTAAAGACAAACAGAAAATCCTAAAAGCAGAAAGAGATTAGGAAACAGTTACCTACAAAGGGGTTCCCATAAGGCTATCAGCTGATTTCTCAAAAGAAGCCTTTCAGGCAAGAAAGAGATGGAAAGAAGTATTTGAAGTCACGAAAGGCAAGGACCTACATCCAAGATGACTCTATCCAGCAAAGCTTTCATTTAGAATGGAAGGGCAGATAAAGTGCTTCCCAGATAAGGTCAAGTTAAAGTTTATCATCACCAACCCTTATTATATGAAACATTAAAGAGACATCTAAGAAAATGAAGATCAAACATATGAACAATAAAATGACAACGAACACACAACTATCAACAAATGAACCTAAAAGAAAAGAAAAACAGTGAAAACAAAAACTAAGCAACAACCAGAACAGGAACAAAAACAGAGAAATGGACATCACACAGAGGGAGTTAGTTCAGAGGGGAGGGGAAAAGGAGGAGTAGCGGGGAAAAGGTACAGGGAAGAAGAAGCATACTAATTATGCTTCTAGTAGGCCTCTATTTTTAGTAGGCATAAAATAGATGGAGAGAGAAAAATGGTATAGGAAACAGAGGACTCAAAGAACTTATATGTGCAACCCATGGACATGAACTAAGTGGGGGGGAATGCTGGAAGGTTGGGGGAGCAGGGTGGAGGAAGGATAAAGGTGGGAAAATTGGGAAAACAGTAAGAGCATAATCAATAAAAATACTTAAAAATAAATAAATGCAATCACTCTAATTGTATTTAGGGGTCACTATAATGACAAGTAAAATGAGATCATCACATTTTTTAAATTGTGACTAAATAACAAATTAAATTTACCATCTTAACCATTTTAAGTGTACAATCGAGTAGTGTTAAGTATATTCACCTACTTATTTTGAATATTTCTCTTCTATTAATATTGCCTAAGAAAATTAAACTAGACCATGTTCTTACACCATATACTCAAAATGGGTTAAAGTCTTAAATGTAAGACTAAAAACCATAAAACTCCTAGAAGAAAACATAGGTAGTACAATCTCTGAAATTTCTCTTAGCAATATTTTTTCTAAGATATCTCCTCAGGCAAGGAAAACAAAAGAAAATATAAACAAATGAAACTAGTTCAAACTAAAAGTTTTTGCACAGCAAAGGAAACCATAAACAAAATGAAGATACAACCTACTGAATGGGAGAAGATATTCACCAATGATACATCTCATATGGGGTTAATAGCCAAAATTTATAAAGAATTCATACTACTCAATACAAAAAAAATCCAATTAAAAAATGGGCAGAGGACCTGAAGAGACATTTCTCTAAAGAGGACATACAGATGGCCCACAGACCTATAAAAAGAAGCTCAATATCACTAATTGTCAAAAAGTGCAAATTTAAGCCACAATGAGATATCACCTTACACCTGTGAGAATGACTATCATTCATAAATCCACAAACAATAAGTGATGGTGAGGATGTGGAGAAAAGGGAATCCTCACCATCCTTCACGGTTGATGGGAATGCAGACTGGTGCAGCCGCTATGGAAAACATTTCCTCAAGAGATTAAAAATAGAACTGCCTTATGACCCAGCAATTCCAATTCTGAGGATTTATCTGAAGAAACCCAAAACACTCACTTAAAAGAGCACCCCTAGTTCACTGCAGGGTTATTTACAATGGCCAAGTTATGAAAGCCACCCAAGACTCATCAATAGACAAGTGGATAAAGAAGTAGTACATTTACATAACAGAATATTACTCAATCATAAAAATATTAAATCTTACCATTTGTGAGAACATGGAATGACCTAGAGGTATTACACTATGTGAAGCAAGTCATTTAAAGATAAATATCATAAGTGAAATCTAAAGAACAAAATAAATGAAAAAACAAAATTGAAACACACTCATAGACATAACAGACTGGTGGATGTCAGATGGGAGAGGGTTTGGGGTATTGGATGAAAGAGGTAAAGGGATTAAGGTGTACAAATTGATAGTCACAAAATAGTCACAGGGATGTGATGTATAACATAGGGACTATAGTCAATAATGTTGTCATGACTACGTGAATGCTAGGTAGCTGCTGGAAATATTGGGAGGAACACTTTGTAAAGTGTATGACCACTGTTCTCTGCACCTGAAACCAATGAAAAGTAATGTTGAAAATGAACTGTCATTTAAAAATACAAAATAGATAAGTATAAATTTTTAAATAAAACAATTTTTATAAAGGCAATATAGCCTAAGATAACTTCACCATTTTTTGGTGGTCACATCATACTGTTGCCTCATGCTATGCTAAGTTTTTAAAAAAGGTTTCATTTATTTCATTTTAGAAAGTGGGAGGGAGAAAGAGGAGGAGAGAAACATCAGCTTGTGGTTGCCTCTCGAGTGCCCTCTACTGGGGACCTGGCCAGATTGTGCCCTGGCTGGGAATCAAACTGGCAACACTTTGGTTTGCAAGCTGGAGCTCAATCCACTGAGCCACACCAGCCAGGGCCCATGCTAACTTTTGACTAAAATGTAAGCTTCTTTTTCATCTGTCCCTCCAGGAAATTGTTATATAGAAAATTTTCAGGCCCAATATAAACTTGTATTTGTACCATTTAACTTTTACCTAGTTAGATTCTACCAGACATTCCTGCCTCTTAATTGTTTTTCTCTTTAAAAAAAAAATCGAAGGTGTGTGTATGTACTGTATTTTGCTGTGTATAACATGCACCCACATTTTTCCCCCAAACTTTCTGGAAAAAAATCTTTCATTCTAATTTTTAATTCAAATTTTATTATTTATATTTAGATATGTGTTTTTTGCAGTATAAAGGAATTTTAGCATTTATTTTTGAACAAATCATAACACAATAAATTTTATGTAACAAATAATTATGAAACACAAGAACATATACAATGTATTTCAGGTACTACCCATGTAAAATGCACATCTTATTTTTTCCTCAAATATTTGAGCAAAAAAAGTACACATTACACATAGCAATATATGGTATTTTAATTTTATTTTTTAAAGATTTTATTTATTTATTTATTTTAGGGAGAGGGGAAAGGAGGGAAAAGCTGAGGGAGAGAAACATAAATCAGTTGCTTTCTTGCACACTCCCAGCTGGGGTCCTGGCCTGCAACCCAGGCCTGTGCCCTAACTGGGAATCAAACTGGTGATTTTTCTGTCCACAGGCTGGTGCTCAATACATTGAGCCATATGAGCCAGGGTTCAAGATCTATTAAATCCAAGTATGTCAACAGGAGGCTTGTGGAAGGTGGCTTTTTACTGAGAACAATATGTTGTGGGGTACTGTTTTTCAGAGGTCACTCCACACTGTCATTCTCAAGCTGCATTCACCATAAATTTGACATGATTGTGATGATGTACACTTTCTAATGGTGATACATGAGGCTTGGAGAGGTCAAGCAATTTGCCCAAAGTAACACAGCTAGTTAAGTGTAAGAGCCAGGATTCACATCTCTTTGCCCAAGATTCCCCTGAGAGCTGGTTCTTTTAAGAAGGCAAAATTGCCCTGGCTGGTATGGGTCAATGGGTTGAGCACTGGCCTCCAAACCAAAAGGTCACCAATTTCACTCTGATCAGGGCACATGAATGGGTTGAGGGCCAGGTCCCCAGTTGGAGGCATGTGAGAGACAACCAGTCCATGTTTCTCTCTCACATCAATGTGTCTCTCCCTTCTTATCTCCTTCCCTTCCCCTATTTCTAAGAAATTAATAAAATATTTTTAAAAAGAAAGAAGGAAAAGGTTTTGTATGAAAAATTTCTTCTCTAGCTTTGGCATGTGTAAAAACCACATCTGCATCGCAACAGGTGCTAAAGAAGACCCTACTCTACCCCCATCACTACTTGAGACATGTTGTTTGGACTCCCCAAAATAAATAGCCTATAGCCAATTCTGAAAGTGGGAGAGGAAACTGGTGATAGTATAGATGTTTTTCATCCTGTATCAGAGGGAAGGCCTAGAGGGCAGGTCAACCTCAGGGAGTAGATGATAAATTATGAGTCATGTGAGTAAATGATGTTGTTTTTAAGGAAGATGGTTGGGGCAGGAACTAATGTTTTCTGAGTACTCACTACCTGCCAAAAACTAAAGTTACGAGTTCTGGCAAAAAAACGAAGCTTAGGAGCTCACTCTGGTAGGCATGGGGACCAAGGAATAGCTAAAGAAACTTGGGGATTTGTATCTTCCTCTTTCCTTTTTTTTTATTATACGTTCTCCATGTTTTTTATCTGGTTAGAATATGAAACAAATGTATATATTTTTATTGTTTATTAAACACGGGCTTATACAGATTCTTAATTCTGAAAGCACTGAGTTGTAAAAAGCACTACAATGAGACTACATTACAGTCTTTACCCTGCTATTAATTAGATGTATGACTAAGAACATATCACAACCCTTCAGATTTCCATTTCTTAAGTTTTTTTATTGATTATATATAGGTTGATCATCATCAATGGAAAAATGTTGTATTTTAGATAAGAATACATATACACAGAAGCAAAATTTTGGTGGGTCCTTACAGAAGGATGCAAATATCTTAGCTGCTTACAAATAATAATTCTGTCAGGAAACACAAAAGATGATTTGAAGTTTTAAGCAGCTATACAGTTCATATAGACTTTATGGGCCTAAAATTAGAAAGATCCCAATATTTTCCACCTACTTTTCCATTGTCTAGTTTCAGTGTCTATGTCCTAACCCTAAAGTTTGTTCTCTCCAAAGTATTTCTTTGCAAAAACACATACAGCATTTCTCTTATCAAGCACAATGTTTGAGTCCTTATAGTGCCAAAAAGGAAAACAGGAGTATTATTTTGGTTATAATTTAAGTGTAAATGCTTCAGTTTTCTTCCTTGGCAATGAAATCTGAATTCCTAGCAGATGGTTCTGCATCTTTTGATCTAATTTAGTTAGAAGTTAGGAGAGATAGTGTTAAAACATCTAAATAGATTACACATTAGAATAGTCATGGGGATGTAAAGTACCGCATAGGAACTATAGTCAATTATATTGTAATAACTATTTATGGTGCAAGGTTGGTACTAAACTTATTGGGGGATCCCTTCATAAATTATGTAAATGTCTAACTACTGTGCTGTACACCTGAAACTAATATAAAATAATATTGAAAAAATAAAATAATATTGCATGTCAACTGTAATGAAACATAAATTAAGTTAAAAAAGAAATATAAAAAAGAATATTCAATGACAAAATACTGAATGCTGTCAAGTGTCTTCATCTCTCATCTGCAACAAATAAACTGTGAACATGGAAAGGCTAATTAACTGCTGGTTAATCTCAGGAACAGTGTTTTACTATTCCTAGCATAGAGCACTTCTCAAGTGTCCTTCATTCCCTGACATATTTGAATTTTGTATGCTGTCATGAACTTGGAAAAAGATATGGATGGGAGCAAGATTTTATACTCAGATTCAAAGCTCTGTTTAGTGCAGCCTTGTAGTGAGATCTTAATAACACAATAGTGAGCTCTCAAATATGAACTGGGAGTTTCTGATGCTGATACCATTACTTTGTGTTTTAACATAAAACAAAAGCAGTAGGGAACAAGAAAATACTGTCAAAAACTCAGCTCAAAAATGGGAAAAAATCCTAAGTCTGATAATGGAATGAGGGCTTAAACTCATAGTACCTAAGAAAGATAAAATAAAACCAATATTTAATACATAGTACTTATTTACATTCAAAGTATAAGAGGGTAAAGTTGCTTTGAAATGCTGTGATCTGTGCTCACAATAACCTTTACTTTATAAGGTTGTCAAATATTAACAAATTTAAGTATAACATTTAAATATCTGTTCTCCAGAAATCAGACACATCAGACAGTTCTTTAGAGAGGAGGAATATGATCATATAACAAAACTGACCTACAGGTAGAGTTTCAGGTTTGGATGATGAAACACTTCTGGAGATGGACAGTGGTGATGGTTGTTGCATAATGTGAATGTACTTAATACTGAATTGAATGTACTTAATTGTACACTTAAAAATACCAAAAAAGGGAGAGAAGATGGTGGTAAGATAGGTGGGAGTGGATCCCACTTCCCTCTGCACCCAGTTGGAACATCTATCTGATCTTCAGAGGAACAGAGTGAACAGCCAACAGTATCCCAGCTTATATGAAGTTTGGAAGCCAAAACTGTAGAGGACACTGAAAAACAGACGGTAAGGAGATTGTACTAGGATGGTAAGGTCCCTGGGAACTGTGTGGGGACCAAGGCTGCTGTGGCCCCCAGCAGGGCACCTGCCATAGGATTCCTGGAGAAGAGCCAGGTCAGCAGCTCCCTCCCCTACCAAAGCAGAGACAACAGTGTGGCCAGGAAAGACCTGGATGCTTGAAGTTGCTGGGGGGAATAAAGATGAAGTGGGAGACGCACAGAGGCAGTGCTCACCCACTGGGACTGTGGACACCTGCTTGGTCATTACCAGAGAAATTGGAGAGCCAGGTGATACCTGGAGAAGGGAGAAGAGTTGGGCCATGTGGGACCCTGACCTGGATAGTCTCCAGTCTGGTTAGAAAGTTGGGCTGTGTGAAAAGCCAGGTGCTTGTTAAGAATGGTGGGCTTAAAGGCTCTCAGCCGATATTTAGGAACTCTCATGAAGCAGCTGGACTGTGCCTTGGCTGGATTGGGCCCTGCAGCTGGTTTGCACTCTGGCTGGCTCACGAAGATGAAGGAGGCACACCACAAGGAACTTTCAGAGGGGAGCAACAGGGCTCCAGGTCTTAGCAGTCCCCAGAGAGACATTTTAGTGGGGGAGGTAAACTGCCATGAAGAAACTCTGAGAGTACCCAGCACCCAGGCCAGCAAAGAGGGAGAAGGAGGTGTGTGAGTCACCCCTAATTCATGTACTTCACTGGTGGCACAACTGGTGGATTAAAGGCACCAGGGCCCAGGAGCACATGAAACACCTGGGCTGGAGACTGGGCAACTGTGAATATTGTGGCCCAGACCTGACCCCATCCTTGCAAAACTATAGGAAGGGAGAAAAGCGAAGCACAGCCCCCCTCTGCCTGCTACATCCAGGAAGACCAGCAGAATTCCCTTGGTAGGTTTAAAGTCAGCAGGAGGCCTTTTTTATCCTTGTTTCCTTTTTTTCCCCCAAGTGAGACAATGAGACCTGGAGCTATGAAAGATCCAGTAACAGAACCAAAGAGGGAGTGCAAGGCTAACCCCAACAACTGAGAAACTGAGACAAATTTCACTTTGCTATCCTATAAAATTTGCATTATATTGTTTATTTGTATTATTATTTTTTCATTATTTTTACTTCTTTTATTTTATTAGTAATTTTTTGCTTATCTTCTTTCTGTTTAGTTTTCTTTGTTTTGCTTGTTTAAGTGCATTGTTTGACTGGTTTTCCTTATTCTCTCTTTCATATTGTATTTTATTTTCCCTTCTTTCACTTCACTCATGTTCCAATAACATAATAACATTTTGGTTGTATAATTTCTATTCCCGTTATTCAGATCATATAGTTCCTGTCATATTATTGTTGTTCCAGTAGTGTTGTAAACAAATGTTCCATATAATTGTAAATACTACACAACACCCCTCCCTGACCTTAGCCCATTTCACTATCTCCCTGAGCTTTATTACAGGGGTGGTTAACTCTGTTCTCTCACACACTACACCTACTTTCTATTCTTTCCTCTCACTATCTCTCACCATCTAACCTCACACAAGTGCTCTGTTTTCTGGATTCAACTCACAAGCCTTCTCCCTCTAATAAGAGTCTTATCTCTTTTTCACCTTTCGTAAAAAAGTGGCTAGTTGGATGAAATATCATGGTTAATGCTATACTTATCCAGGATCTACTATCTCCTCTCTACTTGTTGGTACTTTAAATCCCATAGAATACTCTCCCACTGTCTTAATCCATTTTGCCTTCCCCCTGCCACTGATCACATACAAGATTATGTGGGAGCTGTGAATATCAATACATCTTTGGAGAAAAGAACCCACCAACAGTGAAAAACCCAAGTACAACAAGAGAGCCCACACAAACAGAAGAAATGGCAACCTGAGAGCATCCAGACAAAGAGATCAAAGAGACCACACCACTGAATCCCATAGAATTTCTACCATAGAAGTTCACCCTACAAAGACAGCTGGCAAAGTGGAACATCAGGAAACACAGAAATGAACAAAAAAGAGACAGCTAAAATGGGCAGTCAAAAACAGAAGCTACAATCAAAAGGAATGGAAGACTCCCCACTAAAAAGCTAAATGAAATGGAGGTAAGCAAATTATCAGAAAGAATTCAAAATAATGGTTATAAGGGTGCTCAAGGAACTCACAGACAACTACAGGGAACTGACTAAGAACTACAATAGCATGAAAAAGGAAATAGAAACCATAAAAAAACAGGAATAAGTGAAAAATGTAATTGCTGAAATAAAAAAAACACACTAGAAGGAATTACAAGCAGACTGGAGGAAGCAGAGGACCAAATTAGAGAGCTGGAAGAGAAGGTGGAAAGAAACACCTAGGCAGAGCAGCTATACGAAAAAAGACTTAAAAATATGAAGACAGCTTAATGGAACTCCAAGATAACATGAAACAACAACAATCAAATTATAGGAATAACAGAAGGAGAAAAAAAGGAACTAGGGATAGAAGCCTTGTTTGAAAAAATGACAGAAAACTTTCCAAACCCGGATAGGGAAAAAAAACCTCCCAAGATAAAGAAGCACAGAGAGTCCCAATCAAGATGAACCCAAAGATGTCTACTCCTAGACATATCATAATTAAAAGGCCAAGTTTTATAGACAAAGAGAGCATCTTAAACTCAGTAAGGCAGAAACAAGGAGTAACATACAAAGGGGTTCCAATAAGGCTAGCAGCTGACTTCTCAACAGAAACACTTGAATCAAGGAGAGAAAGGGAAGGAATATTCCAAGTAATGAAAAACAAAGGCCTGTGATCAACATAACTGTACCCAATGAGGCTCTCAATTAAAATGGAAGGCAAAATAAGAGTTTCCCAGACAAAAGAAGGCTGAAAGAATACATCTCCCAAACCAGGGCTACAAAATATGCTAAAGGGACTACTATAAGAAGATGAAGAAAAAGAGTGAGAGAGAGAGGAACACAGTTACAAAGGGATAAAAATTAATAAATACCTATCAATAATAACTTTAAATGTTAATGAACTAAATGCTCCAAAAAAAAAGACACAGAGTAGCTGAATGGATGAGAAAACATGATCCACAGACATGCTGCCTACAAGAGACGCACCTCAGAATGAAAGACTTACACAGACTGAAAGTGAAGGGTTGAAAAAATATGTTTCTACCAGCAGAAAGGAAAAAAAACAGGGTAGCAACACTCATATCAGACTAAATAGACTTCATAACAAGGGCCATAAAAAGGTACCTGAAGGGATACTTCATAATACTCAAGGGAAGAATCAATCAAGAAGACATAAACATTATAAACATGTATGCACCCGACATAGTACCCAAATACATAGGGAAAATATTGGAAGACTTCAAGAAAGATATTGACAGCAACACAATAATAGTAGGGGATTTTAATACCTCACTGTCAAGAAAGGACAGATCTTCCAAACAAAGTATCAACAAAGATATTGCGGCATTAAACAATGTCCTAGATCAAATGGACTTAGCTGATATATATATATATATCTCGAACCTTTCATCACATAGAAGCAAAATGTGCATTCTTTTCAAGTGCACATGGAACATTTTTAAAGACAGATCACATGATAGGACACAAAGCCACCCTCAACAAATTTAAGAAAACTGAATTCATATAAAGCACTTTCCCTGAACACAAGGGACTGGAACTAGAAACCAACATCAAGGAAAACACTCAAAAACACTCAAATTCATGGACATTGAATAGCATGCTAATAAACAATGAATGGGTTAAGAATGAGATCAAGGAAGAAATCAAAAAGTTTCTGGAAACAAGTGAAAATGGACACAAGACAATCCAAAACTTATGGGACACATGGAAGGCAGTCCTGAGAGGGAATTTTATAGAGATACAAGCTTATCTAAAAAAGACAGAAACATTTCAAACAAACAACCTAACCCTACAACTATAAGAAGTGGAGGAACAAAAACAAAGATAGCCCAGAGCAAGTGGAAGCAGGCAAATAATCAGGATAAGAGCAGAATTAAATGACATAGAGACTAAAAGCATAATTCAAAGGATCACTAAATCCAGGAGATGTTTCTTTGAAAAGATAAAAAAAATCAACAAGGCTTGATAGAGAATAATCAAGAAAAAAAGAGAGAGGGCCCCCCAAAACACAATAAAAAATGAAAGAGGAGAGATTACAACTGATACTACAGAAATACAAATCACTGTAAGAAATTACTATGAAGAACTGTATGCCAAGAAATTTGAAAACTTAGGTGAAATGGACACATTTCTAGAAAACGACATCTTCACAAAACTGAATGAAGAAGAAACAGAAAGCCTGAACAGACCAATAATAGCTGGTAAAATTGAAGCAGTAATCAAAAACCTTCCGGCATACAAAAGTCCTAGACCAGACAGTTTCACAGGAGAATTTTACAAAGCATTTAAGGAAGACCTAACCCCTGTCCTTCACAGACTGTTCCAAAAAATCAAAGCAGATGGAAGATTCCCAAACTCTTTTTATGAAGCCAGCATCTTCTTATTTCCAAAACCAGATAAAGACACAATGAAGAAAGAAACCTTCAGGCCAATATCGCTGGTGAACACAAATGACAAAATCCTCAACAAAATATTGGCAAATTGTGTCCAAGAATATATTAAAAAGATAATACACCATGATCAAATGGGATCCATCCCAGGGATACAAGGATGCTTCAATATTCGCAAATCACTAAATGTAATACATCACATAAACAAAATGAAAGACAAAAATCACATGATCATATCAATAGATGTGGAAAAAGCACTTTATAAGGTACAGCACCCATTTATGAGAAAAACACTCAGCAAAGTGGGAATAGAGGGAGAATTCCTCAACATAATAAAGGCCATATATGAGAGTCCTACAGCCAACATCATACTCAATGTGCAAAAACTAAAAGCTTTTCCATTAAGATCAGTAACAAGACAAGGATGTCTGCTTTCACCCCTTCTAGTCAACCTAGAATTGAAAATCCTAGCCACAGCAATCAGACAGGAAAAGGAAATAAAAGGCATCCAAATTGGAAAGGAAAAAGCAAAACTGTCACTGCAGATGACATGATAGTGTACATAGAAAATCCTATAGACTCCACCAGAAAACTCCCTGACCTAAAAATGAATTTGGCAAAACAGCAGGACACAAAGTCAATATCCAGAAATCAAAGGCATTTTTGTACACCAACAATGAAATATCAGAAAGAGAAATCACGAAAAAATCCCATTTGATATAGTAACAAGAAAAATAAAGCATCTAGGAATAAACCTAACCAAGGAGGTAAAAGACCTGTTCTCAGAAAACTACACAACACTGAAGAAAGAAATTAAGGAAGATACAAATGCATGGAAGCATGTACCATGCTCGTGGATTGGAAGAATTAACATCATCAAAATGTCCATACTACCCAAAGCAATTTACAGATTCAAAGCAATACCTATTAAAGTACCAATAACATATATCACAGAAAGAGAACAAACATTTGAAAATTTCATATGGAACCATAAATGACCCTGAATAGCCTTAGCAATTTTGAAAAATAAGAACAAAGTAGGAGAGATCACAAAACCTGATATCAAACTGTATTACCCTAGGATTATACTCTAAGGTTCCTGAAACGTCAATTCAATAGAACCTATGCACCCCAATGTTCATAGCAGCACAATTTACAATAACGAAATGTTGGAAGCAATTTAAGTGCCCACCAGTAAATGAATGGATCAAAAAGTGTGGTACATTTACACAATGGAATACTATGCAACAGAAAAAAGGAGCTCCTACCCTTTGTGACAGCATGGATGAATCTGGAGAGCATTATGCTAAGTGAAATAAGCCAAGCGGTGAAAGACAAATACCATATGATCTAATCTGTAAGTGAAACCTAATCAACAAAACGAACAAGCAAGTAAAATATAACCAGAGACAGTGAAATGAAGAACAATCTGACAGTAACCAGATGGGAGATGGGAGTGGACAATGTGGGGAAGAGGGAAGGGTTTTCAGGAACTACTATAAAGGACACATGGACAAAACCAAGGGGGGGTGGAAGCAAGAGAGTGAGGTGGGGATGGCTGTGGTGATGGGGGAGTGGTGGGAGATAAATACAGTCAACTATAATTCAATAACAATAAAGTAATTTTGAAAAAAGAACAAACTGACAGTAAACAGAAGGGAGGTGGGAGGGGGTAACAGGGGGAAAAGAAGAAAAGTTTCAAGAACATGTATGAAGGACACATGGACCAAACCAAAGATGGGTAGGATTTCGGGTAGGAAGTAGGGATGGCTGAGGTGGGGATGTGGTTGGGGGAAAATGGATACAACTGTACTTGAACAACAATAAAAACATTTAAAAAATTCTTAAAATGGCAATTTTTGTTATGTATTTTCTACCACAGTTAAAAATATATTGGGACCCTGGCTGGTATGGCTCAGTGGATTGAGTGCCAGTGTGTGAACTAAAGGGTCACTGTTTGGATTCCCAATAAGGCACATGCTTGGGTTGCCAGCCAGGTCCCCAGTGCGGGGTTACGCAAGAGGTAACCACACGTTTCTCTCTCTCTCTTTCTCCCTCCCTTCCTCTCTCTAAAATAAAAATATAAATAAATCTTAAATACACACACACACACACACACACACACACACACACAGTCTCTTTCCCAATACCTATATATATTGGGAAAGAGACAAAAGCACCTTTTTCTTCTAGAGCCATGACATGAAGGACAGTTGCCCCATATCAATCCATCACGCAGAGGAAACTGCATGAACAAGTTAAAAACCATTGTTTTGCTACCATGACACAGCAATCCTCTCTTGAATACCAGTTATAAGGGTTATTGTAAATGAGAGTGATTTGTGACAAATTGTAAACGGGATATGATAAGAAAGTTTATGTAATCAATGCTCCTACAATTTGATTATATGTACATGTGGCTTTAGCCTTCAGTTAAGAAAATGAATCAACCAATTTTTTATTAATGGAAGTGTTTAATCTCTTTATTTCCTTCCTACAATGAATGTTCACATGACTTGAGAAAATAAAACTTCCATAATAATTTGAAATGGGGGAAAATTATGACCTATAGCACTAAGCAGCAGGAAAAAAATAAGCCTTTGAGTTGGTCAGATTCATATCCTATCTCTATCCATAATTATATAACTATGAGAAAATTATTTAACAATTTTGAGCCAGTTTTTTCACCTAAACAGTACAGAATTACAATGTCTGTCCCCAGGTATAACGAATATTAAATGAAATAAAATTTTTAAAAATGATTAACAAATGTAGGCACTTGATAACATATGCCTGTTTGCTAATCTAGAAGCTTTGCATTTTTTAGTTAATGTTGTATATAATTGCTTTATTTCAGATCAGAATACCTTTAGAGATCATCTAGTCCAGGGTGTCTCAATGTTGGTATTACTGTCACTCTGGGCCAAATAATTCATTTTTGTGAAAGGCTGTTCTGTACATTCTAGAATATTTAGCAGAACACTCAACCTCTACTAACTAGAAGTTGATAGCATTCCTCAGGTGTGACAACCAAAAATGTCTCTAGACATTGCCACATGTGTCTTGTAAGGCAAAAATATCTCTATTTTTAGGATGACTAAGCCCAATATCCTCATTTCAAAATGAGAAAGCAAAGGCCCAGAGAGCTTATAGGAAATAAAAGACTGGGGAAGCTAAAATGTAAAAGATATAATTCTGCATTCAGGTGGATTTGAACCACAAAAAAAATTCCATTAGTCTGGGGGACACATTAGTCTTAGCAGAGGAAGGTCTTTAAGTAAGTGAAATACAAATGTGGGTAGTAATTAATTCACATTCTATGCACTTGAGCATTACTAAAATCCCCTATGTTGATATAAAAAATATGTAATTCAGCTTGTACCAGAATGCCAACCTTTCATGATATAAAAAGCAAACAGGATTCACTTGTAAGAAGCTCACTTTTTAGGGACCCCTGTTAGATTGTGCCTACTCCAAATAGTTATATTATTATGCTAGAGTAAAATATCAATGCCTTTAAATTCTGTATTGAAAAAATGCAATTGAGTGTAAAATCTAAATTATTGTAATCAAAACTTTCTTTTAATTAATACTGGTAAACAACACCAATTTAATATTAGATATATTTTTGTGACAAAAGAATAACATATGGTTTGAGTCAGAAAAAAACAATGAAACTGTGTCCCTACAATTTAGTTCATTCTCTATGAATACAATTAAAAGCTATACAAGATCTCTGAGGAAGGAACCAGAAGATTATCATATCTCCTCAGTTCTAGGTCAGACAACTTTCTCTGCTCACACCAATTAAATGTTCTTTCAGTTACCCTGCTAAGAAGTTTAAGCGTATTCAAATTAGGTGACTCTATATATAATTGTCTATATTTAATAAGTTGAATATTACTTGCATTTGTTAAATGACAATTAGATTTAGTTGTACAAAACCCAAATTTCTTCCTTAAGACAACTCATCAGATGTTTACAGCAAAAATAGCTATTACTTGTTTTAAGCTTTGCTGAAGTAGGAATTTTGTAGCCCAACTCATCTTGAAACAAACAAACAAAAAAATCTAACATTGTAAAGAACTCTGCATATCCTATTTTACTATAGTGATGAAAGTGGAGCAAAACTCAGAAGGGTTGGCTGCAATACTATAATCATAAATCCCATTCTTAGTCACAGATTTAAAATTAGACATTAAGAAATATAAGAAATAATCACATTAATTCTGCACAGAGCATATGTGCTACATAGTCTCCTTGATTACACCTTTATAGAGATAACCTCCCTGAAACATTTTAGAAGAAAAAGGATTTTTGTAAGTAGCTGACTTAATCTTTGCAATCTTTTTATACCATCACAGTCTTAGGAAAAAATCAGCAGAGTTCAACACTAAGTTATAGGAGACTGGGGACCTGCCTGAGCTATCCTTGCCAAGAAGTTTTAACTTTCTTTTTCCCCTAAAGGTCTTGTCTCCTACCTTAACTCATAAACTAAGCTCCAGCAAAACCATTCGCAGATAATTCTGTAAAGAGTCTTACATTTCCTGTCTCAGGACCAATGCTCATTCCTACAGCCATTTCTAATCTCTGTCCATCAGAACCATTCCCATGCTTCCAAGTCCTTCATAAATGCCATCTCTTCTAGGCTTTCCTGTTTCCTGAAAGGGAAATGCTCTCCTGCTCTTCTTGAGTGAGCATCAGATACTTTGTCCACCCCATCCCTGCACCTTTAGCTGCCCATTATGAATCCTCATAGCTATAATGCTATCTAGTAACCTTACTTTCTCAAGTTATAAAATTAGTATCTGACTTATGAGTTTGGCTATTTTGAGGCAGAATATTACAATAAAAAGTTATAAAGGTTTTCCCATGGCATATTAAGAGTTACAAAATACAACGAAATTATCAAAATTAATTGGGAGTACTGGTTATATGTTTAATGTTTACTAAGTCTTTGAACTTTATAAGCATAATCACTCTGTGGCTTGCTAGCTGAGCAGACTTCCGTATGAAGTTAAAAACTGAGTTCAGTTCCGGACAAGATGGAGGTGTAGGTGGACACACTGTGACTCCTTGTACAACCAAAAGAAGGACAACAACAAATTTAAAAACAAAAAACAACCAGAACTGACAGAAAATTGAACCGTGTGGAAGTCCGACAACCAAGGAGTTAAAGAAGAAACATTCATCCAGACCAGTGGGAGGGACAGAGACAGGTAACCTGGCGGAGAGGACTTGCAGCAAGACAACAGCTGCCGCTGGCAGACCCTGCGAGGTGGTGGATTGCAGACTGGGTGGTCCCACATTCTCATGCAGATAAATCAGGAGGAACAACTGGGGAGCGAGACAGACCAAGCAACCCAGATTTCCAGCATGGGGAAATAAAGCCTCAAACCTCTGATTGCAAACACCTGTGGGGGTTGATGCACCAGTGGGAGACATGGCCTCACAGGAGAGTTCGTTGGAGAGACCCATAGGGTCCTAGAATGTACAGAAGGCCACCCACCCAGGAATCAGCACCAGAAGGTCCCAATCTGATTGTGGGTAATGGGGAAAGTGACTGAAAACCAGCAGAGAACAGAGCAAGCGCCATTGTTCCCTCTTGGGCCCCTCCCCCACATAGTGTCACAACACAGCAATGTCTGTTGCCCCGCCCTGGTGAACTCCTAAGGCTCCATCCCTTACTACATAACAGGCACTCCCAGAGAAAAAAAATGGCCCAAATGAAAGAACAGATCAAAGCTTTAGAAAAAAATACAACTAAGCAATGAAGAGATGGCCAACCTATCCAATGTACAGTTCAAAACACTGGTAATCAGGATGTTCACAGAATTGGTTAAATATGGTCGCAAATTACATGAAAAAATGAAGGCTATGCTAAGTGAAATGAAGGCAAATGTACAGGGAACCAATAGTGACAGGAAGGAAACCAGGACTCAAATCAATAGTGTGAACCAGAAAGAAGAAAGAAACATTCAACCAGAACAGAAGGAAGAAACAAGAATTCAAAAAAAAAAAAAAAGAGGAGAGGCTTAGGAATCTCCTGGACATCTTTAAATGTTCCAACATCCAAATTATAGGGGTACCAGAAGGAGAAGAGGAAGAGCAATAAATTAAAAACATATTTGAACAAATAATGAAGAAGTTCCCAATCTGGCAAAGGAAATAGACTTCCAGGAAGTCCAGGAAGCTCAGAGAGTCCCAAAGAAATTGGACCCAAAGAGGAACACACCAAGGCACATCATCATTAAGTTACCCAAGATTACAGATAAGGAGAGAATCTTAAAGGCAGCAAAAGAAAAGGAGACAGTTACCTACAAAGGAGTGCCCATAAGACTGTCAGCTGATTTCTCAAAAGAAACTTTACAGGAAAGAAGGGGCTGGAAAGAAGTATTCAAAGTCACGAAAGGCAAGGACCTATATCTAAGATTACTTTATCCAGCAAAGCTATCAATTAGAATGGAAGGGCAGATAAAGTGCTTTCCAGATAAGGTCAAGTTAAAAGAGTTCATCATCACCAAGCCCTTATTTCATAAAATGTTAAAGGGAATCTAAGAAAAAGAAGAGAAAAATATCAACAGTAAAATGACAACACACTCAGTTATTAGCAACTGAACCTAAAACAAAAACAAAAACAGAAATGAAGCAAACAACTAGAACAGGAACAGAATCACAGAAATGGAGATCACAAGGAGGGTTATCAGCAGGGGAGTGGGTGGGGAGTGGGGGAAAAGGTACAGGGAATAAGTAGAATAAATGGTAGGTAGAAGATAGATGGGGGAGGTTAAAAATAGTATAGGAAATGGAGAAGCCAAAGAACTTATATGTATGACCCATGGACATGAACTAAAGGGGGGGAATGTGGGTGGGAGGGGGTGCACAGGGTGGAGTGGAATAAAGGGGGGAAATGGGACAACTGTAATAGCATAATCAATAAAATACATTTTTTAAAAAAACTGAGTTCAAATCCTGTTTAAATCCATTAATTCACTTGATCCCATTGCAGCTCCTTTGCATGAGAAAGCTACTATGCCCTTCATTCCAACAGGTTAATAAATGTGAATGAATCTGCTAAACTGGTTTCAGGTAGCAGACCCTAACAGATAGGTGATGGATACAGTAAGGGGCATGCTTAGTCAATATTTTCACATACTGACACCTAATAAAGGCAGAGGATCAGAAAGTAACAAATGGTTATTAACCTTTCTCCAGACATTCTCTACACTGCCAAATGCAGAGAATTAAAAATTACTTCTAACAACTTGCTATTCTTTTTAGATACCAACATTAGATTTACAATATAATATGTTTTTCAGTGTGCTTATAGAATATAAACCACCATGGGAAGAGTAAAGACTTATAATAAAAAATGGAACAGTCCTGATAATTTAGGAGTCTGAATAGTTATATTTAAAACTGCACCTCCCCAATGATGTTATTTATTCATTTTATAATTTTACTATCAAGCACTACTTTGAGCTCTTTAATATAACTGTGTCTAATTCATAAGTATATCCTCAGCTCTCAGCACAGTGTGTGGCACACACACACTGGTGTTCAATAAATGATTCCTGAATAAATAAAGGGAAGGTTATTAACTGAATTTCTTATGGTAAACCTGAAATTTGACTGAATAATATAGAGACAAAGGAAAGCCTTGTTAGGTGATTGCTAGGCAAATGGATTATTAATTAAATAAAAGCCAGAATGCCCTCCAATCTAAACCAGAAACCATTTAATAATGTATTTTTCTTAAAGAGGTAAACAAGAGGTGTTTTGTATATTTTTGTTTTGATTTTTGCTATGATTACACCAGGGACTTCAATAGGGGGGGGGGGATTCATTTCTGAGCCATTGAATATTTTTTTAAAACTTCATTGAATGAAATAAGAAGTGCCCTACAAAATCTCAATACTTCCTTTACCATGAATCCTGGGTGTCTTTTCATATGTCTGGTCATGGGGCACTTCTTTTGATTGTTGTTTTTGTTTTAAGGCTAGTTGCTGGATTTCCAATTTGTAACTTGTGAAAGCTTCTAATCTTCCCTGCTTTTCAATTTCTAATCTCTACTGACATTTGCTCATTACCAACCTAAGACAGATAAGATCCTCAGGAATGTTAGCTATCCTTGAAAATGAATCACCCAATGCATAGCAAGCCACTTTTAATGGTCCTATTTACATTAGACTTGTAATAATTGGAATCTCTGACAATTCTCTGCCACCTTTTAGAGAATTTCCTAACTAGGACTTAAACAAAGAAAAGATATTGGCACACCACCAAGCAACATTTTTCTCTCTTGTCTTTTATCCACTACCACACACAGCACCCATTTATGGCCTTTACAAACATCTGAACAAAAATATTTTGAGACCGAATAGTGCTTTAGGCAGTGTACTATATCAAATATCTCATTTGTTAAGTGAAAAGGTAAGAGTTTTGTTTGGTCTGAACAGTTAATGAAAGATACTTACCAAAAATGAAATGTTAGTTTTATGTAGCAATTATATCTGGTTTTTCATGTTCTAGTACGTTGTTTCAACACTAACAACACAGATTTTATTACTCACTGAATATTACATGATAAATATTTGGGCAAGTTGTCTTATGGATTATAAATCACTGTTCTAGTGCACAGCCATGGAAATGTCATTGAAAGAATATTAATGCAGAACTGCAAAATCATGGTTCATAGGTTCAGATCTGAAATCAACCTCGGAATCTGGCTAGTCCAAAATCTCTATTTCACACATGTCAAAACCCAAATCCCAAAGGAAGCTTGGGATCTGTTTACAAAATTTAACAACAGAACCTAAGTTCACTGCACCAGGCTCATACACTAGGGCTCTCCTCATTTTACCAGCCTGCAATAGTATAGGCAGGGTATTAATGCAAGTTTGTGAATTTTTATCTCTTAAAGCTGTTAATACTTACATATATTAAAAGATACTGCAACCAAGCCAGGCAAAAAGCCATTTTCCCCATGAAATACTAGTCTTAAACCTTACTACGAAAAGGCCATGGCAGCCAAACTGAATTGTGATCTTGACCACCTAGAACACTGTTCTCAATTCCTTGCTGGTTATAGACAGAAAATTTGGTATACTAACCAAAAAAAAAAAAAACAGATTTCATATTTTCATCCCAGAACAACTGTACAAATCCAGGCTGACTGAAGACATTAAACAGAGGATTTCAAAGGTTGCCTTCAGTAATTAATTTTAAAAATCATCATATTACACTGTATTTCTAATTTCTATATTAGTAAGTAGCATTTATGTAATGTGCCCATGACAAATATCAAAAGGCATTTTTTTTACTGCTTTGCCTTTCCTCCAAAGTGAAAGGTGTGAAAGGATATGGAAGAGCACCCAAGGATATATCATTTAAGAATGTGTAGAGAAAAATCATTTTATGGGGCCATTTTAATGAGGTGTCCTACTAAGAAAAAGGAACTTATATTATTCTACTTTATCTTGGAATCCATGGCCTTTCACTTTGGAGACAAGTTAGCAACATAAGGTAACACAGCAAATATTGTAAATTAATACGAAATTGACGATGGCAAAATGCTTTTGAGATCTCCAGTGGAATTGGTTTCAACCATTTAAGAAGTATTTCCAAAGATGCTTTAAAATACAATGACAAATTTTAGTTTGCTATTAGTAGGCTATTTACAAGTATATAGTACTTTGTGTGAACTAAATACCACTTAGACTGAAAGTCAAGAAATATATTTTTCTGTTAGGAGTAATATGTGTTGTAGATACAACAGCACTTATTAAAACCAAAACCACCTTAAAGATGGACCCCAAAACCCTGCTGTACAAGGTTTTTCCCTCAAAGAGCCAAAGAAAACTCTCCAAAGTGGTTGTTCAAATCGGTGCTTCCGCCAGTCTCTTCCTCTCTTCTTTCCTCAATACTAACTCCCTCCTCCACCAGACCCTACGATTTTAAAATCCAACGGATCTTACTTGAAAGCTCAAGTATACACTTTAACGCCCCCAAATTCCTAACTTCATCTCTTCTTAAATATTCTTCTGCAAGTTTCTACACTGCAGGATGCTGAATTTCACCAAAGGGGGGTTTCTCCCTCTGATTTCTTTGGCCTTTTCTCTTTCAATCTCTGTCTCCTTTCCTCGCCAGTATCTCTTCCCTTTCCTTGACCCTCTCTAGTTCCACAGCACTTCTACCTTGTCTTCTATCTTTATCAAATCACACCTCAGCTTCCTAGAGCATACTAAGGTGCTTTGGCTGGGAGAGAGATTGTTTTTTTGTTTTTTTCTTTTTCTCCATCAAACTCCTGCCTTGAGAATACCTGCGATTCCTTTTCCTGGGAGCCCCCTTCTTTTTCGGGGGAGGGTAGAAGTAGGGAAGACTCTCTGCTTCAGTCCATCTTGCACACTCTGGCTACTACTGCGGGGCGGGGCGGGGCGAGATTGGCCTTTACTGCGCCACAGCAGGTGGGGGGTGGGGCGGTGGCGAACCGCGCCCATTCCGATCTCTGACCGGCAGAAGAGAGGCAGCGAAGGACCTGGGGTCGCCCCCATAACCCGGGACAGGAACTCACCTTCTCTGAGGCAAGGGCGAGTGTCTACTTTAAAACTACTGCCCCCCCTCCCCGCCGCCGCCATAGTGGAGCCGCCAGAGCCGCTGCCGCCGTCGCCACAGCCACAGGCTGGCGAGCTGGCAGGGGTGGAGGTGGCGGAGGAGGCAGGCTCAATCACTGCCGCTACCGCCGCCGCCGCCGCCGCCGCCGCCGCCGCCGCGCAGGCGGTGTAGGAGGAGGAGGAGGGGGCGACAGAGACGGTAGCTGCCTGAGGGGAAGAGTCTGCCGCCAGCGGTGTGAGCGTGTTCAGCGCCGCCGCCATCGCAGCGAGGCGCGGACAATTGCACTTGCGCCTCTCTCCAGTTAAATCCCATAGCACCGCCTCCCATTTAGCACCGCCCCCTTCACCCCTCTAGCTCCTGCATCAGCTCCAGTCCCGTTCTCGCTCCTCTCCGCCAATAAGAACGCTTTAGACCCGAGGACTGTCTCGCCTTACCCCCGCAATTTGGCATCACCAGTCTCCCTTCTGAGGGGAAGTAAAGATGGCCAAGGGCAAAGGGCAAAAAGTGCGAGACGTAAAAGCACGTGGGCCTCACAGAGTGAGGCTCTTCCTTTGGAAGAACTCATCTAAAGCCAGTTCAAAGGGGAAAAAATGTCAGGAAAAACCAATTGATTCCACTTCCAAAGTATCTCTAAAATATCTCTCCTGTCTTTCTTATAGCTTTTAGTACAAAGTACAGAAATAAACATCATTCTTGGTCATGACTCATGACATATTTTCATCATGTCCCCATAAACAGTTGCTTGACTATCAAACTGCTCATCTAAATTAAAAACCTGTGAATTCAGTACCCAACCAAAGAACTAGAATAATGCTGATAATAAAATCTGCTCACCACCTTTTCCTCAACCTCCCTCCCAGAGAAACCAATATCTTCATTTATATTTATTATTTCCATGTTCTTTTTTTCATAGATTATCACATACATGCATGCCTAAACAATATCGTTTAGTTTTGATTGTTTTCAAATTTCACAAAAATTTGTGTCTTTTGTGGGTAGCGTTTTGGGACATTTCTCTCACTAAATATCTTGTTCCTAAGATTTATCCATGTAGCTGTAGTTCATTCATTGTCAATGCTGTACAATATTTCACCCATTTCCTCTTGATGGACATGTGTCCTGGTGCGTCTGTGCAAAAGTGTCTTTTAAGTATGCCCTTCTTTCCAAACTCATTTTCTTGCCCTATTTCAAGTCCTTATCTCTTTTCAGAACTATGACATCTGTCCCACTGGTCTTTTTTCCTCTGACCCCAGTCCTTCCAATGTATTTCAGTATTGCTGTCATTTATCACTAGTTTCCCATTGCTTTTCAGATACCAAGGTCATGGCTTTGTATTATTACATCCCTAATCTCATCCTCTTATGCTGCTCCTACCATAATCACTCATTTGCTTTATGATTCAGCAATTTAAATCTTCTTATAGATCCTTATGAAAATTATGGTTTTTTCATGATGTAATGTAAATGTATTTGTTTCACTTCTTGAGATGCCCATTTCCTCACATTAGGCACCTTACCTAGCAAAGCCCTCTACCCCCCTTGAAACTCAGATAACGCATCACTTCTTCCAGGCAACCTCTATCTCTACTTAGACTTAATTCCACCCTATGTCTGTGCTACAACTATACCTTATGCATATGTGTATTGTGTATCTCTCTTCTCAATAACCTGGTACCATTTTAAGACAAAAGAGAGCTTGTTTTATTTTTGAAACTCTATTATCCAGAATAGTGAAGTCCTAGGGCAAAATTCTCAAACCAGTGGATATTAGGCCTAGGTCCCTAAGTCCCTAGATCTGGCCCACATATGTGTTTTGTTTAACTTCATAATTGTTTATTTGCTTCTTTGCAAATGTTTGAAAGGGGCATTTCATGCAAAAAAGTCCCTTAAAAGTATTTGTAGATCGGCAGTAGTGTCTGTGCCCTAGACCTGAGTAGCAAATTCAGAGACTTGAGTGTTGGGCTCCTAAGAACATATCTTTAGGTTGTTTTTGTAGTTCAGTAATTTGCTCAATATTGTCTGAGTCATTGGGGTTGTTTCTCTAATTTTCTATCATGTCCTTTTGTAACTTAGTGCAACATTTCTCATCAAAGAAATTGCAGGATAGGTCATGCACAAGAAATATTCCACTGAAATAGCCAGTGGGACAAGGTAAGCATAAAAAGAAAGTGTAATTTCTTCTAATATAGGGGTAGGGATCTTTCAAAAGGATTGTTCCTCAAAATGTGAATCACAGTCCACTTGTAAAAGAATATTCAATCAGAATATCTGAGGAGTGTGGGAATTGATGTTATACAAGTGTATTTTTATTGACATGAAAAGTTGTCATACATATACATTTTTATGGAAAGGAGGTTATATGGAATTTTACATAAATTATGTCTGTGTATGCCTAACATATTTATCTCAGTATATTCTCATTTTTGTTCTTTGCTCCCCACCCGCATTACACAGTAACAGAATATTTTTTATTAGCCTAGAGAGGATCTGAAGAGGACATCCTGCCAAGTGATTTAGCATCCAGATCTCTGCCAGAATCACTTTAAATGTTCAATATGCTACATAAACATCCAGAAAGTTCTCATTGTTTGAGAACTATAGGAAATAGCTTTCCATAACCTAAGGTTTTCTTCTATGATTGGTTAAGGGAAGAACACAATTAAGTACTGGTCACTTAATCACCCAATGGAGTTTGGAGTCAGGAAACAATTTCAGTACCACAAATCCTCTGGTTTCATGTACACCCCGACTTTTGGATTTTCATTTTTATGTTATTCATCCTCTTTACATGACTGTGCAGCTCTTGCATTAAGAGATATAAGCTGTTATTTTTGTCCTATCTTGGATTGTTCTTTCTGCTAGAGACTGTTCTCTGCATTCAAGTGACAATGAAGTTAAGTAAAAGTAATTGCACAAATAATGTCTAGTAGAATATTTTTTAAAAATGTAGAACTAATCTTTCAGCTAATAAGTATTTTCTGGATGCAAATAATATCAGAAAATATCACTGTAGCCATTTTTTATTATTGCTAAAGGGTGTATTTCACATGGTGTTTTAAAAATACTTAGGACAGCCCTGGTTGGTGTGACTCAGTGGATTGAGTGCTGGCTTGAGAACCAAAGGGTCACTAGTTCAGTCTCCAATCTGGGACAAATGCCTGGGTTGCAGGCCAGGTCCCTGGTGGGAGGCATGCAAGAGGCAACCACACATTGATGTTTCTCTCTCTCTCTTTCTCCCACCCTTCCCCTCTCTAAAAACAAATAAATAAAATCTTTAAAAAATACTTAGTACAGTTATAGAATGCAAGATTTTATGCTATAATAAGGGTCTATTAGCTTCATAATATCTGGTGTGTTGTGTGTGCTTATGTGTGTATACTGGGTAGCCCAGATCCAGGCTTTGAGCTCTTCAACAGAGCCACTCACCACAAGTTTTTCTTCATTTTTTTTTCTTTTAAAATAGCTTTGTTCTATGTTAGTTTTGGTCCTCAGAAGACATCAGAACAGAGGTTCTGGTCAAGGAAATTGTCCACCAAGACAAATCTCTGGCAGACATTTTGGATACAAACTCCAGAATGAAGACAACTATGGATCTGATGGGAAGTTTGTTCCTTTGAGATGTTAACTTGTTGCAGGAAAACAGGGTAAAGAAGAAGGCCATTTAGAGAACTCTCAGCTGCCCAGGATATGAAGGCAAGAGGGGTGAAGATAAGAAATCAATGGACATGTTGGTTAACTGTCCTGCCTGTGTCTGTTCCCAATGCAGAAGAGATGAATGAAGAAGGGGAGCAGGTGTATGTCAACAAAAAGAAGGTCAAGCTGATGAGAAGCCTCACCCACAATCTTGAGACATTCCAGGAAGAGAAGGGGAGTCTGCTAATGAACATCAATCTCAATAACGCCCTGGGATAAGAGATGGAGGCTTTGATCAGTGAAATCTGCAAGCCCAATGAGTTTGACAAGTACAAAATGTTCACTGGGGACCTGGGCAAGCTGATAAACCTGCTATTCTCTCTGTTGGGGCACCTAGCCCAGTGAAAAACTTCCTTAGTGGCCTTGGTGAAATGCCAGTAATAAAGAAAGAAGCTCTCTCAACAAGAAGAAGAATATCCCGGCAAGGCAGCATTAGGATGCCCAGGAGCTCAAGGAGAACTTGGACCAAAGGGAATGCATGCTACTGGACTTATGGCCCATTAACTTTAAGAGGAACAACTCCAGGTTACCAGCATTTCATGTAAATGAAGTCAACACTCCTCACTGAGTAGCAAAATGTGGACAAAATCAAATGTGTTCAGAGGCAAGTCAAGTGTCTGCTAGAGAGTCTTCCCTCAGATTTCATTCCCAAGACTGGGGCCCTGGCTCTGCCTCCAATCTTCACCAGGGAAATAACTCATCTTAGGGGATGTACTTTCATTGGTATTGTCCAACATTAGCCTCTCTATTTTAACCTCTTCTAAAATGCCAAACCAAAAGGCCACCCATTTCACCCAAGAGAGGGACATCCACCCAAAATAAACAAATGGAGACTGACCTAAACAGGAGAGACTTAACCTAGGACAGGCAGAAACCACCTGAAAACCAGCAGAAAGGGCAAGGACACAAAAAGGGCCAGCACTACTTCCATGGGCAGGGGGCCGAGGTTGTCACATGGCTGTGGGAGCTTCCCCTGGAGAGTAGTGAAGCCTGGACCTCAGACTGGGCTCTAAAGCACAGAGCACCAGTGCTGGGATCACCCACCTATGTAGCATCCAGTGGTGAAAGACTGGGTTTTTTGCCCATTGGAGAAAGATGGAGCCCACTGGAGACAAAGCCACTTTTTTCTTCTTTTTTCCTTGTTTTTGTTCTAAGGGGCCAATGCAAAGGTTTTGCGTTCCCAGCCACTGACCTTGGGCTTGAGCAAAGGGAGGGCTGCACAGTCTACAGTCATGTGAGGCGAGTTTTGAGTGGGAGGCTTGGGGGTGAGATCGTGGGGAATGGATGATGGGTTTCTGGGGCTAGGATATAAAACCATACAGCAGCAGACATTTTTCTTGAGAATACAGGTCCCTCCCAGGGGAAAAACGATTACCCCATTCTGTGGGCTACCATTCACCCCACTGGAAGCCTCTTAACCCCATTTTCTGGAATCCTACTTGCCTCAAACTCTGGAATTCTCCTCACCCCACCCTGCATCCCTGTTTTTTTTCTTTTTTATATTTTAATTTTTTCATTCTCTCTTACTTTGCCCCAACCTTTATCTTATCCCCTGCTGAGGAGACAGTAGCATAGGGGACTCACAGGTGTTAGAGACTAGCTTTAAGGCATGGCCATTTCATATACTTTCCCAGGAACCAGACTGGTGTTTTCCCCTCACAGGAGAGCCTAGGAACACCCTCCTGGTTTCTGGCAGACTGAAACTCTGGGCTCTGGATGCCCTACCCACTATCAAGCTAGGGGGTTCATCCTGCCTAGTTCAGGGAAATAATCTGGCACAGACTAAGTCATGTGGCACAAACACAAGGGAATACACCCACCATTCCTTTAATGTGAATGTCATCTCCCACAGGAGATCCAGGGATCCCATCCTCCTGATTCCACCAAAAGCCCTCTCAGAAACAGATAGGTCAGTGGCTAGACTATGATTAACAGTAGGACTGCAGGCAGAGGCAGGTGGAGGTGGTTTCAACTGCGCCTTTGGACATTAGTTGACCTACCTCTGGACCCTGTGTTGATAAAAAGCCAGCCTTGTAGAGCAGTGAGACCCATCCCAGAAGCACCCAACCCTGAAGGGGACAGCCACAAACTGTGATCACTTATAGCTTTGAACAGAATGCCTAGAGCTACACTGGACAGCATCTGACATTGACTTGCACCAGCTTCAGACAACATGAGAGTTGTATCCAAGGGTGAACCCAGTAGGCAGGCACTAAATTCTGCTGAGATGAATTCTACACTATTCTTTTTCATTATTTTCATTATTTTTCTTTTGCATAGCTTTTTAAATTCTTTTCTTCTTCAATATTTATCTTTATTTTTGTCTTTAAAATCTCATATTTTACTGTTTCTGGTTGTTACTTCATTTTGCATTCTTCCTTCCTTTACTTATTTTTTAAATTTTATTTTTTCCTTTTCTTTGTTCTTTTGTGATTTCCGGACTCTATTCTTTACTCTTATTATATCTCCTGCTTCTATCATTGCATAATCATTTTTCTTTCCTATGGTTTTATTGTATTCTTGTTTTTCTTATAATATTCTATTTCTTTTTCCACTTTCATTATTATTTGCTCTTTTATCATTGAGTTTGCTTTTGTTGGAGGGGTTTGCTTGTGTGGGTTTTTTCTGTCTTATTTTGCTTTGTTCTGTCAGCACTGGTACAACAGCATACAGGATGTGGTAGGGGTTGAGCCTGTCAGTTAGCCAGCTAGAGCAGACAAATCACTAACGAATGGGACAACAACAATCAAGACCAAAATATAACAGAAGAGCCCAAATAAACCACAGAAGGGGTATTCCTAGAGCATCCAGCTCAGAAGATCAATGAGACTGCAACACTGAGTCCCATAGGACTCCAGGCACATAAGGCCATGCCATGAACACAGGGAGTCAAAGCAGATCTACCTAAAACATAGTAACGAACAAAAAGAGTCTGCTAAAATGGGGAGACAAAGAAACAACTTCCAAAGGAAAGAAAAGGAGGAATACCCAGAAAAAAAGCTAATTGAAATTTAGGCAAGAAATTTATCAGATATAGAGTTTGAAGGAATGTTTATAAGGATGCTCAAGGAACTTAGTGGGAACTAAAGGAACTTAGTGGAAATTAACAACAGCATGAAAAAGGACATAGAAAGCTTGAATAAGAACCAGTTGGAAATGAATAATGCAATATCTGAAATGAATACACTAGAAGAAATTAAAAGGAGGTGAGATGAAGCAGAGGAAAACAAGGTAGGAAGGAAAAATACCCAATCATTGCAAAAAGAACAAGGATGGTTTAAGGGAACTTTGGGACAACATGAAATGTAACAATATCCACATCATAGGGATACCAGAAGCAGAACAAACTGAACAAAAGATAGAAAACTTGCTTGCAGAAATAATGACAGAAAACTTCCTGATCCTGGTGAAGGAAAAATTAACACAATTTCAGGAAGGAGAGAGAACACAAATAAGAGGAATCCAAAAGGCCCACACTAAGACACATTATAATTAAAATGGAAAAGTTTAAAGTCAGAGAGTCTTAAAGGCAGCAAAAGAGAAACACACATTAACTACAAGGGAGATCCAATAAGATAGTGGGCTGCTTACTCAATGCAAACACTTCAGGCCAGAAGGGATGGGCATGAAGTATTTAAAGTAATGAAAAGCAAGGGTCTGGAACCAATACTACTCTACCCAGCAAGGCTATCATTTATTTTTAATTTTTAATTTAATTTAATTTAATTTGTAAAATATTTTATTTATTTTATTTTTATCAGTTTATATTAATGCTCAAATACAACTGTCTCTGTGCTATCATTTAAAATTGAAGGTGAAATAAAGAGCTTCCCAGAGCAAAAAAAAAAAAAGTTAAAGTACTTAATTACACCAAACCAGCACTACAAGAGACATTAAAAGGACTGTTTTAAGAAGAAAAAGTATTATAGAGAGGAACATAAGTATAAAAGAATGAAGTGACAATGCACAAGTATATCAATAATAACCTTAAATGTAAATGGACTAACTGTTCCAATCAAAAGACATAGGGTAGCTGAATGGATAAGAAAACATGACCTATACATGCTGTCTACAAGAGACACACCTCAGGAAAAAAAAAAAAAGAACTACCCAAGCTGAAAGTGAAGGGATAGAAAAAAAATATTCCATGCAAATGGAGATTTTAAAAAAGCTAGGAGAGCAATACATGTATCTGACAAAATTGATTTCAAAATAAAGGTCACAGAAAGAGACAATAATAAAACTAAAGGGATCAATCCAAAGAGAGGATATAACCCTTATAAACATATATGTGCCAAATATAGGAGTGCCATAATATATGAAGAAAATCTTGGTGGACTTTAAGGAAGAAGCCCACAGAAAGTTATTATAGATTTTAACACCACACTATCACCATTGGATAAATCTTCTAGACAAAAAACCAACAAGGAAACAACCTTAAATGACATGCTAGATCAAGTAATATCTACAGAACATTGGGCCCCAACTCATCAGAATACACATTCTTCTCCAGTGTCCACAGATCATTCTCAAAGATAGACCATATGGTTGGACACAAAAGAAGTCTTAAATTCAAGAAAATTGAAATCATATCAAGCATTTTCTCAGATTACAGTAGCATGAAACTAGAAATAAAACTCAGTAAAAAAACCCCCTCAAAATCATTAAAATACATGGAGACTAAATAGTATGTTATTAAATAATGAATGGGTCATCAATGAGATCAAGGAAGAAATAAAAAAGTAGCTGGGAACAAATGAAAATGAACACACAACAACCCAAAACCTATGGAAAACAGAGAAAGCAGTCCTGAGAGGAAAGTTTATAGCATTACAGGCATAACTCAAGAAGATAGAAAGATCTCAAATAAACAACCTAACCCCACACTTAATACAGCTAGAAAACCAACAACAAATTCCAAATAGAGTAAAAGGAAGAAATAATCAAGATGAGAGAAGAAATAAATGAGAGACATTTAAAAAATTTTGAAAGATCAATGTATCCAGGAGATGGTTCTGTGAAAAGATTAATAAAATTGATCAACCTTTAAACAGACATATCAAGAAAAAAAGAGTCAGGATCTAAATTAATAAAAGCAGAAATGAAAGAGGAAAATAACAATGGATGTCACAGAAATACAAAGGATTTTAATAAAATATGAACAACCATAAGCCAACAAATTGGACCACATGAGAAAAATGGATAAATTTTTAGAAAAACACAATCATCAAAGACTGACTCAAGAAGAAGAAAACCTGAATAGATTGATAACAACTAATAAAATTGAATTAATAATTAAAAAAACTCCCAGCAAAAAGACCTGTATGAGATGACTTCACACTCTAACTTTACCAACCATTTAAAGAACACCTATGCTTCTCAAAATTATTCCAAAATATTGAAGAAGATGGAAGCTTCCCAACCTCTTTTTATGAGGCTAATATTATCCTAAGTCCAAAACCAGGCAAAGGCACAACAAAGAGACAAAACTATAGGCCAATATCCCTGATGAACATCAATCCAAAATACTCAACAAAATACAAGCAAAATGAATCCAGCAATACATTAAAAAGATCATACACAATGATCAAGTGGTATTTATCCTTGCGTGCAAGGTTGGTACAATATTCATAAATCAATAAATTTGATACATCACACAAAATGAAATGTAAAAATTCACATGATCATATCATTAGATGCAGAAAATGGATTTGATAAAATCCAGCACCCATTTGTGATGAAAACTTTCAGCAAAATGGGAATAGAGGGATCATATATCAACATAATAAAGGGCATATACTAAAAACCTATAGCCAACATCATACTCAATGAGTAAAAACTAAAAGCATTTCCTCTAAGAGCAGAAAGAAGATGGGGATGTCTGCTTTCCTGATTCTTATTCGACATAGTACTGGAAGTCCTAGCCACAGCAATCAGACAAGAAAAGAAATAAAAGGAATTCATTTTGGGAAGGAGGAAGTAAAACTATTATTATTCGCAGATGACATGATAGGGTACATAGAAACCCCAATAAGCTCCACAAAAAAAAATACTACTAGATCTAATGAATAAATTTAGCAAAGTAGCAAAATACAAAATCAATACTCAGAAATTGATGGTATTTCTATACACCAAAAATGAACTGTCAAAAAGGAACTAAGAAAACAATCCCATTTACTACTGCAACAAAAATATGAAGTAAATAGAAATAAATTAACCAAAGAGGTAAAATACCTGTATTTGGAAAACTATAGGACATTGAAGAAAGAAATTGAGGAAGCCACAAATAAGTAGAAGAATATACAGTGCTCATGGATTGGAAGAATTAACATCATTAAAATGTCCACATTACCAAAAGCAATCTACAGATTCAACACAATTCTTACTAAAATACCAATGGCATATTCTGCAGATGTAGAACAAATACTTCAAAAATTTGTATGGAACCAGACTTCCAGCCAAGATGGAGATATAGGTAGATACACTTTGCTTCAATGCACAACCAAAAGAAAAACAAAAAAATCAAAAACAAAAAACAACCAGAACTGACAAAATTTGTACTGTATAGAAGCCCCAAAATGAAAGAATTAAAGAAGAAGCATTTATCCAGACTGGTGGGGGGCGGGGAACAGAGGCAAGAATCCGGGATGGAGAGGACACACAGCAAGGCAGTGGCTGGAGGGCTAGGTGGGTGATGTAGAGTCTGGTGGCTCCACATTTGTGAGTGGAAAAACTGGGAGGAACAACTTGGAAGGGAGACAGGCTGTGCAACCTAGGGTTCTAGTATGGCAAAAGAAAGCCTCAAAACCTCTGGGGATTACAGCAGCAAGAGAAACTCCCAGCTTCACAGGAGAGTTCATTGAGGAGAACCACGGAGCCCTAGAGCATACACAAATCAACCCACTCTGGAATAAGCACTAGAATGGCCCAATTTGCTTGTGGATAGCAGAGAAAGAGACTGAAAACCAAGAGCCAAGGAAGCAGTATTGTTCCCTCTTTGACCTCTCCCACACAGACAATGCCACAACCCAGCAAAGACTGTTGCCCCGCCCTGGAGAATACCTACGGCTCCTCCCCTTTCAACATAACAGGTATACCTAGACAAACAAATATGGCCCAAATGAAAGAACAGATCAAAACTCTAGAAATAAGAGCTAAGTTACAAAGAGATAGCCAACTTATCAGATGCAGAGTTCAAAACACTGGTAATCAGGATTCTCACAGAAATGGATGAGCATAGTTGCAAAATAGAGGAAAAAAAAGTGAAGGCTATGAAAAGTGAAATAAAGGAAAATGTACAGGGAACCAACAGTGAAGGGAAGGATACTGGGACTCAAATCAATGATTTGGAACAAAAGGAAGAAGTAAACATCCAACCAGAACAGAATGAAAAAACAAGAATTCCAAAAAATGAGGAGAAGCTTAGGAACCTCTGGGACAACTTTAAATGCTCCAACATACGAATCACCAGGGTGCCAAAAGGAGAAGCGGAAGAGCAGGAAATTGAAAACTTATTTTGAAGGAAAACAAATAATGAAGGAATAGTTCCCCAATTTGGCAAAGGAAATAGACTTCCAGGAAGTCCAGGAAGCTCAGAGAGTCCCAAAGAAATTGGATCCAAGGAGAAACACATCAAGGCACATCATAATTAAGTTACCCAATATTAAAGATAAAGAGAGAATCTTAAAAGCAGCAAGAGGAAAGGAGAGAGTTTCCTACAGAGGAGTGCCCATAAGACTGTCAGCTGATTTCTCAAAAGAAACCTTGCAGGCAAGAAGGTGCTGGAAAGAAGTATTTGAAGTCATGAAAGACAAAGACCTATATCCAAGATTACTCTATCCGGCAAAGCTATCATTTAGAATGGAAGGGCAGATAAAGTGTTTCCCAGATAAGGTCAAATTAAGAGTTCATCATCACCAAGCCCTTAGTAAAAGAAATGTTAAAGGGACTTATCTGAGAAAAAGAAGATCAAAAACTATGAACACTAAAATGACAACAAACTAACAAAAGACAACTATCAACAACTGAACCTAAAGAAAACAAAAACAATGACCAACTAAGTAAACAGGTAGAACAGAAACAGAATCACAGAAATGGAGATTACATAGAAGGTTATCACTGGGGAGGGGAGAGGGAAGAATGGGGGAAAAGGTACAGGGAATAAACATAATTGGTAGGAATAAAATACTAAAGGGGAGATTAAGAACAGTACAGGAAATGGAGAAGCCAAAGAACTTATATGTATGACCCATGGACATGAAGTAAAGGTGGGGGAGTCCTGGTGATTGGAGAGCTGTAAGGTGGAGGGGAATAAAGGTCATAAAAAATGGAACAACTGTAATACCGTAATCCATAAAATATACTTTATAAGAAAAACAAAAAAAATATATGGAACCAAAAAATATCCCACATAACCTCAGTAATCTTGAAACAGAAGAACAAATTTGGAGGGATGACATTACCTGTTATGAAACTGTATTACAAAACCAGTGTAATCAAAATAGTCTGGCACTGGCATAAGAAAGGACACATCAACCAATGGAATGGAATAGAGACCCCAGAAATAAACCCATGTCTCTATGGTCAATTAATGTTTCACAAAGTAGTCAGGAGCATAAAATGGAGTAAAACAGTTTCTTCAATAAATGGTGTTGGGAGTACTGGACTAGTACTTGCAAAAGAAATGAAACTAGACCACCAACTTATACCATATGCCAGAATAAACTTAAATATAAGTCATGATACCATAAAATTCTAGAGAACAGATGCAGTAAAATTTCAGTTTTATGTAGCAATATTTTTGCTGATATATCTCCTAGGACAAGAGAAACAAAGGAAAAAAGAAACAAAAGGGACTACATCAAATTTAAAAACCTCTGTACAGCTAATGAAACCATCAGCAAATTGAAAATGGATCCCACTGTATGGGAGAACATATTTGCCAATGATATATTGGATAAAGGTTTAATCTTCAAAATATATAAAGAACTCATATGGCTCAACACCAGGCAGACAAACAAATTAAAAAATGAGCAAAGAACCTGAATAGACACTCCTCCAAAGAAAACAAATAGATGGCCCATAGACATATAAAAAAATGCTCAACTTCACTGACCATCAGAGAGATGCAAATTAAAATCACATTGAGATACCACCTCACACCTTCCAAATATGATTATCATTTATAAATCAGCAAAGAACAAGTACTGGCAATGATGTGGAGAAAAAGGAACCCTAGTGCACTGTTGGAGGAAATGCAAACTGGTGCAACCACTCTGAAAAACAGTGTGGAGTTTCCTCACAAAATTATAGTGGAACTGCTTTTCTGACCCAATGATTCCACTTCTGGGAATATTCAATAAATCCCAGAACACCAATTTAAAAAGATATATGCACACCTATGATCATAGTAGCATTATTTACAATAGCCAAGATTTAGAAGCAGCCTAAGTGACCATCAGTAGATGACTTGATAAAAAAACATGTGGTACATTTATACAGTGGAATATTATGCAGCAGTAAAAATAGAAGGAATTCTTACCTTTTGTGACAGCACGGATGGAACTGGAGACTATTATGCTAAGTGAAATAAGCCAGGCAATGAAAGATAAATACCATGTGATCTCACTTATAACTTGAATCTAAGGAACAAAATAAACTAATGAGCAAAATTGGATCAGAGGCACAAAAACAAGGAGCAGACTGATAGATATAAGAGGGGTCAGGGGAGGTTGGGACTGGTTAAAAGAAGGCTAAGGGATTAGACAATGAACATATATGCATCACCCATGGACATGAACAATAGTGTGAGGATTGACTCTAGGACAGGGGGGCTGGTGAGGGGGCGCAAATGGGGAAAATTGGGACAACTGTAACAGCACAGATAATAAAAAGTAGCCCTGGCTGGTGTGGTACAGTGGATTGAGTGCTGGCCTGCAAACCAAAGGGTTGCACCTTCGACTCCCAGTCAGGGCACATGTCTGAGTTCAGGCCAGATCCTTGGCAGGGGGCACTTAAGAGGCAACCACACATTCATATTTCTCTCCCTCTCTTCCTATCTTTTCCTTCTAAAAAATAAATAAAATATTTTAAAACATATAAAAATTAAAAAATTTAAATTAAAATGATCATTATTTGTGTATTAATGACTTATTTGATTCTATTTTTGTTAGACCTAGAAAATTATGTTTTAACCTTGCTTTGTGAAAAACCTAATGAGATGAAGAATTCCAAAGATAAAAGTAAAATAAAATAGCTTCATTCAAGAGGTGTTTGGGAGGAAGTCTGAATATTTTTACATGAGTGTATATTTCAAAACTACTCAGAAGCACCACAGAACGTTTAATCTATTCTAATAATATTTGGCATTTACTGGGTACTGAATATGTTGATAGAGGATGTGATATACCTCAGGTGCTACAAAGTCTGACTGTGGACACATGTGTTGACTCTCACTTTAGTATTCAACCCAACAGACCAACTCTTCTGAGTATTTATGTCTTGTCAGCCTCCAGAGACAACACAGATATCAGGTCCCAAGAAGGAAGGAACTTGCAAGTCTACAGTAAGTTTATACAGTAATGATTTTCATAGTCCTTCCTCCTAAGGAACCTATGGCCATTTACTTAGCTAATGGTACACTGAAAAAAATTACCCAGGTATTTTTAGGCTTTTGGACATAGGGTTCTAGTTGACACTGATGTCTAAAGACCTGAAACACATTCATGGCCCTTTGTTGAAGAAGAAGCATAGCCCAGGATTTACTCACTATGGTTTTATTGAGTCTGTCTCTCCAGGTTTGGATCACTGTTGTTCTAATGAATCTATGAAATAATCTGCTTGTTAGAGCCCTGAGCCACAAATATGTCATCAGAATATGTATATATGCCAGGTGGGGGAAACTCCACATTGGTTCCTTAGCCTATGAGGAAAAAATCTATCATTCTGGGGAAATATAAGTGGAAACCTCTGAAGCTGCTACCACTCCAGCCAAGACGGAAAAAAAAACCCATACAGAATCCTGTGGGGAGTGGAATAAATTTGCACAATCTTTAATGATGTAAATGACACAAGGATAATGATATCCATCACTTTCCCATTTAATTCGTTAGTCTGGACCATAAACAAGTTCAGAGGGATTATGGAGGAGAGTGAACTACCACAGACTCAAACAAGGATTAGCCTAAATAGCAGCTGCTGTATTGGATGTGATATCCTTACTAGAACAGATTAACGTAGCTGCAAGTATATGGTATGCAGCTACCAATCTAACAAGTGGGTTCCTTACCATTCTTACTATGAAGAATGTCCAGGTGCAGTTCACATTCACATGATTTGGTCAACAGAATTAATTTGTGGCTTTGTCTTTTGGCTATGTTAACCATCCAATTATGTTATAGCATAATTTTAAAAGGTGTGAAGCACAAATAAATAGACCCAGACTTATATGGCCAGTTAATATTTAGCAAAGGAGGCCAAGACAGACAATGAACTAAAGACAGTCTATTCAATAAATGGTATTAGGAAAATTGGACAAATAGATGTAGAAAAATTAAACTAGACCACCTTCTTACACCACATACAGAAATAAACTCAAAATGGGTTAAAGACTTAAATGTAAGACTAACAATTATAAACCTCATAGAAGGAAACATATGCATTAAAATCCCTGAAATTTCTCTTTGCAATATTTTTCTGATATATCTCCTCTGGCAAGGGAAACAAAAGAAAATATATTAAATGGACTACTTCAAATAAAAAAGTTATTGCACAGAAAGGAAAACGATAAACAAAACAAAATTACAACCTACTGAATGGGAGAAGATATTCACCAAAAATACATCCTGTAAAAGGTTAATATCCAAAATTTAAAAAAAATATTCATAATATTCAATACCAAAAAACCCCAATCCAATTAAAAAATGGGCAGAGGACCTGAAGAGACACTTCTTTAAAGAGGACATACGGATGGCCCATAGACATAACAAAAGATGCTCAACTTCACTAATCATCAAAAAATGCAAAATCCACAATGAGCCATAATCTCACACCTGTCAGAATGACTGTCACCAACAAATCTGCCAACAAGTGTTGGTGAGGATGTGGAGAAAAAAAGAACCCTCACCCTCCTGCACAGTTGCTGGGAATACAGACTGGTGCAGCCGCTATGGAAAACAGTATGGATGCTCCTCAAAAGATTAAAAATAGAACTGCCTTTTGACCCAGCAATTACAATTCTGGGGATTTATTTGAAGAAACCCAAAACACTCACTTGAAAGAGCATAAGCACCCCTAGTTCATTGTAGGGTTATTTACAATAGCCAAGATATGGAAGCCACCCATGTACCCATTAATAGGCAACTGGATAAAGAAGTGGTACATTTATATAGTAGAATATTACTTGGCCATAAAAAATTACATTTGCAACAGCATGGAATGGCCTAGAGGTATTATGGTAAGTGAAATAAATCAGTCAAAAACACACATCACACCATATGTGGAATCTAAAGAACAAAATTAATGAACAAACAATATTGAAACAGATTCATAAACACAGTGAACAGACTGGTGGATGTCAGAGAGGAGGGGAGTTGGGGGACTGGGTTAAAAAGGTGAAGGGATTAAGAAGTACAGATTGGTAGTTACAAAATAGTCACAGGGATGTAAAGTACAACATAGGGAATATAGTCAATAATAATTGTGTTAATTATGTACAGTACCAGATGGATACTGGAAATATTGGATGAAACACTTTTTAAAGTATCTAATTGTCTATCCACTATGCTGTACACCTGAAACCAATATGAAGTAATATAGAAAGTAAACTGTGATTTAAAAATAAAAAAATATAAAAGACAATAGGAGAAAAAGTGATGTCCTATCTGAAATATAATTTCTAAAGCAATACTTTAATTATGAAGCTGGTACATAAGGAATGAATGTATTTTAATTAAATATTAAACTGTTCAATAAAATAAATCACATAATAATCAGCTTAGGATAAAATGGCTGCATATAGGGCTCACAAAAAAACAGCCTCTAGGCAGTATCTGAAAATTTGCTCTAGACATCTCTGGTTCTTTATCGTGATCTTATTTTCTTCATGGAAAAATAAACTAGTAAAGAACTGTTTCCATTCTTCTGTTCAAGTAAATCCTAATCTATATTTAGAGATAACAAAGGTGTGAGTTTCAGCAAAGATGGAGGCATAGGCAGAAATGCTTCACACAACCAAAAGAAGAACAACAAATTAAAAAAAATAGAACTGCAAGAAAATCAAACTGCACAGAACCCTAACAACCAAGGAGGTAAAGAAACATTCATCCAGACAGGTAGGAGGGGTGGAAATGGGAAGCCAGGTGGAGAGGACATGTGGCAAGGTGGCAGACTGTGTTGTGAGGCAGAGGCTGGTGGATTGGGCTCTGCCACATTCACATGGATAAGACAGGAGGAACAACTAGGGAGTGAGAGAGACCACAAAATGCTGAGTTTCAGCATGGGAAACTAAAGACTCAAAATCTCTGGCCTTAAAATTCTGTGTGAGTTGCAAAGGCAGGAGAAACTCCCAGTCTCACAGGAGAGTGTGTTGGAGAGGCCCATGGGGTCCTAGAACATTCACAAACCCACTCACCTTGGAATCAGCACCTGAAAAGGCACAATCCACTTGTGGAAAGTGAGGGAAGTGACTGAAAGTGGGGTGAGAGCCAAGCAAACAGCATTGTACCATCTCTGACACTGGCCCCACACACTGTGTCAAAATGCAGCCAAGAGTGTTGCCCCACCCTACAGAATACCTAAGGCTCTGTCCTCTTACACCCTAACAGGTATGCCAACACAAAGAAATATGGCTCAAATGAAAGAATATATAAAATCTCTAGAAAAAAAGCCAAGTGACAAAGAGGTACCCAACTTATGCAGAGTTCAAAACACTGGTAATCAGGATACTCACAGAAATGACTGAGCCTGGTTGCAAAATGAAGGAACAAATGAAGGCTATACAAAGTGAAATAAAGGAAAAAATACAGGGAACCAACAGTGAAGTGAAAGAAACAGGGACTCAAATCAACGACTTGGAACAAAAGGAAGAAATAGACATCCAATTGGAACAGAATGAAGAAACAAGAATTCAAAAAGTGAGGAGAGGCTGAGGAACCTCTAGGACAACTTTAAATGCTCCAACATAACATACGAATCATAGAGGTACCCAAAGGAGAAGAGGACATTGAAAACTTATTTGAACAAATAAGAAAGGATATTTTCTCCAATCTGGTGAAGGAAATAGACTTCCAGGAAGTCCAGGAAGCTCAGAGAGTCCCAAAGAAGTTGAACCCAAGGAGGAACACACCAAGGCACATCATAAATAAGTTACCCAAGATTAAAGATAAAGAGGGAATCTTAAAAGCAGCAAGAGGAAAGGAGAAAATTTTCCTACAAAGGAGTGACCATAAGACTGTCAGCTGATTTCTCAAAAGAAACCTTGCAGGCAAGAAGGGGCTGGAAAGAAGTATTAAAGGCAAGGACCTATATCCAAGATTACTCTACCCAGCAAAGCTATCATTTAGAAAGGGAGGGCAGATAAAGTGTTTCCCAGATAAGGTCAAGTTAAAGAGCTCATCATCACCAAGCCCTTAGTAAAAGAAATGTTAAAGGGACTTATCTGAGAAAAAGAAGATCAAAAACTATGAACAGTAAAATGACAACAAACTGGCAAAAGACAACTATCAACAAGTGAACCTAAAGAAAGCAAAAACAATGACCAACTAAGTAAACAAGTAGAACAGAAACAGAATCACAGAAATGGAGATTACATGGAGGGTTACAGTAGGGAGGGTGGGGGGGAAAGTTACATGGAATCAGAAGCAAAATTGGAAGGCATAAAACACTCAGGGGGAGATTAAGAATAGTATAGGAAATGGAGAAGGCAAGGAACTTATATGTATGATCCACAGACATGAACTAAGGGGGGAGAATGCTGGTGGAAAGAGGGATTCAGGGTGGAGGGAGATAAAGGGGAGAAAAATGAGACAATAGTAACAGCATAATCAATAAAATATACTTGAAATGTGGCAAAAAAAGGATAACAAAGGTGTGAAACATGTTATACAGTATATGGGTGGCATCATGTGGATTGCATCATATGAGAAAGAATCAACAAACAACATGTGCTGGTGAGGATGTAGAGAAAGAGGAACCCTTTTTTACACTATTGGTGGGCATGCAGATTGGTGCAGCCACTGTGGAAAGTGGTGTGGAGTTACCACAAAAATTAAAAGTGGAACTGCCTCATGACTCATCAATTCCACTTCTGGGATCATATCCAAAGAAACCCCAAAACACTAATTCAAAGGAACATAAGCATCCCTATGTTCATGGTAGCATTGTTTACAATCACTAAGATGTGAAAGCAGCCCACATGCTTATCAGTAGACAAGTGGATAAAAAAACTGTGGTACATTTACACAATGGAATACTATGGGGCTATAAAAAGAAGGAAATCTTGCCTTTTGCTACAACATGAATGGAGAGTATATTTTATTCTGTGTTTACCACCAGAAAAATGATTTTAGTGTATTTCCATTACATTCAAAGATGTTAAATAGCACTGACAGAAAAAAAAATTATAACCACCTTTACACAGGAACTGCATTTGTGTTCAATCATACACCATCATATATTTATAGTGGTTATACATAGCACATATTTTAATAGTATAATATATAATACCATATGATCTCTTAGTACTTCTCTAGCTCCCAAACACTTCTGATATCTCTCCTTCCCTTTCCCTACCCCCTCACATCTTTCTTGTTAGCAAAAGTATGGGCTGAAGGGTACTTTTTGTCATGTGATTTAGTGTTTGAGTGCTCTGCCTGATTGTCCTCGGGGCCCCTCAACTCCCTGCTACTTGGTATGTGATATCCAAGATGCAGTTTTGGGGATTTCTTCACCAGATGACACAGGTCTATGACTGAAAACAATATGTATTGCAATCTATTTTAAATATAGATTGTGAAAAAGTATAGAAAAACATAATTAATAGGCATATCTAGTGATAACATATTTCCCCTCTTTTACATTATTATTATGAATTCAAATAATTTAATTTTGCCTTTACTGAGTGGCTACATTATCACATTGTGCTGATAGTCAGTGGTTGCAAAATGCCTGCAGTCAGAGCAAAGAGACTATGTTGTGCAGGGACTTAGGAACCCTAGGACAGTGGTCAGATTCAGAACCAAGCAATGGATGACAAGATGTCAACCACCTAGAACCAGAACTGACCAGTTTCACTTCCACCACCAAGAAACTTCCCAAACCACCCATTTCCAAGCAAAGTGTCTATATGGGACTGTTTCTATAACATTGCTAGAGGGAAGGGGATGGTTTGGACACAATGCATTAAACTTCCCGAGTCTCCATACATTAATCTCCTTTTAGTTGGCTGATAGAAATACAAGTGATGATATATTCATTAACATATACTAAGGAGAATTTGTCAAATGCCAGGAGCAATACTGCTTAAGTTATGTATGTCCTTACTGTTACACTTCACTACACTTTTATATGGTGTGTACTTTCATTTCAGTTTCACAGATGAAGAAATAAGTGCTTAGGGAAAATATTTAACTTTGATCAATTATCATGCAATTGTTAAGAAGTCTGAAGTCAGGTTTTTATGAAATGTTTTATACATTGGATCTCTTTTTGAGCTTTCCATTTTGTTCCTTAATGTTTTGTTATCACCTTTCCAGCTAAGACACTTCTTACTTGTAGGTATACAATAACCAAATGGATCATTACCTTCAACTTAATGACATCTCCCCATTCTACTATCCCTTTTCTATCCAGGCACAAATAATGCAGGGCTGGTGCCTGGATGAAGGGCAAATAATAGGACGAGGCTCACAGAAAACTGAGAACCCACCCCAACAGATTATTCTATGTGCTATAAGACAGCTCAATATCACTAGCCATTAGAGAAATGCAAATTAAAACCACAATGAGGTACCACATCACATCAGTCAGAATGGCCATCATAAACAAATCGACAAACAAGTGCTGGTGAGGATGTGGAGGGAAGGGAACCTTAGTGCACTATTGGTGGGATTGGAGACTGGTGTAGCCACTGTGGAAAACAGTATGGAATTTCCTCAGAAAACTAAAAATGGAACTACCTTTTGACCCAGCAATTCCACTGCTGGGATTATAACCTAAGAGCCCTGAAACACCAATTCTAAAGAACCTATACATCCCAATGTTCATAACACCATTATTTACAATAGCTAAGTGCTGGAAACAGCCTAAGTACCCATTGGTAAGTGAGTGGATTAAAAAATGTGGTACATTTACACAATGGAATACTTCATAGCAGAGAGAAAGTACTCCTACCCTTTGCAACAGCATAGATGCAACTGGAAAGCATTATGCTAAGTGAAATAAGCCAGTTGGTGAAAGACAAATACCATATGATCTCACCTGGAAGTGGAACCTAGTGAACAAAACAAATGAACAAAATAGAACCAGAGACATGGAAATAAAGAGCAAACTGACAATGACCAGAAGGGAGGTGGGTGGGTGATAATGAGGGAAAGGGGAAGGGGCAAATCAAGAAACATGAATAGAGGGCTCATGGGCATGGGCAATGGGGTAGGGATTGACTGTGAGAGCACAGTGGGGGGGTGGGGCAAGGGAGAGCAACACGGGAAAAGGCGGGACAACTGTAACTGAACAACAATAAAAAAGAAGAAAGAACAAGGAAGGAAGGAAGGAAGGAAGGAAGGAAGGAAGGAAGGAAGGAAGGAAGGAAGGAAGGAAGGAAGGGAGGAAGGGAGGGAGGACGAATGATGCTCTGGCTGGTGTGTCTCAGCAGATTGAGCACTAGGCCCCCAAATCAAAGGGTCACTCGTTCAGTTCCCAGTCAGGGCACATGCTTGGTTTGTGCACCAGGTCTCCAGTAGGGAGTGCATGAGAGGCAACAAACATTGATGTTTCTCTACCTCTCTTTCTCTCTTCCTCTCTGTCTAAAAATAAAGAAATAAAATCTTTTTTTTTAAAAAGAAAGAGAAGTCTCTGTCAAATGCTTCTGTCCTTCCCCAGTATGATAGTTTTAAAATTTGGTAAAAGAGAAGTACCTCTTTTCAGGGAATATATGTCTCTATACCTGATACCATACTTAGAACTGTGTGGATCTCCCAGTGAAGAAAAAAAGATCTAAATGTGTTCTCAGAACTAGCATTATTATTAGATGGTGACGAAGTAGGAGGGAGCAGATACTACTTCATCCTACACACAGGAGGAAAACCTAGCTGATCAATGGAGGAACACAGCAAACAGCCAACAGTACCCCAGCATATGTGAAAATAAGAGACCAAAAGTTGTAGTGGGTACTGAAAAACCTAACAGTAAGGAGAGTGCTTCAGGACAATAAGGTCCTAGGGACCAGCACAAGGACCAGGGCGGCTGCAGCTCCAGGCCTGGTGTGCACTGGGTCTGCCACAGGGTCCTTGGGAGAGAGCCGGGTCAACTGCCCCCTCCCTGGCCAAACAAGGTTTAAGCAGCACTGGGAGAGACCTGGTTGCTTGAAGTCACAGAGAGGGGAATAAGGACTAAGGGGAAAACACACAGGGACTGTGACACCCACGGAGTCCATGAATGCTGGTTGGGGATTGTTGAGAGTAGAGCAGTGACAGGCCCTGACCCTGATAGTCCCTGGTCTGGCTAGAGAATTGGGCCGTGTGAGAGGCCAGGCCACTGCACGAGAGCAACAGGCTTGAGTAAGAGGAAATTCTCAAAAAGAAAAAGTGTAAAGAGAGACACTGTTTGGGGAATTCAACTGCAGGAATCGCTCCAGCCTCCTCCCCACCCAGGTGGGCAGTGATCCCGAGGTTGTGCAGAAGGCCCTGTGCACCCTTATAGCACTGAGAAGGATGCATGCCTAAACCCCTGGGATCGAGGCAGCCTGACCAAGTGTGTGTGCATCCACACCCCAGCCCACAGCAGTAACCAAGGAGGAAAATGCGCTCTCAGGAGGGCCTGGATCCCACACCCAAGGCACCTAGGAGAGGTGCCAGGCTAGCTCCAGGAAAATGCCAGGGAGGCTAACTGAGTGCAGATTGGGAAGGGAAAAAAAGCCATACCAATGGCCCCTCAGCCTGCTGCAGCCAGCAAGACCAGAAAACCGGTTTGGCCAGTTTGAACCAACAAAGCCTTTTTTAAAGTAATTTTTTAATAATTACTATTATGTATCTTTCAATTCCTTTTTCCTCTCTTTCCTTCTTTCCCGTTTTATTCATTTTTCCTTGCTTTCCAATTTTAACTCTTTTCCTCCCTTCTACTGCTTTTTCTTAAATACCCACAAGGGACACAAAAAAACCTGGAACTGTGAAAAGACCAGAGTTGGATGCAAATAGGGGGCATCCCAACAGCTGAGAGAGTGTGACAAATATCACTTTGCTATTACAGAGAACCTGCAAGTTATTGCATATTAGTATTATAGTTTTTCATTATTCTTACATCTTTTATTTTACTATTTTAATAGTATTTTTGTATTCCTCTTCTTTCTGTATAGTCTTCTTTGCTTGGCTGGTTATATTGTAGCATTTGACAGGTTTCCCCTGTTTTCTCTTTCACAGTGTATTGCTAATTTATTGTCCCTCACTTCACTTGTGTCCCATTAGGACACTACTCAAGGTACTATATTCCCTATTCTTGTTACCCAGATCACATAGATTCTGTCACATAATTGTTGCTCCACTATTATTGTAAATAGTACCTGTTCCATACAATTGTAAACACTACACAGCACCCCTCCCAGATCTTAGCCCACTTCACGGTTTCCTGAACTCTATTACTATAGTGGTTAACTCCATTCTATCACACACTACATCTATTTACTATCCTTTACTCTCACCTTATATCAGAACCTGACCTCCCACAACCTCACTGGTTTCTATATCCAACTCACAATCCTTCCCTCGCCAACAGGAGTCTTATTCTCTTTCCATCCTTTCAAAAAGTGGCTAGTTGAGTGAAAGATCACGATTAACATTATACATAGCCAAAGAATCTCCTACCTCTTCTCTACTGGCTGCTACTGTAAACATCATAGAATACTCTCTTGCTGTCTTAAATAATTTTGCCTTCTCTCTCCAACTGATCACAAAAAAGAGTAGGCAGAAGCTGTGAACACCAGGATACCTGCTGGAAGAGGAAACTCAACAACATAAGAACCACCAACAGATAATAACAGAACAAGGTGAAGGAGGGAGTAGAAACCAAACAAACCTCAATCCAGGACCTATGTGGAAATAGATCTAAATAGTTGAGGAACTACCCAGTAGAAACAACTGAACAAGAGTAAGACAGAATCCTCAAAACCTTGTACACACAGAAGAACCAGCTTCAACACAACCTGCCCTCACCAGCACAACAAAATACAAGATATGGTGGACACAGTGACCCTCAGTTAACCAATTGGTGGGAAGGACCCACCAAAGAAAAAACCCAAAAACAACCAAAACCCAAAGACAAACACATAGCCAACTTAAATGACAGCCTAAGACGAGTGAGCTCCGGAGATCAAGGAGACTGCACCACTGAATCTCACAGTTATTCTATCACAGAAGCTCACACCATAAACCCAGAGAGCCAGAAAAGATCAATTTAAGAAGCTGAGGCTAACAAGAAGAGTCTCACAACCAGTGGGAAGACAAAGAAACAATCCCCAAATGAAAGGAAAGGAGGAAGCATCAGAAAGAATGCTAAATGAAATAGAAGAAACTCAACTAGCACCCAGTGAGTTCAAAGCAATGGTTATTAGGAAGCTCAATGAGCTCACAATGAATTACCAGAAACTACAGGGAAGCTACAATGAACTCACTGCAAACTATATCAACATTAAAAAGGAAATAGAAACTATCAAAAAGGGAATGAAGAATACTATGTCTGAACTGAAGAACACAGGAGAAGAAATCAAAAGCAGGATTGATGGAGCAGAAGCTAGGATCAGTGAGCTGGAGGACAAAGTAGAAAAAAAAAACAACCCAAATGAGCAAGAAAATGAAAAGAGGCTCAGAAAAAATGAGGAGGGATTAACAGAAATGCAAGACAATATGAAACATAAAAACATCTGTATAATAGGGGTACCAGAAGGAGAAGAAGAAGAGCAAGGGATAGAAAAACTATTTGAAAAAGTAATGATGGAAAATTTCCCCAATTTGATGAGAGAAAAAGTCAAACAAATTCAGGAAACACATAAAGTCTCAATCAAGAGGAATCCAAACAGGCCCACTTCAATACACATGATAATTAAAATAGCAAAATTCCAAGACAAACAGAGAATCTTAAAGGTAGCAAGGGAGAAACAGGAAGTAAGATACAAGGGAGCCCTGATAAGGTTAGCAGCTACTTCTCAATGGAAATTCTCCAAGCCAGAAGAGAGTGGCAAGGAATATTCCAAGTAATGAGAACCAGAGGGCTGCAACCAAGCCTACTTTACCCGGCAAGATTCTCAATCAAGATAGAAGGCAAAATAAGGAGCTTCCCAGACAAAATATATCTAAAAGAATACACCTCCACCAAACCAGCTCTGCAAGAGATGCGAAAGGGCCTGTTTTAAGGAAAGAAAGGAAAAAAGAGACAAAGAGAGAGAGGAACACAGGTACAAACATGGCAATGAATAAATACCTATCAATAATTACCTCAAAAGTAAATAGATTAAATGCTCCAATCAAAAGACATAGAATAGCTGAATGGATAAGAAAGCATGATCCACACATACGCTGTCTACAGGAGACCTACCTCTTGACAAGTGACCTACACAAACTGAAAGTGAAGGGTTGAAAACAAATTTTCCAGGCAAACGGACAGGAAAAAAAGCCAGAGTAGCAATGCTCATATCAGACAAAATAGACTTCAAAAAAGGGCCATAAAAGGTGACCCAGAAGGTCACTTCATAATACTCAAAGGAAGAATCCACCAAGAAGACATAAACATTGTAAATATATATGCACCCAACATAGGAGCACCCAAATCCATAAAGAAAATCTTAAAGGACTTCAAGAAGGATATTGACAACAACACAATTATAGTAGGGGATTTTAACACTCCACTGTCAAAACTGGACAGATCTTCCAAACAAAATATCAACAAAGATATCATGGCATTGAACTATGCCCTACATGAAATGGGCTTAACTGATATATAGAGCCCTTAATCCCAAAGAAGCTAAACACACATTCTTTTCATATGCACATGGAACATTTTCAAAGATAGACCGCATTATAGGACACAAAATAAGCCTCAAGAAATTCAAGAAAATTGAAATTATACCAAGCATTTTCTCTGACCACAAGGGACTTAAACTAGAAACAAACCCCAAGGGAAAAACCCCAAAACACTCAAACTCATGGAGATTGAATACCATGCTATTAAACAATGAATGGGTCAAGAATGAAATTAGGGAACAAATCCAAAAGTTTCTGGAAACAAAAGAAAATGAAGTCACAACAACCCAAAACTTATGGGAAACAGTGAAGGCAGTCCTGAGAGGGAAGTTCATAGCCATACAGGCCTTCCTAAAAAAGATAGAAACATTTCAAACAAACAACCTAACCCTATACCTATAAGAGCTCGAGGACCAACAAGAAAAACAGCCCAGAGCAAGTAGAAGAAAGGAAATAACCAAGATCAGAGAAGAATTAAATGACATAAAGAGTAAAAGCGCAATTCTAAGGATCAATGAATTCAGGAGCTGGTTCTTTGAAAAGATAAACAAAATCAACAAGCCTTTAAGCAGACTCATCAAGAAAAAAAAAAAGAGAGGGCCCAAATAAACACAGTCGGAAATGAAAGAGGAGAGATTACAACTGACACCACAGAAATACAAATAATTGTAAGAAATTACTGTAAGAACTGAATGCCAAGAAATTTGAAGCCCTAGGTGAAATGGACACACTTCTGGAAGAATATAATCTTCACAAAACTGAATGAAGAAGAAGCAGAAAGCCTGAACAGACCAATCACAGCAGATGTAATTGAAGCAGTAATCAAAAAATTCACAACACACAAAAGCCCTGGGCCAGATGGTTTCACAGAAGAATTCTACAAAGTATTTAAGGAAGAGCTAACCCATATTCTTCACAGACAATTACAAAAAATCCAAGGAGTTGGAAGACTCCCAAACTCTTTTTATGAAGTCAGCATCATCTTGATCCCAAAACCAGGTAGAGAGACAACAAAGAAAGAAAACTTCAGGCCGATGTCACTAATGAACATGAATGCTAAAATCATGAACACAATATTGGCGAACCTCATCCAACAATACATTAAGAAGATCATACAGTATGACCAAGTGGGACTCATCCTAGGGATGCAAGGATGGTTCAATATTCACAAATCAGTAAATGTAATACATTACATGAACAAAAGCAAAGACAAAAATCGCATGATCATATCAACAGATGTGGAAATAGCATTTGATAAGGTACAGCACCCATTCATGATAAAAACACTCTGCAAAGTGGGAACACAGAGAGCATTCCTGAACATAATAAAGGCCATACATGAGAGACCTACAGCCAACATCATACTCAATGTGCAAAAACTAAAATCTTTTCCACTAAGATCAGGAACAAGTCAAGGTTGTCCACTTTCAACACTTCTATTCAATATAGCATTGGAAGTTTTAGCCACAGCGATCAGAAAAGAAAAGGAAATAAAAGACATCCAAATCTGAAAGGGGAAACATACTGTCATTATTTGCAGATGACAAAATAGTGTACATAGAAAATCCTATAGACTCCACCAAAAAACTGCTTGACCTAATAAATTAATTGGCAAAACAGCGGGATATAAAGTCAATATCTAGAAATCAAAGGCATTTTTGTACACCAACAATGTAACATCGGAAGCAGAAATCAAGAAAAAAAATCCTATTTGATATAGCAAAAATAAAATACCTATGAATAAACCTAACCAAGGAGGTAAAAGACCTGTTTGCAGAAAACCACACAACACTGAAGAAGGAACTCAAGGAAGACACAAACGAATCAAAACATATACCGTGTTCATGGATTGGAAGAATTATCATCATCAAAATGTCCATACTACCCAAAGCAATCTACAGGTTGAATGCAATACCTATTAAAGTACCAATGGCATATTTCACAGACATAGATCAAACACTTCAAAAATTTCTATGGAACCATAAATGACTCCAAATAGCTGCTGCAATTTTGAGAAAGAAGAGTAGAGTAGGAGGAATCACAATACCTGATACCAAACTATTACAAGGCCACTGTAATCAAAACAGCCTGGTACTGGCATAAAAACAGGCACATGGACCAGTGGAACAGAACAGAGAGCCCAGAAATAAACTCAAGTCTCTATGGTCAATTAATATTTGACAAAGCTGGCGGCAACATAAAATGGAGTAAAAATAGCCTCTTCAACAAATGGTGTTGGGAGAACTGGACAGCTACGTGCAAAAAATTGAAACTTGAGAACCAATGTACACCATACACAAAAACAAATTCAATGTGGATAAAAGATTTAAATATAAGCAGTGACACCATTAAAATCCTAAAGGAGAACATAGGCAGGAAAATCTCAGATATTTCACACAGCAACATTTTTACTGGTATGTCCCCTAGAGCAAGGGACATGAGGGAATGAATAAACAAATGGGATCTCATCAAAATAAAAAGCTTCTACATGGCTAAAGAAAACAGTATTAAATTAAAAAGAGAACCAACAGTATGAGAAATCATATTTGCCAATGATACCTCAGACAAAGGTTTAATCTCCAAAATATGTAAAGAATTTACATGACCACTCTAGAGAAGACAAGCAACCCAATTAAAAATGGGCAAAGGACTTGAACATACAATTCTCCAAGGAGGAGATATAGAAGATCCAGAGACACATAAAAAGATGCTCAGTATCACTAGCTATCAGAGAGATGTAAATTAAAAGCACAATGAGATACCACTTCACACCAGTCAGAATGGCCAATATAAACAAAGCAACAAACAAGTGTTGGAGAGGTTGTGGACAAAAGGGAACCCTAGTGCACTGTTGGTGGGATTGCAGACAGGTACAACCACTGTGGAAAACAGTGTGAAATTTTCTAAGAAAATTAAAAATGGATCTGCCTTTTGACCCAGCAATTCCAGTGCTAGAATTATATCCCAAGGACCCTGAAACACCCCAATCTAAAAGAACCTAGGTGCCCATCAGTAAATGAATGGATCAAAAAACTATTTACACAAATTTACACAATGAAATTCTATGCAGCAGAAAGAAAGAAGGAGCTCCTACCCTTTGTGACAACATGGATGGAACTGGGAAACATTATGCTAAGCAAAATAAGCTAGGTGGTGAAAGGCAAATACCATATGATCTCACCTTTAATAGGAACCTAAACAACAAAGAAAACAAACAAGCAAAATATAATGAGAGACACTGAAATAGAGAACAGGTTGACAGTGACCAGAGGGGAGAGGGGAGGGAATTTCAGGGGAAAAGGGGAAGGGTTTAGAGGAACAAGTATAAAGGACACATGGACAAAAACTAGGGGTGGGGTGGAAGTGGGAGGAAGTTGGGGAAGACTGGGCCGGTGGGCTGGGATGGGAGTAAGAGACAGAAAACTGTACTTGAACAACAATTAAAATAGAAAAGAACTAGCATTATTAAAATAGAATGTCAGCTCTGAATCTACCTCATTACAGTGATATCAAATCAGGAGCCACTAAAGGATCCTGGAGGACAATACCTATGACTCTAATCAAAATAAATAGGCACACCAAGCACTCCATGTACCATATGCTTAAGGTCTGAAAATGTGGAGCTTTCTGGTTCTGCTTGTCCTGGCTCTGCCTTATTTGTCTCATCGTTTGGATCCAAGATTTTACCACTTCAGTTCATTGCCAAACTTCTCGGGCTCCTTTATATATTATTTGTTTGTAATATTCAGTCAGCTCACAATTTCCCCATAAGAAACTACTCCATAGCTCTTGGAAGGCAAAAGGCAAACATTCAGCCACTTCTGTATAATTTTTCAAATGTGAAACTTTGCTTCAATATCTGGAGGCTAGCTCAGGATTCACATCAGGAGTTCCAACACCACCACAACATAGTCCTTACAGATATTATCCACAAGCCAGAAACAGACAATAACTATCATCTCAAAAATGACAGCCTCAGCCCAACAGCTCAGCACTTTGAAGATGATGACCTCTGCCCAGTAGATGAACATATCTCAAGAGATAATCTCAGCACAACTTGGCAGCTGCAGCCTTGGTACTAACATCCCCAAAATTCCTGCTACTCCAATCACATCCCCAAATTCATCAAGTAAAGATTTTGACCTTTTTGTTCCCAAATTCAACCACCGGTTCTTCCACCTCACCCTTTACCTAGTTGGATCCCCTATAATATCCCCAACTGCCTCTCTTCTCTCCTCCTACCTTATCCTTCAACTTCAATCTATACAGGCCCCTGATATCTATCTGGATGATCCCAGTGCCACCATGGTTATTGTTTACTGCTTAACAGAAGATTCCACCTATCCTGTATTGGCCGAAAAGTTCGTTTTTTTTTTTCCACAAGATGAGTCTAGTAGTGCTTAGTTGTCTGTAACTTCATTCAAAACAATTTTGTTAGATTGTATTGTGACAGCTGTCATATCCGTGTACATTTAAAAAAAACTTTTCAAAATTGGTGAATTTTTCTGTACTTATTTTAATATTGAAGATGGAAGAACATATGCAACATTTTGGCATATTGTGCTTTATTATTTCAATAAAGGTGAAAATGCAACTGAAACACACAAAAAAGGATTTGTGCAGTGTATGGAGAAGGAGCTGTGACTGATTGAAGAGACTAGACTACTTATTGTCCTCTCCACCTCTAGTCTCTTCATTTCTTCCCAGCATTCTCTTGACCTCATTAACTTCCACTTCTTGAACCTCATATTTTTCCTGCATCCCACCATCAATCTATGTTATACACAGCAGTATCCCTCTATTAAGACTACCTGACCCTCACATGTCTGCAATTAAATTGAGCTGAATTTTTCCACCAAAAACTCCACTCTCTAAGCCCCCTTGGGCGACTGATTCGCTTGTGGTACCACTCACTCTTTTTCAGCAGGTTCACATAGTCTACTCCTCTATTTATCCCCTTTCTGCCCTAAGCAACCTGACCTTTGCTTTATGCATATTTAGTACACAGGTTTCTCTGTATCTAACTAGAAAGTCCATTTCTGTCATCTAGCTTTCCCACAAAAAGAAGCACCAAATGAACTTTTACCTATTATGTTGGGCCTTATCATAATCTTTGGTATAACAGACACCAATTTAGGTATTTTTAATTTATTAGCACAAACTCAATTCACAGAGACCACCCAGACAACAACTCCTGGAAGACCATATACAAGGTCTGTCTGTTAAAGGTCCCGCCATTGTTAATATAATGAGAACAGTTTGTGTGGCATCAATGTAACCTGGAAGCCAAGGAAAATGGACTGGAATGCATATGTATGAATAATGACGACTTCACTGTACTAGTCAGTGGGGGTGGTAGACACCATTGAGTGAGCATGTACATTGTGTAGCTACCACATTCAAAATGACTGAGCAAGTAGAGCAAGAAATCTGTATCAAATTTTGCATTAAGCTTAAACATTCCTCCATAGAACTATTTGGATGACTCAGAAGACTGCAGCTATGAGCAACTGATGATTGGCAGCTTCATCACAACAATGTACCCACTCATGCATCATCTCTCATGCACAGTTTTTTGTAAAATATCAAATCACCCAGGTGACTCAGCCCCATTGCAGCCCATATTTGGTACCCTGTGACTTCTGGTCTTTCCCAAAACTAAAATCACCTTTGAAAAAGGAGGAGATTTCAGATCATGGAAGAGATTCAAGAAAATATGACAGGGCAGCTGATGGCAATTGGGAGAACTGTGTGAGGTCCCAGGGTGCCTAATTTGAAGGGGATTGAAGGTGTCATTGTCCTACGTACAATGTTTCTTGTATCTTGTATCTTCTTCAGTAAGTGTCTCTATTTTTCATAGTATGTGGCTGGATAATTTATTGACAGACCTCATATATATATCAAGTATCTCTAGACTTAGAAGCCCTTAATGTAGCACAGATGTCTCTAGTTGTTACAGTAGCTGATAAAAAAAATATCATTAGAGTTCTTGCCAACATAGAGGCATAGGTAGAAATGCTTTGCCTCTTCACTCAACCAAAAGAAGGATAACAACCAATTTAAAAATAATAAGCAACCAGAATTGCCAAAAAATCTAACTGAATGGGACTCTGACAACCAAGGAGTTAAAGAAACATTCATTCAGACTGGCAGGAAGGGCAAAGACAAGCAACTGGGCAGAGAGGACCAGAGACAATGTGGCAGACCTTGTGGGCAAGGCAGTGTGGGCTGACTGGGAAATGAAAAACTCAAAACCTCTAGCTGTAAAACACTGTGGGGGCTGTGGGGGCTGTGAAGGCAGGAGAAACTTCCAATCTCACAGCACAGTTTGCTGGAAAGAGGGGCTAGAGTGTACTGAGTGAGCTTCATTGTTCCCTCTCTGACCCCTACCCCACAGACAGCACCACAATGCAGCAGAGTGTTGCCCCACCCTGGCAAATACCTAAGGCTCTGCCTTCTTGCAACATAACAGGTGCACCAAGACAAAGAAATATGGCCCAAATGAAACAACAGATCAAATCTCCAGAAGAAGAGCTAAGTGACAAAGAGATAGACAACCTATCTGATGCAGAGTTCAAAACACTGGTAATCAGGATGCTCACAGAAATTACTGAGCTTGGTTGCAAAATGAAGGAGCAAATGAAGACTATACAAAATGAAGTAAAGGAAAAGATACAGGGAACCAACAGTGAAGGGAAACAAAACTGGGACTCAAATCAACAATTCGGAACAAAAAGAAGAAATAAACATCCAATTGGAACAGAATGAAGAAACAAGAATTCAAAAAAAAATGAGGAAAGGCTGAGAAACATGTGGAACAACTTTAAGTGCTCCAATATCTTAATCATAGGGGTGCCAGAAGGAGAAGAGGAAGGGCAAGGAATTAAAAAATGTTTTGAACAAATAATGAAGGAAATTTTTACCAATCTGATGAAGAAAATAGACTTCCAGAAAGTCCAGGAAGCTCAGAGAGTCCCAAATAAATTGGACCCGAGGAGGAACACACCAAGGCACATTATAAATAAGTTATCCAAGATTAAAGATAAGGAGAGAATCTTAAAAGCAGCAAGAGAAAAGGAGACAGTTACCTATAAAGGAGTGTCCATAAGGCTATCAGCTGATTTCTCAAAAGAAACCTTACAGGCAAGGAGGGGCTGGAAAGAAGTATTCAAAGTCAGGAAATGCAAGGACCTACACTCAAGATTACTCTATCCAGCAAAGCTATCCTTTAGAGTGGAAGGGCAGATAAAGTGCTTCCCAGACAAAGTCAAGTTAAAAGAGTTCATCATCACCAAGCCCTTATTATGTGAAATGGTAAAGGCACTTACTTAAGAAAAAGAAGATCAAAAACTATGAACACTAAAATGGCAACAAACTCATAACTATCAACAACTGAACCTAAAAAACAAAAACAAAAACTAAGCAAACAATTAAAACAGGAAGAGAATCACAGAAAGGGAGATCACATGAAGGGTTATCAGTGGGAAAAGGGAAGAGGGGATGGGGGAAAAGTTACATGAAATAAAAAGCATAATTGGTAGGAATAAAATAGACAGGGAAAGTTAAAAATAGTGTAGGAAATAGAGAAGCCAAAGAACTTATATGTAAAAGTCATGGACATTAACTAAGGGGGATGGAATGCTGGAGGGTGGGAGGTGTGGAGGGCAGAGGGGATAAAGGGGAGAAAGAAATTGGGATACATGTAATAGCATAATCAATCAAATATACTTAAAGTAGAAGCATAATTGGTAAGTACAAAATAGACAGGGGGAGATTAAGAATAGTGTAGGAAATGGAGGAGTCAAAGAACTTACATGTACAACCCATGGATATGAACTGGGGGGGCTGGAATCCTGGTGGAAGGTGGGTGCAGAGTGGAAGGGAATAAAGGGGAGAAAAAAATTGGGATATTTTTGATAGCATAATCAATAAAATATACTTTAAAGTTAGCATTAAAATACTGCCATAGCAAGGTGATATTTCTGACTTAAAGGGGACCTCATGCTGCAGGTATACCAATCATAGAGAAAGTCTCCAGAATATTGCAACAGATAGAACAAACCAAAATAATGAATAATATTAGGAAATTAAGAGATTTCTTGGGCCCCGGTTGATTTCTACTCCTGGCTGTCCTCTTCTGCCTGCAGTGACAAGTTCTGTACTATCTTTCAGGGAGCTATAATTGCTGGTCTAATTACCTTGAATTGTCTTTGTAATCTCTCTCAAGCATAAGTTTATTTACAGGAAACCTGGCAGGTTGTTGTGCTAACTCAAACATTGAGGGAAATATGTGAGGAGCACAGGGAAAAAACAACAACAACAACAACAACAAAAACACGTGTCCTCATTGATGTCTGATTTAGTGCCAGCAACCTCTAAGCCACATTTTCTACTTGTGTCCATTACCTCCTATAGCATCATGATTAGGCTCACTCTGCCCATACACACATTCTGCAAACTCATGGACCCTTTAGATGCCTTTTTTAAGCTTTGCACTTGTAGCTGCATGTATTAAATCTCCTTCCAGTGGGAATTCCTTTTTATAAAATTTCTATGCACTTGGTTCTCTATCTCTCTCTGTTTCTCTTCTTTCTTCTATTCCCTTCCCTTCTCGTTCCCTTCTTTCTCTTTCTCCCTCTCCCTCCTTCCCCCAAGACATTTTCTCCCAGCGAGCCATCCTCCCAACCCCTTGCCTTAGGATTTCTCCACTTGTGTGAGTAATATATCCTTCTTTAATTGTACCTAAGGATTATTGTCATGATTTTAACTATCTAAACCTAATATTTTCAGGAAAAGGGCTTTTTAAATATCACAGTGAAGTTGCCATAACAAGGGTTTACTTACCCCCCATAACAGTGGAAATAATCTGGGTAAGCTATCCTCCTTCCAACTGGTCTGAGTTTGACTAAGCAAGCAGGTGCCTGTGCCAAACTAAATTTTGCCAGAGGCTTCTGCTCCCATTCACTGTCTCCAGGCTCTTTTCTATACCATTCAATGTGACAAAACTAAAAAAGGAGACCACCACAATTCCATGTATACACCCATTAAAGCAATATGGGCAGAAGATGAGGAGAAGAGATGGAAACTTTGAGAATAATACGCTATAATCTGAAAAATATGTTTTTTGGAAAGGAAAACCAAGTAAGGATGAAAGTTTGGTCTCTTGGAGAGAATAGCCAGAAACAGGGGAAGACATTTGCTGTGACATAGCAATTTATCCATTAATTCAACATATATTTACTAAATACCTACTATGTTCTAGGAGTTGTACTAGATGTTGGTGATATAAAGTTGAATAAGAGGGCATAGTTCCTGTTCTCAGGGAGTTTATAGTCTTATAGAGTAGGCAGAGAAGTAATCAGGCTTACAAAACATATAAAGAGTGTTATGAGGATATTCCAGGATGAAAAGAGAAATCTCAGATAGGTAATTTCCTGAATACAGGACATTCAGTGAGATTTTACAAATAAATGACTTTTAAGTTGGACATTTAAGTATGAAAAAGAGTAGGCCAGTTTGAGAGTGTTTTAGAAATATTTGAGAATTCAAAAGAGACAAGCATATATGATGGCAGGGAGACATGGGAAAATATGGTCTATTCAAAGGTCAGCGAGTGATTAGTTGAAGTGTCATGCACACAGAGAAGAAGCCAAAGGAAAGGAATGTCAGGAGTCAATTAATGAAGAGCCTTGGGTGATACGCTCATAGGTTTGGATTTTATTCTTTGGTCAATGGGAGCCTTTGAAGAGTTTAAAGGAGAGGCATGATAGAATTGGATTTGTATTTAAGATATATCACTTTAGCAGAACTGTTGAGGGTAATTCAAGTAGGAGAAGATAGAGGCCAGTTAAGAGAAGTTAGCAGCAATCTGCAGTTTTGCTTATATAACAATAGTTAGAATTAAGGCACTGACACTAGGAATAGAGAAGAAGGAACAAATCCAAGTGATAATTAAGATGTAAGACTTGGTAGCTGAGTGGTTGAAAGAGAATGATAAGAAGTGATCAAGGATGAGTCCAAAATTTCTGATTTGGACAATGTGGCTGGTATTGTTGTTTGCTAAGAGAGAAAATACAAAAAATAATAAATAGAAACAGATTTGAGAGAAATTAAGGAAGGAAACGGGGGAAGACATATTTTGCATGCACAGTTTGTTTTGTCTAATGAGTGTCTTAGAAGCAACTGAGTGTGCAAATATATAGCTTAGGAATAAGATCAGGAGATTCAGATTTGTGAACTATTAGCATATCTGGCTGAGGTCATGTAACAAACATGTGTAAAGTGAAACGAGAATGAGTTAAAAAATAAAACTCACAACAGGAAAGGCTAATATATTAGGACCAGTTGAGGGGCAGACAAAGCCAGTAACAGAGATTAAGAAGCACCAGCCACATTGGATAAGAATCACAAGAAAGTAATGTCACAGAATCAAAGTAGGAAATATCAATTGATGAAGTGTTCAAATATCATAAAGACTGAAAAGTATCTGCTAGAATTAACCTTGGTAAAAAGCCATTTTACTGGAGGGCCTGGGGAAGAGACATTAGTCTACAGTAAGTTGAAGAAGGAATGGAAAATAAAAAAGTACAGATAGCCCTGGTTGGTGTAGCTCAGTAGATTGAGCACTGGCCTGGGAACCAAAGGGTTGCCGGTTCTGTTTCCCATCTAGGGCACAAGCCTGGGTTGCAGGCCAGGTCCCCAGTAGGGGGCACATGAGAGGCAACCACAGATTGATGTTTCCCTCCCTCTGTTCCTCCCTCCCTTCCCTTCTCTCTGAAAATAAATAAATAAAATGTTTTTTAAAAGTACAGTAACTATAAGAAACAATTATTTTTAAAAATACCTTATCTTGAAAATAATAGGTTAAAGAATCTCTCCATCTTGCTTATTGACTATGATAAAAAAGCCAGTGGATAATGAAATGCCAAAGATCCAGGGAAGAATGAGGACCATTAAAGAAACAAGGTCCTGAAGTCATAGGAGAACAGGGGATTTTCAGAACATAAGTGAAGGATTTCATTTTGAAAGGGGAAATCTCCATTCCACTGAAAATCTAAGGAAGATTGTATGGATGAGTGCACATGCAGATATTGTTGTGAGGGTGGGAGGAGGAACTTCAGGGAATGCAATGTTTTGGTCTGTTTTTTCTTGGACAAGTAGGAGATAAGATTGTTTAGTGGAAGCAGCTGACTCAAGGACAGTAGTTAATGTCTAAAATAACTACTGAGTTGAGACAGAGAGAGAGAGAGAGGGAGAGAGAAAGAGAGAACACACACCCATGAGGGACACAAAGAAACATTTCTTGATAGCAACTGAAGGATAGGATGAGGCTTGTAGAACTAGAGTTTGTAGAGGCACATGTGCTTGGAAATACCTTATTTTCCTTGGCTGTAATTAACATCCTCAGTTGATATAGGAAAAAACAGACAGTTAAATAAAATTAGGCTTCATTGTTGCCAAGTAAGATGATAAAATGGTCAAGAAGGATACAGAGCTGAGAATAATGGTTAAAGTAATGAATTGGCAAGATAAGGTAGTGAAGACAAAGGTTTCTTGAAAGAGAAAATAAAGAGTCAAATGTTTGAGGTCTCTGTGAGATCATATACTAATTTAAGTGGAAAAAAGTAAAGCTAGAGGTGAAAATGTAAGAGGAGGTAGTCTAAAAGTAGCATTAGAGCCTGAGATGTCAGAAATACAAAAATTATACATGATTACTGTAACCAGGTTGTGGCCATAGGAGGATATTTCTGGTATGGTGGGAAGGTGAGGATAACTGTAATTGAAGAATCTGTGAAGTTAGAAGTTGGTTGATTTGTGTCAGTGGATATTGAAGGCAAGAAAGATGAAAAAGGTGGGATAGATAGTAAAGACATGAATATGGGGGAAGTGACTAGAGAATTGGTAGAGAGTAATGAAGACAGGTAGCTGGCTAAATACATGTATAAACAGATGGTACAAGAGACAGTTTTATATTAGGATATGAGAATAATGATTTGGAAGTGGCAATTGGGTCTCCGAGTCATCTCTGGGACTGTGGTATGGGGGATTGAAAGAGGTATCAAATTTCCCTTAAAAGCTGGAAAAAAGGAAATGTTCTCAAATGAGAGCTGAGTATAAGTTGCAAGCATTCTGCATAAAATGCATGCTTTACTAATGTTCAAGGAAGAGAAACAGTAGCCCAAAGTCCTCTCATTAACTAAAGATTAGTGCAAGCTGTTGAACTGGGGAAGTTGTGGTTCCCAACTATCAACATTCAGATCCCAGAGACTTATAAACTACACTTTCCAAAAGATACAGAGATGCCAGAGAAAGAGCAGAAATCTTTACAAGCAGCCTTCTTGTATTATTCTCAGGATCTGATTTTTGGATCCAACCTAAACCACAGATTCAGAATAAGCCCAAATATAAAGACCTTAGCTGTAGAAATGTAGTTAAATAGCAGCATTAGATAGAACAGAGAGCCCAGGAATGTCAGAGCTGCAAATGTATTCATGGAGATCGCCACCTAGAGACTAAGTGTCTCATTGCTATACATCAGAGAAAAAGACCCACAGAAGCAAAGGGACTTGTCCAATTTTACACAAAGTTTCATAGAAGAACCTAGACTGGAATTCAGGGATCCTATCACAGACAAAGAAATTGAGGCCTATTGAGGTTAAATTACTTTCCCCCACATTACTGAGCTACCAAAAGGCAGCGACAGGATTCTTGTTTAATGAGATTCCAAAACCAATCCTCTTTCTGAATTATGATCAAATAGACAATTCTTCAATTGTTCAATAAAATAGTATTTTATTGATAAAAAAAGAGATGGAGATAATAGTGTAGTTTCCAAACAATAGGCAGGCTTCAGAAGAAAGGAAGTATTCTGGTTATAAAGGTTTGAGAGACTGGAAGAGCTAAAATTATGGGCAGAAATAACAGATGTGGGATATCTTGGATTACTTGACTTCAAAGTTTAAGGTGGAGCTCAGAGCAAGTGTGGTCTCAGGTGGTATATAATAGAAAAGCAGACAGAGAAAGGTTGCCAAGATCCTCTTGATAAAATGTTTGGGGGTCTCAGAAGAATTCATAGTTTAGAATAACAGACTAATTTAATCAGTTCATCCCCAGACCCTCACTTCTAGGGGGCAAACAAAAGCCTTCTAGGAAATGGTTGGCCACAACTCTGAAAAGGTCTTTACTCAGTTGAACAGAGTTTAGAGAGTAAATGGAATTAGGGCAGGGTGCAGTGGAATAAATTATGTAGAAGTAATATTTAATATAAGAAGTAACATTAAAATTCACTAAGGACCTATAATAAGAGCTATAGTGATAAAGACGAAGCTGGCATATAAAACTATGTAAGTAAATCCTCAGAAAGTCAGCTCTGCTGCCTCAACTGGTATAGCCTTAATCATCAGACTTGTGTATAGTAAGGCTTCACTTAATGTCATTAATAGGTTCTGTGACTTTAAGCTAAAAGACACCTAAGAAGAACAATTTACTATAGGCTAATTGATATAAACTAGGGCATTGATATAAACTTAACCTAGGTTAACTTCCTAGGGCATTTCATCAATTTTATAATGAAACTAGGTTGAATAAAACATTATTTGGAGAGCTGCTATACTCCTAAGGTTCTTCTCCAGCTTCACCCTTAATAGGACCCCTTAATCACCCCACATAGTCTCCAGAAGAATCTTGGATATTAAAAGTATCAAGAATAGCTCTCATAACTTAAAAAACCACAAAGATTGGTGGAAATGATGGGTATGGAGAGATAGTATCTTGAACCTCAAGACATTTTTGGAATTATTCTTGGGACCTAGACTTTATAAACTAAAGCCTTTAGAAGATTGGTAAGAGCGCCCACTCATTTCTGCCAAAGCCTTGTTTAGAAAAGAATTCAGTATACTTAGCAAAACTTTGCTGGCACAACAAAAACTCTTAAACCATAACACCATGTTTAATCTGAAGAAATTAGACATCATCCATCTTATTTGGCAAAGTTTTGTGTATTTCAAATAAAAATAAAGACAGGCAAAAGATAATGGGTTGAAGAAATGAGACATCAGGAGTCCCTGAAACACACATAAGATATGGATGAGAATCGATCTGGGACTCATTGTCACCCTGCCACTTTCAGCTCACAGATTATCTACTACTTAATATCTTGTCCCCCTCTCACCCATACACTAATACAAATATACATTCTTTTCTACACTACTGCTCTTTGATGGCCATTTGTTCTTTTCTCAAGAATTCTTGTAACAGATTAAGATACTGGATTTATAGAGAGCTTTATAACAATAATAGTATTTGTTAGATGCAATTAACACAATTTAATTAAAAACCACTAAGGTTATGCTCATTTTTTTCAGATGTGGAAATTGAAAGATCAACTTGCCCAAAACCATATAACTAAGTGGCACTGTTAAGGACCCAGCATTCCCACATAGGCATCCAGGTTGTAGCTACTAAATCACTGTGAAACTGTATGTTTTTTGGTTAAGAAGATTCATTGTTTTAAAAAAATCACACAATTTTGTGATAACATAGATAGTAACTCTTTGTCAACTCATTTCATAGACAAAGAAAATGAGATTATAAGAGGAAAAGTAACTAGCCTGATAACATATAACTCATTAGCAACAAAACTGATAATCTAACCCATGTCTCTGTGACTGTAAAATATCACTACCATCCACAAGATATTTCCTCCAATACCTTCTGCATTGAGCTCAAGTCCACCAACAGTAACTTCCTTTGAAATAAGGTTTTGCATTAAGCCATCTGTCTTCATCACTCATATACACAAAGAGAAAGACTGTTATAAAATTTAGGTAAGCCATTAGTTGACAGGATATAAGACAAGTAATTTTTTATGAGAAGGAGGAAGGAAGGAAAGATGTATAATTGGGGAAAGTCCAGCCAGGGCAGACACCAAAGTATTTGCCTCAAAAGTAAGGGGACAAAAGAAGAACATTAAATAACTGAAGAAATAAAGTCTAAAGTGGTATTGAAGAGAGTACTGAGGAACTAATAAAGCAAAGTAATGACTGGGTGGTAAAAAACAAATCTCACCTACCTTTTAGTATAGTGGATATAATTTGAAGAGTACTTTGCTTTGTACAAAGTGCTTTATGTAAAGCATTTCCTACAGAGCCTTCTTCTAGCAGGCATTAAATAATGTTAGCTTTATTTTTGTTTTCTTTATATCTTTTCACTCTTGAAAATATTTTGAGATATATCAGGTCAGGCAGTATCATATCTGTTTTAACAGTAGGTTGTGTCTTATAGCAGAAAGATAATGGACTTTGCGGCCAGCCAGAGAGGACTTAAATCCAGTTTCAATCACGTAATAGTTGGTGCTGAGAAGGCGAAAACACAATTCCATCCTGAAAAAGATGTTCAAGTTATTGTTTTCCTAAATTTCCATTGTTTTCCCTGAAAATATCTTAGGGAGAGAGGTGAGATGCTCCTGAGAGCTCCCAACATGTTGTATCCAAATTCAGATGAAATCTTTATGGGAAAAGAGGGGTCAGACTTTCTGGGGGGACATATTTGTATTTTCACCTTCTCAGTTACCTGTTAGAAATGCTTTCTTTTAGCTTTTTATACAACAACATCCCAAAGAAATTAACCTTCTAATATCAACTTACACATTGGGCAAGAATATAAGTTCTCATGTGATATGAAGACAGAATGTAACAGAAGAAAATGAAAGAGAAAAGTCATGAGTGCTGAATTTTACAATTTATAACATGATGGTTGGCATTTCATAATTTTTAACAAGAAAATACTATGGCTTTACAGTATCCCAAGAAAATGAAAGGGTTTCCTGTGTAATTGGTAAGGGGGAAGAAACTTTTCCAACACCTTAAAACCAAGCTGGACCTCACTTTAAGGAAAGCAAAAGCAGAGGATGCCACCAAAATGATAGATAAGCTGCAGATTTTGAAAAGATGAAGGATGATTTGCCATATTCTCTGGTATCATATCTGTTTCCTTGGTCAAGCTGTTTGGAGGACTATAGTAAAAAGGCTTAATGGTAAAGAGAATTATTTTCAATTATTTATGCTATTATAATGTAGGAAGGAGAAGTGGCAACAGGGACCCCATATAGTTGCTGTCTCTGGGACACACTTAATAAATTACTGTCCAGGACCTTTCATTATCACCTCTATGTAACCATCCATCATGTTCTTGGTATAGTGTGAGACTTTCTCAAAGCTTGGAGGTAGAAGACCACAGGAACAATGTTCAAGATGTGTAGCATATAAATATTCATGTGGGCAAATGCTGGCTCCTGTGTCTGCAGGCACTTATAACATAATTTCACAGCCTAGATGAGTTATCAATCTTCTCTAGTACTATTTCCTTAGAGCAGATGCTTTGTTGACCATATGTAAACATTATGATGACATGGAACACTCATTTTAAGAATGTTCTAAAAGGGCTTGAAAAATCAAAGGATATGTAATTTGAATAACAAAATGGTCCTTTTTGGCTAAGATATAGGATATTTGAAGGGTAAAAGGAGAGAGAAAGTTAACATGCACACATGAGGACTTTTCATGTAAACTAGTATGTAGTAGGGACATATGAAATGGCTTCTGAGTGATATGATCAGAGCTGTGTTTTAAAAAATAAATTGGTATATTTATTTAAAAAATATATATAGTGTACTGTTATTGGGAATGAAGACTGGTGCAGTCACTGTAGAAAACAGTATGGAATTTCCTTAAAAAATTAAAAATAGAGCTGCCTTTTAACCCAGTGATCCCACTTCTCAGAATATATCCTAAGAATGTTGAAGCACCAATTGGAAAGAATATATGCACCTCTATGTTCATAGTAGCACTATTTACAATAGCCAAGATCTAGAAATAGCCCAAGTGCTCATCAGTAGAAGAGTGTATAAAAAACCTGTGGTACACTTACATGATGGAATACTACACAACTGTATAAAAGAAGGATATTTTACCTTTTGCAACAGCATGGATGCACTGGAGACTATCATGCTAAGTGAAATAAACCAGTTGGTAAAAGACAAATACGATATTATCTCACTGATATGTGGAATTTCATGAACAAAATAAAGTGATGAACATAGAAACAGAGGCATGGACACATGGAACAGCCTGACAGATGTCAGAGGGGAAGAAGGAGGGGGGACTGGATGAAATAAGGTGAAGGGATTAGCCAAAGAACATATATGCATGACCCACAGACAGATACAACACTGTGGTGATGACCAGGAGGAAGGGGTCCAAGGGTAGGAGGGAGGTGGGAAAATGGGGGAAAATGGGGACATCTATAATAGTATAAATAATAAAAATAAAATAAAAATGAAAATAAATTGGTATAATAATAATAATAGCCAACTCTATCAAACATACTTTGTATTTACTTTATATGTGTGGGGGGGTTGTGTGTGGATATGTGTGTTGTGCAATCTCATAGTAACCCTAATACATAAATATTGCTAAAATCTTCAGTTTTTTACAGGCTAGAAAACTGAAGCTTACAGAGGTTAAGTATTTTTCCCACTGTACCACAAGGAGTAAGTGACAGGCAGAATTCAAACCCTGGCAGTGTAATTCCCCAGCCTGTGTTCCTAACTTTGGCTGATTCTCAAACATATGTACATATAGATTAAAGAGCTTTAAAAATATATTCATATCTGGGCTCCACCATAATCAATTAAAACAAAGTATCTGGGGATAAGTTTTAAAAAGTGTTTGGGTAATTCTAATGCACTGTGAGGTCTGACAATCACTTTCCTCTACTCTGCTGTAAGTGGGCAAAATGTATTAGCATGTTTGTTTGTTTAAAGGAGAATAAAGCAGAATGTCCCGAACTTACCCCCACCCAGAGATAATCACAGTTAGACATTTGGTAAATATTTTGTGCATATATAAGTGGTATATTTAAAATGTGTAACGACTAGTACAGGAAGTACAGGACAGATACCAAACAGTCAATACAGACACCAAACAGTAATACCAGACAGACACTAGTCATAACAACTAGTATTTTGTAGCCTTCTCAGTGTATACCAGTTGAATTTTTAAAAATATGTACATATATGTACATGTATACACATAGATATGTATGTACTAATATAAATTATAGATATTTTTCCATGTCAATAAAAATCACCTACATTACCCTTTTTAATAGCTGTCTCACTTCTCACTGTATGGAGTTATATTTTATTTTACCAGTTCCCTAGTTATGTCTAATTTTTTCCTATTAGAAGTGGACTCAACAGTTCTTGTTAGATTTGTTTTAATTGTTTTCTGAATTTGCTCTCCATAAAATACCAAAATGTAATAGAACAGTAGACATGAGTTCCAAAAGAATAGAACTGATCTCATTTTGAAGATAGAAATCGAAATCTTCCCTCACATTTTTTTCTAGCAGTTGTAGGTCAGCCCTGCAGTCAACATTCATCTTACAGAAAAATATGTGAAGTCTCTGTCAAGAAAAGCTTACCTTGGGGTCAGGTCTCTTAAAGTAGAAGGCAGACATTTACTTTTTGTTTTGTCCCACCTGTTTTGGCTTCCATTGAGTTTTAGCCTGTGCTTGAATTTCTGACTACTCTCTTTGCCTCGTATCTGCATTTTGGGCCTCCTTGAATTTCTTCAGCATGTCTACCCGTGCTTGTCTCCAGGTTTACCTCATCATATGCATCTACCAATCCTATGTCTTCTATATGAAGGCCTGGCTTCTGATTTGATCTTTGTCTTGGCCTTTGATTTGGGTGTGATTTCAGGTTTCTAGCTACTTTCCTGCCTAGATAACCATCAACTACATGTCCTTGACCCCTAACTTCTAACCTGTTCTTTGCATTGTGTCAAAGATGTGGATGTCTGTACTATAGTAGAAATAAAAATCCTACTAAGAACAAAGAGTATTGCATACAAATTATAGAATGAAAAAAATGATATTTTATTATTGAATAAGCATATCCAAATTACTTTTGTATGAGAGTACAAAGTCAGGGCATTTTCATACACATTTATATAGATATCTTGTAGCCATAAATGACACATGTTCTGCAGGATTTATGGTATCCTTATGTCTATTAGAGGACTTAACAGGACAATTTGTGTGTCTTTGTGTATATATGTGTATATATGTATATATCTTCATGTAATTCATCTTAACTTACTTCAAAAATTGAAATACTTATTTTAGTTAATTGCCTTCACACAAAGGAACTATATGACCTTTCTTATCTCTTCTGTAAGCAAATGGTTACAACCTGAGACAGACACATCTAAGCTATCAAGGTGCCATTAAGACTTTGCTAGGTGTTTACATTTCAAAGGTGATGAAATACAAACCCTTCAAGAGAGTTATTTATTTACATTACAAAAGGTTACAATAAGGACTCTTGGTTAACTGAGTTTCCCAAAGAAAGACATTTAGAAGAGGAGGACCCATTACAAAAAGGCAATAATTTTTACTTACTGTTATAGTAGCTCTGTTATTGACAACAGTGGGATTTCAGACCCAAAGAGAAGTTATGGGAGTTGTCTAAAATGTAGCAGCAAAATCATCCATAAAGCTGAAAAGACTCAGGAAAACTTATCTTCCAAGTCTGATCTTAACTCACTAAATACTAGCAAGATATAAGATTGCTCCTAAGTTCTCCACTAGCACCCCTGGAGCCCAAAAGTCTGGGAGCTGTCTAGTATCATATAATCCATTCATAGATTTGGACTTTGAAGCATTTTGGACACTAATAAAGATTTTGCTCAAAATTTTTGTGAATGTGTCACTTTGTCCTTTGGAAGTGAATCACAATTTTAAAAGAAGGCAATAGCTGAGTGATTGTTATTAATAGATTAACAAACAGATTTTACATAAATTATGTAGGTTATGCCAAACTTACTCTGAGGAAGATGGGGTTACTCTAGTTTGCTCCATGTTTGAACAAAAATAAGGGTTAAATTTTCTTCTCCTGCAAGAATATAATTTAAAGGTCCAGGCAGTGATAACTGGATTCTCAGCAGGACACTCAAAACTAATAAAAGGAAAACAGGGATATGTGGGACTTGGATCAAGGGGGAAAAGGAGTCAGAAAATGAGGAAGAAGGGTGGAGAAAGTTGGAATGTTGTTTTTTCAACTTTGAGGAGTTGGCAAATATCTCAAATATGAGATGCATGGGTAGGGCCAGAAACAAAGGAAAAACAAATAAATATAAATGGTCTTAACACACAGAAGCTAAACTAAAATAATTTATCATGTTCATATTTACATGTACATATATAAAGAAGTTCAGGAACAAAATTGATGCCAGTTTAAAATTTCAGGTGTGTCAGAAAGGTTAACATTCTAATAGCATTATGAGAGTGAGATAAATATAAGAAAAGAAAAAGAGGCAATCGGTGACATTGATCGGGGACTCAAGACTTGGAAAATTTTAGCTTAAGGTAAAAAGTTATAAGTCTAGCAAGTAATGTGTATGTTAAAGGTTTTGTTTCAGAAACTACAGATAAGGCCTGTCCTGGCTCCTGGGAAAACAGCTGACCTCCTGGGGCACTGCTAAAGATTATAGCTTGGAGAAAATGGGAGGCTTCTGGACCTTTGTGTTCCAGGGAGAGAGAGATGACCACCACCCCTGGGAACAGCTAACTGCCCAGGACAGGAATATTGCAGCCTCTATCACCTAATCCTCCCTGAATCTCAAAACCCTCACCATATCTTGTTTATTCCCTGGTATAAAAAGGCTGACCTATAAAGAGAAGGAAAGATGGTCTGTTAGGGTATGAACCTACCAGCTTCTCAGATTACTGGCCATCTGAATAAAGCACCCATAAAAATTCAATCCCTGTCATTGCTTATTGGGTTTGGTAGTGACAGGCAGGCTGAACGCCGGTGTCTTTTCTGGTTACAACATCATAGATTGTCACTATTTGAAAGAACCAATACTAAATTATTTCAACTCTTTCAATTTATGAATGAAGAAACTGAGGCCCAAAATGAAGAGATTTGACAAAACTCAGAGGTTTAGGAATATAACTTGACCTTTTAAAATCTTAGGAGATGCTTCCTTTCATTTATTTGTTTATTTTAAAAATATTTTATTTAGTCTTACTTTTTGACAGAGGAAAAGGGAAAGAAAAAGAGAGGGAGACAAACATCAATGTGTGGTTGCTTCTAGTGCACCCTGTACTGGGGTCCTGTCCTGCAACCCAGGCATGTGCCCTGACTGGGAATTGAACTGGTGACCCTTTGGTTTTCAGGCCAGTGCTCAATTCACTGAGCCACACCAACCAGGGCAGGAGAAGCTTCCTTTTTAAAATTGTCAATATTTTCTGCTCATTTTTTGATTCAGCCATTTTAGTAAAGATATCTATTATATATTATTTTAATGGTTTATTTATTTATTTATTTTTAGAGAGAGGGGAAGGGAGGGAGAAAGAGAGGGAGAGAAATGCCAATATGTGGTTGTCTCTCATGTGGCCCCCATTGGGAACCTGACCCACAACCCAGGAATGTGCACAGACTGGGGATCAAACTGGAGACCATTTGGTTCACAGCCTGAGCTCAATCCACTGAGCTAAACCAGCCAGGGCTCTATTAGATATTCTTAAAAGGACTAAAAGTTCATAGTTTTGAATCAAAGACAATTCAAATAGAAGTTAACAATCTTTAATATCAGGGGAAATGCCCATTTTGTAGCTCAGACTAAAAGACTTGACCACACTCTCGTCAACTGAGATATTTAAAGTGAAGAGGCTTCCCACCAAGATGGAGGCACAGGTAGATACACTTTGCCTCCTCACACAACCAAAAGAAGACAACAACCAGTTTAAAAACAAAAAAATAACCAGAACTGCCAGGAAATCAAACTGCATGGAAGTCTGACAATCAAGGAGTTAAAGAAGAGACATTCATACAGACTGGCAGAAGGGGCAGAGATAGGCAACTGAGGCAGAGAGGACTTGTGGCAAGGCAGTGGCTGGTGGAGTGGTCAGTCCCACATTTGCATGCAGATACTGGGAGGACTGGGAGGAACAACTGAGGAGTGAAACAGACCACACAACCCATGGGTCCAGAGAGGGGAAAGAAAGCCTCAAGACCTCTGACTGAAACAACCTGTGGGGGTTGAGGCAGCAGGAGAAACTCCAAGCCTCACAGAAGAGTTCATTGGAGAGACCCACAGGGTCCTAGAATGTACACAAATCCACCCACCCAGGAATAAGCACAAGAAGGGCCCAATTTGCTTGTGTGAAGCAGAGGAAGTGACTGAAAGCTGGCCAAGACCTGAACAAGTGGCATTGTTTTCTCTTGGGCCCCTCCTCCTCATATAGCACCAAACACAGTAATGTGGGCCGCCTGGCCTTGGTGAATACTTAAGGCTCCACCACTTACTATCTAGTAGGCAAATGTAAACAAAAAAAAAATTGTGGCCCAAATGAGAGAACAGATCCAACCAGATGGGGAGGCGGTAGGGGATAATTGGGAGAAAAGGGAGAAGGATTTTCAGGAACAACTATAAAGGACACATGGACAAAACCAAGTGGGGATGGAATCAGGGGAGGAAGGTAGGGATGGCTGGGGTGGGGGTGAGTGGTGGTGGGTAAATGCAGGCAACTGTGCTTGAACAACAATAAAATAATGTTTTAAAAAGCTCCAGAAAAAATACAAGTGATAAAGGGATAGGCAATCTATCAGAGCAAAGTTCAAAACACTGGTAATCAGAATGCTCACAGAAATGGTTGAGGATGGTCACAGAATAGAGGAAAAAGAGAAGGCTGTGAAAAGGGAAATAAAGGAAAATGTACAGGGAACCAACAGTGAAGGGAAGAAAACCAAGACTCAAATCAATGGTTTGGACCAGAAGGAAGAAAGAAACATTCAACCAGAATAGAATGAAAAAACAAAAAATTAAAGAGAGAGAGAGAGAGCGAGAGAGAGAGAGAGAGAGAGAGAAGGGGTTTAGGAACTTCCGGGACAACTTGAAATGTTCCAACATCTGAATCATAGGGGTGCCAGAGGGAGAAGAGGAAGAGCAAAAAAATGAAATCTTATTTGAACAAATAATGAAGGGGAACTTCCCTAATCTGGCAAAGGAAATAGACTTCTAGGAAGTACAGGAAGCTCAGAGACCTAAAAAAGTTGGACCCAAGGAGGAAGACACCAAGGCACATCATAATTACATTACCCAAGATTAAAGATAAGGAGATAATCTTAAAAGCAGCAAGAGAAAAAGAGACAGTTACCTACAAAGGAGTTCCTGTGGACTCTCAGCTGATTTCTCAAGAGAAATCTTGGAGGCAAGAAGGGGCCGGAAAGAAGTATTCAATGTCATGAAAGGCAAGGACCTACATAAAGATTACTCTGTCCAGCAAAGCTATAGTTTATAATGGAAGGGCAGATAAAATGCTTCCTAGGTAAGGCCAAGTTAAAGGAATTAATCATCACTAAGCCCTTATTATGTGAAGTGTTAAAGGGACTGATCTGAGAAAAAGTAGAACAAAAATACAAATAATAAAATGACAACAAAGTCACAATTACCAACAACTGAACCTAAAAAAACAAAACAAAGATGAACTAGGCAAACAATTGGAACAGTAATAGATTCACAGAAATGGAAATCACATGGAGGATTATTGATGAGGAGGGGTAGGGAGGAGAATGGGGGAAAAGATACAGAGAATAAGAAGCATAAATGGTAGGTACAAAATAGACAGGGGGAGGTTAAGAATAGTATGGGAAATGGAGAAACCAAAGAACTTACATGTATGACCCATGGACATAAACTAAGGTGGGGAAATGCTGGAGGGAGGGTGGGGTACAGGGCAAAGAGGAATAAAGGGGAGAAAAAATGGGGCAACTGTAATAGAATGATCAATAAAATACAGTTTTAAAAAAGTGAAGGGACAAAAACTAAAGCAAACACATAACTTCTCACCAATAGAATCTTTGAGGTAAACATGACATTATTTGGGCTTGGGTTGGTAAACACCCAATACATTTTACAGATGATGTGTGGAATTGTGCACCTGCAACCTGTGTGATTTGGTTAACCAAAGTCACTCCAATAAATTCAATATAAATGTAAAAAGTAAAATATTTGGAGAAACCACTAAATATTTATTGCATTTAATTTGTTTTTTTTTTTTAAGAATAAAGGGGTGTGGTGTCTTTTTAAAAGATGGCAGTGAGAACAGAGTGGAAAAATAAATATCTAGATCCAAGAGAAAGGCTGATTACACTACAGGTGTCAGATATGTTTTCTGATATGCACTGTAAGGGTATGGGTAAGGATAGCTCAGTAGCATGTTCCTCTCTGCAGTTCTTACAGTGCCTCACATGAGACATATGCCCATAAATATTTTCTGGAATGTGTAACCTTTGATTCTATAAAAAAGATGTTATTCCTACACCAACAGGAGAAAAAAAAAAGGAAACTGACCAGAAGACCAAGGTTAGCTGGGGTTGAAAATGAAAAAGTTGAGAGCCACCTCTCCTAAGTAGGAAAAACAAAGGAAGGAGTGACCTAAAAAATGGTATGGCTAGAACAATAAGGTAAGAAAAAATAAAAGTTATACAGATTGGGAAAGAAGACATAAAACTCTCTGTTCACAGATGACATGATCATCTATGTAGAAAATCAGAAAGAAAAAAGAAAAAGAAAAACTCTTAGAACTAATAAGAAAGTATAACGAGGCTGCAGGATCCAAGGTTAATATACAAAAGTCAGTTGCTTTCCTATATGCCAACAATGGACAAGTGGAATCTGAAATGAAAAACAGTCTCATTTACATTAACACCCCCAAAATGAAATAATAACATATAAATCTAAGAAATAGGTACAAGATCTGTGTGAGGAAAACTACAATACTCTGATTAATGAAATCAAAGAAGTATATGGAGAGATAGTCCATGTTCATGGTTGGATAAGAAGACTCAACATTGTGAAGATGTTAGTGCTTTCCAACTTGATCTGCAGATTCAATACAATCCCAATCAAAATCCCAGAAAGTCATTTTGTGGATATCAACAAACTGTTTCTACAGTGTATATGGAGAAGCAAAAAAAAAAAAAAAAAACAACAACAACAAAAAAACAAACACAGTCAAAATAACATTGAAAGAAAAGAACAAATTTGAAGAACTGATGCTACCTGAATTCAAGGCTTACTATAAATATATAGTCATTAAGACAGTGTGGTATTCATGAAAAAAAAATAGACAAATAGATCAGTGGAACAAAATAGAGAACCCAGAAATAGACATATATATATATATATATGTAGTCAACTGATCTTTGACAAAAGGACAATACAATGGAGCAAAGACAGTCTCAAATAGCCAGGTCAAAATTAAATGATTCTCATATTTAGAAAATTTTGCCACATCAGAATCATCTGGAACCTTGGTGTGATCCATATTTCTGTGAGGAATCCTCAATGAATTAGAATAAGTCTGCAATGGGGACTAGGAATATAATTTTAATAAGCTATATAGGATTGAGAACCCCTCCAATTCTGTCATGCACATTCTTTTGGAAACAATGCAGTAGACAGGTTTTCATCATGAGTATAGTTACTTTTCAAGTATGCCTCACAGGTACCAAGGTCAGATTGTCTCTTGGTTTGAATCAACAGAACAGAACAGAATATTTCCTAGGCCTGTCTACATCCCACATTTGTCTTCTCTTAAATAATTGTGGGAGCAGTTTTAAGTTTACAACAAAATTAATAGGGAGATATAAAGATTTCCCATGTGCTCCTTACCCCCATACATGCATAATCTCTTCCATTTTCAACATTGCTCATCAGAATGATATATGTTTATCAAGGATGAACCTACATCAACACATCATAATTTCCTAAAGTCAATAGTTTATCACAGAATTCACTTTTGGTGTTGTACATTCTATGGGTTTGAACAAATGTATAATGGCATATATCTATCATTATAATATCATACAGAGTATTTACATTTCTAAAACTCCTCTTTGCTCCACCTGTTCAGCTACCCTCCCCCACACCTCTGGCAACTACTGAACTTCATATTGTCTCCATAGTTTTTCCTTTTCCATATAGTTGGAATAATGTAGTATGTAGCCTTTTCAGATTGTCTTTGCGTCACTTAGTAAAATGCATTTAACATTCCTCCATGTCTCTTCATGGCTTGATAGTTCATTTCCTTTTAGTGCTGAGCAGTATTCTACTCTCTGGATATAAATAAACCACAATTTATCCATTAACCTCCTGAGGGACACCTTGGTTGCTTTCACATTTTGGCCATTATAAATAAATCTTCTATAAACATCCTTGTGCAGTTCTTTATGTGGACATAACTTTTAAACTCCTCTGGTTAAGTGCCAAAGAACATGATTGCTGAATTGTATAATAAGAGTGTGTTTAGTTTTGTAAGAAACTACCAAACAGTTTTCCCAAGTGGCTGTACAATTTTGTGTTTCCTCCAGCAGTATATGAGAGTCCCTGTTTCCATCTTTACTTTTATATATCCCTTACAGAGTCATTTTAGACTTAAGCTTTTCACAGATGAGAAAAGTGATATGCTATACAGCAAGTCAGAGACCTAAGCAACACTTGCAAGCCATCACTTGAATCCCTGTCTAGGGATGGTCCCTCATACCCGCTGCTTAATTTAAGTGATGCACTAGGAAGAACTTGCTGAGAGGGCAGCCCTAGAGTTACTGATTCTTCCTTCTAGGCAAAATGTGAGTCTTTAAAAGAGCATCTCTATGCCTGGATGGTATCTTCATAGCAAAGATTTCTGCTATCAGAGTCATGCTTTGGGAAGGCTAAGTTCCATATTCCTTGGGCCTTTCTGAAATGAAAGCTAGTTCCTGTGGAAGAGGGAACTATTATTATGTAGCGTTTTACTTTCAGTATTGAAAACCACACTTAAAAACCACATTTTTAAAATAGTAAAAATGGAAGAGGTTCATAATCCCACCACACTAATACCTGAAAAAAATGTGTAACATTATAGACATAATCATGAGTACATTCTTTGCAATCATTTTCACCTTTTTTCCTGAAGATATACTCTTAAAAGTTTAATTTTTCAGGAAAAGCATATGCATTTATTAACATTTCAAGATTTTTTGCTGATAAATAACATTAAATATTTATATCAATTTACATTTTCACTAACAGTGTGAGAAAGGCTATACTTCCTTTGCACTCTTCATAATGTTTCAATACATTTCATAATACAACTAACATCATAATACTGAAAGCTTTCCTGTTAAGATCAGGACAAGGAAAGATGCCTGCTTTCACCACTGCTATTTGATATCGTAGTAGAAGTTCTAGACCAAACAATCAAGTAAGAAAAATAAATAAAAGGCATCCAAATTAGGAAGAAAACAGTAAAATTGTCAATATTCATAGGAGACATTATCTTATTTGTAAAAATTTGCAAAGAATCCACAAAAATTTTCCTAGAGCTAATGAAGAAATTTGGCAAATTTCAAGGTACAAGATCAACATTCAAAAATCCATTATGTTTTCATACACCAGTAATGAGCAACCTGAAAATAAAATTAAGAAAATTCCATTAATAATAATATCTAAAAGAATAAAATATTTAGGAATAAATTTAATGAAAAAGGTAAAAGACAGTGAAAGACTTATACACTAAAAAAAAATAAAACATTGTTAAATGAAATTAAATACCTAAATAAATGGATAGACATCCATGTTAATGGATTAGAAACAATATTGCTAAGATAGGAATACCAAAGCAATCTACAGATTCAATGCAATCTTTATCTAAATTCTAATCATCTTTATTTGTAGAAAGGAAGTGCTAATCCTCACATTCATATGGTATTGCAACAGTCTTGTAAAAGTATAAAGTTGGGGGACACACACTTACCAATTTCAAAATTTACTACACAGCTATAATAACCAAATCGGTGTGGTATTAGCATAAGGAGAGACATCCAGGCCAATGGAATAGAATTAAATTTTCAGAAGTAAATCCATATATGTATGGCAAATTGACGTTCATTAAGGGTGCCAAGATCATTCAATGAGGAAAGAGCATTTTCTTCAACAAATGGCACTGGAACTACTGAATATCCATGAGCAAAATACCGAAGTCTGACCCTTATCTCACACCATATGTAAATATTAGCTCAAAATGTATCAACAACCTAAATATAAGATCTAAAATTATAAAACTATCAGAAAAAAAAGTAAGGGTAAATCGTCATGATCTTGGTTCTGGCAAATTGGGAAAAATGACTATGTATTGATACTGATATTACTGTTTACAGTAATAGTATAGTTGATATTACTGATATTACTGTTTATAGTATAGTATTGTTGATATTACTGTTTAAAACTTTTAATCAATTAAAAATTAACTTAAACTTGAACTAAATAATCACAATAGTCAATATTATTGTCACAGCTACTTAAATAAAAGTTCATTGATGCATGGCTCCAAAGCAGGGGCTGGTTACCAGGTTGCTGTCTTGTCAGAAACCTGGGAATTCTGAGTGCGTAGCTGATGTAGGTTTCCTCAAATTCTTCACCACAGTCACCTGTGATGTAGAAACATCATCTCCATTCCCTGAAAGTCAAAGCTGTGAAGATCTTTGCTAAGATTTTATGGTATTTTCTAAGATCCTACTGGGGAAAACCTGGGATTGGTACCAAGGTTGCTATTCCAAGTCCCCTGACCTTATCTCCACTCCTTGGTCCCATAGCTGTCCATTACAAGTCTAGGAGAGAGAGGAGAGATGTTATTCTACTGTTCATTGCCATGGTGTCACCTTAATACTCATTTTAAGTTCTAGAGACCTGGATCTATGTTCTTTTTCTCCCACCAATGAGCTTTGTTTTCCTCATATATAAAAATTAGGGAGGTGGCCTGTGTCATCAGTTTATTTTATTCATTCACATTTTGTGATCTAAGATCTGATGCTCAATTTTTGTTAAGGATTGAGTTTTGTCCCACCCAGAAATATGGTGGAGTCCTAACCCCCAGTACTTTAGAATGTGAACTTATTTGGAGATAGGGACTTCATTGAGGTAAAACAAGGACATAATCATAGCTTACTGAAAGGATCTCTCCTCCTTTCATTGGGACATAATTGGAATAACTGTTTATGTAGCCAAGGCCTTACCTTGGGATATTTTGGTATACTCAAAAAAGAAGTCACCCAATTTATAGGTAGTTCAGGTAAAATCTGGTAGAGAGAGGTTCTTGGCTGTGATTCCTGGCCTGAAGATAAGCAAATAATACAAGGTTTTAAAAAGTGCATTCTGAGAATACTTACAAAGCTTCCAGCAAAGCAAATTAAAGGGGACCTGTTTGGTAAATTAAATTTCTTGTTGCAGCTATGTAAATAATCAAACAAATCTAATGATACTAGTCTTGTTTTGTAATCAAGAATAATCTCTCTTGGAGATTAATTTTATCAACAAGGGGAGATTGTAAAAAATATGCTTTGAAGGAAAACTATGTGTTGTCTGTAGTACAACTTCTGATTTATCTGATTCTGATTCATTGGGAGCTATTTTATAACCCTGTGAATACAGAGCAATGAAATATGTTTTCTCTATAGACATGCAAATGAATTCTATACTGGGAAGAACAACACTTTGAACCAGTAGAAAAGCTGTTTCTTTTTTCATTTAAACATTCATTTCAATATTCTTGATACATAAATATGTGTTTTGGATTCTTCTTTGAACAAGTTATAACATCTACTCAATTTTTTAAGTTGCAAGTAAAATAGCTCTAGCTGGTATGGCTCAGTGGATTGAGTTCTGGCCTGAAAACCAAAGGGTCACCGGTTCAATTCCCAGTCAGGGCACATGCCTGGGTTGTGGGCCAGGTCCCCAGTTGGGGATGTGAGAGAGGCAACCACACATTGCTGTTTGTCTCCCTCTCTTTCTCTCTCCTTTTCCCTCTCTCTAAAAATAAATAAAATATTAAATTGCAAGTCAAATAAAATCTTTAGGACAAATTCATTGTATAAGTGTATGAGAATCATAATTTTACTTTTTTTCTGGAAATTATCTTCTAACAATAACAGGAACAGACTGAAAAATGTGTATGAAATATATGAAGAGAAATATAAATCTATATGGAGTGTTATAAGTAGAGGTATGAATATAGTCATCAACAAGCCTTCTTGGGTATGAAGACTCAAATGTGAATTTGCCCCTAACTAAATCTATAAAGGGGACAGAATGAAAGATGGTGAAGGAATTAACCAAAGAACATTTATGAACAATACATGGACATGGACAACAATATGAAGATTGGCTTGGGATGGGGAGAAAGTAGTGATGAGTGAAGGCAGGGAAAAAGAGAAAAAGTGGGAATAACTGTACAGCATAAACAATAAAAATAAAACTAAAAAATCTGTAAAGTCAATGCAACCCCAGTATATGCTCTGATTAGAAAATTTTTAGATTGGCCCCGGCTGGTGTAGCTCAGTGAATTGAGCATGAGTCTGTGAACCAAAGGGTCGCAGTTCCATTCCCAGTCAGGGCACATGCCTGGGTTTCAGGCCAGGTCCCCAGTAGGGGGGGTGTGAGAGACAACCACACATTGATGTTTCTTTCCCTCTCTTTCTCCATCCCTTGTTCTCTCTCTGAATTAAATAACTAAAATCTTGAAAAAAAATGTCTAATTTGGAAATTTTACTCTAATTTGAAAAAAGTAAAAAGGAAATCTAAAACATATTTGGAACACTATCAAAGGGAAGCAAAAATTCTGAAAATACATAAAGAAATGAACTAACAGATTTAGTAAACAGGTTATAAAGTAAGATATATATGAAACTTAGAATATTATAAAATTGGAAAACAACTAAGAAAATGTCTAAAAGCAAGCAACATTTTGAAATCATGCTGAGTGTAATTTGAATAAAGACAAATCCTATCAAGTACCATTTGGGCAAGACATATAAATTTTAAAGCATGTGTATAACAGAATGGAAAAAAGAAAGAAAATGATACCCTGCAAGCTTGCTCTGTGATTTAACACCTGTAAACTGCCAATAAAAAGAGGCACTTCAGTTTATCCTTCATTTTGTGAGCTTCCAGGACAAAAAAAAAACCACTTTGGATCTTCCAATTGGTTCTTCCTAATGGAGAATATCACTGACAGTGGGACACATGATGGTCTATAGCTTCAGAATAAAGGCTACTATGAAGCTGAATCTTCTTAGTAATGTCTAAGCAGGGAAACAGAAGATAAAAGCAGAAACAAATGATAATTTTAGAACTGAATAACACAATTACTGAAATAAAATTTTCCATAAACAGTTTCAACAGTGGAATAGAGAGGGCAGAACATCATTCCACAGATAGGTAGAACAGCTGTCCTAAGAAGCTTCAAGAAGCATATTGACATTATTTTTCTTGGTCAGGCATTTTAAGCTCTTCTTGGAATAAGCAAAATCATTACTCAATGCATTATGACAACAGCTTTGTTTTGATAAATTGGTATGAGTTAAAGAATGAGATAGAGTGATTATGCAGGGATTGTATTTAAATGAGGTTTGGAAATAGATGTGAATGCTGATTGGATTAGTAACAATAGAAGTTCTCAGATAAACATGCAACCTCAAGGTCAACTTTGTATGGCATGCTTAGATTGACATCAGCCAATTAGTAAGCAAATCAAAGAACAAATTGATGGTCACCATATGGAAGAGGGATTGTGGGATGAGTAAAAAAGGTGGAGGGATAAAGAAGTACAAATGCTAGTTATAAAAACAATCACAGAGATGTAAATATAATCAATAATAACTATGTATGGTGTCATATGGGTACTAGACTTATCAAGGTGATCACTTTGTAAGATATATAAATATCTAATCACTAGGTTGTATCAATACACATGAAACTAATATAATATTGTATGTCAGATATAATTGAAAAATTAATTAATTATTTTATTTATGCTATTATAGTTGTTCCTGCTTTTCTCCCCTTTCCCACCTCCACCCAGCCCTACCCTCTCTCCTCTCTAAGTCAATCCCCATATTGTTTTCTGTGTCCATGGGTTGTACACAAATGTTCTTTGGTTAATCCATTCATCATCTTTCATCCCGCTGACCCTTTCTGGCAGTCTGTTCCATGTATTTATCCTTCTGTTGGTATATTGTTCATTAGTTTATTGTGTTCATTAGATCCCACATATAAGTGAGATCATGTGGTATTTGTCTTTCACTGACTGGAGTAATTCACTTGGCATAATATCCTCCAGGTTCATCCATGCTCTCATAAAATGTAAGTGTTCTTTTTTTTACTGCTGCATAGTATTCCATTGTACCACAACTTTTTTATTTATTCATCTGTTGATGGGCACTTAGGCTATTTACAGAGTTTGGTTATTATAAATAGTGCTGTATTGGTGTTTCAGGATTCTATTTTGCATTTCTTTGATGATTAGTGATGTTGAGCATTTTTCACATGTTTATGAGCATATCCTCTTTGGAGAAGTGTCTACTTAGGTCTTTTACTCATTTCTTAATTGGATTGTTGTTTTCCTAATGTTGAGTTGTATTAGTTCTTTGTATATTTTGGAGATTAAACCCTCATCAGATGTATCATTGGCAAAAAAGTGTTCCCCTTCAGATCAGGAACAAGACAGGGATATCTACTTTCATCACTCGTATTCAACATAGTTCTGGAAGTCCTAGCCACAGCAATCAGACAAGAAGAAATAAAATGCATCCAAATTGGAAAGAAGGAAGTAAAACTGTAATTATTTGAAGAAGATATGGTATTGCACTTAAAAGTTGTTATGGAACAGCAATTGGGATCTTCCTCTCCACCACCAACCTCTAGGTAAAATTCTGGAAGCAAAGCTTTGGTAATAAAGGAAAGGAGTCTTTATTCAAAAATTACCGTTTTGGAATAATAGCTTTCCACATGCATTAATCACTTAAAGCTATCAAGTAAAACTAAAGTCTTTAACTCTAGTTATGGCTCTAATCACCTAAACCTATCAATGAAGGTTTAGACTCACACCAGAGTTCTCATATTATTCCCACTGTTAGTTTTTAATTATCCTGTTTCTAAATGGTTAGTCTACAAACTAAAACAGCATAAGATACAAAAGCTATACAGTTTTAGAAGAATAGCAGGCTTCTGCCTCAGAGCCCATCACCTCTAGAACACCCAAAGAAGAATAACCCTGCATCCTCCTGCCAGGCCGGCCTGATCCTAGGCTGTGCCCCAAGTTCCTTCCCATCCAAATACCATCCATTGGGAAATGCAGGCAGCTACAGCATAATCATCCTGGCATCTTTGAGGAAAAGAGCCAGATATCCAGCCTCTGCCATTAAAAAAATATTTTATTGATTATGCTATTACAGTTGTCCCATTTCCTCACCTTTATTGCCCTCCACCCTGCATACCCGCTCCCATCCGCATTCCCCCCCTTTAGTTCATGTCCATGGGTCAAACATATAAGTTCTTTGGCTTCTCCATTTCTTATACTATTCTTAACCACCCCTGTCTATCTTCTACCTACCATTTATGTTACTTATTCTCTGTACCTTCCCCACTCTCTCCCCACCCACTCCCCCACTGATAACCCTCCATGTCATCTCCATTACTGTGATTCTGTTAATGTTCTAGTTATTTGCTTATTTTGTTTTTGTTTTTGTTTTTGCTTTAGGTTCGGTTGTTAGTAAGTGTGAGTTTGTTGTCATTTTACTGCTCATATTTTTTATCTTCTTTTTCTTATATAAGTCCCTTTAACATTTCATATAATAAGGGCTTGGTGATGATGAGCTCCTTTAACTTGGCCTTATCTGAGAAGCACTTTATCTGCCCTTCTATTCTAAATGATAGCTTTGCTGGATAGAGTAATCTTAGATGTAGGTCCTTGCCTTTCATGACTTCAGATACTTCTTTCTGGCCCCTTCTTGCCTGCAAGGTTTCTTTTGAGAAAACAGCTGATAGTCTTATGGGTGCTCCTTTGTAGGTAACTGTCTCCTTTTCTTTTGCTGCTTTTAAGATTTTCTCCTTATCTGTAATCTTGGGTAATGTAATTATGATGTGCCTTGGTGTCTTCCTCCTTGAGTCCAAGTTCTTTGGGACTCTCTGAGCTTCCTGGACTTCCTGGAAGTCTATTTCTTTTGCTAGACTGGGGAAGTTTACCTTCATTATTTGTTCAAACAAGTTTTCAATTTCCTGCCCTTCCTCTTCTCCTTCTGGTACCCCTATGATTCAGATGTTGGAATGTTCAAAGATGTCCTAGAGGTTCCTAAGCCTCTCTTCACTTTTTTTTGAATTCTTGTTTCTTCATTCTATTCTGGTTGAATGTTTCTTTCTTCCTTCTGGTCCACACCATTGATTTGAATCCTGGTTTCCTTCCCATCATTGTTGGTTCCCTGTACATTTTCCTTCATTTCACTTAGCATAACCTTCATTTTTTTCATCTAATTTGCGACCATATTTAACCAATTCTGTGAGCATCCTGATTACCAGTGTTTTGAATTGTGCATCTGATAGGTTGGCTATCTCTTTGTCGCTTAGTTGTATGTCTTCTGAATCTTTGATCTGTTCTTTCATTTGGGCCATTTTTTTCCTCTGGGTGAGCCTGTTATGTAGTAAGGGGCGGAGCCTTAGGAGTTCACCAGGGCAGGGCAACAGACCTCGCTGTGTTGTGCACTGTATGTGGGGGAGGGGTCCAAGAGGGAACAATGTCGCTGCTTCATTCTCTGCAGGTTTTCATTCACTTTTCCCATTCCCCACAATCAAATTGAGCCCTTCTGGTGCTGATTCCTGGGTGGGTGGGCTTGTGTATATTCTAGGACCCTGTGAGTCTCTTCAATGAAATCTCCTGTGAGGTGTGAGTTTCTCCCACTGGTGCATCAACCCCCACAGGTGTTTGCAATCAGAGGTTTGAGGCTTTATTTCCCCATGCTGGAAATCTGGGTTGTTTGGTCTGTCTCACTTCCCAGTTGTTCCTCCTGATTTACCTTCATGCTAATGTGGGACTGCCCAGCCTACAATCCGTCACCTTGCAGGGCCCACCAGCCACCGCCTTGCAACAAGTCCTCTCTGCCTGGCTGTCTGTCTCTGTCCCTCCTATTGGTCTGGATGAATGTTTCTTCTTTAACTCCTTGGTTGTCGGGCTTCCATACAATTTGATTTTCTGTCAGTTCTGGTTGATTTTTGTTTTTAATTTTGTTGTTGTCCTTATTTTGGTTGTGAGAGGAGGCACAGCATGTCTACCTATGCCTCCATCTTAGCCATAAGTCTTGTCCTTTTTATTTTAAATCTTCTGGCCCATAATTTCATGAGTTCTGGAGGCTATCAGCTTCTCAGCCAGTCCTGCCCTAGACTTTTTACCATTTCTGGGCAACCTCCTCCTATGGCCCCTTCCTACTTCTCCTCAATGATCTGAACACATTTCTCTGTATCAAAGTGATTAAAGCAACACCTGTCCAGCAAAGCTATCAATTAGAATTGAAGGACAGATAAAGATCTTCTCAGACAAGAAAAACCTAATGGAATTCATCATCACCAAACCAGTATTATATGGGTTGTTAAAGGATCTTATTTAAGAAGAGGCCCTGACTCATGTGGCTCAGTGGATTGAGTGCCCACCTTCAAACCAAAGGGTCACTGGTTTGATTCCCAGTCAAGGCACAAGCCTGAGTGGCAGGCTGGGTCCCCAGTTGGAGGCTCATGAGAGCCAACCACACATTGATGTTTCTCTCCCTCTTTCTCTCTCCATTCCTCTTTCTCTAAAAATAAATAAATAAAATCTTAAAAAATAAGAGGAGGATAAAAAATATGAACAATATCATGGCAATAAATACATATCTATCAACAATTGAATATAAAAACAAAATAAACAAACAGAACAGGAACAGAATCATAAATACAAAGAATGATTTGATGGCAACCAGATGAGATGGGAGGGGATCAGGGGGATGGATGAAAAAGATCAAGGGATTAAAAAGTACAATGTTGTGAGTATTACCTGAGGGAGTGGGGGAAGGGCTGGTGGAGGGGGCCAAAGTGGGAAAATTTGGGACAAGTATAATAGCATAAAGAATAAAATATAATTTCCAAATAAAAAACTATCTTTAATGACTAAAAAAAAAAAAAAACACCTAAAGACTCCATGAAAAAAACTACAAGATCTAGTAAATGAATTCAGCAAAGTGGCAGGATACAAAATCAATACCCCAAAATCAATGGAATTTTTATATGCCAATAATTAGCTATCCAAAAGAGAAACCAAAAAAATCCACTATCATTTACAATTGTAACAAATGATATATAAGGTACCCAGGAATAAATTTAACCATGGAGGTAAAAGACCTGAACTCAGAAAACTATAGGACATTGAAGAAAGGAATTGAGGAAGATACAAATAAGTGGAAGCATATACTGTGTTTATTGATTGGAATAATTAACATCATTAAAATGTTCATTCTACCATTCTACCTAAAGCAACTATATATTCAATGCAACTCCTGTTAGAATACCAATGGCATATTTCACAGAACTAGAACAAATATTACAAAAATTTATATGGAACCTAAAAAGACCCCAAATATCCATAACAATCTTGTGAAAGAAGAACAAAGATGGTTGTATCACAACTTCTGATATTAAATTATATGATAAGGCCACTGTAATAAAAACAGCCCAGTACTGGCATAAGAACAGACATATAGATCAATGGAACAGAGAAGAAAGCCCAGGAGGAAACCTATGACTTTAGGATTAATTGGTATTTGATACATGTGGCAAGAGCATACAATGGAGGAAAGACAGTCTCTTCAATACCTGGTGTTGGTAAAACTGGAATGGTACATGCAAAATAGTGAAAGTAGACCACCAACTTACACCATACACAAGAATAAACTCAAAATGGATAAAAGACTTAAATGTAAGTCATGAGGCCATAAAATCCTAGAAGAAAACATAGGCAGTAAAATCTTATATATCTCACATAGCAATATTTTTGCTGATTTATCTCCTAGGGCATTGGAAACAAAGGAGAAAAATATACAAATGGGACTATATCAAATAAAAAATAAATTAAAAAAAATTAGTAAGCAAGTCACAACATTTCTCCAATTGTTCAAAGTACCTCCCTGTAAGGAATTTTCTTCCAAGAATGCTAGAATTATTTAATATTGAAAATTATATAAATGTGATTTATGTGAATAAAGTAAAAGATAAAAAACATTTTCATATCAAAAGTTGCTAAAAGAAGATCGGCTAGGTGGGGAGGGCTGGGGGGTAGGCTGGGATAGGGTTAAAAGGCAGAAAACTGTACTTGAACAACAATTAAAATTAAAATAAATAAATAAATATTTTTTAAAAGTTGCTAAAATAGCACATGTTAATGTTCCATATTCCTTTTTTAAAATTTCATTTTATTAATTGTTGTTCAAGCAGTTTTCTGCCTTTTACCCCATCCCAGCCCATCCCCCCCCCTTGTTTTTGTCCATGTGTCCTTTATACTTGTTCCTGCAAACCCTTCACCCTTTTACCCTGAAATTCCCTCCCCTCTCCCCTCTGGTCACTGTCAGCTATTTTCAATTTCAGTGTCTTTGGTTATATTTCTTATATTATCAAAGATGGTTAGAAAAACAAGTATTTCTTTTGAATAGATAGACTTCAAAAGAGTGTGATATCATGTTTGCCCAAGAAATGCTAATACCATGCCTCTTAGAGTCAATGTGACAAGAAAATTTTGTCAGCATTATTATTTGAAAGTATATACATATTATGCAACTGATATTTAAAGTGATCCAACCACTGAAAAAGACAAAAGAAAAGCTCCAGATATTTTGTTACTAATGCAATTGGACCAACTGAAAATATTTAGCTTCTTTTTCAGTATATGTCCCAAATATTGCATATAACACATGAATACTAGAAAATTATTCATTGTTTATCTGAAGTTCAAATTTCACTTGGTAGTCTGTACTTTTATTTGCTAAATCTGGCGGACCTAATTACATGATACCATAAAATCACATGAAAAATGTATTTTTCTAAACCGAAGCAATATACACAAAAAAGGGGGCTACATACTAAATATGAAAAACTCAGGGGAGGCATGTATGGTAAGCTTTACTAAAATCAAAAACCAAAAGTAACCTCAAAGGATGGTCTAAATATAAAATTTCCAAACTAAAAGGGGATCAAGGAGGGTGGTCCTGCCCTAGGCCTGTAGTTTCCTTTAAAAATGTCAATATTTACCTATTGGGTGGCTGGAAGACTCCAACAAGGCAATGGCTGCAGTGTCCAGCGGGGGAGCCCAGGTGGCCATTGCGGGGGTTGCGCCCTCCAGTCGTCAGGAGCGGTGTCAGCAGCAGCAGAGCCCAGAGTGTCCCACGGGTGTCTGCACAGGGAAGAGATGGTGGTGCTTCCTGAAGTGGCCGGGATTGGCAGCAGCCACAGAGAGCACGTGAGTAGGGCTGGGGTGGAGGAGTGCTCTCTGCCCACAGAAATGACCCTGAGGTGGGAGACTGAAACAGAGTTACCTTTTAGGAACTTCAAGTGCACACCATCTCACAGGATGCTCTCCCTGACAGGCACAACCACCTACAACAATGACTTGGCGGGTCTTTTTGAATGCCATGTCTGCTTTGACCATGCATTACCACCCATTCATTCTTCAGTGTCAGAATGTATTGTCTGTAGCAACTGTTGCCCAAAGCTCAGGTGTTGTTCAGCCTGCTGGGGCCTGGTGGGATCATTTTGCAACTTGGCTATGGAGAAAGTGGCCAATTCAGTACTTTTCCTTTGTTAATATGCATCTTCTGGATGTGAAATGACTCTGTCACACACAGAAAAAAGCCGATCTGGAAGAGCTCTATGAGTTTCACCCTTGTTCCTGCCAATGACTGGGGTGGGGGTGGGGGGTTCCTGTAAGTGGGAAAGCAGGTTGGATGTTATCATTCCTCAACTGATGCATCAGCACAAGTCTATTACAACCCTGCAGGGAGAAGATATAATTTTCCTTGCTACAGACATCAATCTTTCTGGTGTTGTGGACTGGGTGATAATGAAGTCCTGTTACTGCTTTCACTTCATGTTAGTCTTAGAAGAACAGAAAAATTATGGTGGGCATCAGCGGTTATTTGCCATTGTTCAGCTGATAGGAACATGCAAGCATGCTGAAAGTTTTGCTTATAGACTTGACCTATATGGTCATAGGCAGCAATTGACTTGGGAAGCCACTCCTCCAAATTCATGGGGGAATTGAAACAGCCATTACGAATAGTGACTAGTCTTTGATACCAGTATTGCAGAAAATGGCAATTTAAGCGTAAATCTATCTATTTCTATGTGTTGAAAGGCAATCAAACATCTTCTGGCCTGTGTGTAAAAGCATTGCTTTCAATCTCACAAGGTATAGGCACTCATCTGTCTGACCCAAACTTTTGGCAGGTGGAAGCTAGTCATATGAAGGTAAATAAAATAAAAAGCTCTTGAAAGGAGACAGCTTCATGTAGTACCACCAATATATTTAAAATAGGTCAACAGTAAATCACAGAAAAATGTTTTGTATTAAGAAAGAAGCACTGTCAAATAATTCTGAATTTGCATTTGTTGTAGATTGAGTGTACTGTTGAAAAATACTGGGTTTTGTTTTGTTTTGTTGCTTTTCTGTGTATAAGTGTGTGCATGCGTGTGTGAGTTTGGGTTTTTTTCTCTTTTAATGGACAAGCTATGTTGAATGGTGTTGGCTCATTGCTTACCCCCCTTTTTAAATTAAATCCATTGGGGTGACATTGATTAAAAACATCATATAAGTTTTAAGTGTACAGTTCCATGATACAGGATCTGTATGTTGCATTGTGTGCCCACCACCCAAAGTAAAATCTCCCATCACCATATATTTGATCCCCTTTACCCTTTACTACTCCCCACACCTCTTTCATCTGGTAACCACTGTCTTGTTATCTGTGTCTAAGAGTTTTTGTTTGTTTTTGTTGTTTTTTCATTTGTTGCTTTCAGTTTTTTAACCCACATATGAGTGAAATCATATGAGTCTAAACTTTTTATGCCTGACTTATTTTGCTTAGCATAATATTCTCAAGATCCACTCATGTTTGAAATGGCAGCATTTTATATTTTCGTATGATTGAGTAGCATTTAATTATTTATATATACCATGTGTTCCTCTTTTTTGCCCTGACATGTCAATTTATTACTTGTTATTTATTAACTAAATGACAATTAATAAATAGTCATTTATTAATTAATTTTTATTGTTGTTCAGGTACAGTTTACTGCCTTTTCCCTCGACCCCAGCCCAAACCCCCACCCCTCCCTACCTCCCTCCCGTTTCCACCCCACCATTATTGTCCATGCATCTTTTATAATTGTTCCTGCAAACCCTTCACCCCTTTCCCCTGAAATTCTCTCCCCTCTCCCCTCTGGTCACTGTCAGCCTGTTCTCAATTTCAGTGTCTTGGGTTATATTTTGCTTGTTTGTTTGTTTGTTTTGTTGATTAGGTTCCTGTTAAAGGTGAGATCATATGGTATTTGTCTTTCACTGCCTGGCTTATTTCACTTAGCATAATGCTTTCCAGTTCCATTCATGCTGTTGCAAAGGGTAGGAGCTCCTTCTTTCTTTCTGCTGCCATTGAAATAGAATTCCATTGTGTAAATGTATCATAGTTTTTTGATCCATTCATTTACCAGTGGGCATTTAGGTTGCTCCCAGCACTTCGCTATTGTAAATTGTGCTGCTATGAACATTGGGGTGCATAGTTTCTTTTGGATTGGTGTTTCAGGGTTCTTAGGGTATAATCCTAGCAGTGGAATTGCTGGGTCAAAAGACAGTTTCATTTTTAGTTTTCTGAGGAAATTCCATACTGTTTTCCATAGTGGTCGCATCAGTCTGTAATCCTACCAACAGTGCACTAGGGTTCTCTTTATTCCACAGCCTCTCCAACACTTGTTGTTTGTTGCTTTGTTTATGATGGCCATTCTGACTGGTGTGAAATGGTATCTCATTGTGGTTTCAATTTGCATCTCTCTGATGGCTAGTGACACTGAGTGTCTTTTCATATGTCTCTGGGCCCTCTGTATGTTCTCCTTGGAGAAGTACCTGTTCAAGTCCTTTGCCCATTTTTTAATGGGTTGTTTGTGTCCTTAGAGTGGAGTCATGTGAGTTCTTTATATATTTTGGAATCTAACCCTTGTCTGAGGTATCTTTGGCAAGCATGTTTTCGCATATGGTTTGTTCCATTTTGCTGATACATCCTTTAGCCGCACAGAAGCTTTTTAAATTGATGAAGTCCTATTTGTTTATTCTTTCCTTTATATCCCTTGCTCTAGGGGACATATGGGTGAAAATATTGCTGCATGGAATATCTGAGATTTTCCTGCCTATGTTCTCCTCTAGGACTTTTATGTTGTCATGACTTTATTTAAACCTTTTATCCATCTTGATTTTACTTTTTTGTGTGTGGTAAGTTGGTGATCGAATTTCATTTTTTTTGCATGTAGCTGTCTAGATCTCCCAAAACCTTTTGTTGAAGGGGGTCTTTTTACTCCATTTTATGCTCCTTGTCCCTTTGTTGAATATTAATTGATCATAGAGAAACAGGATTATTTCTCGGGTCTATATTATATTCTATTGATCTATGTGTCTGTTCTTATGCCAGTACTAGACTGATTTGATTACAGTGGCCTTGTAATATAGTTTGATATTAGGTATTGTGATCCCTCCTACCTTGTTCTTCTTTCTCAAAATTGCTAAGACTACTCAGGGTCATTTATGGTTCTTGTTAATTTTTTTGAAATGTTTGTTCTTTATCTGTGAAATATGTCACTGGTATTTTAATAAGGATTACATTGAATCTATAAATTGCTTTGAGTAGTATGGACATTTTGATTGTGTTAATTCTTCCAGTCCATGAACACTGTATTCCATTTGTTTGTGTCTTCCTTAATTTCATTCTTCATTATTCTGTTGTTTTGTGAGTTCAGAACTTTCACCTCCTTGGTCAGCTTTATTCCTAGGTACTTTATTTTTCTTGTTGCTATAGCAGATAGGATTTTTTCTAATTCCTGTCTCTGATATTTCACTGTTGGTGTACAAAAATGCTTTTGATTTATGAATATTGACTTTGTATCCTGATGTTTTGACAAATTCACTTTAAAGTTTGAAAAGTTTTTGGGTGGAGTCTATAGGTTTTTCTATGTACATTATTATTTCATCTGCAAACAATGACAGCATTACTTCCTCCTTTCCAGTTTGGATGCATTTTATTTCTTTTTCTTGTCTGATCATTGTGGCTAAGGATTCCAATACTGTGTTAAATAGGAGTGGTGAAAGCACATATCCTTGTCTTATTCCTGATCTTAGTCAGAAAGCTTTTAGATTTTGCCCATTGAGTATGTTGACTGTCGGTTTCTCATATATGGTCTTTGTTATGTTGAGGAATTCTTCTATTCCCACTTTTCTGAGTGTTTTTGTCATTAATGGGTGCTGTAACTTATCAAATGCTTTTGCTGCATCTATTGATATGATCATGCGATTTTTGTCATTCCTTTTGTTTTTGAGAAGTAGTATATTTATTGATGTGCAAGTATTGTACCATCCTTGCATCTCTGGATGAATCCCACTTAATCAGGGCGTATGATCTTTTCACTGTATTGCTGAATGTGGTTTGCCGATACTTTGTTGAGGACTTTAGTGTCTATTTTCATGAGTAATATTAAACTGTAGTTTTCTTTCTTTGTTGTGTCTATCTTGTTTTGGGATTACAATTATGCTGGGTTTATAAAAGGCTTTTGGGAGTCTTCCCTCTTCTGGTTTTATTTTTTTTTAATGGTCTGAGAAGGATAGGGGTTAGCTCTTCCTTAAATGTTTTGTGAAATTCTCCTGTGAATCTTCCTGTGAATATTTTGTGAAACCATCTGGTCCATGGCTTTTGTGTGCTGAGAGTTTTTTTATTGCTGCTTCAATTTTGCTAGCTCTTATCAGTCTGTTCAGGCTTCTGCTTTTTCATTCAGTTTTAGAATATTATATTTTTCTAAAATTCATCCATTTCACCCAGGTTTTCAAATTTCTTGGCATATAGTTGTTCATAGTAACTTCTTACGAGTCTTTGTATTTCTGTGGTATCAGTTGTAGTCTCTCCTCTTTCATTTCTGATCTTATTTATTTGGATTTTCTTTCTTTTTTTCTTGATGAGTCTGGTTAAGGCTTGTCGATTTTGTTTATCTTTTCAAAGAAGCAGCTCCTGGATTTATTGATCCTTTGAATTGTTGTTTTAGTTTGCATGTCATTTAATTCTGCTCTGATCTTGATTATTTCCTTCCTTCTGTTACAGAACAGACAAGGGGGGCCTGGGACAATATCCTATTATTTAAAAGGCCCCCAGGTCCGTCATGTCCGCCGCCCGAGGAAAGACGTCTCTCAATGCCAGAGATTCGTGAAAAGGAAAGGAAATGTTTATTTAATGCTATACAAACTTAAAGTAGTGACCTAATGTCTTTATCAAAAATCCCAAAGTCCCTTAAAACACCCACAAACAGACACAGTCCTTCCTTCCTTCCCCCTTTGCCCAGTCCAGAGTACCGTATCTCAGGAAAGGAAACAGACATCCATGGCTCAGGCAGTCCTCTGGTTCTTCCCAGTTAGTCCTCCATCTCGACTGGGAGACCTCCCTGGGTTCCCGGCACCCTCTGCTGAGTCGCTGGGATCTCTGCTAAAAGCAGGTGGTGGTTCCCCTTCTAAAGCTGTGGGGGTCCCCGCTCTGTCCAGGCCTCGTGGTTCTCCCTCTCAGGGCTGCGGGAAGGGGAGAGTCCCCACTCTGCCAAAGCTGCGTGGTTCTCTCTCTCTGGGATGCAGGAGTCTCCACTCTGCTAAAGACGCATAGTTCTCCCTCCTCAAGCAGCACGGTTCTCTCCCTCCAATGGCCGCCAAGTCTGGGTTTTAAATCCCCGCGGCCAATCTTCCTCTGTAGCCTCATTTCTGACTCCTCCCACACTCAGCTTCACATGCCAGAATTCATATCCTTCCAGCTTTTACTGGGCTGCCATCTTGAGTCTGGGCAGGTGTGGCCCCATGTCCTGGAGCCAATCATCTCTGAGCTCCCATGCAGGCGCTGTAGCTTGGGGGATCTGCCCCCAGTCACGTCTTGGTGGGGAAGTTACTTCCATTCCCCTGGCTCAGAGATGATCACAGCTATTTAACATATCTAAGCGACCAGCCAAAGGCTATAGATATGTTAAATGACCATGCCAGAGGGTAGCTGCAAGGCTGTTGCTATGCAAAACAGCTCTCAATGGCCCTGCTCCATTTGTCCCTTCCCCCAACCCACACCCTGGGGTGGGGGGATGGAGACATCTTAAAATCTCCTGGGCACCTTAAGTTCTGTACCCCATTTCAAATGCCCACTTGGGGTCCCCCGTCTTGGCTGCACCCTGTAACACTTCTACTTGCTCTGGGCTTTGTTTGTTTTTGTTTCTCCAGTTCTTGTAGATGTAGAATGAAGTTGTTTCTTTATAATGTTTCTATTTTTTGTAAGTAGGCCTGTATTGCTATGAACTTCCCTCTCAGGACTGCCTTCACTGTGTCCCATAAGTTTTGGACTGTTGTGTGTTCATTTTCCTTTGTTTCCAGTAACTTTTTGATTTATTCCTTGATCTCATTCTTAATCCATTCATTGTTTAATAACATCCTATTCAATCTTCACAAATTTGTGGGATTTTTAAAATTTTTCTCCTTAATATTGGTTTCTAGTTCATGCTTTTATGGTCTGAGAACATGCTTGATATGATTTCAATTTTCTTGAATTTGTTGAGGGTTGTTTTCTTTTTTTAATATTTTATTTATTTATTTTTAGAGAGGGAAGGGAGGGAGAGAGAGAGAGAGAAAACATCAATGTGTGGTTGCTGAGGGTTATGGCCTGCAACCCAGGAATGTACCCTGGCTGGGAATCAAACCTGGGACACTTTGGTTCCCAGCCCGTGCTCAATCCACTGAGCTACGCCAGCCAGGGTGAGGGTTGTTTTCTGCCTGGTCATGTGGTCTATCTTTGAAAATGTCCCATGTGTAATTGAAAAAAATATATATTTTCTCCTTTGGAATGAATATTTTATATATATCCATTAAGTCCATTTTATCTAGGACATTGTTCAATGCTACAATATCTTTGTTTATATTTTGTTTGGAAGATCTAACAATTTTTGGCAGAGTTGTTAAAATCTCCTAGTATAAGTATGTTGCTGTCTATATATTTCTTGAAATCCTCCAAGATTTTCCTTATATATTTGGATGCTTCTATGTTGGGTTCATATATATTTATAATGTTTAGTCTTCTTGATGGATTCTTCCCATGAGTATTATGAAGTGTCCTTCTGTGTTTCTTTTTATGGCCTTTGTTTTGAAGTTTATATAAGTTTTTTTACTCCAGCTTTTTTTTTTCTGTCCTTTTGCTTGAAATACTTTTTTCTAATCCTTCACTTTCAGTCTGTGTAGGTCTTTTGTTGTGAGGTGAATCTCTTGTAGGCAGCTTTTTTGCAGGTCCTGTTTCTTATCCATTCAGCTACTGTATGTCTTTTGCTTGGAGCATTTAATGTTGGGAACCACCCTGACTGGTATCAGGAGCTGTAACCCCCGCCTAGGCTAAGGCTAAGGGAACACCCTTGGAACTGTAAGCCAGCAAGGAGACAAAAGCTTATCTTCCTGGCAGGAATGCTGCTTCTGCTGCTTTATTCATGACTGAACCCCAAAAAGCTTGGTCGTTAGCCAAAGACGGGTAAGATTCCCCATGGGGGGAACGACCTAAGACAGGCACGATCACTTTGGGAAGCCCCCCAAAAGAAGGACTTTGGGGGCTGCAGCAAAAGGGGGTGATGGATCCTTGCTCCTCGGCTTTGACATAGCCTGAGTTCTCAGCATCTGGGAAAAAACCTCCTTGTCTCCCAGTTGCCTTAGTTCCCTTGCTCCACCTAGGCCTGAAACAATGACAGGGTGGTGCAGCTCTGTGCTGAGAAGTGCGGATTCCCCGGGGTGATCAGGCCTAAGAAAGAACATGTAAATTACTGTGAAACCTTCTTTGTTTAGAATGCTCTCAGTTGAATGAGAAGTGTCTTAGGAGGAAGTTATTTTGTTCCTCAGTCTTACAGCTCTTTGACCCCCAACTCAATAGACCGGCAGAGTTCTTTGTTTTCTATGATTCCTTACTTCCCCCTAATGAGTACTGTACTTTACCTGAATTATTATGCAGAATGAGCCCAATAAAAGCAGGTATGGACGGTAAATCAGCGCGCTCCCCACTAGGGGGGGTGGCCATTTCATCCCTACTTCCCCACAGAAACTAGTCTGTCTCTGTGCATGTGTTTTTTCTCGCGTGTTTATCGTCGAGCTATCCGCAGCGTTCTGTGGTCACTGCTGGCCGGGGACCCATGCAACAATTTAACCCATTTACCTTTAAGTTTATTTTTATAGGTACCTATTCATTGCCATTTTACCCCTTTTGTATCTGTGTTCCCCTCTCATTCTTTTTATTCCTCTTCTTTAAACAGTCCTTTTATCATGTCTTGCAGTGTTGGCTTGGCAAAGGTGTATTGTTTCATCCTTCTTTTTGTGGGAAACTTCTTATTTTGCCTTTCATTTTATTTTATAGTCTTGCAGTTAGAGTACTCTACGTTGCTTGCCTTTGCTTTTCATTACTTGAAATATTTCTTGCCATTCCATTCTGTCTTGTAGTGCTTCTGTTGAAAAGTCAGCTGCTAGCCTAATCAGGGTTCTTTTTATATTACTTCCTGTTTCTCCCTGGCTGCATTTAAGATTCTCTGTTAGTTGAAATTTTGCCCTTTTAATTATGATGTGCTTAGAGTGGGCCTCTTTGGGTTCCTATTGATTGGGACCCTTTCTGCTTCCTGGATTTGTGTGACTTTTTTCTCTCATCAAATTAGGGAATTTTCCATCATTACTCTTTCAAACAGGTTTTCTATCCCTTACTCCTCTTCTTCTCCTCCTTCTGGTATCCCTATTTTACAGATATTATTACATTTCATTTTGTCTTGCAATTCTCTTAACCCCTCTTCATTCTTTTTTAGTCTTTTTCATTTTCTTGCTCTTTCTGGGTGTTTTTTCTACCTTTTTTTCTCCAGCTTGCTGATTTCATTTTCTGCCTCATCTAGCCTGCTTTTGATTTCTTCTACAGTGTTCTTCAGCTCACAAATTGTGTTACTCATTTCCTTTTGGCTCTTATTGATAGTTTCTATGTCCTTTTTCATGCCGGTATAGTTTGCAATGAGTTCATCTTAATTTCCCTGTGGTTTTTAGTAATTCACACTGAGCTCATTGAGCTTCCTTATAACCATTGTTTTGAACTCTATATATGATTGTTGATTTGCCTCAATTTCATTTAGCACTCTTTCTGAGGATTTCTCCTTTCCTTTATATTGGGGGTTGTTTCTTTGTCTCATCATTGTTCATGATACTCTTCTTATTTGTTTCTGCTTCTTAAATTGATCTGCTTTCACTCCCTGAGTTTGTGGTGTGAACAAACTCACACCACAAACCTCCTCTATGGTAGGAGGCCTATGGGAGTCAGTGGTACAGTCTTCTTGATCTTCTGAACTTGGTGCTTTTGGAATGCTGTTTATGTTGGCTCTCTGGATGTATTTGGGTTTTGATTGTTGTTGGGTCTTTCCTTGGTGGGTTATTCCCTCCAGCTGGTTAACTGAGGGCTACTCCGCCCACCACATCTTCTATGCTGTTTTGCATATGTAGTCAGGTTGTGCTGAAGCTGATTCTCTTGTTTGTCCAAGGTTATAAGGCTTCCTCTCACTATTGTGCAGTTATTTGTTCCAGGTGATTTTTCCACATATTAGTTGTAATTCCATATTGGTCCTGGAGGAGGTTAGTGTGGCTTTTATTCACTCCTCTGCATCTTGCACTTCCCTACACCCACATCTTCACAAAGCTTCATAGGCCATATATTTTTAATATTAAATAATATTCCATTGTATATGGATATACCACAATTTATTTGTCCATTGACTGAGGGACATCTTGGTTGCTTCAAAGATTTGACAATTATGAATAAAGCTACTGTAAACACCTGTGTGTAGTTTTTGTGTACACATAAATTTTCAATTCCTTTGGGTAAACACCAGGGATGTGATTGCTAGATTCTCTGGTAAGAGTATGTTTAATTTTGCCAGAAAGCACCAAACTGTCTCCCCAAGTACCTGTAACATTTCACATGCCCTCCAACAATAAATGGGAGATTTTATTGTTCTAAATTCTCTCCAGAACTCATTGTTGCCTGTGTAATGAGTTCTGGCCATTGTGATAGGTGTGTAGTGGTATCTCACTGTTATTTTAATTTATATTTCCCTGATGAAATATGAAATGTAACATCTTTATATATGTTTATTTGCCATACATATATCATCCTTGGTGAGTTGTCTGCTAAGGTCTTTTTCCCATTTAGAAATTGGGTTGTTAATATTCTTGTTGTGAATTTTTAACATTTTTTTTAATATTATGGGTGACTGTTCTTTTTCAGGTATATATTTACTCCTAGTCCATAAGTTGTGTTCTCATTCTCTTTTTTTATTCTTTTTATTTTTAGAGAGAGGGGAAGAGAGGGAGAGAGGGAGAGAAACATAAATGTGTGGTTGCCTCTCATGCACCCCTGACTGGGGACCTGGCTGGCAACCCAGGCATGTACCCTGACTGGAAATTGAACGAGCAACCCTTTGGTTTGCAGGCCAATGCCCAACCCACTGAGCCATACCAGTCAGAGCACATTCTCATTCTCTTGACGTTCTCTTTTGTGGAGCAAAAGTTTCTAATTTTAATTAAGCTCAACTTATCAGTTATTTGTTTCATGGACTGTCTTTGGTGTTATATCTAAAACATCATCATCACGACCAAGGATCATTTTACATTTAGGCCTGTGAACCATTTTGTATAATTTATATGAAGGGTGTAAGATCTGTGTCTAGATTTATTTTTTTTCATGTAGATATGTGTCTAGTTTTTCCAGAGTTGAGGGGACATTTCCTTCCATGTGTTGAAGGGACTATCTTTGTTGCATTGTATTGTCTTTCTTCTTTGGTTTAAGATTTATTGACTCTACACATGTGGGTGTATTTACAATCTCTTTGTCCCATTGCAATACACACACACACACACACACACACACACACACACACACACACGGTCTGTCCAGAAAGTATCAAGTCATGCAATATGGAAAATAAACATTTATTGAAGAAGATACAAGAAACATTGTACATAGAACAATGGCACCTCAGGCACCTTCAGAATAGGCACCTTGGACCTCACACAGTTGTCCCAATCACCACCAGCTACCCCGTCATATTTTCCTGCATCTCATCCATGGTCTGAAATATCTTTCCTTTCAAGGGTGATTTTAGTTTGGGGAAAAACCAGAAGCCACAAGGTGCCAAATCTGGGTTGTATGGGGCTTGAGTCACCTGGATGCTTTGATTTTATGCCAAAAATCTATATGAGAAGTGATGCATTTTTGAGCCCATTGTTGTGATGAAGATGCCAATCACCAGTTGCTCATAGCTGCAGCTTTCTGAATTATCTGAATAGTTTCCACAGAGGAATGTTCAAGCTTAATGCAAAATTTGATGCAGATTCGTTGCTCTACTCGCTCAGTCATTTTGAATGCAATGGTCCCACAACACACATGCTCACTCAATGGTGTCTACTGCCTCCACTGACTAGTACAGTGAAGTCGTCATTATTCATGCATGTTCATTCCAATTCACTCTCCTTGACTGCCAAGTTACATCAGTGTTGCACTAACTGTTCTCATTATGTTCACAATGGATGTCCTTTTTTCAGACAAGCCTCATAAATATATATATTTTGCCAATATCCCACTGTCTTTGTTATAGTGCAGGCAGAGAGAGAGAGAGAGAGAGAAACCCAAGTCAAGAGCCTCTCTCCTCTGCCTGAGTTCTTGTTTTAGTCACAAGACAAAACTTCAAGTAAGAGACAAACACATATAGTGGAAATAAGATAGCAAGTTTATTTATGAAACACATGAGAGCAAAATTGCAAGCAGGCACCCAGCTAGTCTAAATGTCCCACATCTAGAAGAAATAAAGATGTTAGGAAGTTAGTGTGTTTTTTCTATACCCTTGAGTTGGGGGTACAAGTGGGTACCTAGCTAATCTAAGTATGCCAACTATTGGGGTTCAGGGGTTATATACCTTAGCTAGCTTCCAGATACCCCTCCTTCTCTCCCTTGGGAATAATGTACAGCTGCAGTTAGTAAAGGCTCTATGTCTTAGTGATATTGTTACAGAAATTTCCTTTCCCAGGGCAGAATCTAAAGGACTACCCACTCCCTGTAGTAGTCTTATTTGTGATGTTTAGAACATCTGGCAATGTTAGTGAGATTATTATAGAGGCCCCCATTTCTTAGCACAGTCTCAAAGACGCCTTTTTTCTTCTACACTATATTGCTTGTGATGCTCAGGATGCCTGGCAATCTTATCAAACCAAGTTCAGGACTGCTGAGTTAATTGGTGATACATGTCTTCCTTGTACAGCTATCCTCCTGTATTTAGTTCTTTGTTAGATTGTAATGGCAAGGGCCCCACTTTTATTTCTCCTCTGGACACTCATTCTTAGCGGCTACTTAACACTTCCCCCTCAAGTAATAGGAATCTAAGTCTTTGGGGATTTTGTGTGATAACCACTCTGGCTGCTTCTTGTTGAAAGGGAATACTGTTGTGGTTTGGGTTCTTATAGTTCATGACTGTCAGTTGGAAGAGATGTCTGGAGTGTTGTCCTTCTAGGAGCCAGTGATAAGGGATTGAAGGTTGCTGGCTGGTTTTTCTCAAAGTGGGGATTGCCTGGAATTCCCAAACAGTCATTATCTTGACTTGGAATTGCTGTGGCCTTGAGGCAACAAATCTGACAAGAAGATTAGTGGAGTGGAGAATGTAGGACTTTATTTGATAAGGGTTAAATCATTAGGGATACAAAAATTCCTGTCTGGGGGAGGATGCTGAGCATATTGACAGGTTGGTAGAAAAAGTGTTAGAAATATGAGAAAGACAATTAATCTTATTAATGCCTAGTTGTTGTGTTACTTATTTGTAACAAGTTTGTATTTTCTGAAGAGGAGTTTGAGGTCTTCTGCAGGTTCATAGGAGTAGGGAATATTGTCCCGCTATTTTGGCAACCCTAAGTGAATTAGCTCTTTCCATGATTTGACTTGAGAGTGATGTATCCATCTGGAGATGTAAGGAATCTTGATGTCTGTCCAGGAAAACATAATAACAGGGAGGGGTCCTTTTTGTGAGGGTTGTAGTTGAAACCTAGGGGAATCATCTTTGCATACTTTTATTAAAACCTGGGCTTCCAGCAGATATAGTAGGGTCTTAAGTTGATTAAAAGCCTTTTGTTGATTTTGTTCCCATTGTGAAGGGTCTGAATTATTCTGCCCCTTGAGTCTATGCAATGAGGTCATAATTAGGTAGCCAAATTCAGTATACCTGGTTAGGCCAAGAAAGGCCCTCGGCTGTTTCCAGGTGCTGGGTTCAAGGAGCTGTGTGATGGCCTGGACTCCGTCTGGGGAAAAGCCCCATTTCCCAGGAGTAATTACCAAGCCTAAGTAATATGCATCCTGCTTGACCAGCTGAGTCTTAAGTTTCAAAACTTTATATCCCCATGTAGCTAAGAAATGTAATGTCTGAATGATGTGTAAGTGGATATTTTCCTGATTTGAGGAGCAGAGAAGTAAATCATTTGGATACTGAAGGAGTGCTCCATTTTATAACTTTAAGTCAGTTAATTCCTCAGCCAGGGCCTAACTTAATAAATGGGCACTATATATGAATTCCTAGGGTCCCAGGGTAAAACAGTCCAGGTTAGCTGTTGGGGCATCCCTTCAAGAAGCATTCATTCAAAATAAAAAAAGAAATTTAGACTTTATGTCTAACTGGATACAAAAGAATGCATCCTTGGGATCTAACATAGTAAACCATGTAGAATCTATGGGTATTGTCCCTATAAGAGTATATGGGCTGGGAACAAAAGGGTGTAGAGGAATTACTGATTCATTAATCATTTTTAGGTCTTGGACTAGTCTATAGGAGTTGTCCTTTTTCATGCCTGCTAATATAGGAGCATTACAAGGGGAATTAGTGGGTTGGAGTAACCCATGAGAAAGGAACTTAGAAATGATAGGCTGGAGTCCAGCCCACGATTAAGGTCTTAGGGAGTATTGTTTCTGGTAGGGAAACTGTGATGGATTTTTGAGATTCACGAGGACAGGGGTAATATTTTTAGCCCTACTAGGGATCCCGGTATCCCTTACCTCTGGGTTAATTTGGTCCTCTCATATAGGAATAAAGGGGTTCTGATGTCATTCAGTTTGTTTGACTAACATTTGGAGTAGAGGTCTCAAGATAAAATTCTCACCTACAACTACTGTGGTTCCTAATAATTGGAGAAGGTCCTTCCTAAGGATAGGGGTTGGGCATTCAGGGACTGCAAGAAAGGACTGAATGAAATAGGATCTGTTCCAGAGATAGCCCAAATGAAGAATGAAATTCTTAGTAGTGGGCCTTCCTGCTACTTCTAGTATGGTACAGGATTTGGAGGAGAGGGTTCCAGGGAAGGAAACAAAGACAGAATATGTGGCCCCAGTATCTAATAAGAAAGTTACTGTCCTACCTGCAATATCCATATGTGTCCTGGGCTTCAACTCAGTAATGGTGACCTCTTGAGTTGGGGCTGACTGGGGCAGACAGCTTCAGTCCTGAGTGGCAGTGGTGACCTCAGGCCCAAGGGCCATATGGTTCCAGGGACAGAGTGCTGCCCAGTGACCTGCCTTCTTGCAGTTATAGCATAGTCTCTGAGATCACTTGTCATGGTTTTGAATCCCTTGGCCCAGTGCCCCATTTTTCAACATATTGAGCACTTCAAATCCTTGGTAGAAGACCTGGATGGGTCCGTGGCATGTGGCTGTCCTGTATGGGTGGCTATAATTTGGGCATGCCTAACTTCCTTCTTTTTTCCTTCTCCTGAGCCCTCATCTGTCCTGATCCTAGTTGTAGAAGACTATATTGACTGTGGTTAACATTTCATTTAAGGAGGGTCTGGGTTCTTGGAAAGCTTCTGGAGTTTCCTCCTTATATCAGAGGCAGATTGGTTTAGCAACTAATATTTTAGTATGTCCTGACTTTTATATGATTCTAGATCTAGGTTGGTGTGTTTGATAAGTGCCTCTCTTAGCTTTTCTAAAATATGGTGGGATTGTCATTAGGCTTTATCTGACAGTGGAGAGCTTGGAATAGTTAATGGCCTTCTGTCAACCATTAAGTTCCACTTTAGTGCAAATTAGAAAGTGATTTCTTTCCCATTTGGGGGAAGCGTCATTGTAGTCCCATTCAGAGTCTACAGGTGGAACTGCTGACTGTTAAATGGGGTATTTGCTATCAGAGAGGTGTAAGTTGATAGCAGATTTCCTGGCTTCCTTTATTACCTTTTTCCTGTTCATGATCTGATAAAGTCTGCCATGCAACAACCATAATGTCCTTCGAGTTTAATTCATAAGCTAAGGTAACATGTTGGAATGCATCTATGTATTTACTTGGGTTGTTGGAGTAGCTTCTTAAGTCTGCCTTAATTTGATTAAGCTCTACAAGAGAGAAGGGCTTATGTACTAGCTGAGAGCCACACTGTCCTGTAGCCTCAATTAATGTTAAAAGCTTAGTTGGTGGGGAGGGCCTAGAACCAGAAGGCATGAAGGTTGCTAATTGATTTGAACATCCAGGGTATGACAGTAATGATGAAGATGTTGAGGGCACTTCTTTTAAAGATTTTTTTCTTAAGGCAAGGGTGTAGAAGGGGAGGTGCCTATAGAATGGCTACCAGATGGTACTATGGTAAGAGTTACCTTCTATTTGGAGCACAGGTCCCTTCTTCCCCTTAAATAGAAGAATGCTTATACATATGAGATTTCTGATCACTTGCCTAAGCATTTGCAAAAGTCATAAATCTGGAATATGGTATTGTGATTTAAGCTTCCATGTATTGGCCAGGACTCCCCATCAGCTAACTGGTATTGAGGCCGAGCTGTGTGTGTGTGTGTGTGTGTACAGATATCTTTCCTTCTGTAGAGTTTGGGGGTCAAACTGTGACCAGTTGGAAAGGATACAGCCTACTGGGATTCTGTCTCTGATGGACTCCTGATTTTCCATCTAGGAGAAAGAAACACCAGAAGGTTAGAGGGCCTATGTCTAGGGTCATAAACTGAGAATCTTGGCATCCTGGAACCCAAGACTGAGTATCCAGAATGGATGTCTCCATTATGGATGGATATAGAGACATCTGGAAGGAGGAAACACCAGAAAGCTAGACAGCACACACCTGAGGTCATAGCCTGAGGAACTTGGTGCTCTGGAACCTGAGACTCTGAGTATCCAGAACAGATGTCTCCATTCTGGAAGGATACTTCCAGAATTTTTGTCCCTACCTTTCTTTGGCCAATGGGAGGACTTCCCTGACACAGCTGTTATCTGGCTTTTTCTCCCAAGGGATACCAGCAGGATCCAGAAAAGGGAAAACCAGAAGAGACATGGGATATGCCACAAGATGGGCAGCAGTCACCCTTCCCCTTCTCTGGATTTGTGGGGGTGAATGTCCCTGAAATGGCAGAGGGCTTAAAGCTGTGATCAACAAGTGATATTTTTTCCTATTATATGATGGTGTTTGCTCTTCCTTTGCCTTATCTTGATTAATAAAAACACTGATGGCTTTTTCTATAAGCTTCTTAGCAGATGAATATGTTCTAAAAAATGCTCAGCCTTTTGCAGAATTAGGGTTGGTGTTTGTACTTTTGCAAAGCCTTAATTGCCCTTGCAGAGAGGTATTATTTTATCCTTTCCCTCTTGTCCTTCATTTATCCTAGTTCAACAGATCTAGTTACAGTCTTGATCTGGGATGGTATTCTCCACCCTCCCACCCCATGGTTGATGTGTACTGTTGAGTATGATGACGAGGTAATTTACTAGCATAATTCCCAGCAGATTTTCTTTGTGTTGCTTTTTATTTACAGTGTAGCAGTGGGAGAGAACAATCTGTAAGTTACTCTAAGTTAGGTCATAAATCAGTGATTACAATTGACAAAGGAGTTTCCTTTTTGTAAAAACATTTTGAAATAGCACTAAAAATTGTAAATGAAAGTGCATCAGGCTTAGAAATTAATTTATTTATCCCCAGCTGCCCATTTCACATGGGGTTTCTAGTGGAAATAATGATTGGTTTTGGAAAATTAAAGGGGGCCCTTAGCTTTTTATTTGTCATTGTAACTTTCTTTACCATTTATTTATGTGCCTTTCATTTTTTTTGTAACTTCTAGCTTTCCTAATTCTTATTTCCCTTTTTGAGTTTCCTATTCCAATGCCCTTTCCGCCTATATGTCTCCTCCCTTTATTCTTTCCTTCTTTTTTGCTTCTCCCCCCTCCCACGCAATCCTTCTTCAACTTGCATAGACCATTTATGACTTACACAAACCCTCTGTGATGTCCTCAGTCCTTCTGCAACTTTCATAGTCTTTTGTTAGAATTATAAATAGAAGTATATCAAGACTTTGTAGACTTGTGGAAATTTTTGTATAATTTCCTTATTTGACAAAGCTTTCTATATATCTTAAATACATTAAATAAGTCTGATTAGTCTAAACTTTTCTCTTTTGTAAGAAGAAAGAATAAATCCTTGAGATATTTCAGGGGTCCTTTGAAATACTTCAAAGCCATTTCTAAATTAAGGAAAAGTCTTTCAAATTTTAAACCCTGGAAATCTTGCCAAACACTTGACTTAAGGAGTATATTGTGAAATGATACTTGACTATTTCAGGTGATAATAAAAGGCATATAATATCAATATAGGCTGACATAACTTCTGTCCTTAGGATTGAGAGAGATGAATTTTTCTTTCAAAGTTAATTAAGCATTTGATTAACACACCATGACACATAATCATTTTACTAAACAGAACCTTGGCTTTTTAGGTAGATAAGAAAGCTTTCTCTCATTTATTGTACTGAAAAGAATCCCCCAAATTTTGTTTTAGCTTGTTTATATAGTTTATTCCCAATATTTTTATAAACCCTCTTTAATCTGTACAGTCTTTCTGTAATATGCAGAGTTCCTCTAAGTTTGTTTCTTTTTAGTTCATTCAGAAGGAGAACAGTTCTTTTCCCCATTGGCAGTTATACACAGTGGTCCAAAGTGAGCTATTGTGTTATCTCATAACCTTGACAACTGCAAGGAAGCTGGAGAAGGGGGAAATCAGGCTTGGGTGACCTTCAGCCACTTCAGTTTTAAAAGTACCAGTTTTTTCCTTTTGCACTTTGAGGGAGGGGAAGTTATTGCTTCTGTGGGCAGCAAAACAAAGGAAAGACTTAGGGTGGAGGGCAACAGGAGAGACCCTAGGTGGCCTGCTTTTGCTCCTTACAAAAATTGTGGATAGGAAAGCAATGAGTTAAGGCAGAGCTGCCTTTGTTCACCTGGAAGTTTGGAAAACAGGGTCTTGGAGACAGGATTAGAGGGTTTTCCCAGGTCAAACTTCTGCTGCCCACTGATCCCCTGGCTGAAATCTCCTTGGGACCCATAAAATCTAGAGGAAACATTAGGTTTATGCCTGAGAAGGGGCAGTGAAGAGAGAGTAAGACATTCACCTAGCAAATGCAACACTGCCCCTGGGGGAGAGATGCAGCAGGATTATAATAGGCTAATGATTTTAACTTATTGTTTCCTGGCCATGGTTTAGAGTCAGAAAAGACCAGGAGATTTTGAGTAGTGGATCAAAGTGTGCTGTTTATGAGAGGGGCTCTCAAAGGCCATTATATCTCTGGTCAACCTCAGTTCTCTTATGTGTCTTGGTTTTTCCCCTTGTCATCTAAGACATCCAGGGGGGCTCGGAGTGCTGGGGGTGACCAACCCTTGTTTTGTATATCCCTGGACAACCAAAGTCACATTACAGTGATGGGAGTTCCCTATGAGGCCCCTGCATGTCTTAGGGATTGACCCCAGACACCTCCATGAGGGCCCCCCTCTGTTAAGGATGCCCAAGAACTCAGACTGGAAGGGTGATGTTCCTCTTCAGTCTTCAGAACTCAAGAAAACCTGAGCACTCATCTCAGATCTTGTTCTGGTTTCTGCTTCCACAGACCAAGCATAATTCAGTACCCCTTCTCCACAGTGCTGCTGCATCTCCTTTAACCCCAAAGGTGAAACAGGCAATAAAACATTGCTGGTGACACCATTACTCACTGTGTTCCCGAAGGCTGGAGACAAAGGGTGGGATTCAAGTTCTGAGTCATGGCAACAAAATATGTTATGGTTGGAGAAGAGAGATCCAAGTCAAGAGGCTCTCTCCCTTGCCTCAGTTCTTGTCTCACTTGTAAGACACAAATTCAAGTGAGAGACAAACACGTATAGTGAAAATTAAATAGCAAATTTATTTATGAAACACGCAAGCTCAAAGCTGTAAGCAGGCTCCAAGCTAGTCTAAATGCCCTACATACAGAGGAAATAAAGTTGTTAGTAAGTTTGTTAGTAAGTTAGTGAGTTTGTTTTATACACTTAAGCTGAGGTTACAAGTGGGCACCTAGCTAACCTAGCTATGCCAGCTATTGGGGTTCAGGGGTTATATATCTTAGCTAGTTTCTAGGTACCCTTACTTCTTCCCTTTGGGAAGAGTGTACAGCTAGCTGCAAAGGGCTTCTTTTTCAGTTAGTAAAGCCTCTTTGTCTTAGTGAATTTTTAAAATATTTTTATTTTTTAAATTATTTATTTATTTATTTTTAGAGAGGGGAAAGGAGGGAGAAAGATGGCGAGAAACATCACTGTGTGGTTGCCTCTCATGTGCTCCCTAATGGGGACCTGGCCTGCAACCCAGGCATGTGTGCTAGACTGGGAATTGAGCCAGCGAGCCTTTGATTTGCAGGCCAACACTCAATCCACTGAGCCAAACCAGCCAGAGCTATCTTAGTGAAATTGTTACAGAAGCTTACTTTTCCATCATAGAATCTCAATGACTACTCCCTTCTCTGGACTATTCCTGCTTGTGATGTTTAGGACAACTGGTATTACTGAGATTATTACAACAGCTTACAGAAGCCCCCTTTCTCAGCACAATCGCAAAGACTCCCTTTTCTCCTGCACTATTTTGCTTGTAATGCTCAAGATTCCTGGCAATTTTACTAAACCAAGTTCAGGACTGCTGAGTTAATTGGTTATACACATTTTCCTTTTGCTTCTAGCCTTCTGTATTAAATTATCTCTTAGATTGTAATGGTGAGAGCCCTGCCTTTATTTCCCCTCTGCCACTCATTTATGGCTGCTACCTAACATCTTGATTACTGTCACGTTATAAGTCCTGAATTTGGTCCTCTGAATTTATTCTTCTCCTTCAATATGGCATTGACTATTCTGGGTTATTTACCACTCCACATAAACTGTAGAATCAGTTTTTCAATATGCACAAAATAAGCAATAGGATCCAAGATGACGGCAGAGTAGGTGGAAGCTACACTAACCTCCTCCCAGGACCAAACTGGAATTACATCTAAATTATAGAAAAATCATCCCGATAATGAACTGAACACTAGCTGGAGAGAAGACTTATAACCAAAGACTTATGGAAGAAACCACATCACCACAATGAGACTGATGGGGAGTGCAGAGACACAAGAATTCTAGCTGGGCTCCCACTGGTGGCAGTTGAAGTGCCAGAAGGATACTGCAGAAGATGGGGATTTCCTCATGAGAATTGTGGGGTCTAAGCCCCAAGTTGGGCTCCTCAGCCTCGAACACCAGAACTGGGAAAGGAAACCATAACATCTGGCTGTGAAAAGCAGCAGAGTTTCTGTCTGCCAGGGAGAGATGGTTAGAGGTGCAGAGAGCCTCTTAAAGGGCCAACACACAAAATTTTATTTTCTTCCACTTACTTCAGAATCTGGCAGAAGGAGGGAAAAACATACTAAAGCCATGTGAGGAGAGTCTGGAATTGGTGGCACTGGGGAGAGAGCTGAAGCATCTGCCACCAAGATCCCTGTGCCTAGTCATTCCTCATATTGCAGAAACCATCTTTCTCAGATAGAGTACTCCCCTCAAAGCAGTATCAGCTTAAGAGGAGGCAATAGCCCCACCCAGAAGAATCTCTCTTATCCTGCCCTGTGGAGCTTAAGATTCATTGCTGAGGAGTACAGCTGGAGGCACTTTTAGTGATTAAACCTAACAGAAAGCTTATAAGTAAAGATGGATGTCTGGGAGTTTGAAACTTTAGCTGACCCTCCTCTGGCTCAGTGTTGGTAAAAGCTGTCCTTGGTACACAGCTTGGTTCTTTCTTCACACACCCATGCCCAGAAGAGGAAGTCATAAGCTTTGAATCACTGATAGCTCCAAACAGGTTGGTCAGGACCAGTCAGAGGCAGTGTCTGACATAGGGTTGCATCAGAGACTTTGCACATTTACCTAATACATAGAAACAAACACAAAAGGCAGACAAAATGGGAAGACAAAGAAGCAGTCCTCAAAAGAAAGAACAAGAGAGTTCTCCAGAAGAACTAAATGAAATGGAGGCAGGCAATTGATCAGTTATAAAGTAATGATTATAAGGATGCTCAACAGAATGAAAAAAGGCATTAAAATCATTAAAAGGGACCAGTCAAACCTAAATAATACAATATCTGAAATAAATAATACACTGAAATGAATGAATAAACAGTCGGTTAGAGGAAGGTGAGAATTGAAGCAGCACTTTGGAAGACAAGGTAGAAAAAAACACCCAAGCAGAACATCAGAAAGAAAAATGAATTTTAAAATATGAGGAGAGTTTAAAAAACCTTCGGGACAACAGGAAGGGTAAAAACATACACATCATGGGGATACCAGAGAAGAAGAGACTGAGCAAGGAATCAAGAACCTATTTGAAAAAATAATGACCAAAAACTTCTTCTTTAACCTGGTGAAGGAAAAAGACACACAAGACCAGGAAGGACAGTCTCAAACAAGATAGAACAAAAGAGACCACCACCAAGACACATCATAATTAAAATGGTGAAGCTTAAAGACAAGGAGAAAATCTTAAAAGCTTCAAAGGGAAAGCAGTTAGATACCTACAAGAGAGCTTCCATTAGAATGTCATCTGATTTCTCGACATAAACAGTTTAGACAAGAAGGGCTTGACATGAAATATTCAAGGTGATGAAAAGCAAGGACCTACAACCAAAGTACTTTACCACAGCAAGGCTATTATTTAAAATTGAAAAAGAAATAAAGAGCTTGCCAGTCAAGAAACAATTACAAGAGTTTGTTAATACAAAACTGGTATTGCAACAAATGTTAAAAGACTTGTTTGAAGAAGAAGAAGAAAAGAGAAAGGAAAAAAACAGAGGAAATAGTCGAACAACAAAATGTTGTTAGCAACATTAAATATGTATCTATCAATAATCACCTTAAATGTAAATGGCTTCAATGCTCCAGCCAAAATGCATAGGATAGCTGAATGGATAAAAAAGAAACAAAACACATGTATGTGCTGCCTCCAAGAGACCCACCTCAGATCAAAAGATACACACAAACTAAATAAAGGGATGGAGAAAGATATTTCATGCAAATAAAAAGGAAAAAAACCTGGGGTAGCAGTGCTTATATCCAACAAAATATACTTTAAAACCAAGGCTATAGTAAGAGACAAAGAAGGACAGTACATAATGATAAAGGGAACAATCCAACAAGAGGATATAAGCATAGTAAACATTTATGCACACAACATAGGAGCACTTAAATATGTAAATCATATCCTGATGGACATAATGGGAGAGACTTTTTATCTCATAATGGGATAAAAATACAGTCATAGTAGGAGGTTTTAACACACAACTGACTACAATGAATAGATTTTTCAGACAGAACATCAATCAAGAGACAGTGGCCTAAAAAGACACACTAAATCAAATGGATTTAATTGATATCTTCAGAGCATTACATTCCAAAGCAGCAAATATACATTCTTTTCAAGTGCACATGGAATGTTTTCTAGGGTAGACCACATGTTATGACACAAAACAAATCTCAAATAATTAAAGAACTTAGCAATCATATCAAGCATCTTCTCAGACCATAACACTATGAAACTAGAAATCAATCGAAAGAAGAAAGTGGGGAAATACACAAAGACATGGAAGTTAAATATCATGTTATTAAACAATGTATGGGTCAACAATAAGAGCAAGGAAGAAATAAAAATATACCTTGAAACAAATAAAAATGAGGACACAACAATCCAAAATCTATGGACACAAGAAAAATGATTCTAAGAGGGAATTTCAAAGCATTACATGCCTATCTCAAGAAACAAGAAAAAGCTCAAATAAGCAACCTACCTATATACTTAAAGAAACTTGAAAAAGAACAACAAATATCCACAAAATATCTTGCTGGAATTCTGGAAGTTGGGATGGAGTTGTGTTGAATCTGTAGATCAAGTTGGGAAGAATTGACATCCTGACAATATTGAGTATTTTTACCCATCAACATGGAATATCCCTCTATCTATTTGAGTTTATTTTATTTCATTGATCAGAGTTTAGTAATTTTCTTCATGCAGAGTTTGTACATTTTTTTACATTTATATACAATTATTTCATTTTGGGAGTACTTAAGTGAATGGTATTATCTTTTAAATTTCAAGTTCTACTTGTTTGCTGGTAAATAGGAAAGTGACTAAAATATATTTATTTACTTATTTATTTATTTAAATTATTTTATTGTTGTTTAAATAGAGTTGTCTGCATTTACCCCACACCACTCCCCCCAACCGTAGCCACCCCCCTTCCCAGCTTCTATCACCCCTTGGTTTTGCCTATGTGTCCTTTATACTTGTTACTGAAAACACTTCCCCCCTTATCCTCCATTATACCTTCCCCTCTCCCCTCTGATTACTGTCAGATTGTTCTTAATTTCAGTGTCTCTGGTTATATTTTCCTTGCTTCTTTGTTTTATTGCTTAAGTTCCACTTAAAGGTGAGATCATAAAGTATTTAGTATTTGTCCCTCACTGGTTGGCTTATTTCACTTAGCATAATGCTCTCCAGTTCCATCCATGCTGTCACAAAGGGTAGGAGCTTCTTCTTCCTTTCTTCTACATAGAATTCCACTGTGTAAATGTACCATAGTTTTTCTGATCCATTCGTTTACTGATGGGCACTCAGGTTGCTCCCACCATTCGCTATTGTAAATTGTGCTGCTATGAACATTGGGATGCATAGGTTCTTTTGAATTGGTGTTTCGGGGCTCTTAGGTTATAATCCCAGCGGTGGAATTGCTGGGTCAAAAAGTAGTTCCATTTTTAGTTTTCTGAGTAAATTCCATACTGTTTTCCATGGTAGCTGCACCAGTCTCCAATCCCACCAACAGTGCACTAAAGTTCCCTTTTCTCCACAGCCTCTCCAACACTTGTTTGTTGCTTTGTTTATGATGGCCATTCTCACCAGTGTGAAGTGGTATCTCACTGTGGTTTTTATCTGTATCTCTCTGATGACTAGTGATGCCGAGCATCTTTTCATATGTCTCTGGGCCCTCTGGATGTTCTCCTTGGAGAAGTGTCTGTTCAAGTCTTTTGTCCATTTTTTAATTGGGTTGTTTGTCTTCCTGGAGTGGAGTCATGTGAGTTCTTTATATAGTTTGGAGATCAAACCCTTCTCCAAGGTATCATTAACAAATATGTTTTCCCATATAGTTGGTTCTCTTTTCACTTTAATGCTATTTTCTTTAGCCTTGCAGAAGCTTTTTAATTTGATGAGGTCCCATTTGTTTATTCTTACCTTAATGTCCCTTGTGCTAGGAGACATATCAGTGAAAATATTGCTACATGGACTGCCTATGTTGTCCTCTAGTAGTCTGATGGTGTTACAGCTTCTATTTAAGTCTTTTATCCACCTTGAACTTATTTTTGTGTATGGTGTAAGTTGCTGATCAAGTTTAATTTTGTTGCAGGTAGCTTTCCAGATCCCCCAACACCATTCACTGAAGAGGCTATTTTTACTCCATTTTATGCTTCTGCTCTTTTTGCCAAATATTAAGTGACCATAGAGACTTGACTTTATTTCCTACTTCTCTGTTCTGTTCCATTGGTCTATGTGTCTGTTCTTATGCCAGTACCAGGCTGTTTTGATTACAGTGGCCTTGTAATATAGTTTGATACCAGGTATTGTGATCCCTCTTACTTTATTCTTCTTCCTCAAAATTGCTGCAGGTATGTGGGGTCATTTATGGTTCCATAAAATGTTTTGAAATGTTTATTTCATATTTGTGAAATATGTCATTGGTATTTTAATAGGGATTGCACTGAATCTTTAAATTGCTTTGGGTAGTATGAACATTTTGATGATATAAATTCTTCCAATCCATGAGCATGGTATATTCTTCCATTTGTTTGTGTCTTTAATTTCTTTCTTCCGTGTTGTGTAGTTTTCTAGTACAGGTTTTTTACATCTTTGGTTAGGTTTATTCCTAGGTACTTTATTTTTCTTGTTGCTATATCAAATGGGATTTTCCCCAGATTTCTATTTCTGATATTTCATTGTTGGTGTACAAAAATACCTTTGATTTCTTAATATTGACTCTGTATCCCACTGTTTTGCCAAATTCACTTATTAGGTGGAGAAGTTTTTTTGGTAGAGTCTGTAGGATTTTCTATGTATGTTATCATGACATCTGCAAACAATGACAGTTTTGCATTCTCCTTTACAAATTGGATGCCTTTTAATTTTTTTTTCTTATTTGACTGCTGTGACTAAGATTTCCAATACTGTGAATGGAAGTGGTGAAAGCAGACATCTTTGTCTTGTTCCTGATCTTAGTGGAAAAGCTTTACACTTTTGCCCTTTGAGTATGATGTTGTCTGTAGGTCTCTCATATATGGCCTTTATTATGTTGAAGAACGCTCCCTTTATTTACACTTTGCTGTGTTTTTTATCATAAATGGTTGCTGTACTTATCAAATGCTTTTTCCACATCTATTGATATGATCATGTGATTTTTGTCTTTCATTTTATGTGATGTATTACATTTATTGATTTGTGAATATTGTACCATCCTCCTTTCCTTGGGATGAACCCCACTTGATCATGGTATATGATCTTTTTAACATATTGCTAGATGAGATTTGCCAATATTTTGTTGAGGATTTTAGTGTCTATAGTCATCAGTGATATTGGCTTGAAGTTTTTTTTTTTCTTTGTTGTGTCTTTATCTGGTTTTGGAATTAGGATGATGCTGCCTTCATGAAAAGAGTTTGGGAGTCTTCCATCTTCTTGGATTTTTTGGAATACATTGTGAAAGATAGGAGTTAGCTCATCCTTAAATGGGTTGTAGAATTCACCTGTGAAACCATCCTGTCAAGGTCTTTTGTGTGTCAGGAGTTTTTTGATTACTGTTTCAATTTTGTCTGCTGTTACTAGTCTGTGCAGACTTTCTGCTTCTTCTTCATTGAGTTTTGGAAGATCATGTTTTTCTAGAAATTTGTCCATTTCACCTAGGTTTTCAAATTTCTTGGCGTATAGTTCTTCGTAATAATCTCTTACAATCCTTTGTATTTCTGTGGTGTTAGTTGCAATGTCTCCTCTTTCATTTCTGATTGTGTTTATTTGGGTCCTCTCCCTCTTTTTCTTGATGAGTCTGCTTAAAGGCTTATTGATTGATTTTACTTATCTTTTCAAGGAATCAGCTCCTGGATTTATTGATCCTTAGAACTGTGCTTTTTGGAAAATGACTGACTTTTATATGTAACCTTGTATAACGCAACCTTGTTATAAGAATTGCTTATTTGTTTGAGAGGTGGTTTTTTTGATGTTTTTGAATCTTCTGGATTTTTTACCATTGATGATAATATCATCTGTGTATAAGCCAATGATATTTCTTTCTATCTTATCTGTATCACTTTTACCTCCTTTTCTTGCTTTTCACTGCCTGGCTTATTTCACTCAGCATAATGCTTTCCAGTTCCATCCATGCTGTTGCAAAGGATAGGAGCTCCTTCCTTCTTTCTGCTGCACAGAATTCCATTGTGCAAATGTGCCATAGTTTTATGATCCATTCATTTACTGATGGGCATTTTGGTTGCTTCCAACACTTGGCTATTGTAAAATGTGTTGCTATGAACATTGGGGTGCATAGGTTCTTTTGGATTGGTGTTTCAGGGTTCCCAGGATATAATCCTAGCAATGGGATTGCTGGGTCAAAAGGCACATTTATTTTTAGCTTTCTGAAAAACTTCCATACTATTTTCCATAGTGGTTGTACCAGTCTGCAGTCTCACCAATGGTGGACTAGGGTCCCTTTTTCTACACAACCTCTCCAAAACTTGTTTGCTGCTTTGTTTATGATGACCATTCTCACTTGTGCGAAGTGTTATCTCATTTTGGTTTTCATTTGAATCTCTCTGATAACTAGCGATATTTAGCATCTTTTCATGTGTCTCCATATTCTCGTATCTCCTCTTTGGAGAAGTGACTGTACAAGTCCTTTGCTCATTTTTTAATTGGGATGCTTGTGTTTTTAGAGTGGAGTCAGGTAAGTTCTTTGCATATTTTAGAGTTTAAACCCTTGCCTGAGGTATCATTGGCAAATATGTTTTCCCATACAGTTGGTTCTCTTTTTATTTTAATACTGTTTTCTTTAGCCATGCAGAAGGTTTTTATTTTGATGAGATCCCACTTGTTTGTTCTTTCCTTCATGTCCCTTGCTCTTGGGGACATATCAGTAAAAATGTTGCTATGTAAAATATCTGAGATTTTCCTCACTATGTTCTCCTCTAAGACTTTAATAGTGTCATGGTTTATATTTAAATCTTTTATCCACCTGGAATTTATTTCTGTGTATGGTGTAAGTTGGTGGTCGAGTTTCATTTTTTCACGTGTAACTGTCCAGTTCTCCCAACACCATTTGTTGAAGAGCCTATTTTTCTTCCATTTTGTGTTGCCGGCAGCTTTGTCAAATATTAATTGACCATAGAGTCTTGGTTTTATTTCTGGGCTCTCTGCTCTGTTCCACTAGTCAATGTGGCTGTTTTTATGCCAGTAGCAGGCTGTTTTGATCACAGTGGCCTTGTTATAGAGTTTAGTATCAGGTATTGTGATCCCTCCTACTTTGCTCTTTCTCAAAATTGCAGGAGCTATTTGGGGTCATCTGTGGTTCCATAGAAATTTTTGAAGTGTTTGTTCTATGTCTGTGAAATATGCCATTGGTACTTTAATAGGTATGGCATTGAATCTGTAAATTACTTTGGATACTATGCACATTTTGATGATGTTAATTCTTACAATCCATGAACACGGTGTATGTTTCCATATGTTTGTGTCTTCCTTGATTTCTTTCTTCAGTGTTGTGTAGTTTTCTGTATACAAGTCTTTTACTTCTTTTTTTTAATTTTACTTATTTATTTTTAGAGGGGGAAGGGAGGGAGATAGAGAGAGAGAGAGCGAAACACCAATGTGTGGTTGCTGGGGGTCATGGCCTGCAACCCAGGTATGTACCCTGACTGGGAATTGAACCTGCCACACTTTGTTTCGCAGCCCATACTCAATCCACTGAGCTATGTCAGCCAGGGCTAAGTCTTTTACTTCTTTGGTTTGGTTTATTCCTAGGTATTTTATTTTTCTTTTTACTATATCAAATGGGATTTTTTTGTTGATTTTTGCTTCAAATGTTTCATTGTTGGTATACAAAAATTCCTTTGATTTCTGGATATTGACTTTGGATCCCGCTGTTTTGCCAAATTCATTTATTAAGTTCAGAAGTTTTTTCATAGAGTCTATAGGATTTTCAATGTACACTATCATGACATCTGCAAACAATGGCAGTTTTGTTTCCTCTTTTCAAATTTGGATGCCTTTTATTTCCTTTTTCTGCCTGATTGTCGTGGCTAAAACTTCCAATACTATATTGAATAGAAGTGGTGAAATTGGATAACCTTGTCTTATCCCCAATGCTAGTGGAAGAGATTTTAGTTTTTGCCCATTGAGTATAATGTTGGCTGTAGGTCTTTCATTTATGGCCTTTATTATGTTGAGGAATGCTCCCTCTATTCCCACTTTGATGAATGTTTTTATCATAAATGCGTGCTGTACCATATCAAATGCTTTTCCAGCATCTATTGATATGATCATGTGATTTTTGTCTTTGCATTTTTTCATGTGATGTATTACATTTATTGATTTGTGAATATTAAATCATCATTGCATCCCTGGGATGAATCCCACTTGGTCATGGTGTGTGATCTTTTCAATGTATTGTTGGATGCAGTTTGCCAATATTGTGTTGATGATTTTAGCATCTATGTTCATCAGTGACATTGGCCTGAAATTTTCTTTTTTTCTTGTGACTTTACCTGGTTTCGGGATTAGGATGATGTTGACTTCATAAAAAGGGTTTGGGAGTCTTCCATCATTCTGGATTTTTTGGAGTAGTCTGTGAAGGATAGGGGTTAGCTCTTACTTAAATGCTTTGTAGAATTCTCCTGTGCAGCCATCTGGTTCAGGGCTTTTGTGTGTCAGGAGGTTTTTGATTGCTGCTTCAATTTCTTCTGCTGTTATTGGTCTTTTCAGGCTTTCTGCTTCTTCTTCATTGAGTTTTGGAAGACTATGTTCTTCTAGAAATTTGTCCATTTCACCTAGGTTTTCAAATTTCTTGGTGTATAGTTCTTCATAGTAATTTTTTACAATCCTTTGTATTTCTGTGGTGCCAGTTGTAATTTCTCCTCTTTCATTTCTGATTGTGTTTATTTGGGTCCTCTCCCTCTTTTTCTTGATGACTCTGCTTAAAGGCTTGCCAATTTTATTTATCTTTTCTAAAAACCAGCTCTTGGATTCTTTGATCCTTAGAATTTTGTTTTTAGTCACTATGTCATTTAATTCTTCTCTGATCTTGGTTATTTTCTTCCTTCTGTTTGCTCTGGGCTGTCTTTGTTGTTGTTCCCCAAGTTCTTGTAGGCATATGGTTAGGTTGTTTGTTTGAAATGCTTCTATCTTTTTTAGGTAGGCCAGTATTGCTATGAACTTCCATCTCAGGACTGCCTTGGCTGTGTCCCATAAGTTTGGGGTTGTTTGAGTTCATTTTTCCTTGTTTCTAGAAACTTTTTTATTTCTTCCTTAATTAATTTCATTCTTGACCATTCATTGTTCAATAACATGTTATTCAATCTCCATGATTTTGAGTATTTTTGGTTTTTGTGCCTTGGGGTTGGTTTCTAGTTTCAGTCCCCTGTGGTCAGAGAAAATGCCTGGTATGATTTCAATTTTCTTGAATTTGTTCAGGCTTGTTTTATATTCTATCATGTGGTCTATCTTTGAAAATGTTCTATGTGTATTTGAAAAGAATGTGTATGTTCCTTCTTTGGAATGGAAGGTTCTCTCTATATATATCAGTTAAGTCCATTTCATCTAGGGCATTGTTCCATACATCAATATCTTTGTTGATATTTTGTTTGGAAGATCTGCCTATTTTTGACAGCGGGGTGTTAAAATTCCCTCCCATAATTGTGTTGTTGTCAATATCTTTCTTGCAGTCCTCCAAGATTTTCTTTCTGTATTTTGGTGCTCCTTTGTTGGGTGCATATATATTTACAATATTTATGTCTTTTTGGTGAATTCTTTCCTTGAGTATTATGAAGTGACCTTCTCTGTCTCTCTTTATGGCCCTCTTTTTGAGGTCTATTTTGTCTAATATGAGTATTCCTACCCCGAGTTCTGTTCCTATCCATTTCCTTGGAAAATTTGTTTCCAGTCCTTCACTTTCAGTCTGTGTAGATCTTTTGTCCTGAGGTGGGTCTCTTGTAGGCAGCATATGTGTGAGTCATGCTTTCTTATCCATTTAGCTATTCTATTCTATGTCTTCTGGTTGGAGCATTTAATCCATTTACGTTTACGGTTATTATTGATAGGTACTTATTCATTGCCATTTTCATACCTGTGTTTCTCTCTCTCCCTCTCTGTCTTTATCTCTCTGTCTCTCTCTCTCATTTCCTTCCTTTCCTTAGATCAGTCCTTTTAGCATCTCTTGCAGAGCTTGTTTGATAGAAGTGTGTTCTTTTAGACTTCTTTTGTCTGGGAAGCTCCTCATTTGACCTTGTATATTGATTGAGAGCCTTCCTAGGTATAGTAGTCTTGGTTGCAGGCCTCTGGTTCTCATTACTTGGAATATTTCTTGAGATTCTCTTCTCGCTTGGGACATTACCATTGAGAAGTCAGCTGCTAACCTTATTTAGGCTCCCTTGTGTGTTGTTTCCTATTTTTCTGTTGCTCCCTTTAAGATTCTCTCTTTGTCTTGGAATTTTGCCATTTTAATTATGATATGTCTTGAAGTGGGTGTTTTTTGGTTCCTCTTGATTGGGATTTTCTGTGTTTCCTGGATTTGTGTGGCTTTTTCTCTCATTAAATTGGGAAGTTTTCCATCATTACTTTTTCAAATAGGTTTTCTATCCCTTGCTGTTCTTCTTCTCCTTCTGGCACCCCTATTATACGGATAATATTATGTTTTATATTGTCCTGCATTTTTCTTAATCCATCTTCTTTCCTTCTGAGCCTCTTTTCATTTTCTTGCTCATTTTGCGTGTTTTTTGCACTTTGTTCTGGAGCTCACTGATCCTTTCTTCTGCTTCACTGATCCTGGTTTTGATTCCTTCTACTGTGTTCTTCAGTCCAGAAATTGTATTCTTCATTTCCTTTTGGCCCTTGTTGATAGTTTCTATTTCCTTTTTCACATTGATATAGTTTGCAGTGAGTTCATTGTAGTTTTTTTGTCATCTCTGGTGGCTCATTTTGAGCTCATAGAGCTTCCTGATAACCATTGCTTTGAACTCAGTATTTGATAATTGACTTGCTTCTGTTTCATTTAGCATTCTTTCTGAGGCTTCCTCATACTCTCTCTTTTGGGGATTGTTTATTTGTCTTCCCATTGTTTGTGAGACTCTTCTTGTTAGCTTCAGCTTCTTAAATTGATCTCTTCTGGCTCCCTGGGTTTATGGTGTGAACTTCTGTGGTAGAATACCTGTGACATGCAGTGATATAGTGTCCTTGATCTCCTGAGCTCATTTGTCTTGAACTGTTGTTTAAGTTGGCTCTGTGTTTTTCTTTGGGTTTTGATCGTTGTTGGGTCTTTCTTTGGTGGGTCCTTCCCACCAGCTTGTTAACTGAGGGTCACTCTGTCCACCACCTGTTGTATTTTGCTGTGCTGGTGAAGGCAGGTTGTTTGGAAGTTAGTTCTTCTGTGTGTACAAGGTTTTGAGGATTCTCCCTTACTCTTGTTCAGTTGTTTGTACTAGATAGTTTCTCCACTATTTAGTTGTATTTCCAGAAAGGTCCTGGATTGAGGTTTGTGTGGTTTTCACTCCCTTCTTCACCTTCTTCTGTTGTTATCTGTTGGTGGTTCCTATGTTGTTGGGTTTTCTCTTCCAGTGAGTATCCTGGTGGTCACTGCTTCCATCTACTCTTTTTTGATATCAGTTGGAGGGGGAAGACAAAATGGTTTAAGACAGCAAGACAGTGTTCTATGATATTTACTGTAGTAGCTGGTAGAGAAGAGGTAGGAGATCTTTTGGCTATGTATAGTGTTAACCGTGATCTTACATCCAACTAGCCACCTTTTAGAAAGGGTGGAAAGAAGATAAGACTCTTTTTGGGTGGTGAAGGATTGTGAGTGCCATCCAAAAATCAGTGAGGTTGTGGGGGGTCAGATTCTGAGGTAAGGTGAGAGTAAAGGATAGTAAATAGGTGTAGTGTGTTGGAGAATAGAGTTAACCACTATAGTAATAGAGTTCAGGAAACCATGATGTGGCTATGATCTGGGAGGGATGTTGTGAAGTATTTACAATTGTATGTAACAGCTATTATTTACAATATGAGAGCAACAATCATATGACAGAATCTATGTGATCTGGATAACAAGAATAGGGAGTATAGGAACTTGAGTAATGTGCTAAAGGAACACAAGTGATGTGAAGGACAGTAAATTAGAAATACACTATGAAAGAGAGAAAAGGGGAAATCTGTCAAATGAAACAATATAACCAGCCAAGCAAAGAAGACTATACAGAAAGAAGAGGAATACAAAAATACTATTAAAAATGTAAGAATGATGAAAAAAAGAATAATACAAATATGCAATAACTTGCAGGTTCTCTGTAATAGCAAAGTGAATTTTGTCTCAGTGTCTCAGCTGTTGGGATGTCCCCTCTTTGGTCCAACTCTTGTCTTTTCATAGTTCCAGGTTTTTTTCCCCCTCACTTGTGGGTATTTTGAAGAAAAGGCAGAAGTGAGGATGAAGAGATAAAATTGGAAAGAAAGGAAGAAGGAATAAAACAAGAAAGAAGGAAAGAGAGGAAAAAGGGATTGAAAGATAAAATAATAAAAATTTAAAAAAGAAAAAGATTACTTAAAACAAACAAACAAACAAACAAACAAACAAATCCTCTTGTTGGTTTCCAACTGGCCAAACTGGTTTTTCTCTACTTGCTGGCTGCAGCAGGCTAAGGCATGATTGGTGTGACTGTTCTTCCTTCCTGATGTGCACTCAGTCAATCTTGCGACCACTGTCCTGAGTGCTAGCCTGACGCCTCTCCCTTGGGCTTTGCATGTCAGATTCAGGTCTTCCTGAGAGCGCTCTTTCCCCCCAGGTTACCGCTGTGGGCTGGGGTGCGGTGTGTGCTCCCTCAGCCAGGCTGGCTTGGTCCCTCAGGCTCAGGTGCACACCCTTCCTAATGGTATGGGAGTGTGCAAGGCCTTCTGTGGCAAACTTCTGTGCCATCTCGGGATTGCTGCCCAGGTTGCGGGGGGAGGAGGCTGAGTGGCTGTTGCCGGAGTATTCCCCAAACAGTTTTTTTTTTTTAGAAATTCCTCCTACTCAAGCCTGCCGCTCCATACAGCCCAATTCTCCAGCCAGACCAGTGACTATTGGGGTCCGTGCTCATCACTGCGGGACTCTCAACTCTCCCAAGTCGGTGTCCACAGACTGCAGGTGATCACAGCCCCTGTGTGTTTGCCACTTTGTGTCCTTTTTCCCCTTTCTGCCACTTCAAGCAACCGGGTCTCTTCCAGTTCTGTTTAAACCTTGATTGGCCAGGGAGGGAGGGAACAGTTGACCTCACTCTCTCCCAAGGACTCTGTGGCAGGCCCTGGGGAAGGCACTGGGCCTGGGACTGCAGCTGCCCTGGTTCCCGAGCTGGTTCCTGGGACTTTATTGTCCTGAAGCACTCTCCTTACCATCTGGTTTTTCAATGTCCACTACAATTTTTGGTCTCTTATTTTCATATGCTGGGGCACTGTTGGCTGTTTGCTCTGTTCCTCTGTAGATCAGCTATGTTTTTCTCCCATTTGTAGGGGGAAGTGGAATCTGCTCCCTCCTATCCTGTCTTCATCTTCCCTCTCTCCAGACACCTATGCTTTGTTTTTAAGCACATAAATGTTAAGAACTTGTATGTCTTATAGAGCTAACCTCTTTAATCATTATGTAATGCATTTCTTTATCCCTGATAACTTTCCTTGCTTTGAAGTCTGCTCTGTCTGAAATAATTATAGCTACTCCTCCTTTTTTTGATTAGTGTTAGAATGTTAGTATTTTCTTCATCTATTTACATTAAATCTATCTGAATCTTTAAATTTAAAGTGTGTTTTTGTAGACAAAATATAGATAGGTGGTGTTTTTTGGGGAAGTATGTATATATTATATTTAAGTATTAAACATGCTTATCCATGAGTAGTAGGCTTTCTCTGATTCTCTATTTTTTTCACTTTTCTGCAATTCCCACTTTTTATTTAAAATGACTAGAAAGTGAGGAAAAATAAATATTCCCAGCCATCCTCATAGGAAAGTGAGTCAGTGTCAGATGTAGAACATCCTTAAACCAAGGAAATTAGGTAATAATGGGGGTCACAGACCAATTTATGAATCTTTTCACATTAGAGTTCCAACTAGCAGCTGTAAGGAAAATACATATGTTTAGGTGAAGGGTAAGCATGTCTTTCAATCCTTGCATTTAATGGTCAAACAACATCTCCACTTCCTTGTACTTTAGTGAAGATCATGAGATAAAACTAGTTTCACAACATTTTTTTTTGTATTTTCCTGTATAAAGCTTCTTGAGCTGAAAGCAGGCTCATCGGTATAACCATCCAGTCAGCCAAATATTGAATTCCACAAGAAAGGAAAAGGGAGAGGGTCTGCATGAGATCACCCAGCCCCACAGCTTCCAGATGGGAGAATTATTAGATAGTGGGATTCAGGGTAAATGTTTAGTCAGAGATCCATTAAGCCAATGGATCCAGGAGCAATCAACACATCCAAGTCGAAACACCTTTGAATCACCTTTCTTTTGCAATAAAAATAATGAAAGGAAAGGTAAATATACACATGCTTAATACAAATTCAGCTCAAGTTCAAAATAGGATGCATCTCTGAAGTAATCAATGGATAAGTAATCTAAACACAGGAAAACTAACTATCACAAGGTGCTACAGTCAGGGTCTGGATGTATAGGCTTACATGAGTAACAGTGTGAATGAAAGACAGTAAATTAGGCCTGGACATATGAAAAGGCACTTCATATTCAGGATATACTGAGAAATTGTTTTGAGCTAGATGGTACTTGGGAAACAAAGCTTTTGAAAACATTACGGAAAAATTGAAAATAATATCTGTACAATGTGTTATTATTCCCTACAGCATATAAACGGAAATATGGGTGTGTTCTTTTAGTAGTTCTGCAAGAGAATACATATGTTAATGAAGGTATATATAGCAAGTCACAGTGTTGACATGTGAATGTGAGTTTGGTTTGCTTATGTTTATGCCTTCCTTCTTTCCATCAGGTAACCAGTATTTGTAGATACAACCATTAAAAACAATACCATATTTCACTTAGGGATATATATAATAAAACTTTGAACATGGATGGCAAACATGCCAGATACTGCTCATGAATGCTACAAGGGAACTAAAAGGGAGAATATAAGCCTACAGCAAGTTGGGACAAGATACTATAAATGGGGATATACAATAGACTATATGACGTGACAAGGAGAATCTGGAATGAGACTCTGGGAAATTAAGACATTTAAAAGTAGTCATGTTGCTGCAGACCCAGTCTGGTGCCTGGCACTGGGGTTGGCAGCTGCCAGAGGAGTTTTGGACCAGAGTTGCATCAGATATTGTGACTCTGTGGCTCCTTCCTGCACCACAGCAGAGAAGACAGCCTGGCACCAAAAGAGACCTAGATGCTTGAAGTTGCTTGCGGGGAATAAAAAAGAAGTGGAAAATGCACAGAGGCAGTGTTCACCCACTGGGACTGTGGTCACCAGCTAGGTCATTATCAGAGAAAGTGGGGAGCCTGGTGACACCTGAAGAAAGAAAAAGAGTTGGGGCATGTCAGTCCCTGACCCAGACAGTCTTCAGACTGATCAGAGAGTTGGACTGTGTGAAAAGCCAGGTGCTTGTTAAGAACAGCAGGGTTAAACAAGAGGATTTTTACTAAGGAATAGCTCTTAGCCACTGTTTAAGGGACTCTCGCCAGCCTGGGCTAGTGAACAGGAGAAGGAGGCCTGCTTCACAGACTGTACCATACTGTACTGTTCAGAGGAGGGCAGCAGGGGTCAGGGAGTTACCAGTCCCCAAAGAGACTTAATTTAGTGGGGGAGATGAACTGATTTGAAGGACTTTGAGAGTGATCAGCACCCAGGCAAGCAAAGAGGGAGGAGGTGGGGTGTGAGTTGTTCCTAATCAATGCACCTCACAGGCAGCACAACTTGTGGATTAAAGGTGCTGGCATTCCACAAATGAACAGTGGGGGCCCAAGAGCACATGGAAGCTGGGCAACTGTAAATATTGCAGCCCAGACCTGGCTCCAACCCTCACAAAACCACAGGAATGGAGAAAAGCAAAGCCCGGCCCCCATCTGCCTGTAGTATCCAGGAAGTCCAGCAGAACTGCCTTGACAGGTTTAAAGTCAGCAGCAGGCTTTTTGCCCCACGAGTGTGAGACAATAAGATCTGGAGCTGTAAAATAAGCAGAGATAGATACAGAGAGGAATCACAAGGCTAACGGCAACAACTGAGAAACTGAGAAAAATTTCACTTTGCTATCCCATAGAACTTGTTTTTTATTGTTTATTTTTATTGTTATTTTCCATTATTTTTACTTCTTTTTTATTAGTATTCTTTTCTTTCTGTTTAGTTTTCTTCATTTTGTTTGTTTAATAATATTGTTTGACTGGTTTTCCTTGTTCTCTCTTTCATACTGCATTTTAAATTTTCCTTTTTTCACTTCACTCATGTTCCAATAACGCATTACTCTTGGTGGTGTACTTTCTAACTTTCTATTCTTTTTATTCAGATCATATATTTCTTGTCATATTATTGCTGTTCAGGTATTATTATAAATAATTGTTGTTCCATATTATTGTAAATAACTACACAGCACACCTCCAAGGTCTTAACCCATTTCACTATCTTTCTTAGCTTTATTACTGTTGTGGTTAAGTCTATTTTCTCACACACTATGCGTAATTTCTATCCTTTACTCTCATAATATCTTACCATCTAACCTAACACAAGCACTCTGCTTTCTGGATTCAGCTCACATGACTTCTCCCCTCTAATAAGAGTCTTATCTCTTTTTCACCTTTTATAAAATCGACTAGTTGGATGAAATATCATGGTTAATGCTGTTGTTCTCCAAAGGATATCTTACCTGCTCTCTACTTGTTGGTACTTTAAATCCCATAGAATATGCTCCCACTGTTTTAATCAATTTTTCCTTCTCCCTGCCAGTGATCACATATAGTTTGGAGTTAGTTGGGATTAGTTGGGAATTGTGAATATCAGTATACCTGCTGGAGGAGAGAACCCACCAACCTAGGAACCACCAACAAATAAAAACCCAAGTATAAGGAGAAGGAAGATGGCGTCGGAGTAGGAGGGAGCAGATTCGGCTTCCCCCTGCACACGGGAGAAAATCCTGGCCAATCTATGGGGTAGAGGAGCAAGCAACCAACATACTTCAGCATATGTGAAAATAGGGGACCAAGGATTGTGGTGGAGCCGAAAAACCAGACCCTGAGAGGAGTGCTGCAACACAGTAGAGTCCCAGGAACCAGCACGGGGTCCAGGGGGCTGCAGCCCCAGGCCCAGCACCTGCTGCCGGGTTTGTCATAGAGTCCTTGGGAAAGAGCTGGGACAATTGCTCCCTCCCCAGCCAAACAAGGTCTGAGCGGCACCGGGAGGAACCCAGTTGCTAGCAAACACACAAGGGCTGTGAGCACCCTCGGAGGCTGTGGACACTGGTGGGGTTGGGTCAAGCAATGGGCACTGACCCCCACAGTCACGGGACTGGCTGGAGAGTTGGGCTGCAGGAGAAGCCAGGCCACTGTATGGAGTGGCAGGCTTGAATAGGAGGAATTTCCCAAGAGGAAGGAGTGAAAAGATAGACACTGTTTGGGGAATTCTCCTATAGCAATAGCTCCAACCCTCCAACCTCCCTGCCACCCAGCCGGACAGCGATCCTGAGCTTTCACGGAAGGTTGTGCTTCTGTGGAGGACTCTGTGCATCCCCATAGCACTGGGAAGGGTGAAGCAGTCTGGCCAAGGGCGCACAGGCACACATACATGCACAGGAGATCATCCCCACACCCCAGTCCACAGCAGTAACCCTGGGGAATGGCCTAATTCCCACACCCAGGGCGCAGGGCCATGGAGCCATGATAGCTTCCCAGACAGTGCGCACCACTGAAGGAGGAAGAAAAGACATACCAGTCACCCCTCAACCTGCCACAGCCAGCAAGACCAGAAAAACCGGTTTGGCCACTTTGAAACTAAGAAACTTTTTAATTTTATTCTATTTTTTTAACAATTCTTAATTTTTAAATTTTTATTATTTTTATTTTCTTTTAATTTCTTTTTCCTCTCATTCCTGCTTTCTTGTTTTATTCCTTCCTTCTTTCTTTCCTCCAATTTTATCTCTTCCTCCTTCTTTTGTCTGCCTTTTTTATTTTTATTTTTTAATACCTACAAGTGACATAAAAACCTGGATCTCTGAAAACACCAGAGTTGAACCCAAAGAAGTGGAATCACAACAGCTGCGACAGTGAGACAAAATTCACTCTGCTATTACAGAGAACCTGCAAGTTATTGCATATTTGTATTATTACTATTTTCCCATTATTCTTACATCATTTTTTTAAATAGTATTTTTGTATTCCTCTTCTTCCTGTATAGTCTGCTTTGCTAGGCTGGTTATATTGTATCACCTGACAGGTTTTCTCTGATATCTTCTTCATAGTGTATTGCTAATTTACTGTCCTTTAACTCACCTGTGTCCTATTAGCACACTATTCAAGGTCCTACACTCCCTATTCTTGTTATCTAGATCTCATAGATTCTGCTATATGATTGTTGCTCTAATATTATGGTAAATAATTGCTCTTCCATGCAATTCTAAATACTTCACAACACCCCTCCCAGATCTTAGCGCAGTTCAAAGTTTCCTGAATTCTACCGATGTAGTGGTTAACTCTATGTTCTCACACACTACACCTATTTACTATCCTTTACTCTCACCTTACCCCAGAATCAGACCTCCCACAACCTCACTGCTTTCTAGATCCAGCTCATAGTCCTTCCTTCCTCAACAAGAGTCTTATCTTCTTTCCATGCTTTCTAAAAATCAGCTAGTTGGATAGAAGATCACAGTTAACACTATATATAGCCAAAGAATCTCCTATCTCTTCTCTACTGGCTGCTAATGTAAATATCATAGAATATTGTCTTGCTGTCTTAAACCATTTTGCCTTCCCCCTCCAACTGATCACAAAAAAGAGTAGGTGGAAGCTGTGAACACCAGGATCCCCACGGGAAGAGGAAACCCAACAACATAGGAACCACAGACAGATAACAAGAGAAGAAGGTGAAGGAGGAAGTAGAAATGACACAAACCTCAATCCAGGACCTTTCTGGAAATTCAATCCAGGACCTTTCTGGATTTACAAATCAAAACCTTATACACACAGAAGAAACAGCTTCAACACAACCTGCCCTCACCAGCACAACAAAATACAAGAGGTGGTGGACAGAGTGACCCTCATTTAACCAGCTGGTGGGAAAGAACCACCAAAGAAAGACCCAACAACACTCAAAACCAAAAGAAAAACACAAAATCAACTTGAATGACAACCCAAGTCCAGCGACCTCAGGAGATCAAGGAAACTGCACCACTAAAACTCACAGCTATTCTACCACAGAAGTTCACAACACAAACCAAGGGAGCCAAAACAGATCAATTTAAGAAGCTGAGGCTAACAAGAAGAGTCTCACAAACAATGGGAAGACAAAGAAACAATCCCCAAATGAAAGGAAAGGAGGAAGCATCAGAAAGAATGCTAAATGAAATAGAAGAAACTCAACTAGCACCCAGTGAGTTCAAAGCAATGGTTATTAGGAAGCTCGATGAGCTTACAATGAATTACCAGAAACTACAGGGAAGCTACAATGAACACACTGCAAACTATATCAACATGAAAAAGGAAATAGAAATCATCAACAAGGGACAAGACGAAATGAATGCAATTTCTGAACTGAAGAACACAGTAGAAGGAATGAAAAGCAGAATCAATGAAGCAGAAGATAGGATAAGTGAGCTGGAAGACAAAGTAAAAAAAAAAAAAAAAAACATCCAGAAAGAGCAAGAAAAGGAAAAGAGGCTCAGAAAGAATGAAGACGGATTAAGAGAAATGCAGGACAATATAAAACGTAATAATATCCATATAATAGGGGTATCAGAAGGAGAAGAAGAACAGCAAGTGATAAAAAACCTATTTGAAAAAGTAATGATGGAAAACTTCCCAATTTGATGACAGAAAAAGCCACACAAATCCAGGAAACACAGAGAGTTCCAATCAAAAAGAACCAAAAGAAGCCCACTTCAAGGCATATCATAATTAAAATGGCAAAATACCAAGACAAAGAGAGAATCTTAAAAGCCACCAGGGAGAAACAGGAAACAACACACAAGGGAGCCTAAATAAGGTTAGCAGCTGACTTCTCCATAGAAACACTCCAAGCCAGAAGAGATTGGCAAGAAATATTCCAAATAATGAGAGCCAGAGGTCTGAAACTAAGGCTACTTTACCCAGCAAGGCTCTCAATCAGGATGAAAGGACAAATAAGAAACTTCCCAGTCAAAAGAAGTGTAAAATAATATACCTCCACCAAACCAGCAATGCAAGAGATGCTAAAGGGTCTACTTTAAGGAAAAGAGAGAGAGAGAAACACAGGTATGAAAACGGCAATGAATAAGCACCTATCAGTAATAACCTTAAACTTAAATGGATTACATGCTCCAATCAAATGACACAGAATAGCTGAATGGATAAGAAAGCATAACCCACACATATGTTGCCTACAAGAGACCAACCTCAGGACAAAAGATGTACACAGACTAAAAGTGAAGGGCTGGAAACAAATTTTCTAAGCAAATGGACAGGTGAAAAAAGGCAGGGGTAGCAGCACTCATATCAGACAAAATAGACTTCAAAAAAAGCGCCATAAAGAGAGACCCAGAAGGTCACTTCATAATACTCAAGGGAAGAATCCACCAAGAAGACTTAAACATTGTAAATATATATGCACCACCATAGGAGCACCCAAATACATAAAGAAAATCTTAGAGGACATCAACAAAGATATTGACAGCAACACAATTATAGTAGGGGATTTTAACACCCCACTGTCAAAAATAGGCAGATCTTCCAAACAAAATATCAACAAAGATATTGTGGCATTGAACAATGCCACAGAGGAAATGGACTTAAATGATATATATAGAGCCCTTAATCCCAAAAGAAGCAAAATACAAATTGTTTTTGAACGCACACATGGAACATTTTCAAAGATAGATAGGACACATGATAGGACACAAAGCAAGCCTCAACATATTCAAGAAAACTGAAATCATACCAAGCATTTTCTCTGAGCACAGGGGGCTCAAACAAGAAACCAACCCCAAAGGATTAGGAGATTTTCTCACAGACAATGAGGACTCAGGCTATGTCAAAACCAAGAAATCTCCTAATCTTTTAAATCTCTCCTAAATCTCTTAATCTTGTTTTGGAAAGGAACCCAAAACACTCAAAATTATGGAGATTGAATAGTATGCTATTAAACAATGAATGGGTCAAGAATGAAATAAGGGAAGAAATCAAAAAGTATCTGGAAACAAAGAAAAATGAACTCAAACAGTCTCTAACTTATGAGACACAGCTTAGGCAGTCCTGAGAGGTAAGTTCACAGTGATACGGGCCTACCTAAAAAAGATAGAAAAATCTCAATCAAACAACCTAACCCTACATCTACAAGAACTCAAGACAACAACAAAGACAGCCCAGAGCAAACAGAAGGGAGGAAATAACCAAGATCAGAGCAGAATTAAATGACATAGAGACTAAAAGCACAATTGTAAGGATCAATGAATCCAGGACCTGGTTCTTTGAAAAGATAAACAAAATCAACAAGCCTTTAAGCAGGCTCATCAAGAAAAAAGATAAAGAATCCGAATAAACACAATCAGAAATGAAAGGAGAGATTACAACTGACACCACGGAAATACAAAGGATTGTAAGAAATTATGATGAAGAACTGTATGCCAAGAAATTTGAAAACCTAGGTTAAATGGCCCAATTGTTAGAATAACATAATCTTTCAAAACTCAGTAAAAAAGAAGCAGGGAGCCTGAACAGACCAATAACAGTAGATGAAATTGAAGCAGTAATCAAAATACTCCTGACACACAAAAGTCTGGATGCGGATGGTTTCACAGGAGAATTCTACAAAGCATTTAAGGAAGAGCTAACCCCTATCCTTCACAGACTATTCCAAAAAATCCAAAATGGTGGAAGACTCCCAAACAGTTTTTATGAAGGCAGCATCGTCCTAATCCTAAAACCAGATAAAGACACAACAAAGCAAGAAAATTTCAGGCCAATGTCTCTGATGGACACAGATGCTAAAATTATCAACACAACATTGGCAAACCTCATCCAACAATACATTAAGAAGACCATACACCATGACCAAGTGGGAATCATCCCAGGGATGCAAGTATGGTTCAGTATTTGCAAATCAGTAAATGTAATACATGACATAAACAATAACAAAGACAAAAATCACATGATCATATCAACAGATGTGGAAAAACATTTGATAAGGTACCACACCCATTTTTGATAAAAAAAATTCAGCAAAGTGGGAATAGAGGGAGCATTCCACAACATTATAAAGGCCATACATGAAAGCCCTACAGCCAACATCATACTCAATGGGTAAAAACTAATTTTTTTTCCACTAAGATCAGGAACAAGACAAGGTTGTCCACTTTCACCACTTCTATTCCATATAGTATTGGAAGTTTTAGCCACAACAATCAAACAGAAAAAGGAAATAAAAGACATCCAAATTGAAAAGGAGGAAACAAAACTGTCACTGTTTACAGATGACATGATAGTGTACATAGAAAATCCTGTAGATTCTTGCCAAAAACTTCTTGACCTAATAAACGAATTTGGCAAACAGCGGGATCCAAAGTCAATATCTTGAAATCAAAGGCATTTTTGTATACCAACAATGAAACAAAGAAGCAGAAATCAGGAAAAAAAATCCCATTCGATATAGCAAAAAGAAAAATAAAGTACCTAGGAATAAACCTAACCAAGGAAGTAAAAGACCTTTATACAGAAAACTACACAACACTGAAGAAAGAGATTAAGGAAGACACAAACAAATGGAAACATATACTGGGCTAATGGATTGGAAGAATTAACATCATCAAAATGTCCAAACTACCCAAAGCAATTTACAGATTCAATGCAATACCTATTAAAGTACCAATGGCATATTTCACACACATAGAATAAACACTTCAAAAATTTATATGGAAACATAAATGACCACAAATAGCTGCTGCAATTTTGAGAAAGAAAAGCAAAGTAGGAGGGATCACAAGACCTGATACCAAACTGTGTTACAAGACCACTGTAATCAAAAGAGCTTGGTACTGGCATAAAAACTGGCATGTGGACCAGTGGAACAGAACAGAGAGCCCAGAAATAAACCCAAGTCTCTATGGTCAATTAATATTTGAAAAAGGGGGCAGCAAAAAAAAATGGAGTAAAAACAGAGTCTTCAACAAATTGTGTTGGGAAATCTGGACAGAAATGTGCAGAAAAATGAAAATGAAGCACCAACTTACACCATACACAAAAATAAATTCAAGATGGATAAAAGATTTAAATATAAACCGTGACACTATTAAAGTCTTAGAGGAGAACATAGGCAGGAAAATCTCAGATATTTCATGCAGAAACATTTCTACTGATACGTACCCCAGAACAGGAGACATAAAGGAAAGAATAAACAAATGGGATCTCATCAAAATAAAAACTTCTGCACAGCCAAAGAAAGCAGTATTAAAATAAAAAGAGAACCAACTGTATGGGAAAACATATTTGCCAATGATACCTCAGACAAGGGTTTAATCTCCAAACTATACAAAGAACTCACATGACTCTACTCTAAGAAGACAAGCAACCCAATTAAAAAATGGGCAAAGGACTTGAACAGATACTTCTCCAAGGAGGACATACAGAGGATGCATAGAAATATGAAAAGATGCTCAGTATCACTAGCTGTCAGAGAAATGCAAATTAAAACCCCAATGAGTTACCACTTACACCAGTCAGAATGGCCATCATAAAGAAAGCAACAAACAAGTGTTGGAGAGGTTGTGGAGAAAAGGGGACCCTAATCCACCATTGGTGGGATTGCAGACTGGTACAACCAGTATGGAAAACAGTGTGGAATTTTCTCAGAAAACTAAAAATGTGTCTGCCTTTTGACCCAGCATTTCCACTGCTAGGATTATATCCTAAGAACCCTGAAACACCAATCCAAAAGAACCTATGCACTCCAATGTTCATAGCGGCACAATTTACAATAGCCAAGTGTTGGAAGCAACCTAGATGCTCATCAGTAAATGAATACATCCAAAAACTATTGTACATTTGCACAATGGAATTCTATGCAGCAGAAAGAAAGAAGGAGCCCCTACTCTTTACAACAGCTTGGATGGAGCTGAAAAGCTTTATGCTAAACGAAATAAGCCAGGCAGTGAAAGGCAAATACCATATGATCTCACCTTTAACCGGAACCTAAACAACAAAACAAACAAACAAGCAAAATACAACCAAAGAGTGAAATAGAGAACAGACTGACAGAGTTCAGAAGATAGAGGAGGGGGAGTTTCAGGGGAAAAGGGGAAGGGTTTATAGGAACAGGTATAAAGGACACATTCATAAAAACTAGGGGTGGGGTGGAAATGGGAGCAAGGAGGGAAGGCCTGGGTGGGTGGGTTGGAATGGGAGTAAAAGATAGAAAATTGTACTGCAACAATAATTAAAATAAAATTTTAAAACCCAAGTATAACAGGAGAACACACACAAACAGAAGAAAGGGCAATCCTAGAGCATCCAGACAAGGGTATCAAGGAGACCACATCACTGAATTCCACAGAACTCCTACCATAGAAGTTCACCCTACAAAGACAGCTAGCAAAGCAGAATGTCAGGAAGCACAGAAACAAACAAAAGATTCTCCTAAGATGTGGAAAGAAAAAAAGAACCTGTAATCAAAGGAATGGAAGACTCCCCAGTAAAAGATCTAAATGAAATGGAGGTAATTAAACTATCAGATATAAAATTCAAAATAATACTTATAAGGTTGCTCAGGGAACTCAAGGACAACTACAAGAAACTGAGTGAGAACTACAACAGTATGAAGAAAGAAATAGAAACTATAAACAAAACCAGGAAGAAATGAAAAATACAATTTCTGATATAAAAAAAAAACACACTAGAAGGAGTTATAAGCAGGTTGGAGGAAACAGAGGACCGAATTAGAGAGCTGGAAGACACGGTGGAAAGAATCACCCAGGTAGAGCAGCTACATGAAAAAAGACTAAAAAAACTTTGAAGACAGCTAGCCCTGGATGGCATAGCTCAGTGGATTGAGCACGGGCTGCGAACCAAAGTGTCGCAGGTTCGATTCCCAGTCAGGGTACATGCCTGGGTTGCAGGCCATGACCCCTAGCAACCTCACATTGATGTTTCTCTCTCTCTCTCTCTCTCTTTCTCCCTCCCTTCCCTCTCTAAAAATAAATAAATAAAATCTTAAAAAAAGTATAAAATAATATGAAGACAGCTTAAGGGTACTCCAAGATAACATGAAATGCAACAGCATTCAAATCATAGGAATACCAGAAGGAAGAAAAAGAGCAAGGGCTAGAAACCCTGTTCAAAAAATAATGACAGAAAACTTTCTGAACCTGAAGACAGAAAAAAAAACTGTGCAAGTCCAAGAAGCACTGAGGGTCTCAACCAATATGAACCCAAAGAGGCCTACTCCATGAAACATAATAATTAAAATGTCAAGTTTTAAAGACAAACAGAGAATCTTAAAAGCAGCCAAGGAGAAACAAGAAGGAACATACAAAGTGTCTCCCATAAGGCTAGGAGCTGATTTCTGAACAGAAACCGTACAATCCAGGAAGTTTGACAAGAAATATTCCACAAAATGAAAAACAAAGGCCTATGACCAAGACTAATGTAACCAGCAAGGCTCTCAGTTAAAATGGAAGGAAAAGTAAGGAGTTTCCAAGACAAAAGAAGGTTGAAAGAATGCATCTCCACCAAATCAGCACTACAAAGTATGCTAAAAGGACTACTATAAGAAGATGAAGAAAAAGTGAGAGAGAGAGGAACACAGGTACAAAGGGGGGGGAATGAATAAATACTTATCAATAATGTTAAATGTTAATGGATTAAATGTTCCAATCAAAAGTCATACAGTAGTTGAATGGCTTGTACACATGCTGCCTACAAGAGACCCACCTCAGAACAAAAGACCTACAAAGACTTAAAGTGAAGGGTTTGAAAAAAAATATTTCAAGAAAATACACAGAGAAAAAAAGCTGGAGTAGCAATACTTATATCAGATAAACTAGATTTCAAAACAAAAGCCATAAAAAGTGACACTGCAGGACACTTTATAATATTCCAGGGAAGAATCCATCAAGAAGATATAAATATTGTAAACATATATACACCCAACATAGGAGCACTCAAATATATAAGGAAAACCTTGGAGAACTTCAAGAAAGATATAGACAGAAACACACTCATTGTAGGGGATTTTCACACCCCACTGTAAAAAATGGATAAATCTTTCCAACAAAATATCAACAAGGATATTTTGGCAATGAACAATGCCTTAGAGCAAATGGACTTAACATATATATAACATTATATAACATATATGTATAACATATACATATATATAACATATATATATATATACAGAGAGAGAGAGAGAGAGAGAGAGAGAGAGAGAGAGAGAGGAGACCCTTTCATGCCAAAAGGGCAAAGAGCACATTCTTTTCAAATGCACATGGAATATTTTCAAAGATAGAACACATAATAGGACAGAAAAACAACTTGAACAAATTCACGAAAATTGAAATCATATCAAGCATTTTCTCTGACCACAAGGGACTGAAACTAGAAACCAACCTCAAGGAAAAAAGTCACAACACTCAAACTCATGGAGATTGAATAGCATGCTATTAAATAATATGTTAAGAATGAGATCAAGGAAGAAATCAAAGTTTTTGAAAAGAAAAGAAAATGAACACACAATAGCCTGAAACCTATGGGACATAGCAAAGACAGTCCTGAAAGGAAAGTTCATAGTTTTACAGGGGTACATAAAAAAGATAGAACCATTTCAAATAAATAACCTAACCATACATCTAAAAGAACTGGAAAAACAACAACAAAAACAGCCCAGAGGAAGTAAAAGGAAGGAAATAACCAAGATCAGATCAGAATTTAATGACATAGAGACTAAAACAACAATCCAAATGATCAATAAATCCAGGAGATGGTTCTTTGAAAAGATAAAGAAAATCGATGTGCCTTTAAGCAGATTCTTCAAGAAAAAATGAGGACCCACATAAACAAAACCAGAAATGAAAAAGATAGATTACAAATGATACTACAGAGATACAAAAGATTGTAAGAAATTATTACGAAATACTATATGCCAAGAAATTTGAAAACCAGGGTGAAATGGAGAAAATCCCCTGAAACTGAATGAAGAACTAGCTAAAAGCCTGAACCTACCAATAACAGCTGATGAAATCAAAGCAGTAATGAAAAAACTCCTGGCACACAAAAGCCCTGGACTGGATGGTTTCACAGGAGAATTTTACAAAACATTTAAGGAAAAGCTAACCCCTGTCCTGTTGGGGAATGCTCTGTGTGGTTTCTGAGACTGTAGCCCCATGAGAGCAAGCCCTGAAAGGGGCTAGTAAGCTTCCTTGGAAAACCAAGTAAAAACACAGGTGGAAAACATGACCTGACGCTAATGCAGAGGGTTCCCTGGAAATCAGGCCTGAGAAATACATTGTATCCTTTGAAGCTTGCTCTGCTTTGTTTTGTATGGCCCTGGTGGTATAAACTGGATGTTTAAGTTCAAGGCATAAGGAGTAAACTCCTTATCTCATGAAATACATCTTAAAGACCCTCTGGCATCAGCATGACTAACAGACCCTGACATATGACAAAACTCTGTGTTCCTTTAATTGTTATGTATAGATAATAATGCTGTTACAGAACAAACAAGGGGGGCCTGGGATGATATACTATTACTGAAAGAAGCCCCCGGGTCCGTTATGTCCGCCGCCAGAGGAAAGACATCTCTCAATGCCAGAGATTCATGAAAAGGAAAGGAAATGTTTATTTAATGCTATACAAACTTAAAGTAGTCACCTAATATCTTTATCAAAAAATCCTAAAGTCTCTTAAAACACCCACAAACAGACACAGTCCTTCCTTCCTTCCCCCTTTGCCCAGTCCAGAGTACTGTATCTCAGGAAAGGAAATAGAAGTCCATGGCTCAGTCAGTCCTCTGGTTATTCCCAGTTAGTACTCCATCTCGACTGGGAGACCTCCCTGGGTTCCTGGCACCCTCGGCTGAGTTGCCAGGATCTCTGCTAAAACCAAGTGGTGGTTCCCCCTTCTAAAGCTGTGAGGGTCCCCACTCTGGCAAAGGCACGTGGTCCTCTCTCCCAGGGCCACGGGAGTCCCCATTCAGCCAAAACTGTGTGCTTCTCCCCCCGCGCAGTGGCTGCAAGGGGTGGGGGTCGCCACTCTGCCAAAGCTAAGTGGTAGTTCTCTACTAAAGCCGCATGGTGATTCTCTCTCTCAGGGCTGTGGGAGTCTCCACTCTGTCAAGGCCACGTGATTCTCTCTCTCAGGGCTGTAATCTTCTCTGCACTTCCACAGCCACATGGTTCTCTCTCAATGGTTGCTGCATCTGGGTTTAAATCCCTGCGCCAATCTTCCTCTGCAGCCCCATTTCCGACTCCTCCTACACTCAGCTTCACGTGCCAGAACTCATACCCTTCCAGCTTTACTGGACTGCCATCATGAGTCTGGGCAGGCGTGCCCCCATGTCATGGAGCCAATCATCTCCAAGCTCCCACGCAGGCTCTGTAACTTGGGGGACCTGCCCCCCAGTTATACCTTGGTGGGGTAGTTACTTCCATTCCCCTGGCTCAGAGCCTGGCCACAGCTATTTAACATATCTAAGCGACCAGCCAAAGGCTATAGATATGTTAAATGACCCTGCCAGAGGTTAGCTGCAAGGCTGTTGCTATGCAAAACAGCTTTCAATGGCCCTGCTCCATTTGTCCCTTCCCCCAGCCCACACCTGGGGAATGGTGGTGAAGGCATCTTAAAATCTCCTGGACACCTTAAGTTCTGGACCCCATTTCAAATGCCTATTTGAGGTCCCCCCTCTTGGCTGCACCCTGTAACAATGCATGGGTCACCGGCCAGCAGTGATCACGGAACACTGCGGATGGCTTGTTGAAACTTGAGAAAAACATACACAGAGACAACCAGATCCTGTGGGGGAATAGGAACAGCAGGGCCACTCCTCACGTGGGGAGCGCCATGGCCACCCTCTCTCCTGGAGGGCACCGCTTGGCCACCCTCCCTGGTGGGGAGAGTGCCCCGTTCCCCCTCTGGAGAGGCTTTTTATTGGTTTTGTTTGAATAAGACTTCAGGTAAAAGCTCATTACTCATTGCTAGGAAGTAAAGATCAAACAATGGATAACAAAGAAGTCTGAGGGCCTATTTTGAGTCAGGGTCAAACAGCTGTAAAACTTTAAGGAACAAACTAACTTCCTCCTTGGACCCTTCTCATTCAACTGAGAGCATTTTAAACAAAGAAGGTTTCACAGGAATTTACATGTTCTTTCTTAGGCCTGATCACCCAGGGAATCCGCCCTTTTCAGCACAGAGCTGCACCACCCTGTCATTGTTTCGGGCTTAGGTGGAGCAAGGGAAGTGAGGCAACCAAGAGATAAGGATATTTTCTCCCAGACAATGAGGACTCAGGCTATGTCAAAGCCAAGGAGCAAGGGTCCATCATCCCCTTTTGCTGTAGCCCCCAAAGTCCTTTCTTCGGGGCCTCCCACGTGATCGTGCCTGTCTTAGATCATTCCGCCTTTGGGGAATCTTACCCATCTTTGGCTAACTGACCAAGCTTTGGGATTCAGTTATGAATGAAGCAGCAGAAGCAGTGCTCCTGCCAGGGAGATAAGCTTTTGTCTCCTTGCTGGCTTATGGTCCAAGGCCACTCCCTCAGCCTTAGCCTAGGCGGGGGTTACACCTTCTGATACCAGGCAGGGTGGTTCCCAACAAGATAATACCTGTTGTGGATGACTATAGTCTCTTTGACATTGTTTGCTGTGCTATGCATGTATATACCTACACATACCATTTCCAATAAAAGCCATTTGGGAGAAAGGCTCAGAGTGTTCTCCACTAGAGAGAATTGCCACCTCCTTTCCTGCCAGAACAGCAAGATCATGTCCAGGACAACTTATTTCTCATCCATGGTGGATGGGAGGATTCTGTGGGCCAGAGTTCCTCCCACAGGGACTCACTTCCCGAACAGAGACAGAGACTATGAGCCATCACCACAGACAGGCACACCTAGACAGATGAGATTCAGCGTCTTTCATCCCATGTAAGCGACAGCAGAAACAAGAGCTTTTTGGTTATGCCACCAGTGTGTCTAAGATATGGGAAAGGGGATTTCTTCCAGAGCTTTGCTTTCAGTTTCACCTTCTCTCCCCTCTTCTCTCCCTCTCTCCTCCCTCCACTTCCAGACATACTAGGCATAAGAGGCTTACAGAACTAGATAAGCAGAGACAGGGTTGCTTACCTTCTTGTCTTTTGAGAAACTTGGTTTGATCTTTGTTGTTTTGTATAACCCTAGAATCTTCTGACTCTGCTGTTTGGGCTGTGCTATTTCAGCCTTTAAAAGTTATTCACTGTACTGGTTGGTGTGAGATAGTGTCTCTGCCATTTGGGCTTTTATGTACTTGTGGTACCAGTTAGTTTCAGATAATGTCTCTGATATAGACTTCACAAGATTTAAATCTTGTCAGGGTCATTTGTAGCACCAGGTGCTGTGAGATAAGATTCTAAGGCTGGTGTCTTATTCCCTCCTTTTACAAGATTTAATTCAAAAATACTACTTTGCTTGAATTTTGTCTTTTCTTTGGGCCTTGTTTTTGCTTCTGTTTTGAAAGGAACAGCTCAGTCTGAGTCTCAAAATGTTTTGCTACACCTCTGGTAAATGTAATGAGCTCTCTAATGTTGTTACATCATAAGGATTCTTCTCAGAAAGCATTTAAATTGTTTAAAGAAGGGAAAAGATCTTGCTCCCCTCCCAGACAGTAAAAAGTTCAGGAAGAAAAACAGTGATAAAATGTGTCTTTTAAACACTCTGAATCCTCCTTCTGGAGGCCCAGGTACCGCTTCAGTCCTGGGAACAAGCCATGCCAAGTTTAGTATCCTCCCTCCTTCTTCCCCAATCTCCCTAAAGTTGTCAAGGTCACTAGATAAGGAGACAGCTCATTTCTGAGCACACTCAAGGAATGCAGTAATCACTAAGAATTTTAAAATATGTAAATGTATTTGCCAGGGGGGGGGAAACTGTTTCTGAAAGTTATGAAATGTGTTAATAAATTTGTCAATCTAAAGCATGCTAATTACTTACTTTTAGTTGTCACTAAAGGTTGAGAATTTTAATTAAATTGAGAAAAATATATGGTTTTAGTAATGACAGGCATAAATTGTGGCATTTTATCTTGAAAAAAATAGGATTGAATATGGGTTATTGTAAAGTTGGTTATGTCTGAATGGGTTAAAAGGGCAAACTAAAATGGGCTAGAAAAGTTGAAGAAGGATTGTATAAGTTGAAGAGGGTCTGTGTAAGTCGAAGATGGTCTGTACAAGTTGAAAAAGGATTGTATTAGGGAAAAAAGAAAGAAGGATTAAGAAAGTTAAAGAAAAGAAAGAGAAAGTAATTAAGAAAGTAAAGGATTATGAAGGAGAAAGGTAAGGAGGAATAAAGGAAAAGGATATATGCCACATTCATGTGTAGCATAGGAAGAAAGGACATTAGAGTGAATAACTAAAGAAGGGAAGTAGAAGTAGAAAAAATAAGAAGAAGAAGGAAAATTAAGCATCTAAGTTTTTGAAACAGTGCAAATTCTAAACCTAGTAGCTACCAGGTCCAGAGAACAACAGGGCAATTAACTTGCTGCTCAAACTCAGAGGACCTGTATTTCCAAGCAGAGGGAAAAATGACACTCTTAAAACCAAGGCTGTTTTTTAGCTGCTGCTCAGAGCCTTGTTCACACTGCTTGGTGCCTGTTGCAAACTGGGCAGCCAAGAGTTAAGGGCTTAAAGCCCATAGAAGAGGAGATGCCCAATTAACCTCATGGAGGTGTCTCTCCCCGCATGTGAGAGCTGAGTTAAGTCTTGTCAATCAAGCAATTTAAACTAGACAGTTAGCCCCAAAGTTTGAAATCATTAAATGTATTTTCCTCCCTCACCAACCACAAAGAAACTGTTGATTTACTAACTTGGGGAAAAGGGTATGCTTCTGTTTCCTCTCTATAAAGACCCTTAGAGCTGCCAGCAAAGAGGGTGAAGCCGTATCATAGAAAAGGCTACCCCGGTCCATGACCCACCTCCATTTTGTTGAACTCCCCCAATCCAGGAAGAAATACTATGGATGATGAAGATGCTCTTGTCACTCACCAACAACTCACTTGGGATCCAGGCTTCTCTAAGCTGTGTGTCACCCCCCCTGAAGTGGAACTCCAGTCAGCACTCACGGGAGGAGGTCTAATATCACATGCAAAATGCCTTTTCCACCAATCTCAAGGGACAAGTCGATCAACTCCAGCTTGAGCTATGTCAACAACTTCAGAACATTAAACAATTTAATAAACAGGAGGTCTTTTAGACCCTGCATGACAACTTACAATGGTTCACTCCAAGGACTTCATTTGAAGTACTAAATCTGCGTGTCTGGGTCATGAGGGTTATAAGATGCCTCCTAATCATTGTGGTCTTTTGTGCCTTGAAATGCATATGCAAATTGTTTTCCAGGGATTGTATATGTGAAGAGCAAGTAGCAGGCTTCATTAGACTTTCCACTATGTTTGCCAAAACAAACAAAAAAGGGGAAGGTATTGGGAGCCATCCTGCCTGGTTTCAGGGACTGTAGCCTCATTAATGGACAAGAGTCCCATGGCTAGGGCTGAGTGAAAAGGCCTTGGGGCCATGAGCCACTAAGGAGACAGAACTTATCCTGCTGGCTGGAGTGCAGCTCCTGCCTCCCTCACTTCACCCTGCTTGGCCTGGGTGGATGACTGGTTAGCCAATGATGGGTAAGACTCCTCAAGGGAGGGGCAACCTAAGGCAGACGAAGTTGCAAAGGGACCGTTGGGGAAGAACTTAGGGGTCTACAGAGAAGGGGCAGAAAGACCCTCTGCCCTCTGCTTTGTCATAGCCTGAGTCCTTATTCTATCTGCAAGATGTCTCCTTATCTCTTGGCTGCTTTACTCCTCATGCCTGACTCAGTCTGAAAACAGTGCCAGAGGCAGCTGCAGCCTTGTACTGGAATGAACAGCTCCGGGGAGGCAAATCGGGCCTGAGAAAGAATGCACATTTTGTACTTTGAAGCCTGCTCTGCCTAGCATAACCCTGTTGATTACAGCAGCACTAGGGCCTTTGGTTGTGCTGCCATGAGAAACAAGAAATGGGGAGATGTTGAGGACAGCTTTGTGTGGTTTCTCAGACTGTAGCTGCATAAGAGCAAGCCCTTAAAGGGGCTGGTAAGTCTCCCTGGAAAACCAAGTAAAAACGCAGGTGATGGACATGACCTGACTCTAATGCTGAACATTCCTGGGAATTTAGCCTGATAAATACATTGTATCCTTTGAAGCTTGCTCTGCTTTGTTTTGTATAGCCCTGGTGATAAAACCTGGATGTTTAAGTTCAAGGCATAAGGAGTAAACTCCTTATCTCATGAAATACATCTTAAAGACCCTCTGGCATCAGCATGACAAACAGAATCTGAACTATGACAAATCTCTGTGTTCCTTCAATCGTTATCTGTAGATTATACCTGTTGTGGATGACTATAGTCTCTTTGACATTGTTTGATGAGCTATGCATATATACACCTACACATACCATTCCCAATAAAAGTCATTTGGAAGAAGGGCTCAGAGCATTCTCCACTAGAGGGAATTGCTACCTCCTTTCCTGCTGGAACAATAAAATTGTGTCCGGGATTATTTATTTTTCATCCACAGTGGATGGGAGGAATTCTGCAGGCCAGGGTTCATCCCACACTATCCCTCACAGACTATTCCAAAAAAAAAAAAAAACAAGAAGAGGAAAGACTCCTAAAGTCTTTTTACAAAGCCAGTATCATGCTAATTCCAAAACCAGATAAATATACACCAAATAAAGAAAACTATAGGCGAATATGGCTGATGAACACAGGCACCAAAATCCTCAACAAAATATTGGCAAATCTTATCCAGAAATACATTAAAAGTTCTATACTATGATCAAGTAGAATTCATTCCAGGGATGCAAGAATGCTACAATATTTGCAAATCAATAAATGTAATACATCACATAAACAAAAGGAAAGAGAAAAATCACGTGATTGTATCAATAGATGTCAAAAAGCATTTGATAAGTTACAGCACCTATTTATGATAAAAAAACACTCAGCAAAGTGGGAATAGAGGGAGCATTCCTCAACATAATAGTCATATATGAGAGACCTACAGCCAACATCATTCTCAAAGGGCAAAAATATAAAGCTTTTCCACTAAGATCAGGAACATGACAAGGATGTCTGCTTTAATCACTTCTATTTGATATAGTATTGGAAGTCCTAGTCACAGCAATCAGACAAGAAAGAGAAATAAAAAGCATCCAAATTGGAAAGGCAGAAATAAAACTATCACTGTTTTCAGATGTTGTGATAGTGTACATAGAAAACCCTATGGACTCCACCAAAAAAACTGCTAGATCTAATAGGCAAATTTGGCAAACAGCAAGGTTCAACGTCAATATTCTGAAATCAAAGGCATTTTATACAGCAAAAATTAAAGATCAGAATCAGAAATCAAGAAAAAATCTCATTTGCTGTAGCAACAGGAAAAATAAAGTACCTAAGAATAAACCTTACCAAGGAAGTGAAACACCTATACTCAGAAAACTACACAACACTTAAGAAAAAAATTAAGGCTAATACAAATAAATTGAAGCATATACCATGCTCATGGATGGAAGACAACGTCATCAAAATGACCATATCACTCAAGGCAATGTATAGGTTCAACACAATCCTTATTAAAATACCAATAACATAATTCATAGATACAGAACACACATTTCATAAATTTATATGGACCTCTAAACAACCCAAAATACAACCCCAAAACAACCCCAACTGCTACATTAAGAAAGAAGAACAAAGTAGAAGGCATCACAGTACCTGATATCAAACTATATTACAAGACCACTATAATCAAAACAGTAAGGTACTGGCATAGTAATAAACACACAGACCAATGGAACAGAATAGAGAGCCTGGAAATAAACCCAAGTCTCTACAGTCAATTAATATTTGACAACGGAGCAGAAGCATAAAATGAAGTAAAAATAGCCTCTTCAACAAATGGTATGGGGAGATCTGGACAGCTACATGCAAAAAAATGAAACTCGACCACCAACTTACATCATACACAAACATAAATTCAAGGTGGATAAAGGACTTAAATATAAGTTGTGACATCATAAAAGTCATAGAGGAGAACATAGGCAGGAAAATCTCTAATATACCACACAGTAATATTTTCACTGATATGTCTCCTAGAGAAAGAGACATAAAGGAAAGAATAAACAGATGCTCATCAAAATAAAAAGCTCCTGCATAGCTAAGGAAAACATCAGAGAGATGAAAAAGGAACCAACTGTATGGGAAATTATATTTGCAAATTATACCATGGACAAGGGTTTGATCTCCAAAATATATAAAGAACTCACATGACTTCACTCCAGGTAGACAAACAACCCAATTAAAAAATGGGCAAAGGACTTGAACAGATACCTCTCCAAGGAGGACATATAGAGGGTCCATGTTCAGTGTCACTATTCATGAGAGAAATGTAAATTAAAAACACAATGAGATACCACCTCACACTGGTGAGAATGGCCATCATAAACAAATCAACAAACCACAATTGTTGGAGAGGCTGTGGAGAAAAGGGAACCTTAATGCACTGTTGGTGGGAATGCAGACTGATATAAGCACTGTGGCAAACAGTATGGAATTTCCTCAGAAAACTAAAAATGGAACTACTTTTTTGACCCAGCAATTCCACTGCTGGGATTATAACCTAAGAGCCCTGAAACATCAGTTCAAAAGAACCTGTGCACCCGTATGTTCACAGTAGCACAATTCACAATAGCTCAGTGCTGCAAGCAACCTAAGTACCCATCAGTAAATGAGTGGGTCAAAAACTATAGTACACTTACACAATGGAATACTTGTAGCAGAAAGAAAGGACCTCCTACCCTTCCTGACAGCATGGATGAGACTGGAAAGCATTATGCTAAGTGAAACAATCCAGGCAGTGGAAGAGATTTACCATATGATCTCACTTATAAGTGGAACCTAATCAACAAAACAAGCAAGCAGAATACAACCAGAGACATTGAACTATAGAACAATCTGACAGTAACCAGAGTGGAGGGGATAGAGGGATAATAGAGGGGGACCATCAAGGAACATGTATGAAGGACACATGGACAAAGCCAAAAGAAGTGAGTTTGAAGGTGGGAGGTGGGGTGGGTAAGGTAGGAGGTGTGGTGGTGTGAAAATAGAGACAATTTTACTTGAACAACAGTGAAAAATGTAAAGAAAAAATAGTAATGTACAATAAGGAAATTTAGAAATTCACACACAAACCCAGGCAACATACATATGCAGAGAAGACCGGAGGAAATCTAAAGCTTTTACTTTGGACTAATTACTATGATAGAGCATGTCCAGCTCATTGGTAAAGAACCACACTTAGAGAGAGCAAGTCTGCAAAGGCTGGTAGACAATAGCAGTAAATCCATTGTTTTCAATGGCATGTGGAATAGTCTCCAGGATAGACCATATGTTACTTACAAAGCTAGTCTTAATAACTTAAAAAAAGATTAAAATAATGAAAATTATCTTTTCCAATCAAAATAGAATAAAACTAGACGTAAAGAAAGAAGGAAAACTGGAATATTCAAAAATGTGTAGGAATTAAACAGCACTCTTAAGTGACCAATAGGGCAAATAAAAAAATGACAAGATAATTTAGAAAATACTTTGAGACAGGTATAAATGAAAATACAACATACCAAAGCTTATGAGCAAAGAAGTGCTAACAGGAAAATTTAAAACTGTCAATGTTTACCTGAAAAAGAAGAAAATCTCAGATTAACAACCTCATTTTACAATTTAAGGAGCTAGAAAAAGAAGAACAAACTGATCCCAAAATGAACAAAGGAAAGGAAATAATAGTGTTGTTTTAAATGAAGATAAATAGGAGTAGAAAATAGAAAAATGGTAAAGAAAATTAACACAATCAAGATAATTCTTTGAAAATATCAACATATTAACAAACCTTTAGCTATGTTGACTAAGAAAAAAGAAAAGACAGAAATTACTAAAATCAGAAATAAAAATTAAGGTATTATTGCTGATTTTTAGAAATAAAAAGAATTATAAGAGAAAATAATGAACAATGTAATGCACCAACAAATTGAATAACCTGGATGAAATGGAAAAATTCATAGAAACACACAGCCTAAAAATTAAACCATTAATAAACAGAAAATCTGTTGGGAGTTAAATCTATTAAGAGGATTGAATCAGTAATCAAAAATCTTACAACAAAAAAAATAGTCGTAGATCAGATTGCTTAAATGGTAAATAATGTTAAAAATTCAAAGAAGAATTAAAAACAATTCTTTTGCAGCACAGAAGTTTTTACTTTCAATGAGATCAAGGTTAGAAATCATTGCCTTCATGGATCCTATCTGGTGTTTGTATCTTTAAAAAATCATGGCCAAATTCAAGATCATCTAGATTTTCTCCTATGTTATCTTAGAATTTAATACTTTCTCATTGAACATTTAGATCTATGATCTATTTTATGTTATTATTGTGAAATGCAAAAGGTCTATGTCTAGATTATTTTTTAATGGAGATACCCATTTGTTCCAGCATCATTTGTTGAAAAAGCTACTTTTTCTTCATTGTATTGCCTTTGCTCCTTGTCAAAGGTCAGTTGGCTATATTTGTTTGGGCCCCTTTCTGGGCTCTTTATTCTGTTCCATTGACCTATTTGTCTATTCTTTCACCAATATCACATTGTCCTGATTACTGTAGATTTATAAAATCGTAACTTCTGCTCTATAAAAGTTGATACTGACACAAGAATAAAAAGACATGTTACAGACTGGGATAAATTATTTGCAAAAGACATTTTGGTAAAGGATTAGCATATAAAATATTCAAAGAACTATTAAACTCAACAATAAGCAAATGAACTAGCCAAATTTTTAAAAAATGGGCAGAATATCTCAGCAGATATTATACCCTAGAAGACATACAATGACAAATAAGTGTAGAAAGGATGTTTGAATCACATCATTCAGGAATTTCAAAATAAAACAAAAATGATATACTACTACAAATGCCTATTACAATAGCAAAAATCCAAGACACTGACAACAACAAATGCTAGTGAGGATGTGAAGCAGCAGGAACTCTCAGTCATTGCTAGTGGGAATGCAAAATGATTCAGGTACTTTAGAAGACACTTTGGCAGTTTCTTAGAAAGCTAAACATATTCTTACTTCATGATATAGCAATTGCACTCCTTAGGATTTATGCAAATACAGTATATTGGAAACTTATGTCTGCACAGAAACCTGCATATGATGTTTATAGCAACTTTATTTTTTTAAAGATTTTATTTATTTATTTTTAGAGAGGGAAGGTAGGGAGGGGGAGAGAGAGAGAAACATCAATGAGCGGTTGCTGGGGGTTATGGCCTGCAACCCAGGAATGTACCCTGGCTGGGAATCGAACCTGGGGCACTTTGGTTCCCAGCCCGTGCTCAAGCCACTGAGCTATGCCAACCAGGGCTGCAACTTTTATTTTTAAATGCCAAGACTTGAAGCAAGCAAGATGTCTCCCAGTATGTGAATGGTTAAATAAACTGTGATGCATCCATACAATAAAACATTATTCAATGCTAAAAAATGACCTATCAAGTCTTGAAAAAACAGAAGTTTAAATGCATATTGCTCAGTGAAATAAGCCAATCTGAAAAGCTACATACTGTATGATCTCAACTATGTCATACCCTGGAAAAACAAAACTTTGGAATCAATAAACAGCTAGTGATTGCCAGAGGATGGAGTAAAGGAGGAATGAATAGGCAGGGCACAGTAGATTTTTACAGCAGTTAATTCTTTGTTTCTGTATGATACTGTAATGGTGATATTACATCAGTATACTTTTGTCCAAATATATAGGTAGTACAACACAGTCAACCCTAATATAAAATATGGACTTTGGATTATAATGATATATCATTGACTCATCGACTGTAACAAATGTGTCACTCTGGTGTGGAATTTTGATAGTGGGGGAGGTTGTACATGTGTGTTGGGAAAAGATTATGTGGGAACTCTTTATTTTCTGCTCAGTTTTACCACAAATGTATTGGGTTGGCCAAAAAGTCCATATGGGTTTTTCTGTAAAATAAAAGAAACTTCTTTCATTTTCAACAATAACTGTATTGGTTTCACTATTTTGAGTATGATGGTTATCTCCCACACAGATGACATTGATTGTTCTCAATGTCTCAATTTGATCACTATCAACTTCAACTGGTCTACCTAACCTTGGAGCATCATCCAGAGAGAAATCTCCAGCATGAAATTTCTCAAAACACTTTTGACACATTTTATCAGTCACAACATGTTCTCCATACTCTGCACAATTTTTTTTATGTTTCAGTTGAATTTTTAACCTTTTTTGAAATACTAAAATATAATATTCTGAATATTTGGGTGTTTTCTTCTATCAATATTAAAATGGCTACACAAAAATTCATCAATTTTGATAAGTTTTTTTTTGCATGCTGATATGACAGCTTTCACAATACAATCTTTAAAAAATGTCTCAAATGATGTTAGAGACAACTAAGCACTACTAGAGCCATCTTACATAAAAAACCAAGTGAACTTTTTGGCCAACCAAATAAAACTATCATAAAAATAAAGTCTACCAAGGAGGACCCAAAAAACTTGGAATTGTCTACTGGAGGGTGAGCCCCTTGTAATACAGGCTTCCCCCACTAGGTGAGTGTTCTAGGAACCCACCTGTATCAGTTCTAATGATAACTGGCATTGATGTGAGAGGCTGTATTTGGCTTCAGTGATTTTTTTTGAAGACTCTTTAAACACAAATTTGCCTATTTCATGATGGGTGATTTATGAGCACACCTGCCCACACTGTGCTGACTGTTTAGCAGTTTTTTACCAAAAGTGGCATGATCTTTAAGTTCCACCCTCCCTATTCACCAGATCTCCCCCTGAATGATATTTTGTTTGTTTCCCCAGATGAAAAAAGTCCTCAAAGGGAAACGTTTTGCCAATGTGAAAAAGGTGAAACAAAAAACTGCAGAAGCACTAAAAGACATAAAAACTGATGTGTTCAAAAACTGTTTTGAGTAGTGGACAAGTCTCAATAGGTATATTGCATTAAGTGGAGATTACTTCGAAGGTGACTGAAGTTTAAATATGTAAGAATAAATCCACATTTTTAAATAAATAAATTCCATTTTGGGGGGGTTCCCCTCATATTTTTAAAATATTTCAAAGTGTCCCTGGCTGGTGTGGCTCAGTGGATTCAACCCCAGCCTGCAAACCAAAGGGTCGCCGGTTCGATTCCCAGCCAGGGCACATTCCTTGGTTGCAGGCCAAATCCCCAGTAGAGGGCACGGGAGAGGCAACCACATAATGATGCTTCTCTCCCTCTCTTTCTCTCTCCCTTCCCCCTCTCTAAAAATAAATAAATAAAATATTTTTAAAAAGATAAAATATTTCAAAGTCCTCCACAGCATCAAAGAAGTGAGAACACTTCCTAACTCACTTCATAAGGTCTGATACAAAAGCCAGGTAATGACACTACACAAAAGGAATGCTTCAGGCCAATATCTCCTGTGAATATTGATACAAATATCCTAAAATACTAGCAAATGAAATTAGGAGGCATATAAATGAATTATACATAGTGACAAAGTAGGATTTATTCACGGAATAAAAATGTGGTTCAACTTTCAAAAACCAAGCACTTTAATATACCACATAATCATTTTACTTGATACACCAAAGGTATTTGACAAAATTCAACACACTTTCATGATAAAAGCATTCAACAAACCAAGAAAAGAAGAAAATACTGCAACACAATAAATGTCATATATGAAAACCCCACCACTAACATCATACTCAAAGGTGAAAGACAAACTTTCCACTAAGATCAGAAATGAAACAAAGATGCTGATTTTCATCACCTCTGTGCAATACACTATTGGAAGTTCTATCCAGAGCAATTAGGCAAGTAAAAGAAACAATCAGTATGCAAGTTGGAAATGAAGAAGTAAAATTGTCTGTCTGCAGATAACATAACCAGATATGTAGAAAACCCTAAAAATTCAACAGAAATGTATTAGAACAAAAGAAGTAAATCAGCAAAATTGCAATATACGATATCAACCTGCAAAAATACGCTAAAAATAAATACTCAAAAATGAAATTTATGAGGGCAATTATATTACATTTACTTCAAGAAGAATAAAGTAACCAAGGAAGCAAAAAACTTGCAAACTTGAAACTACAAAACATTGCTGAAGGAAATTAAAGATAACATAAGTAAATGGAAAGGCATCCTGTGTTCAATAATTGAATGATTTAATATTATTAAGTTGTCAATACTATCCAAAGCAATCTATGGATTCAGTACAATTTCTATCAACATCCCCATGATGTTTTCACAGAAAATTTTAAAATGCATCCTAAAATTCATATGGAATCTCAAGGGACCCCGAATAGCCAAACAATCTTGAAAACAACAAAATTGGAGGAATATCACTTACTGATATCAAATTTATTTCAAAGATACAGTAATCAAACTGTGTGCTATTAGTATGAACACATAAACCAAGCCTCCAGGAATATACACTCATGTATATGGTCAAATAATTTTCTGTTTTCTTTTCTTTTATCCAAAAAATTTGCCTTTATTGCTTTTTTAAATTTTAATTGTTGTTCAAGTACAGTTTTCTGCCTTTCCCCCCATCCCAGCCCACCACCCAGTCCTTCCCACCTCCCTCCAATTTCCACCTGCACTTGTTATTGTCCCTGTGTCCTTTATACTTGTTCCTGCAAACTCTTCACCCTTTCCCCCTGAAATTCCCTCCTCTCTCCCCTCTGTTCACTGTCAGCCTGTTCTCTATTTCAGTTTCTTGGGTTATATTATGCTTGTTTGTTTGTTTTGTTGATTAGGTTCCTGTTAAAGGTGAGATCATATGGTATTTGTCTTTCACTGCTTGGCTTATTTCACTTAGCCTAATGCTTTCCAGTTCCATCCATGCTGTTGCAAAGGGTAGGAGCTCCTTCTAACTTTCTGTTGCATAGAATTCCATTGTGTAAATGGACCATAGTTTTTGATCCATTCATTTCTTGATGGACACCTAGATTGCTTCCAGCAGTTGGCCATTGTAAATTGTGCTGCCATGAACATTGGAGTGCATAGGTTCTTTTGGATTGGTGTTTCAGGGTTCTTAGGATATAATCCTAGAAGTGGAATTGCTGGGTCAAAAAGTAGATCCACTTTTAGTTTTCTGAGGAAATTCCATACTGTTTTCCATACTAGCTGCACCAGTCTGCAATCTTACCATAGGACACTAGGGATCCCTTTTCTCCACAACCTGTCCAACAATTGTTTGTTACTTTGTTTATGACGGCCATTCTGACCAGTGTGAGGTGGTATCTTATGGTAGTTTTAATTTGATTCTTCCTAGCAGCTAGCGATACTGAGCATCTTTCCACATATCTCTGGACTCTCTGTGTATCCTCCTTAGAAAATTGTATGGTTTCTAAAAAAAAGAAGCCCTTTGCCCATTTTTTAATTGGGTTGCTTGTCTTCCTAGAGTGGAGTTGTGTGAGTTCTTTATATATTTTGGAGATTAAACCTTTGTCTAAGGTATCATTGACAAATATATTTTCCCATACAGTTGGTTCTTTTTTTATTTTAATACTGTTTTCTTTAGCCATGCAGGAGCTTTTTATTTTGATGAGGTTCCATTTGTTTCTTCTTTCTTTTATGTCCCTTGCTCTAGGGGACATATCAGTGAAAATACTGCTGTGTGAAATATCTGAGATTTTCCTGCCTATGTTCTTCTCTAGGAGTTTAATGGTATCAGGGTTTATATTTAAATCTTTTATCCACCTTGAATTTATTTTTGTGTATGGTGTAAGTTGGTGCATGAGTTTCATTTTTTTTTACATGTATCTGTTCATGTAGCCTCTCCCAACACGATTTGTTGAAGAGGCTATCTTTGCTCCATTTTATGCTGCTGCCCCCTTTGTCAAAACTTACTTGACTGTAGAGACTTGGGTTTATTGCTGGGCTCTATTTTCTGTTCCATTGGTCTATGTGTCTGTTTTTATGCCAGTACCAGGCTGTTTTGATTACAATGGTGTCATAATACAGTTTGGCATCAGGTATTGTGATCCCTCCTACTTTGCTCCTCTTTCTCAAAATTGTGGCAGCTATTTGAGGTCATTTATGGTTCCATATAAATTTTTGTAGTGCTTGTTCTACATCTGTGAAATATGCCATTGTTACTTTAATATGTATGGCATTAAATCTGTAAATTGCTTTGGGTAGTATGGACATTTTGATGATATTAATTCTGATCCATGAACACGGTGTTACCATTTGTTTGTGTCTTCCTTGATTTCTTTCTTCACTGTTGTGTAGTTTTCTGCATACAGGTCCTTTACCTCCTTGGTTAGGTTTATCCCTAGTTATTTTATATTTCATGTTTCTATATCAAGTGGGATTTTCCCCCTAATTTTGCTTCTGATGTTTCATTGCTTGTAAACAAAAATGCCTTTGATTTCTACATATTGATTTTGTATCCCACTGTTTTGCCAAATTAACTTATTTGGTTGAGCAGTTTTCTCTGGAGTCTATACGATTTTCTATGTACACCATCATGTCATCTGCAAACACTGACAGTTTTGTGTCCTCCTTTCCAATTTGGATACCTTCTATTTCCTTTCCCTGTCTGATCGCTGTGGCTAAAACTTCCAATATTATGTTGAATAAAGGTGCTGAAAGTGGACAACCTTGTCTTGTTCCTGATTTCATTTGGAAAGATTTTAGTTTTTTCCCAACTGAGTATGATGTTGGCTGTAGGTGTCTCATATATGGCCTTTATTATGTCGAGAAATGCTCCTGCTATTCCCACCTTGCTGAGTGTTGTTATCATAGATGGGTGCTGTACCTTCTCAAATGATTTTTCCATATGTCTTGATATGATCATGTGATTTTTGTCTGTGATTTTCTTTATGTGATGTGTTACATTTATTGATTTGTGAATATTGTACCATCCTTACATTCCTGGAATTAATCCCACTTGGTCATGGTGTATGAACTTTTTAATGTATTGTTGGATGAGGCTTGCCTATATTTTGTGGAGGAATTTAGCATCTATGTTCATCATCGATACTGGCCTGAAGCTTTCTGTCTTTGTTGTGTCTTTATCTGGTTTTGGGATTAGGATGATGCTAGTTTCATAAAAAGACTTTAGAGGCCTTCCATCATTTTGGATTTTTTGGAATAGTCTGTGAAGGATAGGGGTTAGCTCTTCCTTAAATGCTTTGTAAAATTCTCCTGTGAAACCATCCAGTCCAATGTGTCGGGAGGTTTTTGATTGCTGCTTCAATTTCTTCTGCTGTTATTTGTCTGTTCAGGCTTTCTGCTTCTTCTTCATTGAGTTTTGGAAGATTATATTTTTCTAGAAATTTGTCTATTTCACCTAGGTTTTCAAATTTCTTGGCATACAGTTCTTCATAGTAATTTCTTAACAATTGTTTGTGTTTCTGTGGTATCAGTTGTAATGTCTCCTCTCATTTCTGATTGTGTTTATTTGGGTCCTCTGTCCTTTTTCTGGATGAGCCTGCTTAAAGGCTTGTTGATTTATTTATATTTTCATAGAACCTCCTCCTGGATTCATTGATCTTTAGAATTGTGCTTTTAGTCTCTATGTCATTTGATTCTGCCCTGATATTGGTTATTTACCTCCTTCTTCTTGCTCTGGGCTATCTTTGTTGTTGTGCTTCGAGTTCTGGGATGTGGGGGAGCTTTGTCCGCACAGCCCCCCGTCTGCCACAGATGAGAATAAGACATGATCTGCTTGGGGAGGAAAGGTGGCCGATCTCTCACAGGAGAAGGACCAAGAGCCTTTCCCTCAATGGCTTTTATTGGGTTCATTTACACAGGAATTCAGGTAAAGCTCATTACTCATTGCCAGGAAGTAAGGATCAAATAACAAGGAACTCTGAGGGCCTATTTTGAGTCAGGGTCAGATAGCTAAAGAGCTGTAAAAAACTTGAAGGAACAAATTTACGTCTTCCTTGAACCCATATCATTTAATTGAGAGCATTCTAAACAAAGCAGGTTTCACAGGATTTTACATATTCTTTCTTAGGCCTAATCATCTGGGGAACCCACCCTTTCCAGCACAGGGCTGCACCACACTCTGTCATTGTTTCAGGCTTAGGTGGAGCAAGGGAAGTAAGGAAGCCAAGAGATTAGGAGATTTTCCCACAGACAATGAGGACTCAGGCTATGTCAAAGCCAAGGGGCGAGGGTCCATCAACCTCTTTTGCTGTAGCCCCCAAAGTCCTTCCTTGGGGGCCTCCCACGTGAATGTGCCTGTCTTAGATTGTTCCCCCCTTGGGGAATCTTACCCATCTTTGGCTAACTGACCAAGCATTGGGAGCCAGGCAGGGTGAAGTAAAAGGAGCAGAAGTGGTGTTCCTGCCAGGGAGATAAGCTTTGTCTCTTTGCTGGCTTACGGTCCAAGGTGGTTCCCTCAGCCTTAGCCTTGGTAGGGGTTACAGCTTCTGATATCAGGCAGGGTGGTTCCCAACACTTGGAGGCATAGGTTTACGTTGTTTATTTGAAATATTTCTATCTTTTTTAGGTAGGCCTGTATCTCTATGGATGTGCGCCTCAGGACTGCCTTCACTATGTTCTATAAGTTTTGGGTTGTTGGGAGTTCAATTTTGTTTGTTTCCAGAAACATTTTTATGTCTTCCCTAGTCTCATTCTTTACCCATTCATTGTTTAATAGCATTCTATTCAATCTCCATGATTTTGAGTGTTTTACGTTTTTTGTTTTTTTCTTGTGGTTGGTTTCTAGTTTCAATCCCTTGTGGTCAGAGAAAATGCTTGTATGATTTCAATTTTCTTGAATTTGTTGAGGTTTGTTTTGTGTCCTATGGTGTGGTCCATCTTTGAAAGTGTTCCATGTGCATATGAAAAGAATGTGTACTTTTTTATTTTATTTTAATCATTGTTCAAGTACAATTTTTTCTCTTTTACTCCCATTCCAGCCCACCCACCCAACCCTCCCTACTTCTCTCCCATTACCACCCACCCCTAGTTTTTGTCAATGTGTCCTTTAAATTTGTTCCTGTAAACCCTACACATTCCCCCCTGAAATTCCTTCTTCTCTCCCCTCTGGTCACTGTCAGTCTGTCCCCTATTTCAGTGTCTTTGGTTATATTTTGCTTGTTTCTTTGTTTTGTTGTTTAGGTTCCTGTTAAAGGTGAGATCATGTGGTATTTGTCTTTCACTGCCTGGCTTGTTTTGCTTAGCATAATGCTTTCTAGCTCCATCCATGCTGTTGCAAAGGATAGGAGCTCCTTCTTTCTTTCTGCTGCATAGAATACCATAGGGTAAATGTACCATAGTTTTTTGATCCATTCATTTACTGATGGGCATCTAGGTTGCTTCCAGAACCTAGCTATTGTAAATTGTGCTGCTATGAACATCAGGGTGCAAAGGTTCTGTTACAGGGTGCAGCCAAGAGTGGGGACCCCAAAGGGCATTTAAAATGGGGTCCAGAACTCAAGGTGTCCAGGAGATTTTAAGAGTTCTTCACTCCCATTCCCCAGGTGTGGGCTAGGGGAAGGGACAAATGGAGCAGGGCCTTTGAAAGCTGTTTCTCATAGCAACAACCTTGCAGCTAACCTCTGGTGTGGTCATTTAACATATCTATAGCCTTTGGCTGGTCGCTTAGATATGTTAAATAGCTGTGGTCAGGCTCTGAGCCAGGGGAATGGAAGTAATTTCCCCACGAAGGTGTAATTGGGGGGCAGGTCCCCCGAGTTACAGAGCCTGCGTGGGAGCTTGGAGATGATTGGCTCCATGACATGGGGGCACGCCTGCCCAGACTCATGATGGCAATCCAGTAAAGCTGGAAGGGTATGAGTTCCTGCGCGTGAGGCCAAGTGTGGGAGGAGTCGGAAATGGGGCTGCAGAGGAAGAGGGGTGCGGGGATTTAAACGGAGACACGGCAGCCATTGTAGAGAGAACCACACGGCTGTGGAAGTGCAGAGAAAATCACAGCTATTGAGGGGAGAGAACCACACAGCTTTAGCAGAGTGAAGACTCCCGTGGCCCTGAGGGAGAGAACTACGTGGCCTTGACAGAGTGGAGACTACCGAAGCCCTGAGAGGGAGAACCACGTGGCTCTGGAAGAGTGGGGACTCCCGTGGCCTTGGGAGAGAGGACCACGTTCCTTTGCCAGAGTGGGGACCCCCACAGCTTTAGAAGGGGGAACCGCCGCCTGGTTTTAGCAGAGATCCCGGCGAATCAGCTGAGGGTGCTGGAAACCCACGTAGGTCTCCCAGTCGAGATAGAGTATTAATTGGGAATAAACAGAAGACTGACTGAGCCATGGACTTCTATTTCCTTTCCTGAGATATGGTACTCTGGACTGGGCCAAGGGGGAAGGAAGGAAGGACTGTGTTTGTTTGTGCATGTTTTAAGGGACTTTGGGATTTTGGTAAAGATATGAGGTCACTACTTTAAGTTTGTATAGCATTAAATAAACATTTCCTTTCCTTTTCATGAATCTCTGGCATTGAGAGACGTCTTTCCTCTCGTGGCGGACATAACGGACCTGGGGGCTTCTTTCAGTAATAGTATATCATTTCAGGCCCCCCTTGTTTGTTCTGTAACAGTTCTTTTGTATTGGTGTTTTAGTGTTCTTAGGATATATTCCAGCAGTGGAATTGCAGGGTGAAAAGGCAGATCCATTTTCAGTTTTCTGAGGAAGTTCCATACTGCTTTCCACAGTGGTTGTACCAGTCTGCAGTCCCACCAACAGTGCACTAGAGTCCCCTTTTCTCCACAACCTCTCCAACACTTGTTGTTTGTTGTTTTGTTTATGATGGCCATTCTGACTGGTGTGAAGTGGTATTTCATTGTGGTTTTAATCTGCATCTCTCTGATTGCTAGCGATATTGAACATCGTTTCATGTGTCTTTGGATTTTCTGTATGTCCTCCTTGGAGAAGTGTCTGCTCAAGTCTTTTGCCCATTTTTTAATTGGGTTACTTGTCTTCTTAGAGTGGAGTCGTGTAAGTTCTTTATATATTTTGGAGATTAAACCCTTGTCTGAGGTATCATTGGCAAATATGTTTTCCCATACAGTTGGTTCTCTTTTTATTTTGATACTGTTTCCTTTAGCTGTGCAAAAGCTTTTTATTTTGATGAGGTTCCATTTGTTTATTCTTTCCTTTATGTCCCTTGCTCTAGCAGACATGTCAGTAAAAAAGTTTCTGCATGAAATGTCTGAGATTGTCCTGCCTACATTCTCTTCTAGGACTTTAATGGTATCACGTTTTATATTTAAGTCTTTTATTCACCTTGAATTTATTTTTGTATAAGGTGTAAGTTGGTGCTCGAATTTCATTTTTTTTTTTTTTTGCACGTAGCTGTCCAGTTCTCCCAACACCATTTGTTGAAGAGGCTATTTTATGCCATTTTATGTTGCTGCTTTCTTTGTCAAATATTAATTGAAGAATGTGTATTTTTATTCTTTGGGATGAAAGTCTCTCTCTATATATATCAGTTAAGCCCATTTCGTCTAGGACATTGTTCAATGCCACAATATTTTTTTTTATATTTTCTTTGGGAGATTTGTCCATTTTTGACAGTGGGGTATTACAATCCCCTACTATAATTGTGTTGCTGCCAATGTCTTTCTTGAAGTCCTCCAAGATTTTCTTTATGTATTTTGGTGTTCCTACATTGGATGCATATATATTTATAATGTTTATGTCTTCTTGGTAGATTCTTCCCTTGAGTATTATGAAGTGACCTTCTGGTTCTCTTTTTATGGCCCTTTTCCTGAAGTCTATTTTGTTTCATAGAAGTATTTCTACCCTAGCTTTTTTTTATTTCTGTCCATTTGCTTGGAAAATTTGTTTCCAGCCCTTCACTTTCAGTCTGTGTAAATCTTTTGCCCTGAGGTGGGTCACCTGTAGGCAGCATATGTGTGGGTCATGCTTTCTTATCCATTCAGCTATTGTATGTCTTTTGATTGGAGCATTTAATCCATTTGCTTTTAAGGTTATTATTGATAGATACTTGTTCATTGCCATTTTTCATACCTGTCTCTCTCTCTCTCTCTCTCTCTCTCTCTCTCTCTCTCTCTCTCCTTCTCTGTCCCTCTCCCTCTCTCTCTCTCTCTCTCTCTCTCTTCCTTCCTTTCCTTAAAGGAGTCCCTTTAGCATCTTATGCAGAGCTGGCTAGGTGGAGGTGTATTCTTATAGATTTCTTTTGTCTGGGAAGCTCCTCATTTGGCCTTCTATCTTGATTGAGAGCCTTGCTGGGTAAAGTAGCCTTGGTTACAGGCCTCTGGTTCTCATTACTTCAAATATTTCTTGCCGTTCTCTTCTGGCTTGGAGTGTTTCCATTGAGAAGTCAGTTGCTAACCTTATTGGGGTTCCCTTGTATGTTACTTCCTCTTTCTCCCTTGTTGCCTGTTGGGAACCGCCCTGACTGGTATCAGAAGCTGAAACCCCCGCCTAGGCTAAGGCTAAGGGAACGTCCTTGGAACCGTAAGCCAGCAAGGAGACAAAAGCTTATCTCCCTGGCAGGAATGCTGCTTCTGCTGCTTTATTCATGACTGAACCCCAAAAAGCTTGGTCGGTTAGCCAAAGATGGGTAAGATTCCCCACGGGGGTTATGACCTAAGACAGGCACTATCACTTTGTGAGGCCCCCCAAAAGAAGGACTTGGGGGGCTGCAGCAAAAGCGGGTGATGGACCCTCGCTCCTCGGCTTTGACATAGCCTGAAGTTCTCAGCGTCTGGGAAAAAACCTCCTTGTCTCCCAGTTGCCTTAGTTCCCTTGCTCCACCTAAGCCTGAAACAATGACAGGGTGGTGCAGCTCGGTACTGAGAAGTGCGGATTCCCCAGGGTGATCAGGCCTAAGAAAGAACGTGTAAATTACTGTGAAACCTTCTTTGTTTAGAATGCTCTCAGTTGAATGAGAAGGGTCTTAGGAGGAAGTTATTTTGTTCCTCAGTCTTACAGCTCTTTGACCCCCCAACTCAATAGACCGGCAGAGTTCTTTGTTTTCTATGATTCCTTACTTCCCCCTAATGAGTACTGTACTTTACCTGAATTATTATGCAGAATGAGCCCAATAAAAGCAGGTATGGACGGTAAATCAGCGCGCTCCCCACTAGGGGGGGTGGCCATTTCGTCCCTACTTCCCCACAGAAACTAGTTTGTCTCCGTGCATGTGTGTTTTTTCTCGCGTGTTTATCGTTGGGCCATCCACAGCGTTCCGTGGTCACTGCTGGCCGGTGACCCACGTGCAACAGTTGCCTTTAAGATTCTCTATTTGTCTTAGAGTTTTGCTATTTTAATTATTATGTGTCTTGAAGTAGGTCTTTTTGGGTCCCTCTTGATTGAGACTCTCTGTGTTTCCTGGATTTGTGTGACTTTTTCTCTCATCAGATTAGGGGAGTTTTCCATCATTATTTTTTCAAATAGGTTTTCTATGCCCTGCTATTCTTCTTCTCTTTCTGATATCCCTATTATATGGATATTATTATATTTCATGTTGTCCTGAATTTCCCTTAATCCCTCTTCATTCTTTCTGAGCCCTTTTTCCTTTTCTTTCTCTCTCTGGGTGTTGTTTTCTACCTGTTCTTCTAGGTTGCTGATCCCACCCTCTGCTTCATTGATCCTGCTTTTTTTATTTTCAGAGAGGGAAGGGAGGGAGATAGATAGATAGAGAGAGAAACATCAATGTGCGGTTGGTGGGGGTCATGGCCTGCAACCCAGGCATGTACCCTGACTCGGAATCGAACCTGCGACACTTTGGTTCACAGCCCATGCTCAGTCCACTGAGCTACACCAGCCAGGGCTTGATCCTGCTTTTGATTCCTTCTACTGTGTTCTTCAGTTCATAAATTGTATTCTTCATTTCCTCTTTTCCTTTGTTGATAGTTTCTTTTTTCTTTTTCATGTTGATATAGTTTGCTGTGAGTTCATCAGAGTTTCCCTGTAGTTCCTGGGAATTGTCTGTGAACTCATTGACCTTTGTGGTAACCATTGTTTTGAACTCAATATCTGATAGTTGAGTTGCCTCTACTTCATTTAGCATTCTTTCTGAGGTTTCCTTTTTTCCTTTCATTTGGGGATTGTTTCTTTGTCTTCCCATTGTTTGTGAGACTCTTCTTGTTAGCCTCACTGGGTGGAGGGTCAGCTGGCAGTCACATGCAGTGACAGCCCCCTAGCACCCCTGGTTCTACATCCAGACTGTTTTTCCACTGGATAAATGATATTCAGCAAGGGTGCTAAGACCACTCAATGGGGAAGGGACAGTATTTTCAATAAATCATATGGAAAATATTAATACCCACAATCAAAAGAATGAAGTTGGATATTTACGTTATTGTATATGCAGAATTTTACTCAAAACTGATCAAAGACCTAAATGTAAAAGTTGAAACTACAATACTCTTAGAGGACAACATAGGGAAAAGCTTCATCATATTGGATTTGCCAATGATTTCTTAGATATGAGACCAAAAACACAGAAAACAAAATTATGGTGTAAACTGGACTTCATCAGTGTTAAAAAACTTTGTGCCTCAAAGCACCCTATCAGCAGAATGAAGAGGCCACATGCAGAATGGGAGAAAATATTTGCGGATTATATTTCATACATGATTAATATCCAGAACATACAGTAAACTTATATAACTCAACAACAAAATATAAACCACTCAACTTTGAAATAGGCAGAATACTTGAATACACATTCTTCCAAAGAAGATGTTCAAATAGCCAATAAGCACATGAAAAGATACTCAACATCACTAATCATTAGGGAAATGCAAATCCAAGCCACACTGACAACATTTTCACACCTATTAGAAAGGCTGTTTTCAAAAATTCACAGAAAATAAATATTGATGAGAATGTGAAGAAATTGATACTTTGTGCCTTGCTGCTTGGAGTATCTAATGGTGTACCTACTATGGAAAACAGGATGGCTTGGTGCAAATATTGTTCATGGCTTATCTGAGATTTTCTGTCTATGTTCTCCTCTAGGACATTTATGGTGTCACAACTTATATTTAAATCTTTTATCCACCTTGAGTTTATTTTTGTGTATTGTGTACGTTGGTGGTTGAGTTTCTTTTCTTTTCTTTCTCTTTTTTTTTTTTTGCATGTAGCTGTCCAGATCTCCCAAAACCATTTGTTGCAGAGGTTATTTTTACTCATTTCATGCCTCTGCCTGCTTTGTCAAATATTAATTGACCTTAGAGATAAGGGACATAACGGAAAGAATAAACAAATGGAACTTTGTCAAAATAAAAACTTCTGTAAGGTTAAAGAAAATATCAGCAAAATGAAAAGGGAACAAAGTGTGTAAGAAAATATATTCCCAAATAAGACCTCGGGCAATGGTTTGACCTCCAAAATATATAAAGAACTCACATTACTGTATTCGGGGGTGGGGGGTGGTGGTGGTGGGGAACAATTACAAAATGGGCAAAGGACCTGAACACAAACTTCTCCAATGAGGACATACAAAGGGTACAGAGACATATGAAAGGGTGCTCAGCATCACTAGCCATCAGAGAGATGCAAATTAAAACCACAAGATAGCACTTCACATCAATCAGAATGGCCATGATGACCATATCAAGAAACAACAAGTGATTGAGAGGTTGTGGAGAGAAGAGAACCTTAGCACATTGTTGGTGGGAATGCAGCCTGGTGTAGCCACTGTGGAAAACAGTATGGAATTTCCTCAGAAAACTAAAAATGTAACTGCCTTTTGACCTTGCAATTCCAGTGCTTGGATTGTACCCTAAGAATACTGAAACAGCAATTCAGAAGAACCTATGCACCCCAATGTTCATAGCAGCACAATTTATAATAACGAAGTTTTGGAAGCAAGCTAAGTGCCCATCACTACGTGAATGGACCAAAAACTACGGTACATTTACACAATGGAATACTGTGCTGCAGAAAGAAAGGAGTTCCTACCCTTTACAATAACATGGATGGAACTGGAGAGCATTATGGTAAGTGAAATAAGTCAGGTGTTGAAAGACAAATATCATATGATCTCACCTTTAAGTGAAACCTAATAAAAAAACCCACCAAAAAAAACAAATAAGCAAGCCAAATGCAACCAGATACATTGAAATAAAGAAAAAAACTGACAGTCTTCAGAGGGGACAAGGGAGAGAGATGATGGGGGAAAGTAGGGGAAGGGACATCAAGGAACATATATAAAGGACACATGAGCAAACCTATAAGGGGTAGGTTTGAGAGTGGGAGGTGGGGATGGGTGGAGCAAGAGGGTGTGGTGGGAGGAAGTGGAGACAGCTTTACCTGAACAACAACAAAAAACATTATAAAATAAAAAAAATTTAAAAAGAAAATAAAAAAAACAGGATGATTGTTCCCCATACAATTACACAAAATTTTCATATGATCCAGCAATTACACTTCTAGGTATATACCCAAAAGAATTAAGAACAGCACTTTGAGCAGATTTTTAAATTTTATTTTTCCATTACAGCTTACATTTAATATTGTTTTGTATTAGTTTTCGATGTACAGCATAGCAGTCAGTCATATACTTCACAAAGTGTACCCCCGGATTGAACAAGTAATCTGTTAAGAACATTATATAACCAACTGCATTCTATCAGATCCACTCCCTAATTATTAAAGTTTCTGTTCTGAGTCCAAGGATTGTACCCTGCATCTTCATGAATCCCTTCAGTAAGTTGGCAGAGAGATAAATTTAGAGAAAAGGGAAGGGGCATTGTGTGCTTACCTGGTAAACTACTGAAGCTCTCCAAAAACAACATGGTTGAAATCCAAAATCAAACCATTACACCCCAGGTGAATCTTTCTCAGCGGTTCTACTGAACAAATTTGAAAAGGTCAGGTAGTGTGGACAATTTCACATTTGAGCAAAGGATGCAGAGCCCATATATCTACCATAGCACTGTTACCCAACTATAAGATGGTGCTTGGTCAACAAATGTAGACCTACTTGGGGCAGAGGTCAAATCTTAACTCTTCAGAAAAGATAAGTGCACGAGACCAATATGTTAAGAAAACACAACTAAACTTGAGCTGATGAAAGAAATTGAGGAAACAAAGAAGGAGAAAAGCCTGAGTGACATCTGGAGGATGTAGAGGTGAAACTGCTGAAAAATAGAGTGGGCATCTGTTTAAGAATGTGACTTCAGGAGGCAGGCAGAAACTCACTAGTCAATGAGAGTCCATGAGACCCAGGATGAGTGAGAAATTATAAAGGATGTATGATTTACAGACAATTTGGGGGATTCATTACTGATAAATCCTTCCCTTTGTTATCTACTTCCTACTTTAATGAAGGTTTAGAGAGCTGAGCATCAACTCACCATCACTACTCCTAGTATTACTGTTTCTCCCTTGACCCCCTGGACCAGTAACACATGTGCAAGGCACTTTCCTTTTTACCAATGTGGCTGCCATTTTAGTGTGTAAACAGGCTATGTAGCATCCCACATAGCCAATGTGTCCTTTCCTCAATTGTTCCTAAACCTGGACTGCCTTAGATCCCTGAAGTGCCCAATCAGTTACTTTTGAGCCCTGTCTGCTCACCTGGAGCCCTACTATTGACTCCAGTCAGGCTGAACTTCCTGTCCTCTCCCTCTCATCCAGCCCCCATTAGTCCTGCCCACCTTGTAAGGCCCAGCTCGCCTTTTAGGAGTCTCAGAAAACTCCAGGGAGGTCTTCCATCTCTTCATAAATTAAAGAGGTTCTACAGAGGTCACCATAACTTCCACAAGGAGTTGAACCATGTGAAACAATTACTGTGACCCCTGTAGCTCCTGGGTCACTGGAGGTATGAAAAGTGATGCTCACTGAACACCTATGTGATGGTGCAGGATATATCAGGTGAAGGAACTCACTCTGGGATGGCTCAGGACCTCGAAGAGCTTCTGAATGTCACTGAAGTATTCCTCCCTGTAGATCTAATCACTTCTTTCTTGAAATTCAAGCAGATCGCAGACCCTCAGGTCATGTGCATGTCAAGTTATAGAGGGCACCATCAGAGCACAGGAAAAACACAATTATTTACTGGAAAGGATAAAGACTTTTCCCCAGTCCAACTTCATTACACTGCATAACATAGAGATGGCAGTAAATTTCTTACATAATAAAGTATATGGTGCCCTTCTTCTTTCATTCCCAAATACTCACTAAAGTAGAGTAATGCTATTGAGGCCAACAAAGAGCACCCCTGTTAAAGATAAGAAGAGTTAGGATGGGAAAGAAGCAACCTTCAGTGTTGTAGGTGATGTGCAAATACTGTGCTGGGATCTTGATGACAATTTCCCCTTAAACTCCTCACAAAACTCCCTTGAATGTAAGGACCAACAGACACACACACACACACACACACACACACACACACACGCTCAGGATGTCTTCCTGGAAGCCAGTGCCTGAGCCATATACATATACACATGCGTGCACCAGCGTGTGTGTGTGGTGTGTGTGTGTGTGAGTGCTGTGACAATATGCAAAGAATACTACATATTTTTTTAAGAAATTTCTCATTTGGAATAAAAGATGAAACAATGGATGGGAATGGTAATCAACCCTTTCTGTATAGTGATTATCTCTAGGGGAGAAAGAAGGGGATATAATCAGGGAAGAGTTAAATTTTTATTGATCTGGATTAATTTCACAGCTCTACACTTATTATGTGAAATATTTAATAAGTAGTAGCACTTTTAGGGGATACAATTTTATCATAAAAATAAAATATACTCTTCTTAGATAATGTTAAATATTTATATTGTTGTTCAAGGACAGTTTTCTGCCTTCCCCCCCATGCTTCCCCACCAGCCCAGTCTTCCCCACCTACATCGATTTCCACACACCCTTTGTTATTCTCAACTTGTCCTTTATAATTGTTCCTGTAAACACTTTGCACTTTTTCCCCATTATCCCCTCCCCTCTCGCCTCTGGTCACTGTCAGCCTGATCTCAATTTCAATGTCTTTGGTTGCACTTGGCTTGCTTGTTTGTTTCGATCATTAGGTTCCAGTTAAAGGTGAGATCATATGGTATTTGTATTTCACCACCTGGTTTATTTCACTTAGCATAATGCTCTCCAGTTCCATCCATGCTGTTGCAAAGGTAGGAGCTCCTTCTTACATTCAGTTGCGTAGAATTCCATTGTGTAAATGTACCCTAGTTTTGTTTTTTTTTTTTTATCCATTCATTTACTGATGGGCACTTAGGTTGCTTCCAGCGCTTTGCCATTGTAAATTGTGCTGCTACAAACATTGGGCTGCATAGGTTCTTTTGGATTGGTGTTTCAGGGTTCTTAGGATATAATCCTAGCAGTAGAATTGCTGGGTCAAAAAGCAGATCCATTTTTAGTTTTCTGAGGAAATTCCAAACTGTTTTCCATATTGCACCAGTCTGTGATCCCACCAATGGTGGATTAGGGTCCCCTTTTCTCCACAACCTCTCCAACACTTTCTGTTTCTTGCTTTGTTTATGAGGGTCATTCTCAATGGTGTGAAGTGATATCTCACTGTGGTTTTAATTTGCATCTCTTTGTTGGCTAATGAGGCTGAGCATCTTTTCATATGTCTCTGGGCCCTCTGTGTGTCCTCCTTGAAGAAGTGTCTGTTCAAGTCCTTTGCCCATTTTTAAATTGGGTTGCTTGTCTTCTTAGAGTGCAGCTGTGTGAGTTCTGTATATAATTTGGAGATTAATCCCTTGTCTGAGGTATCACTGGCAAAGGTGTTGTCCCATGTGGTTAGTTCACTTTTCAATTTAATGCTGTTTTCTTTAGCCATGCAGAAGCTTTTTATTTTCATGAGACCCCATTGGATTCTTTTTTCCTTTATGTCCCTTACTCTAGGGGATATATCAGTGAAAATATTGCTCCATGGAATATCTGAGATTTTCCTGCCTATGTTCTCCTCTGGGACTTGTATGGTGTCACAACTTATTGTTAAATCTTTTATCCACCTAGAATTTACTTTTTTGTATGGTGTAAGTTGGTGCTTGAGTTTCATTTTTTTTGCATGTAGCTGTCCAGTTGTCCCAGCACCATTTGTTGAAGAAGCTATTTTTGCTCCATTTTATGCTGCTGCTCCCTTTGTCAAATACTAATTGACCACAGAGACTTGTGTTTATTTCTGGGGCTCTCTATTTGTCCATGTGTCTGTTCTTACTCCAGTACCAGGCTGTTTTGATTACAGTGGCCTTGTGATATAGTTTGATATCAGGTATTGTGATCCCTCCTACTTTGCTTTTCTTTCACTGAATTGCTGCAGCTATTCAGGGTCATTTATGATTCCATATACATTTTGGAAGTGTTTGTTCTATATCTGTGAAGTGTGCCATTGGTTCTTTAATAGGAATTGCCTTAAATCTATAAATTGCTTCAGGTAGTATGGACATTTTGATTATGTTAATTCTTCCAGTCCATGAGCATGGTACATGCTTCCATTTTTTTGTGTTTTCCTTGATTGCTTTCTTCAGTGTTGTGTAGCTTTCTGAGTACAGGTCTTTTATGTCCTTGGTTAGGTTTATTCTCATGTACTTTATTTTTCTCGTTGTTATATTGAATAGACTTTTTCCCCTGATTTCTGTTTCTGATGTTCAATTGTTGGTAAACAAAAATGCCTTTGATTTCTGAAAATGACTTCTTTATCCTGCTGTTTTTCCATATTCATTTACTAGGTAGAGCAGTCTTTTGCTGGAGTCCATAGGATTCTCTATGTACACTATCATGTCATCTGCAAACAATGACAGTTTTGTTTTCTCTTTTTCAATTAGGATGCCTTTTATTTCCTTTTCTTGTCTTATTGCTGTGGCTAGGACTTCCAATACTATGTTGGATAGAAATGGAGAAAGTGGAAAACCTTGTTTTGTTCCTGATCTTAGTGGTACAGTTTTTAGTTTTTGCCCATTGAGTATGATAGTGGCTGCAGGTCTCTCATATATGGCATTTATTATGTTGAGGAATGCTCCCTCTATTCCCACTTTGCTGAGTGTTTTTTATAAAAAATGGGTGCTGTACCTTCTCAAATGCTTTTTCCACATCTATTGATATAATCATGTGATTTTTGTCTTTATTTTGTTTATGTGATGTATTACATTTACTGATTTGAGAATATTGAACAATTCGTGTATCCCTGGGATGAATTCCACTTGGTCATTGTGTATGATCTTTTTAATGTATTGTTGGATGCAGTTTGCCAATATTGTGTTGATGATTTTAGTGTCTATGTTCATCAGTGACATTGGCCTGAAGTTTTCTGTCTTTGTTGTGTCTTTATCTAGTTTTGGAATTAGGATGATGCTGGCTTTATAAAAACTGTTTGGGAATCTTCCATCATTTTGAATTTTTTATCCTTTGTGAAGGATAGAGGTTGGCTCATCCTTAAATGCTTTGTAGAAATCTCCTGTGAAACTGTACAGGCCAGCACTTTTCTGTGTTGGGATTTTTTTTAATTATGATTTTTATTTCTTTTGCTGTTATTGGTCTGTTCAGGCTTTCTGCTTTTTCTTCATTGAGTTTTGGAAGATTATGTTCTTCTAGAAATTTGTCCATTTCACCTAAGTTTTCAAATTTCTTGGCATACAGTTCTTCATGGTAATTTCTTTCAATTCTTTGTATTTCTGTGGTTATCAGTTGTAATGTTTCCTCTTTCATTTCTGATTGTGTTTATTTGGGTCCTATCTGTTTTCTTCTTGATGAGTCTGTTTAAAGGTGGGTTGATATTGTTCATCTTTGCAATGAACCAGCTCCTGGATTTATTAATCCTTAGAATTGTGCTTTTAGTCTCTATGTCATTTAATAATCTGATCTTGTTTATCTTCCTTCTACTCCCTCTGGTCTGTCTTTGTCGTTGATCTGTGAGTTCTTCTAGATGCATGGTTAGGTTGTTTATTTGAATTGTTTGTATTTTTTTAGGTAGGCCTGTATCTCTATGAACTTCCCTCTCAGGACTGACTTCATTGTGTCCCATAAGTTTTTGGTTGTTGTGAGTTCATTTTCATTTGTTTCCAGGAACTTTTTGATTTCTTCCTTGATCTCATTCTTAACCCACTCATTGTTTAATGTCATGCTATTCAACCTCCATGAGTTTGAGAGTTTTTGAGTTTTTTGCTTGAGGTTGGTTTCTATTTTCAGTCCCTTCTGGTTAGAGAAAATTTTTGATAAGATTTCAATTTTCTTGAATTTGTTGAGGCTTGCTTAGTGTTCTATCATGTGGTCTGTCTTTGAAAATGTTTCATGAGCATTGGAAAAGAATGTGTATTTTGCTTCTTTTGGATGAAAAGCTCTATATATCAGTTAAGTCCTTTTTCATCTAGGGTATTGTTAATGCCACAATATCTTTGTTCATACTGTGTTTGGAAGATCTACCTATTTTTTACTATCTGGTGTTAAAATCCTCTACTATAATTGTGTTGCGGTCAATATCTGTCTTGATGTCCTGCAAGATTTTCTTTATATATTGGGTACTCCTATGTTGGGTGCCTATATATATTTACAATGTTTATGACTTCTTCATAGATCGTTCCCTTTACTGTATTGTGAAGTGACCTTCTGGGTCTCTCTTTATGGCTTTTTTTTTTTTTAGTCTATTTTGTCTGTTACGAGTATTGCTACCCTGGCTTTTTTTCCTGTTGGTTTTCTTTGGATATTTTTTCTACCCCTCCCCTTTCAGTCTGTTTAGGTCTTTTGTTCTGAAGTGTGTCTCTTGTAGGCAGCATATGTGTGGGTCATGATTTCTTATCCATTCAGCTATTGTATGTCTTTGGAGTTGAGCATTTAATCCATTTACATTTAAGATTATCATTGATAGGTACTTATTGATTGCCATTTTCCTTTCTTCATACCTGTGTTCCTCTCTCTTTCTGTCTTTTACTTCCTTTTCTTAAAGCATTCCCTTTAGCATCTCTTGCAGTGCTGGTTTGGTGGAGTTGTATTGTCTGAGCCTTTTTTGTCTGAGAAACTCCTTATTTCACTTTCCATTATAATTGAGAGCCTTGGTGGATAGAGTAGTTTTGTTTGCATGCCTTTGTTTTTCTTTACTTGGAATATTTCTTGCCAATCCCTTCTAGCTTGTAGTGTTTCCATTGAGAAGTCAGCTACCAGTCTTATCGGGTATCCCTTGTATTTTACTTCCTGTTGTTTCCTTGCTGCCTTTAAGATTCTCTCTTTGTCTTGGAATTTGCCATTTTAATCATGATGTGTCTTGAAGTGGGCTTCTTTGGGTTCCTCCTGATTGGGACTCTCTGTGTTTCCTGGATTTGTGTGATTTTTTCTCTTATCACATTAGGGAAACTTTCCATCATTACTTTTTCAAACAGGTCTACAATCCCTTTCTTTTCTCTCCTTCTGGTATCTGTATTATAAAGATATTATTACATTTCATGTTGTTTTGTAGTTCCCTTAACATCTCTTCTTTCTTTCTGAGTCATTTTTCCTTTTCAATGGTTTTTCTACTTTTTCTAACTTGCTGATTCAGTCCTCTGTTTCATCTAGTGTTCTTTTGATTCCTTTTACTGTGTTCTTCTATTCAGAAATTGTATTCTTCATTTCGTATTAGCCCTTGGTGATAGTTTCTATTTCCTTTTTCATGTTGATATAGTTTTCAGTGTAGTTCATCATAGTTTCCCTGTAGTTTTTGGTAATTCTCTGTGAGCTCATTGAGCTTCCTTATAACCATTGTTTTGAACTCAGTATATGATAACTGAGTTGCCTCTATTTCATTTAGCATTCTCTCTGAGATTTCCCCCTTTCCTTTCATTTGGGGTTTGTGTCTTTGTCTTATCATTGTTTGTGAGACTCTTCTTGTTAGTCTCTGCTCCTTAAATTGATTTGTTCTGACTCTCTGGGTCTGTGGTGTGAACTTCTATGGTAGGAGACCTGTTTGATTAAGTGGTGCAGTTTTAATAATCTCTTGAACTTGCTGCTCTTGGGATGATGTTAATGTTGGCTCTCTGGATGTATTTGGGTTTGATTGTTGTTGGGTCTTTCTTTGGTGTATCCTACCCTCCATCTGGTTGACTTAAGGTCTCTCCACCCACTATGTCTTGTATGCTGTTGTCAGGTGCATAGAGTTTGTGTCAAAGTTGTTTCTTCTCTCTGTCCATGGTTAGGAGGCTTCTCTCTTGCTACTGTTCATTTGTTTGCTCTGGGTAATTTCTCCATCATTTAGTTGTCATTCCAGATTTGTCCTGGGTGGAGGATAGTGTAGCTTCACTCATTCCTCCACTATCTTTTTTATTATTTTTTGGTGGTTCCTTTGTTGGAGGGTTATCTCTTCCAGTAGGCATATTGGCATTGACAGTTCCCATTTACTCTTTTAAGTGATCAGTTAGAGGACAAGGTAAAACGGATTAAGACAGCAGGAGTGTGTTCTATGGGATTTAAAGTACCAATCTGTATGGAAGTGACAGGAGATACTTTGGCTAAGTATAGTGTTAATCATGATATTTCACCCTACTGGACACGTTTTATAAAGGGTAGAAAAGAGATAAGGCTCTTGTTAGAGATGGAAAGGATTGTGAGCTGATCTCAGCAAACAGAACCCTTGTAGGATGTTAGATTATGAGATATAGTGGGAGTAAAGTATAGAAAATAGCTGTGCAAAAGAGTAGAGTTAACTACAACAGTAATATATTTCTGGAAGGTACTGAAATGTTCTAAGATCCGAGAGGCGTGCTGTGTAATATTTCTAATTGTATGGAATAAGAGTTATTTACAATAACACTGGAATAACAATCATGTGACCAAAACTATATGACCTGAATAACAAGAATAGTAAGTGCACGACATAGAGTAGTGTGCTATTGGAACACAAGTGAAGTGAAAGAAGGAAAATTAAAATACACTATGCATTTAAACAAAATGCAATTAAACAAATAAACAAAATGAGGGAAATTAAACAAAAAGAAGAAATAAAAAATACCAATAAAATAAAAGAAGTCATAATAATGGAAAGATAATAATAATACAAATAAACAATAACATGCATGTTGTCTGGAATAGCAAAGTTAAATTTGTCCCAGTTTCTCAGTTTTTGAGATTAGCCTTCTGATACCTCTTTGGGTATGTTTCTGGACCTTTCACAGCTCCAGGTCTTATTGTCTCACTTGGGGGGAAAAAAGAAAAATAAAGAATAAAAAAAGTCCCCTGGTGATTTTAAATTTGACTTGTGCCTTCTGCTGGTCTTCCTGGATGCCGCAGGCTGATGGGGGCTGAGCTTCACTTTTCCCCCTTCTTATGGTCTGCAAGGATGGGACCAGGTCTTGGCTGCACTCTTCACAGTTGCCCAGCCTCCAGCCCAGATCCTCCATTCACTGCTGGGCCCCCACTGCCTGTGTGTGCCAGGCTAGTGCATTCAATCCACCAGTGTGCCATCCGTGAGGTGCACTAATTAGGGGTGACTCATAAACCACCTTCTCCGTCTTTGCTGTCCTATGTGCTAGGCACTCTCAAGTCTCTTCAGAGTAGTTCAGCTCCCCTACTGAGCTGTCTTTCTGGGGACTGGTAACTCCCTGAGCTCTGCTGCTCTTCTCTGAAGGGGATGTCTCCTCCTTCCTCCTAGCAAGCCAGCCTGGCTGTGCAGGAGCCGGGGGCAAAGGCTCTGATGTTACAGAACAGAACAAGGGGGGGCCTGAGACACTATACTATTATTTAAAAGGCCCCCAGGTCCGTTATGTCCGCCGCCCTAGGAAAGACGTCTCTCAATGCCAGAGATTTGTGAAAAGGAAAGGAAATGTTTATTTAATGCTATACAAACTTAAAGTAGTGACCTAATGTCTTTATCAAAAATCCCAAAGTCCCTTAAAACACCCACAAACACAGTCACAGTCCTTCCTTCCTTCCCCCTTTGCCCAGTCCAGAGTACCGTATCTCAGGAAAGGAAAACGGAGTCCATGGCTCAGACAGTCCTCTGGTTCTTAGTTAGTACTCCATCTCGACTGGGAGACCTCCCTGGGTTCCCGGCACCCTTGGCTGAGTCGCTGGGATCTCTGTTAAAACCAGGTGGTGGTTCCCCTTCTAAAGCTGTGGGGGTCCCCACTCTGTCCAGGCCGCGTGGTTCTCTCCCTCTGGGATGCGCATGGCTCTCCTTCCTAAAGCAGCATGGTTCTCCCTCAATCGCTGAGGTCCTCCCTATTCTGCTAAAGCCACATGGTTCTCTCTTCTCAGGGCTGCGCATGGCTCACCTACTCAGGGCTGTGCATGGCTCTCCTTCTCAGGGCTGCACGTGGTTCTCTTTTAATGGCCACCAAGTCTGGGTTTTAAATCCCCACGGCCAGTCTTCCTCTGCAGCCCCATTTCCGACTCCTCCCACACTCGGCTTCACATGCCAGAACTCGTATCCTTCCAGGTGTACTGGGCTGCCATCATGAGTCTGGGCAGGTGTGGCCCCATGTCCTGGAGCCAATCTTCTCTGAGCTCCCACGCAGGCGCTGTAGCTTGGGGGATCTGCCCCCACTCACGTCTTGGTGGGGAAGTTGCTTCCATTCCCCTGGCTCAGGGCATGGCCACAGCTATTTAACATATCTAAGCGACCAGCCAAAGGCTATAGATATGTTAAATGACCACGCCAGAGGGTAGCTGCAAGGCTGTTGCTATGCAAAACAGCTCTCAATGACCCTGCTCTATTTGTCCCTTCCCCCAACCCACACCCTGGGGTGGGGGGGATGGAGACATCTTAAAATCTCCTGGACACCTTAAGTTCTGGACCCCATTTCAAATGCCCATTTGGGGTCCCCCCTCTTGGCTGCACCCTGTAACACTGATACTGAGGCAGTGGTGAAGGGGCATAGAAGGGGTTGTGGCTGTGTGGACAGGGGTGCTGCAAGTGCAGTGGGGGTGGCCAGGGCAGTCACTGTGGGAGAGTTCCCTAAACAGCAACCAAGAGCTTTTTATTTTAATAAAATTCTCCTGTTCAAGCCTTCTGTTCCTAACAAGTGTCCAGCCTTTCACACAGCCCAACTTTCCAACAAGAGTGGAGACTATCTGGGTCAGGGTTCGTCAGGGTTCACCTTTTCTCCTATCTACAGGTATCACCCAGCTCCCCAATTTCTCTGGTAATGAGCCAGCTGGTGTCCACTGTCTCAGCAGGTGAACACTACCCCTGTGTGTCTCCTACTTCTTTATTCCTCCCAGTGACTTCAAGCATTCAGTTCCATTCTGGTGCCACTCTTCCCTCCCTGTTTGGCAGGGGAGGGAGCTGTTGATGTGGCTCTCATTCAAGGATCCTGCACCAGGCACCGCCAGGCACCAAGCTGGGAGTTATAGTAGCCCTGGTCCCCGCACTGGTCCCAGGGACCTTACCATCCCAAAGTAATCTCCTTTGCCATCTGTTTTTCAATGTCATCTACAATTTTGGCCTCCAACCTCATATATGCTGGGATTCCATTGGCTATTCACATTGTTCCTCAGATGATTGGCTAGATGATCTCTGTGCAGGGGGAAGTGGGCTTCACTCCCAGCTACCTGGCCACCATCTTCTTTACTGATCTTATTTTTCTTAAAGAAAACCCTTTAACATTTCATGTAATACTGGTTTGGTGATGAATAACTTTAGCGTTTTCTTTTCTGGAAAGCTCTTTATCTGTCCTTTGACTCTAAATGATAGCTTTGCTGGGTAATGTAATCTTGATGGTAGGTTCTTCCTTTTCATTACTTTGAATATTTCTTGCCAACCCCTTGTAGCTTGCAAAATTTCTTTTGTGAAAGCAGCTGATAGTCTTATGGGAGCTTCTTTGTAAGTAACAAATCGCTTTTCTCCTGCTTCCTTTAAGATTCTCTCTTTGTCTTTAACTTTTGGCATTTTAATTATGATGTATCTTGGTATAAGCCTCTTTGAGTTCATCTTGATTGAGACTCTATGCTTCTTGGACTTTTATGTCTATTTCCTTTATCAAGTTAGGGAAGTTTTCTGTCATAATTTTTCAAAAAGATTTTCAATTTATTGTTCTTTCTCTTCCCCATCCAGCACTCTATGATGCCAATGTTGGCATGCTTGAAATTGTGCAAGAGGCTCTTTATACTATCCTCATTTTGGGGATACTTTTTCTTTCTTGTCGTTCTGACTGGGTGTTTTACTTCTTTATATTCTAAATCACTGATTTTATTCCTGGCTTCATCAACCCTACTGTTGATTCCCTGTGTTTCTTCATGTTACTTAGTTTATCTTTCATTTCTTACTGGTTCTTTTTTATGGTTTCCACGCCCTTTTTTATGCTGCTGAAGTTTTTGCTCAGTTTACTGAGCAACCTTATAACCAGTGTTTTGAACTCTGCATTTAGTAGATTGCTTGTTTCCATTTTGTGTAGCTCATTTTCTGGAGTCGTGTTCTGTTCTTTCATCTGAGCCATGTTTCTTTCTTCCTCCTTTTGGAAACTTCCCTGTGTTGTTTCTAAATATTATGGAGAGTTGCTATGACTCCCTGTCCTGATAGAGTTGTCTAATGTAGTAAGTATCCTGTAGCGTCCAGTAGCACAGCCTCCCCATCACACAAGTTGGATATTTGAAGTATGCCCACCATGTGAGCTTTGTGTATCCTCCTCTTGTAGTTGAGCCTTGATTGCTGTTGGTAGACCAGTGGGAGGGATTTTTCCAGGCCAATCAGCTGTAAGAACTGGCTGTGACCAGTGACCAACAGCCTCTGACCCCTAGGAGGATCAGCTGTGAAGAAGCCAACTCCACAGAGCAGAGCTCTGGTGCCTGCTGAGTTCACCCTTTGAATATGTTGTTTGAGGAGGTGGTTGGGTGTTGTTGCTCTGACATGGTCTCTATCTGTCCACTGGATTCAGAGTCTCTGAGGCCTCCCAGGCAGAGCAGGCCAAGGTTAGCCACTACCTGTGTTCTGACTGAGGCCACTTGGCATAAGCTACAATGTGGTCTGCATTTGGCTGCTGCTTGTGCTGAGCTTGGAGGTGCCCAATGAATCCAGGCTGTTAACCAAGGTCAGCTGCTGCTAGTGCCAAGCCCGAAATCACTTAGTAATAGGCACGGGGGTTTGCTGAGGCTAGGTACTGCTTGTTTGAGAAAATTTAAGAATATATGAAGCATAGGCCAAGACAAACCATTTGTATGGAAAAGCCACTGGAATCTGCTTGGGTGAGCCCACAAGTTGGGTGAGGTGGAGCCTCAGATAATCACCATGGTGGAGCAAACATTGTGATCCAGGCTAATGGAGTCTCAGATATAGTGCCCACCTGCCAACTCTGTGGTGGAAGGGCTCAGAAAAGGAACAATGGCTTCTGCCAGCACTGCTGTCTGTTGTCTCCCAGCTCTTGCTCTGATGCCAGCTACTTCAGTTTCTGTGGTGCCTTTCATTCTGCTGCTTCTGTGCTGGAGCTCAGAGTGAGTGAGTCTGAGTAAGTCTGTGCATGGACCCTTTAAGAGGAACTGTTTGGGACTCTAGTAGTTTTTCTTCTGTCACTTCAATCCCCACTGCTTTTTACAGCCAGAAGTTATGGGGACTTATCTTCCTGGTACTGGAACCCTGGACATGGGTGTCTGGTATGGAGTTGAGACCCCTTGCTCCCAAGATGTCCCTCCTGCTTTTTATCCACCACACTTAGGTGTGGAACCAGTCTATTCCATGTCTCTTCCCCTCCTACTCATCTTGATGTGGTTTCTCCTTTAATTCCATAGTTATAGGACTTCAATTCAGCTCTATTCCTGACAATTCTGAATGATGGTTGTTCTGCAGTTTAGTTGCAATTTTGATGTGGTTGTGCAAGGAAGCAAACCTTGTTTACCTACACTGCCATCTTGAAAGTCCCTTCTGAAGTATTTTTTAAATACTAAAAATAATTATAGAATGTAAAATACCATGTGAGTAGCAAAAATTTTAAATTAAAATGTCTGTAAAGAGTTGGGAAAATTATTTGTGATTCTGGAGCCCCCCCCAGAATGTCAGAAAGTCAATAGGAATGACAACTCCAACCACCATTTACTTCTTACTGGGCTTGCTGTGGCTGTGGTACTGGATCTGACCATGGACCACCAAAGTGAAGTCACTCATCTCTAGGATGTGCAAGAGTGTGTCCAGTAGGTCTATCAGGCTGATCTTTTTGAACTGCTTATAGATGACTTTATGAAGGTGGTCTGACAGCTGCACCATCCCAGTGAGCAGGCATGTCATCAGATTCCACAGAGTAACCATCCCCAGGTGTACCTCCAATTCACTGACTGCGGGTGCCTGGTTTAAGCCCTTCTCTCAGAGAAGCTCATGGTGTGCTTGCAAGTGACTATGGGCAGCACTGACAATGAACTGACAGGCTTGTCTTCTGAACTTTGAGATGCCACCACCAAGGCTTCTTCACTGTGAGATCCTCCTCCTTCAAGAAGTTCTTCTGCAGCACACATTGTCACTTAGGAACTTGGACATGTAGTTCTTTACTGAGCCAGGCAGAACCACCAAGCAAAGTTGGCCCTCTTGCAGCTTCTGGGCAATCTTCACAGCAACTAACATGGTGCTGTTGGCACTGCCACCACACAGCAGTCCCTCCTATATGATCAGTATGCATTCAAAGGTGAAGGACTCCTTGTCATTGCATTTGAACCACTTGTACACCACTGTCTGGTCCAGCACCATGGGGATGAAGTCATAGATGATCTCTTCCACCTCATATGCCATCAGCTCTTCCCTGTTCAGCTCCTTGGACTTTGTGAAAATGGAGCCTTCAGGATCTGCTCCAATCATTTTGGATGCAGCACACTTCTCCTTTAGCTTCCTGGCAATGCCCACAATGGTGCCACCATGCCTACTGAAGTCACCAGCATGTCCAGATTCCCATCACATTGCTGCAAAATTTCCTCAGTGGTGATGTCATAGTGAGCAACAGGGTTGCTGACATTGTGTTATTGGTTCAGGATGTGAAAATTTGGGGTCTCATTTCTCAGCCTCCATAGCACCCCCAAGTGAGACTTGGGAAAATCAAACTTGGCATGGGTGAGTATCCTCAAGATCTCAGCCCCCAGACCCACAGAACAACCCTCTTCTCCGTACTCATCTTCTCCAGCATTATGATGTTGTAGCGGTAACCCTTCACTACAGAAGCCAGGGCCAGCCTGATTCCTGTGTTCCAAGATGTTGGCTCAATGATCAGCCAGGTTTCAGAGTCCAGCCAACTTGGCCTCCTCAACCATGTGCAGGTTGATGGGCTGTTCTTCACACCCCTACTCACATTGAAGAACTCACACTTGGCCAACAGGTCACACTTCAGGCCAAAGTTCTTCCTGATCTTGTTGACCTTACCATGGGAGTATCTCAAATTTTCTTCATGATATCTGGCAATATTTGGGGGAATTTTGCCAAGGCAGTGTGCTGATGTGGGGAGTCAGTGACGGGCCTGCCCTGGTGCCAGGAGCACCTGTTCAGGGCACTGGAACAGATCCACAATTGATCCTTGGCATCATGGTCCCCCAGTGTCTCCTGCTCCTGGTTCCCTTTCTCTGACTGTGTCCCTGAGAGGTGAGCACACCCTGCTGCCCCTTATTCTGCTTGGAGTGTCTCATAAGACATGCCACAACCTGAACCCAGCACAAGAAGGGGGCAAGTGTCAGCCGGAAAACTGTAGACTAAAGACTATTGAGTTATTTCTAAACATAATTGTTGTCAGATAATAGGTAGTAAAAGGTTATTTAGATGATTTTATTTGCTTTCCTTACATTTTTATGGACTTAAAACACTTTCTTGTAATTATTGACCATCTGCATCTCTTCCTCTGCAAATTTTGTCCATTTTTCTATTTTTTCCTCTGTGTACATTTACATATTTTTATTAGAAATGTAATGTCAACACTATTAGAGATGTCTTCTATTTTCCCCCCTTTCCCCCTTACACCAAGCCGCTCTCCCTCCCAGCTTTCACCACATTGTTGTCTGTGTCCATGGGTTATGCATATACACATACATGTTCTTTGGCTAATTTCTTCCAGTCCCCCCCCCTTTTCTTCTCTGAGATCTATCAGTCAGTTCCACGTATTCATGCCTCTGGTTTTGTTTTGTTCATCAGTTTATTTTGTTCATTAGATTCCACATATTAGTGAAACCATATGGTGTTTATCTTTCTCTGACTTCCTTGCTTTGCAAAGCATAATATTCTTCTGTTCCATCCATGATGTTGCAAAGGGTAAGAATTCCTTCATTTTTATAGCTGCATAGACTTTCATTGTGTAAATATACCACAGCTTTTTTATCCAATGATCTATTGATGGGCACTGGAGCTATTCCAGGCTTGGGCTTTTAAAGCATTAATGCTAATACCCTTCACTAATACACAGAGTCCTCATTTCAACAGATACTTATTAAATGTTTATTATTTGTCAGAAACTCCAGCCAAAACCCATATTCCAGATCTATCTTCTGAGATCTAGATGCTTATATTTACTGAAAATGTACACTTGGAGAAAGTAAATTATAAATACCCATTCATCCATGTGTGTATGAATGGTCAAGGAGAAAATACACAGTTCAAAAACACTTATCCCTAAGCCTTGCATGGCCATAAAGTAAAAAGGATACAGTGTGTTATATGAGACAAACACTGGCTGGACATTAGACTCTCTGTAATGTCTACACTTGTTTCAGAATTTTCAGAAATTACATAAAGTCTCTGAGTTTTTTCTCATTTATAAAGTAGGAATAATTATTTTTATAACAGATAATTATTGTAAAGAGCAACAAATAAAAATATTTCAAGTGTCATACAGAGCATATTGTACATTTGGTACTCTACAGACAGATATTTGTTGCTCTCCTTTCTCACATCCATTCTTCCTTTAAAAGAGGTTTCTTTGACATAATCAAAAATACTGTAATTACATGGCAACTATGTGGAAATATTCAATGGAAGGTAAATAAATAAATTTCCCCCATATATTAGCTTAAGTGTCATTTCTATCTACTGGAGTAATTTCTCTGATAATTTAAAGAAGGAAAACAATCACTAGATCAGTTCCATATGGTTTATTAAAAAAATAAAGCTATCACTCCAGCTCATTTTATATCATGCACTTCCCCATTCCATGTCTTTTATCTGTTATTTTCTCAAGAAAAATGTGTGGAGCAAACTTCAGGGGAATTCTGGCCAAGATGGAGGCAACGGTAAAAATGCTTGGCTTCCTTGCACAACCAAAAAAAAGATAGCAATCAATTTAAAAATTATAAACAACCAGAAGTGCCAGAAAATCAAACTGCATGGAACTCCAACAACCAAAGAGTTAAAGCAACATTCAGCCAGACTGGCAGGAGGGGCAGAGATGGGAGATGGAGCAGCCCAGCTGAGAGGACACACAGCAAGGTGGTAGACTGAGTGGGTGAGGTGGGGCTTGCTGAATGAGAAACTAAAGACTCAAAACCAGCTGTAAAATACTACAGAGGTTGTGATGGTAGGAGAAACTCCCAGTCTCACAGGAGAGTTCATTAGAAAGAGGGGCTAGAGCAGAGCAAGCAAGTGGTGTTGTGCTTCTCTGACCCCCTCCCCCATAAACAGTTTCACAAAACAGCAAACAGGGTTGCCCTGCCCTGGTGGATACCTAAGGCCCCTCCCCCTTACAACATAACAGGTGCACCAAGATAAAGAAATATGGTACAAATGAAAGAATATATCAAAACTCCAGAAAAAGAGCTAAGTGACAAGGAGATAGACAACCTACCTGATGCAGAGTTCAAAACACTGGTAATCAGGATGCTCACAGAACAGATTGGGCTCAGTCGCAAAATGAAGGAAGAAATAAAGGCTCCACAATGTGAAATAAAACAAAATATACAGGGAACCAACAGTGAAGGGAAGGAAACCAGGACTCAAATAAATGATTTGGAACAAAAAGAAGAAGTAAACATCCAACAGGAACAGAATGAAGAAACAAGAATTTAAAAAATGAGGAGAGGCTGGTGGCTGAGGCAGAGCTGTGGGGCATTGTGGGCTGCCATGTTGCCACCATTGCCTAGTGGTTACTGGTTACCACTCACTCTTTAGGACCTCTTGCTTTCTCTTTAAATCTTTCATTAATGAATATTGATCTGATACATAAAGGCATAGAAATTGTATTTATCCCACAGATATGGTTATAAAAATGTTTAAGTACTCTTGAGAACAGAGACTACTTACATCAGAAACAGAACAATGGCTTTATATTTTGAAACCTGATTATGTTATATGTTCTATCTTAACCAGTAAGAACAGATTCATGACATTGTAAAAATGAGGGAAAATATACATACTATAAAAATGATCATGATAAACTATACAATTCAGTGTCTTTGGAATCTGGATAATGTTGTACCACCATCAGCTATCGAGTACCTAAACATTTTCATTACCATAAAAGGAAACCCCATACAGTTCGAAGAGTACTTTCCATTTTTTCCAAGCCCCATTCTCTCATGATCTCTAAGCTCTTTCCTGTCCCTATGGCTATGCTCTCTTTTTTATGTACAGATGCTTACATGTATCACTTCCAGTTGACAGAGCTTCATTAATCACTTGTTTGTCTTAATCATTTCATTGTTTATTTACCAGTATTATGTTACTGGCACCAATTTAGTAACTGTTTGTATGTAGAAAGGAGGAAATCACTTTGATTTCAGGGATTGAATACAGTTGTGTATATAAGTTTGATTTCTCAAAAGTTACATAGGAATGAGATTTTGCATATCCCAGTTTTTGGTTAGTGTAGAAGTAACTGGCCTACATTATATGTTAACTGAATAAAATTTATAGAGTGGAAATGAACCAGTGGCTGAATGTTCCATTTAGATGCTAGGAGACCAGTCATATTGTGATGTCACAGATCCTCAGGTTGAGAACCACTATGGTTAGAATTGCTTATCTGTGTAGGCCTGTCAAGACAGCCTTTGAAGCTGCAGGTTTGAAATTATACTGACGTGGAAGGAAGCTAAAGAAAGGTTTACTTGACATGGCCCAAATTTCTTCAAAATCTCAAGATGTTTCCCCTAATGTTGGATCAACTGATTCAGAAACCTCCCTTACATCTGCCTTCTATGAAGACCCATACCCTGGGTACTTGGACTTGAAGTCTCTGGTTGAAGAAAATGTCTTTCAGGCTTTTTGTGAAGTGACCTTGATAAAAAGATCCTGTTACACAGTTTGTGCCTCTGAACCAGATGAAGATAATGATTTTATTTCTATGGCATTTTCCAGAAAACTGTGGAAAACAGTTGAAAGTGATCAATAACAACCAAGATGGCGGCCTCCTGTGTGTCCTACTGTGCTGCACTTTCCTGACCACTCTTTCTTGGGGGCAGGGTTAACCTGGCTCGTAGGCAAGTCCTCTGGAAAGCTGCAGCTGCAGAGCTGCAAACAGTTTCCGAATCCCAGATATTAAGGCTAAGACATACTACAGTTGTAACAACAAAGAAAAATGTGGCTTCCTTAAGACGTGAAACCTACACAGTGGATTTTATTAAAAAGCAGATTGAGAAGTTCAACCTAGGAAAGAGACATTTAGCCAACATGATGGGAGAAGATCCAGAAACTTTTACACAAGCGGATATTGATAGAGCTATTGCTTATCTTTTCCCCAGTGGTTTATTTGAGAAGCGAGCCAGGCCAATAATGAAGCATCCTGAACAGATTTTTCCGAAACAAAAAGCAACCCAGTGGGGAGAAGATGGTTGTCCATTTCATTTTCTCTTTTATACTGGCAAACAGTCATATTATTCATTAATGCATGATGCTTATGGAAAACTACTCAATTTAGAAAAACATAAAAATGAGTTGTAAGCCAAAGGTCTGTTTTCAGAGGAAGCTAAAACCAAAGACCTGATTGGCAGCAGATGGCTGATTAAGGAGGAAATAGAAGAAATGTTAGTGGAAAAACTGTCAGATCAAGATTATGCACAGTTCATTCGGCTGCTGGAAAGGTTATTGACACTGCAGTGTGGTGCTGCTGAAAAAGAATTTTTGCAGAGCTTTCGTAGGAGTGTAACTATTCAATCAAAGAAACAGCTGATTGAGCCTGTGCGGTATGATGAGCAGGGAATGGCCTTCAGCACAAACGAAGGTAAGAGAAAGAGTGCAAAAGCAGAGGCAGTTGTTTATGAACATGGAAGTGGAAGAATAAAAGTTAATGGAATCGATGACCTACTTTACTTCCCTGTGACACAGGACAGAGAACAGTTGATGTTCCCTTTCCACTTCCTGGACCGACTTGGAAAACACAATGTGACCTGCACAGTCTCGGGAGGTGGGAGGTCAGTGCAAGCTGGAGCAATACGCTTGGCAATGGCCGGAGCTTTGTGCAGTTTTGTCACAGAGGAAGAGGTTGAGTGGATGAGACAAGCCGGACTACTTACTGCTGATCCACGCATCAGAGAACGGAAGAAGCCAGGCCAAGAGTGAGTCCGCAGGAAGTTCACCTGGAAGAAGTGCTAAGTGTTTGCTCAGGAGAGGAGAGGACATGCTGCATGTGTGCCTGCATGTGGCAGACATACAATGTGAGGGCAACACTATCAGAAACTTGAGTTGTGAGATTATTTATTTTTAATGCTACTTTGGAAAGGTTACTTTATAAAAATAATTTTTAAATGTTTAGCTTCAATCTTCCGCTTAATTTTTTTAGCTTTTTCAGAAGATAGTTTTAGAAGAATAATTCATAGAATCTTGGCATACTAGATCTTAAGGGAACATTGAGCCAAACCCAGTCAAGTAACCTCATTTTGTAGACAAGCTCCAAAGTTTAAGTTTAAGCCACATTGCTAATTTAATGATTGAGCTAGACTTGAACTCACTTGTCTTGATTCTGTTGTTTGCCCACATGGCAATTGTTACAACACAGTTTTCACCACTGAGAGATGAGAGTGCTTGCTAAAAAGGATGAAATAAGTTCAGTGCCTTTGTCAGGAGCTCAGCAGAGCTGGAGAGGGCTGAGCTGCCACAGCTGATTGCCATAGCAAGCCAGCTTCCCCGCCCTTCACCCCAGCAGCTACCATTCTCCTCTCCATTTCTGACTTTTTCCTACATGTAATTGATGCCATGTGGTATTTGTCTTCCTCTGTCTTCACTTACTTTACTTAACATCATGCCCTCCAAGCTGGGTACATAGTTTCAGTTATAAGGTAAATTAGTTCTGAGGATCTAATATATAGAGTAGTGACTGGTTGATAATACTATATTGTATCATTGAAATTTGTTAAGAGGATAAGTCTTTAAGCATTCTCAAATAAAGAAAGAAAGAAAGAAAGAAAGAGATCAATAGAAGTCTATTTGGTCAGATAAGAAGAGAACTTCAATAGTGATTAATGAAGGACCCTTGGAGAGAGAAGTTTTGGAAAGGTCCCTTTCAGAATATTTGACACTGATAATATGAAAAGTTTAGTTCAGCAGCTTAACCTGTATGGTTTTAGTAAAGTGCAAAAAAATTTTCAAAGATCAGCTTCTCTAGCTGACTTTCTGGCACAAGAGAAAGTACTCTGTCTTAAACAAGTTACAGTGACATTATAATCCCAATTTCAAATGAGGGTATCCCCATCTTTTAGTAAGAATTAAAAGGCATAGGATTAAAAGTGCTTCTTCAACAACTTCATTAGCTCAAGATTTCAATAAAAAGCACTTTGGAGCTGAGGATCATGTGAATAACCCTAATTCTGGTTATGTTGCTGAAAACATGTTATGGTTCTTGGATAAATAAAGCAGCTTATATCACCTATGGAATCAGTCCACTTTTGTTTTACATATTTTTAAGTCTGACAAGAATTTTGTGTGTCTCCACTGCCTTTATAAACTCACTGAACAGTTCTTTGTATTTTTTGCAAAGAAATACAAAGAGGTAAAACATACCTCTGGGACTGGTATCTGAAAGAATCAATATGACAGTTAAAAAGGATCTATTGTTGTAAAGGACAATCTTTTTATCTGTGAAATGAGATTATATTTGCTTCAAAGGATTGCTGTGTATATGGTATGAAGTACTGATTATGTTATCTGTATTGGGCTGGCCTCTAATTTTACCCCTATACCAGCAGGACCAGAACCCCATCAGACACTTGGAAGAGTTGAGGTACTCTTCCTGTACCCAGGGATAAGTCCAAGAGCCAAAAGATGGGTGTTACCCTCTCTTGAGTACTGCCATGTCTACTGGCACTGTGCTCCTTCTCATGAGTCCTGTTTCTTCTTAAGGCCCCCACTGCAGCTGATGGGCTGGTATCTTCAAGGTGACAAAGCCCAACTGGCTTTCCTGGAGTCCCCCAATGAGCCCCAAACCTGCTCCAACCATGGCACCTATAGAACTGAGGATAAAGCCCTTTTCTTCACTTTAAATTTGTGCTTACCCAAGTGGGTAACACCTCAGTGATGTTTTGGCTCCTAAAGGCTTTCAGGGTTTTTTTTGTTTTTGTTTTTGTTTTTAATCAAAAACAATCCTTTCTGCATTTGTGGTTTTTTAAAGTGTGTTTTTGCATACAGCCATCTCTCCACCAGATTCAGATATGGGAGGCTGGAATAAATTCGAGTATTTTTCTCATCTGTCAGAGCCTTGACTGCTTTATCCCTCTTTTCTTAGAGGAAATGATCTAGGAATATCCTGCCAGATTTTGCCTTACAATGTTAGCACACCTACCCACACCTGTGGTTTTTAGAGCATTGCTACTTAAATAGTGTTCCATGAACCAGCTATATCAGCATCACCTGAGAGACAGAAATACAGAATTTCAGTTCCACATTGCAGACCTACTGAATCAGAGTCTCCATTTTAACAAAATCTGCAGAAGACTCCTGTGAACATTAAAGTTTGAGAAGCTCTTAAACTTTCTTCTTCTTCTCAGCCTTCTAACTCTCACCTTTACATGAAATAAGTGCCTAGTAGGATAAATACATGTGCTACCTAACATACACATCACAGGTTATTAAATAGATATGTTTTTTAGCAAAATGTAGTTTGACACCCTCTATATTAGCAGGAACTTAATCAAATTCAATGGATCAAGACCTGAAATTTTTAAATGAAGTAGGGTAAAATAGAATTGATTAGAACCAAACAGTATCAGATTATTGCAGGTAGAGTATTGTTTTGTGAAATTTATGTTTCAGTTATGTATGTATGTTTATATATCCTGAGTGGTGGTGAAAGAAATGTCTTACTGTGGGCCCCAGCCAGGGAGCTCAGTTGCTTGGAACATCATCTCGTGCACCAAAGGGTTGTGGGTTCAATTCCTGGTCAGTGCACATATCCGGGTTGCAGGCCAAATCCCTGGTCCGGGAGCATGTGGGAGGTGGCCAATCAGTGTTTTCCTCTCACATTGATGATTCTTTCTCTCATTCCCTCCCTCTCTCTCTAAAATCAATAAACATATCTTCAGGTGAGGATTTTAAAAAAATGTTTCTGTACCAATCTCTTGAGAGAGAGAGAGAGAGAGAGAGAGAGAGAGAGAGAGAGAGAGAGAGAGAGAGAGAGAGAGAGACATGTCTTACTGTGGGCTGAAGTTTTTTTTTTTTAATTGAGAAACACTGCGTTGGACTCTGCTTCTCAAATCACAGTCTGTCTTTTTCATCCTGGTACCTTTAATACCTAGCACAATACCTGACAAGTAATAGGTTCTTAATAAATTTGTAAATAAGAATAACTGAGTTAGGAGTTCTTGACCCATATCATTCCCAGTCTAGGTAAATAATTGTGGAGGGTTTACTTGCATTTCCAAATGGAACACCATGCAAAAGGGTTTGTGCTATAACTTTAATCCTTACTCAGTTTATTAATGCGTTCATGTTTTTCAATTACGCTAATCTGCCACATGTCAGAATCACCAAATGAATTTGTTGAAAATGTAAACTCCTGACCCCCCACCCCATATCCACTGAGTGGAGCTCTAGAATCTTCATTTTTAATAAATTTCCTAGGTGATTCTGATTCACACTCAAAGCTAATGTCCACTGACTTACATATTCATTATGATCTCAGTCATATTAAGTGTAAACTACCATGAAGTAAGCAGAATAAAAGAGTTTCAATGTCTGGTTTTTTTTTCCCCTGGGGGCAGTGAAGGAGAGGTAAAGACTTTTCTAAGGTATAAAACAAAGTTTGGAAGTGAAAATCCCTAAGTGCAAGATTAACATATCTACTGAAGAGAACCTGAAAGTGTCTTTAAAGCAAATCACACCTGTAAACAAAGGCAAATGGAAGGCATATCATAATATGGTGTATTTCCTTCTCCAGATGCTATTATAACTATGGCAGCTAAACAGTTTCATTGCTTAAAAGACACATGGGACTCCAAATGTCAAATCCAAGGATGCAACAGCAAAAGCATTAAGGATATGCATCCTAGCAAGGCATCTGGAGAGACCAGGTGTGAGTTCCAACTTCCCTCCCTCTCTGTAAGAGCCCTCACAATATGTACTTCTTATTTTGGATCAGGAACAATGGATGTGTACACAGAGTACATCAGAACCAGAGAGCACAAAATGGAGTCTCAGCGCAGGATTCTGGTACACTGCTGGTTATGTAGGTATATTCTTGCTATATGGCCAGCTTCAACAGCAGAGCTCTTGGTGGGAAGGTTCATCAAGATGAGGTGTAGATTAACCTTGTTACCAATGAACAAAGCCGACAACCTGGTACACAGCACCCAAAACTCCTCACACTCATGATTACAAAACAACATTGTTAGTAGGTTTCGTGCCTTTAACATGGGTCAGTGCCACACAGGTGAATTTCTTAATTCAATAGAACAGCTTAAGGAAATCCCTGAAATTAACCCTCTAAGAATAATGTACCTCTTACTCTCATCTTTACAATGTGAATAAAGATGAATAGGGATACCTTTTCTCACTGCAAGCACAATTCCCCATGATTACTATTAACATGGCCCTCACCCACGTGCTGGATATCTCTCCATCTTCCTATCCAGATTCACTCTCCACCCTCCTCCAGCACTCCCTGCTCTGTATCCAGGAGAGTTTGAGCTGTATGGACTACATCAAAGGGCTCCCTCATCCTTTGGGAGCCAGCAGTGGACAATGTGGTCAGGAAATTTTCCTTCCAGCTTGTTCCCTGAAATATCACCAGATGGTGATTAAGTCTCTTTTCCAAATGTTCCTGGAAGATGGCCCTTTCAACATAGGCTCTATATCTCCAGCTTTCAGTAACCTTTCTTTCCCTTTGTCCCTCAAGCCTACAACCGATAATCCTAATTTTACTAGCTGTAGAATATTTCATTATCCCTTCTGGTTCTGCAATGCCTTTCCCACACATTTATATATTGTCCTTTAAAAAAAATTCTGTCACATTGTTTAAAGCCATGCACTTCTCAGATACAGTAATAGATACCAGAAGTTACCCTAGGAGTTATGTTGCTCATTTGAGGTGGGAAAAAACAACTTCCTTAAAATGAGGGTCAAGAGAGTGGGAAGCAGATATTATAGTAGTATCACACTTACTCAAATTAGCACTACTGGTGTCATGAAATAAAGTACCCAAAGTTTTGTGAAGTAAAGGGGCTATGCCATTTAAGCACTGTGTCAAAAATAATTATCAGAGATTATGGAATCACCTATGTTCATCTGATAGTCTGAAAGAGTGTGCATAGGAAAAGTAAGAAAGTTGAGCCCCCAAGATGGAAACACTCTAGAGTGAACCTGGGGAATGACCTGAGAGATAAACTTATGGTATCTGGGGCAGCTGGAGAAGTGCCTGAGGACATTAAGGTGGAAACATACACATGGTCATCTCAGTCTTTCTCTAGGAGAAGCAAAATTCAGAAGACCAATGGTGATCAAAATCACAGAAGGAAAACTGAGTATCTTAAAAAGTACTTTAAATATATATGGAACAATGATCTTTGGAACAACAACTAGTTTCTCTGGAATGCTGAAAAACTTCATTTTCAGACATTGCTTCAAGGTTAACCATGATGCTTTGAAGACATACACATCATTGATTACACTTCCATTGTTGTCTACTATAGCTGCTTATACACTCCTTGTCACAAATGCTTTGTATTCAGATAATATAAACCAGGAAAACTGCTCTGAGAAGTTCACTTTTTAGCATAGTATGTGGTGTTTTATATGCCATTGCTTTGGTCTTTTCTAAAAATGGACATCTGGCAGTAAAGCTTCATACTGTTCCACTGCCATCAAAAGGAAGGGTTTTACTTTATTGGATGATGCTTTGTCAAACAGAGATAAAAGCAATGCTGGTCCCTCTAGCCTTTCAGATGGTATTTGGACTATATAATGATATACAACATTACGCAATATTTGAGAGTACATTTGAGAACATTGTACATGAAGATTAACCAAAGAATGAATGGATTTTTAATAGGACACAGGTTTTGCTGAAAAAGTTCAAAGTAACTCTAGATGATTTGTTTCTGTTCTTTTTGCCTAGTGTATAACAGGTTCTCAATAAACATTCAGTAATTCAATAAATAAATGTAAGTTCTGTCTTTCTTCTCAGTGTATGTGGAAATGGTTTTGAGGCCTCCAGTTCTGACCTATACATTTATATATCCATTCATTCATCAGACATTTATTGAGCACCAGCTACATCTCAGGCACTGTGTTACATGTAATAATAAATAGTCCTTTTCCAGAAGGAATTCACAATTAGAAGAGAAATTAAAATGTGAACACATATCATGAAAGGTTTTGAGCGGTATACACATAATTCTGTGGGTATGTGCCTATTAACTACTTGGGCAAAAGGGAAAGCTGTATGTGCTCATTAAATACTTGGGCAAAAGAGAAAGCTGTAGGGGAAAAAGTAACATTTAAACTAAATTTTGAAGTTTAAACTTCACAAGAAATCAAAATATAGAAATAGCATACAACCCATTCCTCTACTCTAAACTGTGATTCAGTATACTTACTAGTTTCTATCATTAATAAGTTATTTTCATTGTGCTGTTTAAAAAACATATATTGAGTGCCTATTTGTTATGTATTCATATAGGTGCCAGGAGTGCACAGATTCAGCCCCTGCCCTCAACAAGCTTAAAATATAAAGAAAAATATCACCACCTGCTTCTTTAAGTCTTCTAGGGCATTCCTGAACTAAGATACACTTATTTTAGTTCAGGAATGAAAAGAATAGGACACCGAATGGAATCCCACATCTCATTCTCCTTGTATTAACCTTATATTGAGATTAAATATTTGGCCATCTGAGGCCCCAAGTAACCCAAAGCAAAAATGGAAGTGTGGAAGTATTTTTTGTTGTTGTTAAAACAATAAATTATTTATTTGATTGTTTGTTTTTTATTGTTGTTCAAGTAGTTTTCTGCCTTTTACTCCCATCCCAGCAGACCCCCACAGCCCTCCCCACCTCCTTCCCATTTCCACCCCCCCTTTGTTTCCATCCATACATGTTCCTGAAAACTCTTCCCCTTTTCCCCTGAAATTCCCTCCCCTCTCCCTTCTGGTCACTGTCAGCCCACTCTCTATTTCAGTGTCTTTGGTTATATTTTCCTTGTCTGTTTGTTCTGTTGATTAGGTTCCTGTTAAAGGTGAGATCATATGGTATTGTCTTTCCCTGCCTGGCTTATTCCGCTTAGCATAATACTCTCCAGTTCCATCCACGCTGTTGGGAAGGGTAGGAGTTCCTTCTTTCTTTCTGCTGCCATTGAAATAGAATTCCATTGTGTAAATGGACCATAGTTTTTGATCCATTCATTTCTTGATGGGCACCTAGGTTGCTTCCAACACTTCACTATTGTAAATTGTGCTGCTATGAACATTGGGGTGCATAGGTTCTTTTGGATTGGTGTTTCAGGGTTCTTAGGATATAATACTAGCAGTGGAATTGCTGGGTCAAAAGGCAGATCCATCTTTAGTTTTCTGAGAAAATTCCATACTGTTTTCCATAGTGGTTGTACCAGTCTGCAAATCCACCAACAATGCACTAGGGTTCCCTTTCCTCCACAACCTCTCCAACACTTGTTGTTTGTTGCTTTGTTTATGATGGCCATTCTCAATGATGTGAAGTGGTATCTCATTGTAGTTTTAATAGCTAGCAGTACTGAACATCTTTTCATGTGTCTCTGGATCCTCTGTATGTCCTCCTTGGAGAAGTGTCTGTTTAATTACTTTGCCCATACAAAAATGGAAGTTTTAATAAGGTACTTATGACATCATATATAGTACTAAAATATATACACTTTTCTGCTAATGAAAAGTAAAAGGCTAATTAGTCATCTAGCCTTGTATTCTCAGAATAATTCATACTTGAAACTCTAAGGAAAGGATGAGTGATTTGGGTGGGGCATAAAGGGGGAATCAAGACAAAGAGATAACCAGACCAATAACATTCATATTTTAATTCTTATAAAATTATATAAGTACACGAATACTTTCTTGTGACATGTTTAAATGATCCAGAACTATATACACAGGATGGGACAGAAGTAGGTTTACAGTTGTGAGTGCTCAAAACACAGAGAATGTTTGTATTATTAATTATTACATTATTTTCTTTTTAAAAATATTGATTATGCTATTATAATGGTCCCAATGTTTCCCCATTTGCCCCTCTCCACACAGTACCCCCCATTCCCTTGAGCAATCCTGTCCTTAGTTCATGCCCATGGGTCATTCATATAAGTTCTTTGGCTACTTCATTTCCTATACTGTTCTTAACATCCCCCTGTCTATTCTGTACCAACGAATTATGCTTCTTAATCCCTACACATTTTCCCCCAATCTCTCCTTCCCACTCCCGACTGATAGCCCTCCAAATGGTCCCCATATCTATGATTTTGTTTCTGTTCTGCTTTTAAAAAATATTTATTTATTTTTAGACAGAAGTGAAGAGGGGAGAAAAAGAAAGAGTGAAATATCAATGTGTAGTTACCCCTTGTGCGACCACCACCGTGGACCTGGCCCACACCTCAGGCATGCACCCTGACAGGGAATTGAGCTGGTGATCCTTTGGTTCAAGGCTGGGGCTCAGTCCACAGAGCCACATCAGCCAGAGTTCTGTTCTGCTTTTGGTTTTAGTTTTGTTTTTTTTTTAAGCTCTGTTCTCCTTTCGTTTCTTTTGTTTGTTTGTGTGTTTGTTTTTGATGCAATTGTTGATAGTTGTGAACTTATTGCCATTTTACTGTTCATGGTTTGGTCTTCTTTTCCTTAGTAAATCTCTTTAACATTTCATATAGTGATGGCTTGGTAATGATAAACTCTTTTAGCTTTATCTTCTCTGGGAAGCACTTTATCTAACATTCAATTCTAAATGATAGATTTGCTGGATAGAGTAATGTAGGTGGTAGGTCCTTGTTTTTCATCACTTTGAATACTTCTTGCCAGTCCCTTCTAGCCTGCAAAGTTTTTGAGAAATCAGCTGACAGTCTTATGGGAATTCCTTTGTAAGTAACTATCTGCTTCTCTCTTGCCGCTTTTAAGATTCTATCCTTATTTTTAACATTTGGCATTTTACTTATGATGTGTCTTGGTGTTGTGCTCTTTGGGACCATCTTGTTTGGATCTTTGTGTGTTTCCTAGACTTGAATGTCTATTTTTTCACCAAATGAGGGAAGTTTTCTTTTATTATTTTTTCATATAAGTTTTCTTTTTAAAAATATTTTATTGTTGTTCTATTACAATTGTGCCAATTATTACCCTTTATCATCCTCTGCCCTGTTCAGCTCCAGATCCCACAGTCAGTTCCCACACTGTTGTCCATGTCTGTGGGTCATTTATACATATTCTTTGAATAGTCCTTTTCTGTACTTTACACCATTATTTCCCTCCACCCTCCACTCTAGATGCTTTCAGATTGTTTTATGATTCCATGCCTCTGGTTCTATTGTGCTTATTATATTGATTTTGTTCATTAGGTTCATCTCATAGGTGAGAACATATGGTATATCTCTTTCATCAAGTGGCTTATTTCATTTAGCATAATAATCTTCAGTTCCATACATACTGACAGGAAGGGTAGGAGTTCCTTCTTTCTTTCTGATGTGTAGTATTTCATTGTGTATATGTACAACAGTTTTTTGATCCACTCATTTACTGATGGATACATAGGCTGTTGCCACACTTGACTATTATAAATAATGCTGCTAATGCTGCTAATGCTGCTAATGCTGCTAATGTACACACAAGTGTGTACAGTTTCTATTGCATTGGTGTTTCAGGATCTTAGGGTATAATCTAAGCACTGAACTCACTGGGTCAAAAGGCAGTTCTAATTTTTGAGGAAATTCCATACTGTTTTCCACAGTGGCTGCAAAAGTCTTCATTCCCACCAACAGTGCACTAGCATTCCTTTACTGCACATCCTTGCCAACACTTGTTGTTTGTTGATTTGTTAATGAGGGCCATTCTGATTGGGGTAAGGTGGTATCTCACTGTGGTTTTAATATGCATCTTTCTGATGGCTAGTGATGTTGAGCATCCTTTCATATGTCTATGGGTGATTTTTATATCCTCCTTGGAGAAGTGTCTGTTCAGGTCCTTCCTGATGTGGAGTTGTGTAAGTTTATTATATATTTTGGAGATAAAACCTTTGACTGAGGTATTATTGGCAAAAATATTTTCCTATATAGTAGGGCCCCTTCTCATTTTGCTGATGTCTTCTTTAGCCATGCTTAAGTTTTTTATTTTGATGAAGTTGCATTTGTTTGTTCTTTCCTTTATGTCCTTGATCTAGAGGACATATTGGTGAAAATATTGCTGCATGGAATATCTGATAATTTCCTGCCTATGTTCATTCCTAGGACTTTTATGGTGTCACAACTTATACTTAATTCTTTTATCCATTTTAAGTTTATTCTGGTATATGGTGTAAGTTGGTGGTCAAGTTTCATTTTTTTGTGTGTGGCTGCCCAGATCTCCCAAAACCATTTGTTGAAGAAGCTATTTTTACTCCATTTTATGCTCTTGCCCCCTTTGTTGAATATTAATTGACTGTAGAGCCATGGGCTTATTTCTGAGCTCTCTATTCTGATCCATTGATCTATGTGTTTGTGCCTATGACAGTACCAGACTGTTTTGATTACTGTGGATGTATAATATAATTTAACATAAGGTATTGTGATCTCTCCTACTTTGTTCTTCTTTCTCATAATTGCTGAGGTTATATGGAGTTATTTATGGTTCCATATATGTTTTTGAAATGTTTGTTCTATATCTTTGATATATATCATTGGTATTTTAATAGATATTGTATTGAATCTATAAATTGCTTTGGGTAATATGGGCATTTTAATGATATAATCCTTCCCTCCATGAACATGGTATAGGCTTCCATCTATTTGTGTCTTCCTTGATTTCTTTCTTCAGTGTTCTGTAGTTTTTTGAGTAGAGGACTTTTACTTCTTTGGTTAAGTTTATTCCTACATATTTTATTTTTCTTGCTGCTATAGTAAATGGGATTTTTTTCCTAGGTTCTGTTTCTGATATTTCATTGTTGTTGTACAAACATGCCTTTGATTTCTGAATACTGACTGTATCCCACTGTTTTGCCAAATTCACTTATTAGGTTGAGTAGTTTTTTTTGTTGGAGTCTCTAGGGTTTTCTATGTACACTATCATGTCATCTGCAAACAATGACAACTTTCTTTCCTCTTTTCCAGTTTGGATGCCTCTTATTCCTTTGTCTTCTCTGATCACTGTGGCTAGGACTTCCAATACTATGCTGTATAGAAATGGTGAAAGTGGACATCCTTGTCTTGTGCCTGATCCTAGTTGGAAAGGTTTTAGTTTTTTCCCATTGAGTATGATATTGGCTGTAGGTTTCTCACATATGGTCTTTATCATGTTGAAGTATGCTCCCTCTATTCCCAATTTGCTGATTGTTTTTATAATAAGTAGGTGCTGGATTTTGTAAAATGCTTTTTCAGCATCTATTGTTATGATCATGTGGTTTTCATCTTCTGTTTTGTTTATGTGGTGTATTATGTTGACTGATTTGAGCATCTTATAACATCCATGCATCCCTGGGATGAATCCCAATTGATTATGTTATGTGATTTTTTAATGAATTGCTGGATCCAGTTTGCCAATATTTTGTTGAAGATTTTAGCATCTATGTTCATCAAATATATTGGCCTGTAGTTATCTTTCCTTTTTGTCTTTACCTGGTTTTGGAATAGAATACTACTGACCTTGTAATGAGAGTTTGAGAGTCTACCCTCTTCTTGAATTTTTGGGATAGTTTGAGAAATATAGGAGTTAATACTTCTTCAAATGGTTAGTAAAATTCACCTGTGAAGGCCTCCACTCCTGGGCGTTTGTGAGCTGGGAATTTTTGATTAGTGCTTCAACTTCACTAGTTGTTATGGGTCTATTCAGGCTTTCTGCATCTTCTTAATTCAGTCTCGGAAGATCATATGTTTCTAGAAATTGGTTCATTTCACCCAAGTTGTCCAATTTCTTGGCATGTGGCTGTTCTTAGTAATTTCTTACAGTGCTTTATATTTCTGTGGTATCAGTTGTAATTTCTCCTATTTTATTTCTAATGTTATTTATTTGGGTCTTCTCTCTATTTTTCTTGATGAGACTGGATAAGTCCTTGCCCATTTTGCTTATCTTTTCAAAGAACCAGCTACTGGATTTATTGATCCTTTGAATTGTTCCTTTAGACTCTATGTCATTTTATTCTGATATGATCTTTATTATTTCTTTCCTTCTACTCTTTCTGGTTTTTGTTGTTGTTGTTGTTGTTGTTGTTGTTATAGTAAATATAGGAATAGGTTGTTTATTTGAAATGTTTCTATCTTTTTTTAGGTAGGCCTGTATTGCTATGATCTTCCCTCTCAAGACTGCATTTGCTATGTCCCATATGTTTTGCACTGTTATGTGTTCATTTTTATTTGTTTCCCAAAACTTTCTGATTTCTTCCTTGATCTCATTGTTTACTCTTTCATTATTTAATAGCATGGTATTCAGGCTGCATGAATGTGAATGTTTTTTGAATATTTTCCTTAAGGTCAGTTCCTAGTTTCAAGCCATTGTGATCCAAGACGATGCTAAATGTGATTTTAATTTTTTGGATCTGTTGAAGCTTGTTTTGTGACATACAATGTGTTCTATCTTTGAAGATATTCCATGTGCATTTGAAAATTATGTTTATTTTACTTTTTGAGGAGTGAAATGTTCTGAAATTATCAATCAAGTCCATTTGATCTAGAGTGTTGTTCAACATCACAATATCCTTATTGATTCTTTTCTTGTAAGATCTATCCATTTTTGACAGTGGAATGCTAAAATCCCATACAATGAGTGTATTGCTGTCAATATCTTTCTTGAATTCTTCCAGGACTTTCCTTGTAGGAGCACCTGGGTGCTCCGATGTTGGGTGCCTATATGTTTATAAGGGTTAACGTCTTCTTGATGGATTACTCCCTTAAATATTGTGTAGTGTCCTTTACCTCTTTTTATGCCTGTATTTTAAGATCTATTTTGTCTGATATAAGTATTGCTATCCAGGTTTTTTCTTCATGTTTGTTTTCTTGCAATATTTTCCATCCCTTCACTTTCAGTCTGTGTGGGTCTTTTATTCTGAGGTGGGTTTCTTGTAGACAGCCTATATGCAGTTCATGTTTTCTTGTCCATTCAGCTACCATATATCTTTTGCTTGGAGCTTTAATCCATTTCTATTTAAAGTTATTATTGATAGTCTCTTATTTGTTGCTATTTCTCTCTCTCTCTCTCTCTCTCTCTCTCTCTCTCTCTCTCTCTCTCTCTCTCTCTCTCTCCCTCCTCCTCCTCCTCCTCTCCTCTCCTCTCCTCTCCTCTCCTCTCCTCTCCTCTCCTCTCCTCTCCTCTCCTTTTCTTCATCTTGTTAAAGCAGTCCCTTCGGCATCTCTTGCAATGCTAATTTGGTGGAGGTGTATTCTCTTAGCTTTTTTTTTTTTGTCTGGAAAACTCCATATTTTGCCTTCCTAAATGTGACCCTTACTGGGTAGAGTTTTCCTGGTTTCAGGCCTTTACCTTTGGCTACTTGGAATATTTCTTGCCATTTCCTTCTAGCTTGTAGTGTTTCTGTTGAGAAATCAGCTGCTAGCTTTATTGGGGCTCCCTTATATGTTACTTCCTCTTTCTCATTTATTGTCTTTGAGGTTCTCTGTCTTTAAATTTTACCATTTTAACTATGATGTGTCTTGCAGTGGATCTCGTTGGGTTCCACTTGATTGGGACCCTCTCTGCTTCCTGGACTTGTGTGGCTTCTTCTCTCCTCAAATTAGGGAAGTTTTCCATTACTACTTTTTCAAACAGGTTTTCTATCCCTTGCTCCTCTTTTTCTCCTTCTGGTATCCCTATTATATGGATATTATTCCATTTCATGTTGTCCTACATTTCCCTTAACCCCTCTTCATTCTCTTTCAGTTATTTTTTCTTTTCTTGCTCTTTTTGGAAGTTTTTGCCTATTTTGTCCTCCAACTTACTGATTCAATCCTCTGCTTCATCAGGCCTGCTTTTGATTTCTTCTACTGTGTTCTTTAATTCACAAATTGTAATCTTAATTTCTTCATGGCCCTTGTTGATTGTTTCTATGTTCTTTTTTATGCTGAAATAGTTTGCAGTAAGTTCTTCATAATTTCCCTGTAGTTTTTGGTAATTCACACTGAGTTCATTGAGCTTCCTTATAAGCATTGTTTTGAACTCAATATCTGACAGTTGACTTGCCTTTATTTCATTTAGCGTTCTTTCTGAGAATTCCTTTTTTCCTTTTGATTGGCGGTTGTTTCTTTGGCTCCCCATTGTTTGTGGGACTCTTTTTTTTTTTGCTTCTGTTTCTTAAATTGATCTGTTTTGACTCTTTAACTTTGTAGTGTGAACTTCTATGGTATGAGTCCTGGAGGTTCAGTGGTGCAGTGTCCTTCATCTACTGAACTCAATGCTCTTGAGATACCTTTTATGTCTTTTATGCTGGTTTTATGGATGTGTTTGGGTTTGTTGTTTGATCTTTCTTTGGTGGGCCTTTCCCTCCAGCTGTTTGACTGTGGACCACTCTATCCACCATGTCTTGTGTGCTGTTGTGCAGGTACTGGTAGAACAAGACCACCAATACCTGGAAACAAACCCACACCCACAAATATAACTCCCCCCCCAATCCCACTATTAACAACAAATGAATCAGTATTAATAAGGGTGTAAAGAGATTAAGACTATTATAAGAAAGGAGAGTGAATATGAGATGTCCTATTGAAAGAAAAATGATTTTGAGAGGGTAGAGGGAGGAGTATAATAAGAGTTGGGAGTTGGAGCAATGGAAAGAGAGAAGGTAAAATGTAGTTTATGAATAAAAAGAGAATGAAGAATGTGGAATGAAGTATGAGAAGGGAATCATATAATATTTGGTCTAAACAGTGATTTCAATAATATAAAATAAAATAAAGCAAGACATAGAAAGAAAAAGGAGGGAAAATAGTAAATAATTAATAAAAATATAGGAGCCAAATTGGAGAGAAAGATCCACCACAGTACTATCAACAACAAATGGGCTGAAATTAATATAGGTGGTATAGGAATAAGAGGAAAAAAGAATCAAAGAAAAGTCTAATAAATGTTTAGAGGAATGGGAAGTGATTTTGAATGATAGAGACACAGGGAATACTAAGAGTGAGGAACAAAAAACAAACTAAGAGAGAAAAATTAAAATGTGGGGTGTACAGAAAAAGAAAAAAAAGGAGGATATAGAAAAATAAAAGGGCTGCATGAAAGAGAAATAGAAGAAAGACAAAAAAGAAAAAACAGGCCAAGATGGCAAAATTAATATTTGTGGTGAAAAAAAGAGTGAGAGAGGGGACCAGTAAAATTTGATATTTGCAGTATAGCATTAATGAAGCTCTAGGGATAAAATTGAAAAAACAGTGCAACAACAACTACCTTACCTATAACCAACTAGCAAAGATTGTTAAAATTATAGAGAGAATATGCATATTCTAAGAGCTGGACAAAAAGATCTGATATGACCCTTGGCAAGAAAATTGGTTTTGTGTGTCTGGACGGGGGAGAAATAGTGATTGTGCAATGGAAACAAGCTGTAGCTAAAGAGAAAACAAAGTTTTAAATGAAAATAATGCAAGGAAAAGGGAAGGTAAAATGGGCTAAGAGAAGGGAAGGGGAAATATATGAACTGAAATATAATATAGTATAAAATCTAGTGACTTAATATACACAAACTTGCTGGACAAGAAATGAAAGTTAAAAAACATGCAGGAAAAAAATTTGCAAATCACGAAGAAGGCCACAGTGGCTTTCTTCTTGGTAGCCTCTTGTATTTACCACTGTTTTTTTCTTTCTGGATCTGCCTCTGGTGATGTCAGATGGTGACCCAGTCTGACCTTAGGGAACCTGTTGGATACTTCCAGTGATCTGCTGTCCCTGGTTGTCTCCTTCAATTGTTAATCTGGTCACTCTGCACTCAGGAGTCAGGTTTAAGGACCATAGGGCAGGGCTGAATCCCTCCTGGCTTAAGGACTATTGTTTCCCCTCAGGCTGCTACTGCTCAGAGGGAAGCGGTCTGCCAGAGCAGGATGGTTGCTGCATGTGAGGGTTGGCTCAGCACTGGATCCTGGCAGCTACTTTCTCAGCTCTCTCCCCAAAGCCTCTGTCCCCAGTTGCTCCTGAAATCTCTCTAGCCATTCTGCCCCTGCTTTGCCAGTGATGTACTGTCTCTGGCTATCTCCTTTGGTTGTTCATCTGGCCACTAGGACTCAGCAGTCAGGCTTAAGCACCAAAGGGCCAGGGCAGAGAACCTCTTTGGGTTGGGATTCTTGTTTCCCTTCAGGCTACTGCTGCTCCCATCTCCACTTTTAAAGCTCAGTGATGTGGATACTACATTCCAGACTGCTACATCCAAAAACAAAGGGCTCTTTGTCCTACAGCTCCCAGCCAGAGGGGTTTCTTTATAATAGAAGCAGGACTTTAGAATTTCTCACCCTTATCCTAGCTGCCTGTTGCTGAGACTAAATCCTGGATGAGTTCAGTTGAGAGGTGGGGCATCCTTCTGCCCAACCCCCAATTGTAGTATGGTGTGCTGAAAATACTGGAACATGGGTCACCTTTGATCCAGTTTATGAGGCTAACAGTGGAAGAGGGTTCAAACATGTTGAGAAATGAGTTTGTTTAAGCCAGACAGAGGACACACCTAGAAGCAAGATCTCAACAGACTGAGAGAAAAGCTTTGGAGAGTGACAGTTTGCAGCTTTATTTATGTATTTGGAATTAAGGAGGAAACATAAGGAGATTACATAAATTTGAGAGAAAGCAAGTCTGGGATTAGATTATAGGACAATTAACAAGATTATGTTCTCTCCTGAGGGTGGTTATACTTCCTAAGGGTCTGAAAAAGTAGCATTTCAAAGTTGTACTAATATAGATGCACAGAAATAATGGACAAGGTTTGCTTAAGGCAAAGGTAAACCTTTAATTAAAAAGTTATATTCCTGGGGTTTAACTAACCAACATAAGATGCTTAGTTAGAAATTAATGATCAGATCATCCTGTAATGTTACTCTCAGTTAGACTTAATGTAGCGCCCTTTATTTGTCCACAAGGCATTGGTACTATGCCAGGAAAGGTAAGCTGAGAGGTCCTCAAGCTGCTGTCCCCTGCTCCACTGAGGGTTCATATCCTACAATGAGTAGTATTCAGAAAGAAGCTTTCCATGATCTCTATCCAAATTTCCAGAGCCCTCACTCAGAGATTTACCAGAGGGAATAAGCAAGCCATAAAATAATTCATTTCTTCCCATAGGAACTGGCTTTTCTGAAACATAGCATGAAGAATCTTAAGCCTAATGGAACTCTCAATGATTGCTGTAGTGAAATGAAATTGGGGGAATAGTCATGAATTATATTATAGTATTATATACCCTAGACTGTAGACAGGCTGTTTATAAGAGACATATGAGAAATAAGACAGGTAGAGGGGCCCTTGTGGAGTCAAAACTAACATCAAATCTTGACCTCAAATACTCTTCCTTGAAGGAATCACAATCTGATTGGATTAATTTGCAGCTGAATTTATTCCTTAAGGCACTATTTAAAACAATAAAACAATTAGCTGGCAATTAGTGAAATTGATAATAACAGCTAGATATAAACAAGTAAAGAGTGGAATAAAACTTCTAGTTTTAGTTCCAGTAAGTTCCATTGTAGTTCCTTGTCATACCCAAGTAGACAAACGATAGGGGAATCCAAGAGTTAAAGATTTTAGCTTCAGTCATAGTTGATAGGTTTAAGTGTTCAATGAATGTGGAAAGAATGGGAATGCATGACCAACTTGACTCCAGGAGGCCTACAAGCAATTCAATCTTTATGCACCAAGGGGTCTGCAAGCAATCGAGATAGTATCTGAGCCAGTGTGTTCCAGGGAGGGAATGTCTGTGATGCAGATAAAGAATTGTTGATCAGCAGATGAAGAAACACTAGGAAAATCACCACTGGACTGCAATTCTTATCTGATTAAGTTTTTTCCAAACTTCTTCTCCCCATAAAAAGGTTGACTCTAGAAGAGATGTTAAGACAGATTTTTTAAGGATACATAACCCACAATCTTATCAGATCACTATCATCTAAATAAAGTGTCCATAAAGATTCCATCCTTGACTACTTATTGGTTCTGGTAGTGACAGGCAGTATGAACACTGACTTTTCTGATTTCATATTCTGACGACTCTGGTGGGATATCTTCAGGACTCTCCAGTAAGTCTCAGTATTTGGCAGGGAATACCGTCAGCTCTCTGGACTGCAGTGCCCCAGGGTACAAATTTGGAGACTTTTTAGCAGCTGCCAAGTGATTTCACTTGGCGACTCTCTTATTCTGATTCTTGCCACTCCTCATTTACTTCACTTTCAGCTGAATTGCTGTGCTTTCTGGTTCAGAATTGCATTTCCAGTTACAACTTAGGATGGTCATCAGGAATGAAGGTGCTTCTGAGTTATGTAAATTTACAGAGCACTGTCTAATAGAATGGGGGTAGGGAGACTCCATTATGGGAAATAGCTTTTTTGTGGCAAATGCAGGCTGATTGGTTGACCTAAGCAAGCAACCCTGGCAAAATAAATTGAGAATCAGGTAAGCCCCATTGTGTGGGCTGCTAGAAGCCCACTGAGGGCTAAGTGAGCATCCCCTATTAAAGTTGTCCTCAAACTAGGGATAGGAACTTCTAATAAGAGGCAGCATCCCTTGCAAAGGAATATCATAGAAGTAATACACCCACTAATTCAGACGTTTCAGGAATATGGACTCATTTGGCCTTGCCACTCCACATGCAATATAAGATTTGAGCCATAAATGTCATTGTACAGAACAGTATACCCAGGGGCAGCCTCTGGTATTCAGTATTGCTTTTAAAAGATGCTTCCTTTAGCATTCTGGCTGACCAAGACTCTCAACTGTTGTTTGCTTTTGAATGGCAGGACCCAAGATCTCGGATCAGTACTCAGTACTGCTGGACAGTCTTACCACAAGGGTTCAAGAACTCCTCCGTGATTTGGGGGCAGACCCTGAGCCAGGACTTAAAAGGTCTAAGACTAGAAGGAAGAACTCTGTTACAATGTGTAGATGCATCATTTAACTAATGCCATAGCTACTTTCAACCATTTGGTATCTTACAGCTATAAAGTATCAGCACAGTAGTCCCAGATTTTCCAACAAGCAGTAAGGTTTTTTGGGTACCTGCTTGAAATTGGTGAAAGGAGCCTTGTTGCTCTCGTCAAAGAAATTAGATCACACTGTCTAGGGGTGGTCAGCATGCTTGAGAGCTGTGGCAGCCACCTGCAAGCTCTTACAGGAAGCTGAAAAATTTTCCTTGGAACAGACTATCACCATTTAGGCACCCCACCAACTGTTGACCCTGCTAGAGAAAAAAGGAAATCTGTGGCTCACTGATGGAAGAATTGGCAACTACCAAGCAATTCAAAACTGTAAGCAGTTTTTGAAACTGTAATCCTTCCTCTCTTCTGCTGGAGCCTGACTTGATCATACTAATACATGACTGTGCTGAAATAATTGATGAAGTTTATTCTAGCTGAATTGATTTAAAAGAGCGAATCAGAAAGAAGAAAGGAGCTCCTACCCTCGAGATGGCATGGATGGAACTGGGAAGCATTATGTTAAGTGAAATAAGCCAGGCAGTGAAAGACAAATACCATATGATCTCACCTATACATGTAGCTTAATCAACAAAACAAACAAGTAAGCAAAATACAACCAGAGACATTGAAATAAGAACAAACTAACAGTAACCAGAGGGGAGGGGGAGGGGGATAGAGGGAGAAAACGGAGAAGGGTTGTCATTCTTTCCAGTGAACCATTCTATATCCATCTTTCTTTAAACACATTCTTTCTTTAAAAGCTGCCTTTTGAAGCCTTTTTGATTCTGACTTTTCCCTCTGCCCACCTGTAAACAGAAAAGCAGATAGTAAATGAGTGTTTTAGTTTCAACCGGACTCTGAAGATTGCTTTTAGATCTCAGTGTTAGTTACAGGGTTATTTATGAGTTTCTCAGCTTGCTGAAGCACTGAAGATAAGAGGCATTTCTCCCTCCAGCTTGAAATCTCAGGTGTTCCTATGTGAGTAGGGGCCTTGTGGAGGTGTCTGGGGTCAATCCCTGAGATGTGCAGGGGCCTCGCAGAGAATTCCAATCACAGTAATTTAACTCTTGGCTTGGTCAGAGAGCACACTATAAAGGTTGGTCACCTGGTACTTTGAGACTCCTCACAGTTTTAAACATGTTGGGAAAACCCTGAAACCCGTAAGTGGGGTTAGGGTACCCTGCATGACAGGCAGCCCTCCTCGATTGTCTCCCACAAACAGTACATTTTTGACCCACCACCTTGCTTCTGTAAGTTTTCCATACACAACTGAGTCACATTAGCCAGACCAAAACAAACTGGTCCCCTACAATAGGGGAACTCAAGGGTTACAGATTTTAGCTTCAGTCATGGTTGATAGGCTTACATGATTCATGCATATGGAAAGCTGTTATTCCATGAACTGAAATGCATGACCTACAGTGACTCCAGGAGGTCACTGTCTTTGTTTTTGTTCCTCTAGTTCTTTTTTTGTGTAGGGTTTGGTTGTTTATTTGAAATATTTCTGTCTTTTTTAGGTAGGACTCTAGTGCTTTGAACTTCCCTATCAGGACTGCCTCACTTTGTCCTATAAGTTTTTAATTGTTTTGAGTTCATTTTCATTTTGACCCAGAAACTTTTGGACTTCTTCTTTGATCTCAGTTTTAACCCAGTCATTGTTTAATACCATGCTATTCAATGTGCATGAGTTTCAGTGTTTTCCTTGAGATTGGTTTTTAGTTTCAATCCCTTGTGGTTGGAGAAAATGCTTGATATAATTTTCAATTTTCTTGAAATTGTTGAGGCTTATTTTGTGTCCTATAATGTGGTCTGTCTTTCAGAATGTTCCATGTGCATTTGAAAAGAATGTGTATGTTGCTTCTTTGGGATAAAAGGTTCTATGTATATCAGTTAAGTCCATTTGATCTAGTGCATTGTCCAATGCCATAATATATTTGTTGATATTTTGTTTGGAAGATCTATCCATTTTTGACAATGGAGTGTTAAAATCCCCTAGTATAATTGTGTTGCAGTCAATATATTCCTCGAAGTCCTCCAAGATTTTCCTTATATATTTGGTGTTCCTATGTTTGGTGCATACATATTTATAATGTTTATGTCTTCTTAATGGATTCTTCCCTTGAATAAATTGTGAAGTGACCTTCTGCTTCTCTTTTTATGGCCCTTGTTTTGAAGTTTATTTTGTCTTATATGAGTATTGCTACCACAGCTTTTTTATTCTTGTGTTGTTGCTTGAAATATTTTTCCAACCCTTCACCTTCAGTCTGTGTAGGTCTTTTGTCCTGAGGTGGGTCTCTTATAGGCAGCATATGTGTGGATCGTGATTTCCTATCCATTAAATTATTCTATTTCTTTTGATTGCAGCATTTAACCCATCTACATTTAAGGTTATTATTGATAGGTACTTATTCATTGCCATTTTACTTCCTTCGTACTAATGTTCCTCTATCTCTCACTCTTTTTCTTGCTTTTCTTAAAGCTGCCCCTTTAGCATCTCTTGCAGTGATGGTTTGGTGGAGATGTAGTCTTTGAGGCTTCTTTTGTCTGGGAAGCTCCTTATTTGGCCTTCCATTTTAATTGAGACCCTTGCTGGATAGAGTACTCTTGGTTGCAGGCCTTTGTTTTTCATTACTTCAAATATTTATTCCAGTCCTTTCTGACTTGTAACATTTTCATTGAGAAGTAAGCTGCTATTCTTATCAGGGCTCCCTTGTATGTTACTTACTGTTTCCCCTTGCTGCCTTTATGATTCTCTTTGTCTTGGAATTTTGCCATTTTAATTATGATGTGTTTCGAAGTGTGCCTCTTTCGGTTCCTCTTGATTGGGACTCTCTGTGTTTCCTGGATTTGTGCGACTTTTCCTCTCATCAAATTAGGGAAGTTTTCCATCATTACTTTTTCAAACAGGTTTTCTATCCCTTGCTCTTCTTCTTCACATTGTGGTATCCCTGCTGTATGGATATTATTATGTTTATGTTGTCCTGCATTTCCCTTAACCCCTCTTTTTCTTTATGAGCTTCTTTTCCTTTGTTTTGTTTTGTTTGTTTTTGGCTCTTTTGGGGTGTTTTTTTTTTCTATTTTGTCCTCCAGCTCGCTGACCCAATCCTCTGCTTCATCAAAACTGCTTTTGATTCCTTCTACTATGTTCTCCACTTCAGAAAGTGTAGTCTTCATTTCCTCTTGGCCCTTGGTGATAGTTTCTATATTCTTTTTCATGTCGATATAATTTGCAGTAAGTTCATTGTAGTTTCCCTGTAGTTTTTGGTAATTCTCTGTGAGCTCATTGAGCTTCCTTATAACCATTGCTTTGAACTCAATATATGATAGTTGACTTGACTCTATTTCATTTAGCTTTCTTTCTGAAACTTCCTCCTTTTCTTTTATTTGGGGTTTCTTTGTCTTCCCATTGTTTGTGAAACTCTTCTTGTTAGCCTTTGCTTCTTAAATTGATCTGTTCTGACTCGTTGGGTTTGTTGTGTGAACTTCTGTGGTAGGAGACCTGTGAGATTCAGTTGAACAGTCTCCTTGATCTCCTGAAGTTGCTGCTCTTGGGATGCTGTTCATGTTGGCTCTCTGGATGTATTTGGGTTTAATTGTTGTTACATCTTTCTTTGGTGGGTCCTTTTTTACAGCTGGTTTACTGAGGGTCATTCTGCCCACCACATCTTGTATGCTGTTGTCAAGTGCAGACAGGTTGTGTTGATGCTGATTCTTCTGTCTGACCAAAGTTATGAGGTTTCTCTCTCACTATTTTTCAGTTGTTTATTCTGAGTAATTTCTCCATTGTTTAGTTGTCATTCCAGATTGATCTTGTGTGGAGGTTAGTGTGGCTTTCACTCACTCCTCCACCTTCTTCCTGTATTATCTTTTGGTTGTTCCTTTGTTTTGGAGTTCTCTCTTCTAGCAAGCATACAGGTGTTCACAGCTCCCACCTACTCTTTTATGTGATCAGTTGGAGGGGGAAGGTAAAATGGATTAAGACAGCAGTTAAACAAACAAATAAAATGAAGAAAACAGAAAGAAGAGAAATTAAAAAAGACTAATAAAATTAAAAAGTAAAAATAATGAAATAATAATAATAATAAATAATAATAACATGCAAGCTCTCTGGAATAGCAAAATGAAATTTGTCTCAGCTTCTCAGTTGTTGGGGTTAGCCTTGTGTTCCCTCTTTGGGTATGTCTCTGGACCTTCCTCAGCTCCAGATCTTATTGTCTCATTTGGGGGGAAAAAAAGAAAAAAATGCCTCCTGCTGAGTTCAAACCCACCTGGCAAGTTCTGCTGGTCTTCCTAGATGCTGCAGTCTGAAGGTGCTTGGACTTTGCTTTTCTCCCTTCCTATGATTTTGTAAGGATGGGGGCCAGGTTTGGGCTGAAATCTTCACAGTTGCCCAGCCCTAGTGCAGGTCCTCCATGCACTGCCGGGTCCCCACCACCTGTCTACTCCAGGCTGGCACCTTCAATCCACCAGTTGTGCTGTACTTGAGGTAAACTAATTAGGGGCAACTCACATACCACCTTCTCCTTCTTTGCTCTCCTGGGTGCTGGGCACTCTAAAGTCTCTTCAGGGTAGTTCAGCTCCCCCACTAAGTTGTCTTTCTGGGGATTGCTAACTCCCTAAGCCCAGTTGCTCTCCTCTGCAGGGGGTCATTCCTCCTTCCTCTTACCATGTCAGCTGGGCTTCATGGGGGTGGGGACACAGGGGCTGTCATGGCAGGTCAGGGGCGCAGCCACGGTTATCACTGTGGGGGCACAGTGGGAGCAGCAGGGGCAGTGGCTGCAGGAGAGTTGGCTGAACAGCCACCAACAACCGTTTTCTTTAATAAAATCCTCCTGTTCAAGCTTGCTGCTCGTAACAAGCATCCAACTTCTCACACAGCCCAAGTTTCCAACCAGACTAGATACTATCCAGCCAGGTTCCATCATGTTCCAACTCTTCTCCCTTCTCCAGGCATCACCCAGATCCCCAATTTCCCTGGCAATGACTCAACAGGTGTCCACAGTCCCAGTGAGTGAACACCGCCCCTGTGGATCTCCCACTTCATCTTTATTCCCCCAGTGACTTGAAGCATCCAGGTCCATCCTGCTGCCATTTTGACTTCCATGGTTGGCAGGGTATGGAGTCGTTGATTTGACTCTCTTCCAGTCGTCCTGTGGCAGGTGCTGGCAAGTGCTGGCTTGGGGCTGCAGAGCCCTGATCCTTGTGCTGGTCCCAGGGACCTTACCATCCCAACACAATCTCCTTACCATCTGTTTTTCAATGTCCTCTACAATTTTTGCCTCGAACCTCATGTATGCTGGGATTCCATTGGCTGTTCACTCTGTTCCTCAGAAGATGGGCTAGGTATTCCATCTGTGTGCAGGGGGAAGTGGGCTCTCCTCCCATCTACCTCACTGACATCTTCTTCAATACTGACTGACATCTTATTGCCAGCCTTCTGAGACCCAGAGCAGAGAACAAAATCATGCTATGCCACACTTCTGACCTATAGATATGTGACCTAAGAAATGAGTGTCTTGTTAAGCCACTAAGTGTGTGTTAATTTGTTGTGCAATAGTAAATGATTATATCACAAGAGACAAATATCTGTACTATCCGTGTTGTTTATGAAAGTCCATCTACAAACCTATTCCTCAGACTTCTTCATTATTATTTTTCCAATTTAATTCTCTCCAAGTTGTTGATCAATCTTTTAATCATTGTACATGAGGCCAGGTAGATCCATACCTACAGCTATAATGAGTTTTATGTAAAGAGAATCATCTAAATTACATGAAATTCTATCCAGTAGTACATAGCATGTCTCTTTTACACTAGTTTTCTGAGTCATTCCTGACTGGGGCTATAGTGCAACAGACATCCATTTGCACCTACTCTCAGCAAACCAAGAAGATACATCCATGAAGTGGACCACATATGGTGGTTGAGAGAGAAACAATGAAATTGCAATAGTTATCATGTAATTTACTATTCCTTATTCACTTACACAGGCCCAGTCTTTTAGATCCATTTGCAATTAGTGGTGGAAAGCTAGTGCTCATGTTAAACATTATTATTCAATAGAGTAGAGAGAAATAACTTCACATTGGATATCTCATTCATAAAGAAAGTGAATACCTCATTGTCAGGTAACAGGTCTTTATGAGGGTCTGGTAGCAAGCTAGGAGCAGATTCTCAAATGGAAACTTGTTTCCAAGAGAAGAGGGGACGATTTTGCTTCTAAACTCTAGGGCACTGTATGCTAATTCCATTACTGTAGCTTCCTAATTGTAGACAATCAGGTCTATGGGGTCATGAAGCTGATGTGTCAAAGAAATTTGCACTATGGCCTGGACCTACTATAGATCTCTATCTTATATTGGGTTCCACTCAATACTAGAAACCATATGGAGTCCAAACACAAAGCCAGTATCATATATATAGGGAACTTATCCATGTGGAATGGCAAGTGTAGCTCAGCCCTATGGGAAAACCCATAGGTGCATGGTAGCACACAGGATGCCAAACCCATGGATCGGTTCTCCTGTGGGAAATTGGGCCTTCATTATATCTAGGCTGCTTTGTGACTTGCTCTTGCTAAAACTCCCTTACCCTGAGTTGAGGCATCAAATGCTTACTGCATATCTTTAAAGTAACTTCCCAAAGTCTCTGCTAATTCTCCCAAGTATTGAAGTGTAACCAGACCAATTACTCTTATTGTTCCCTTGCATTTGCAACATTTTTCCTTGTTAATCTGTAAGAAGTAATCAGTAACATCCCTTCCATTGCTATCTGTAAAAAGTAATTACCTAAAGCAAACCTGAGCATAATGAATGAGAACCTTCTTTGATGCTGTTAGAAAGCCAATAAAAGCTTGTCAAGGCAAGAGTTGGGGTGCTCTTCCCTTGAGAGAGTGGTGGTGCCATCCTTTTTTCTCCACAGGACTCAGTGGTCCATGTGAATTTGTCTTGACACATCCACAATGCCACAGACACTGCTGGCCGGTGTCCACATCACAAGTATGTTGTCTCTAAATTCCAAGGCCTTGATTTCCACAAGCTAAATGGAGAAAGGTCATCTGCAGGTAGTTCAACTGTTATTCCTCCAGGGAAGCCCCACATCCCTCACCTCCCATCCTGGTAGTCATGCTTCTGTTCCTTTTTAAGGCTATGCTACTGTGACATACACAGAGCCCTCCACTGGGTCCCTTTATAGCATAGATTCTACAGTTATTTAGTTTAACTTTGCAGAGCCTGGAGTTGAGTTCCATTTTCTACAGCCCAAGAGCTCTCCTTGTTGCTGCTGAGTATCTATTCTTTTTTTTTACCTAGTTTCTCTAACACCTTTTTTTTTAAAAAAAAACATTTTTATTTAATTTATTTGGGGTGACATTGAATTGTAGTAGGCTCTATGCAGGATGTGAAGTCCATGAGTTCCAATCTTTTAGGAATTTTAAGTAAACCTTGTTAGACAATTTGAGTTATTTTTCCAAGGTTAGTTATGTAGACAGGGGCTAAACTTGGAGGAAAACTTGGGGTTCCTGAATTAATTCTTATTTGCACTTTTATTAAGTACCTACTATTTGTTAGGTACTATGCTGGGCACTGAGGATACAAGTGTGAAATGGACTGGATATGTTTTGAGATGCCGAATCTAATGCAGTGTGTCTCATTTTTTAAAACCATATCCCAGTCAGAAGTAGAGATTTGCATCACAAATAATGCTGTATACACATACATACATAACTGAGACAGAAATCACAAAACAATACTCGTATTAACTCTAACTACCTTCAATGCAACTTTGTGTTTTCTATTTCACTCTATTCTACTCTACTCTACTTTATTTCATTAAAAATTGCTAGTTTTGACCCATTGCATTAATTTCAAAACCTATTAATGCATGGGGAGATGGGTAACTGGCTTCATAAACATGGGTCTTTTTAATAATTTGTTATGCATGCCTTCTATGGTGCACGTATTTATACTTTCAGTCACATATTTCATGTGAAGATGGGGGTGGAGATCCTGAAGTCTCCCTCTAAGCCAATGCTTCTGAAACTTCAATGTTCATACAAATCACCTGGGGATATTTTAAAGTGAAGATTCTAACTCAGTAGGTTTGGGGCTGGACCTGAGGTTCTGCATGTCTAACTAGCTCTCAGGTGATGCTGATGCAACTGGTCCATGCACCAGATGTTTACTAGTAAGGATCTAAAAACCAAATATGTTGATGGATCTACTGAATTGCTAAAGTAGGGGCTGAGAAGAGTTTCCTGGAAGAGAACTCAACTCTCTTAGGAAAGAGAGTCAGCAGATGAGATATTAACCTGTAGGACTAGCACAGACTCTATTATACAGATGTGGTTTTTTTCTTGCTCTAACCTGCAATATCTAAATTTGGTGAGAAGGATATATATATACACACATATACAGAAAAACACAAACCAACAAAATACAAATAAATGATAATTTTAATCAGAAAAGTCTGAAAGGTATCAGAGTATCTACCATGTAGCACTAGGGAGATAGTCACAGGTAACTGGGTAATTGTAACTCTGAAGTGGGTAGAAGACTTTTGTCCACACATTTATAGGGGTCAAAGGTGGGTGGCCATTGGCTCCAGAGAAATTGATAGGACTTTGGCACCTTAAGGCCTCCAGCTTATTATACAGTATCAGTAATGAACAAAGAATACAGAAGAAGGGGCACAGTGTGCAGCAAACATGGCACTATCCAGGAGAGAATAGCACCATCTCTCAGCTGCCTGGACTTGGTTCTAGGCACAGGTGAGACCTACCTAAGCCCTCCTCCAAGTTTCTATCTTATCCATGTACCTTCTACCGCATGGGAGTGGTGTGGTAACCATTCTTCTCCCAAGTATCTGGTTGGAAGTGGGTCACAACACATTTCACATACTCAGTACCTCATTTGACTTACTCGGGAATATGGTGTACCAAGTATTATTCCCATTTCACAGATGACAACACTAACCCTTACAACAGTGGATCTGCCATAACTACCAGGTTAATTCCTCTAGATATAAGTGCCAGAGGCACTGTGTTTTACATATTATGGTACATTCTTACAATAAGAATTTTAACTTCTTCATTACCCTCATAAACTTACTGAAAAGTTCGATCATTTATCATGTATTACTTTCTGGTTGTAGTTATTTTTATTATGAAAAATATAATGCACATATCCTTTAGCAAAAAATGGAGATTAGTGAACAAAGCAAAGGGACCACAGATGGAGCCATAGTACAATGAAGGACCCAGGAAAAGGGACATCGGTGCCCCTCACATGGTTACAACTAGGAGGTGACATGGGAATGGACATGCCTGCAGAAGAATGGCATGGAGGTACTTAAACATGAGGTGGACTCATTTTTGAGTACAGGCAAGACCTCTTTTTGGCTGCCATGCAGGAAAAACCATTGCTTGTTTTTTAATGTACACACTTTCAGAATTTCCTCTGGGTACAAATGCATCATGCAACCAATTATATTTTTATAAAAATGAGCTGACACTGTATATATGGTTCTGAAAACTTTTATCTTTATTGTTTAACAAAGTATCATGAACACCTCTTCCATGCACATGGGTGAAAATCCTCTACTGAAACCGAGAGCACTGCATAGTTGGATCAAAAGGCTGCTGGTAAAAAGGGTGACACCTAAAGCAAGGTATCAGCTTAAGGTTAGAGCACATCGCCTGGCAAATGACCACCAGGAAAGCAGGGTTGGAATATTATCCTCAAAGAAATCAGAATTGATGTCTAAGGGCATTAATGATATAGGATATCATGTAAGCCCCTCTGGCTCCTGCCTCTGCCTCTCACTCCCCTAACACCCCACTAGCCCCTTGAGATGAATGGCTCCTGTACATCTCTTTGCATTCAATGAAAACCACTTATTTTCTGTTTTTTTTTTTCTTGGCTCTCCCTGAGCCCTTGACACATCTCCACATTCTATCATCATCTCCTCACTACCTGAATGCCTTTCTTGTAAGTCCTCTTGATAGTCCTTGGGAAAATCATCCATTCCTATGTCTGTTTTTTGCTTTGCTTCCTGGGGCACGTAATCTTCAGCTGGGTACTTTTCAATAGCCCATGGCTGGCTCTCTGGCTTTGCTTGTGATTCTGGCTTGCCCTCCCTGTATGCTTTTCTCTCACCTTCAGACTTGTCTTGCTTTTCTCATTTCCCTTCATCATCTGCTGTCCCTCATCCTGGCACTTCCCCTTGTGCTTTGGCTTCCTCTCCACTTCTGGCTTTTCTTCCTCATCTGACTTTCCTTCATCTTCTCACTTTCCCTCATTTTCCAGCTTTCCTTTGTTTTCTCTTTTAAAAAAGATTTTATTTTATTTTTGAGAAAGGGGAAGGGAGAGAGAAAGAGAGGGAGAGAAACATAAATGTGTGGTTGCCTCTTACAAACCCCATACTGGGAACCTGGCCCACAACACAGGCATGTGCCCTAGACTGGAAATCAAACAGAAACCCTTTGATTCATAGGCCAGCACCCAACCACTGAGCCACACCAGCCAGGGCAACCCTTCACTTTCATTGTAGAGTTTTTCCATTTTGAGATTTCTCCTCTATTGCCTGTCCTGGAAAGTTGGGCAGAGTTGGGTGGGGGAGAGGAGACAAAAAGGAGACAAGGGAGACTGAGGGTTGGGGGTGAACTTCAGGCTCAGATAGTACTGGAATCTGGCCTGTGGTCAAGGTTCCCCTGCCCTACCTCCTGCCACAATCTCCTCCTCTGTTCCTCCCACACCCATGAACCAGCCATTTCTCTTGCAGGCTCTGCCATGTTCTGTTCCAACTTTCAGCATGGCAGGGTGTGCATATATTATAAGTGGAGGTAGGATGGAGAGTGAAGCCCTAAATTTCTGCCCAAATAGTGACGTTCACTATCACCCCCCAGTCCGTGTCCAGTGCCCCTTCCCGTTTTCACCGACCTGCCGAGATTCTGGACAGCTTTTTTTTTTTCCTAGCCATGCAAAGAACTGGAAGCAGATTCGCAAACCTGCAAACAGGAGATAGGGGCAGTAGCTGAGTGCCCAGTAGACTAATTTCCCTTTCCTGAACCTGGGTGCTCCACACCAAATGTTGCCATCCCCTACCTGCCCCTCCTCACCTCATTTGCCATATCTATTTTTAGGCCTGTGGCACCAGAGCAGGAGGCTTTCCAAATTGGGTCTCTGTATCCCCCTCCCTTGCAGTTAACCTGTCCCACTCCCATCCCCTTTTCCCAGAGGTAAATATTATCCCACGGGCACTGGGTGTGTGTGTGAGTGTATTTCCAGACTATGTCTATGCTTCACTGTTTCACTGCGGGGTTGCCCCCCTCACTTCAGGCTAGATAATAAATAGAGGGCTCAGAGGTAGAGCGTCCAGGAGACTGCGGAGTCTGTAACTGGGTCATCACCACGGACCCATGTCCATACGGAGTCTGCCCCTTTCTGCATTTCCCAGACTCCTTCACTTCCCCCGGCTCCCCAACCCTGCCTGTGCCACAGGCAGTGCTCACCTTCACACTGACCTGTGGCGGACTGGCCAGGCCTGTACCTCCTTGGGCTCGCCCCTCAACCAACATCAGGGCAGCTCAGAGAACTGGTACCGCACCTGCAGCTGGAGTGGATGGCACTGGGACTGGACCGCAGGTGGGCGTGGAGATTGAAGCCCATATTGGGTGCACAAAGGGTAACATGATGTGAGTGACCCATCAATACAGCTTGGCCCCTGCAGCGACACTCTCTTCACCTTATCCAAGTCACAAAAAGAGCAGGAAAGGGAGACTACCTGACCACAAGTGTTTTATTTACCTGTGCATCTCAGTTCCTGCCCAGCTTCCCTGTGAGATCTCTGATCATCACCAGGAGTGGCAGCTGATAACATAGAGGGTGCTTGACTCCCCTAAGGGTGCTCAACAAATGAGCCCCACAGCCCTCTTTCAAGACCAGCTCTACCTGACTCAAGTCCAGTAGTTGTGCCTGCCAGGAAGCTGTGCTGCCACCTTGAGTAGGGAGTTCCTGGGACCCCCTAATATACATGTTTTCCTCACATAAAAAAATACATTCATCCCATCTCCAAAAGCCCCCAAGGTCTTAACCCATTCCAGTATTAACTGCAACTCCAAAGTCTCATCTAAATATTGTGTGAATCAAGTCTGAAACATCATGAGGCAAAACTCCTTTCCAGTTGTGAGCCTGTGAAAATAAATTGTGTGCTTCCAAGCACAATAGTGAAATAAGCATAAGGCACACATTCCCCTTCCAAAAGGAAGAAATCCAATCTTTTGAAGCTTTCCCCCTATGTTTATTTCTAAGACTTTTATAGTTTTAGCTCCTAGGTTTAGATTTTTTATCCATTTTGAGATTTTTTCATATGATGTAAGGTAAGGCTCCAACCTCATTCTTCTGCATGCAGATATCCAATTTCCCCAGCATTATTCATTGAAAAGACTGTGCTTTCCCTATTGAATGGTCTTGGTACCCTTGCTGAAAATCATTGGACGGTATACCTGTGAGTTTACTTCTGGGCTGTCTATAATATTCCATTAGTCTATATGTCTATCTTTATTCCAGTAACACACTGTTTGTTATTGTAGCTTTGATAGGGGTTACACTGCTGAACATAGTCTCTGTAAAGCTTCCAGTGGGAGCATGGGCCTGCTCACATGTTGATTTCTGATTTCTGGTCTCCAGAACTATGAGAAAATAAATTTTAGTTGTGATAATATTCTTACAGCAGTCATAGTAAATCAGTACTAATAGTGAGTGGCAGGCTCTGTAGCAAATGAGTATTTATGCCTATTTTCACCTTCCCTGAGATAAGCAGATAAACACTCCTTAGTTACTTAATAAACCTCAAAATGCCAAAGACAGACTCTCCAAAACAAGGTATAAATAGGAAAGGCAAATGTGATATCTATTCATTTTATTGTTTATCTATTACTCACATTGGAATGAAAGAGTGAAAGGCATTAAATGGTCTTCAGTTGTGGAAATACATTTTATTAAGATATATGAGATCTGTCTGGAAAAAGTCCACCATTGTTAATGTAATGAGAATGGTTTGTGTGACATTGATGTAACCTGGCAGCCAAGGAAAGTGGACTGAACAATGATGCTTGCATTGTACTAGTTGGTGGGGAAAGTAGACGCCATTGAGTGAGGGTGTGTACTGTGTTGTTGTCACATTCAAACTGACTGAGTGAGTAGAACAACGAATATGCATCATATTTTGTGTTAAACTTGAACATTCCTCAGCAGAAAATATTTAGATCATTCAGAAGGCTGCAACTGTGGGCAACTGTGGAGGACGGTGAAGGCTGGTGTCAAAGCTAAGGCTGAGTGCTTGGCAAGGCTGCACTTGACTGCTTGCATCTGCAAAGCAGATCCAAGCTGGCATTGACAACAGCCAGAACCCTCAGGGGTTGAGAAGGGAATAGATAAGTTCAAGCTTCAACTGAATGCAACTGTAACTTTTTCAGAATATGTATCATTTAAATAGCTGGGAAACTGAACCATCTGTGCCTGCAGCATCTCCCTAAGTTTGCAAAATGTCCTTGAGCTCTATGTAACCAACCCCTATAAAATAAACATGAAGACCATGTTCAGGGTCATTTTCTCTCCATCAGAGGACAATGTCCAACTTGGCCACAGCTTTTCCTTAAACTGTTGTGTTTTGTCTTTCTTAATCTCCTGTTGCCCCCACTCAGGGACCTCATCTCCATGCTGGTTACAGCAGGCAACTGGTGATTGGTGGCTTCATCACGACAACGTGCCTGCTTATGCATCACGTCTCATGCAGGTTTTTTGCAAAACATCAAATCATCTAGGTGACTCAATTCTCCTACAGCCCAGAATTGGTGCCCTGCAAATTCTGGATTTTGCCAACACTAAAATCATCTTTGAAAGGGAAGAAATTTCAGACTGTCAATGAGATTCAGGAAAATACAATAGGACAGCTGATGGAGATTCCAAAAATGGATTTTGCATAGTGATTTAAACAATGGAAGAGATGCTGGGAGAACTGTGTGAGGTCCTGTGTTAAGGCCATTCAAGGTCTTACAGGTTGACGGTATTCAGACAGATGGAAGAAAATGTGCAGAGCTGTGAGGATGCTTGACATGTCTTTATTCACTTGTGGGAAAGCCACCCACTCTGCAAGCTGTGTGTCCCCCTGCATGTCTCTGCAAGTCTTTGCATGTCACCTGTCCCCTCTGCATGATACTCAGTGTGGCACTTGCTCTGCAGCATGGCACATGTTGTGGCACCCATCAGGGAGTTCCTACCTGCTTAAGTACTAGAGGCCAACTAAGCCAGAAGGGTGCCAACAGATCTTATACAACAGAGCTTCATACTGTGCATGTGAGCTCCCTCAAGGCTATGGGCACAGTTTATTGGACCCAGGCTCAAGACTATGAGAACACTACTTATCAGGCCCATTGTCAAGGTTATGGGAAACTGCTTCCCTTAGTTACCCAGATACCTGGATGAAGAAGCCATACTGCCTCCATTTACCCTGTAAGTCCCAAGGTGCCTACTTTAAAGGGGACTGAAGTATCATTGTTTTATGTACAATGTTTCTTGTGTCTTGTATCTTCTTCAATAAATGTTTCTATTTTTCATAGTACATGGATAGATACTTTCTGGACAGACAGTGTGTAATCTCGACAAATGAAATGACTTGGTTAGGGTCACACAGTCAATCAGAAACTGTGCAGAGAAAATAGACCATAGATATTTTAGTCACAATTTATACCCAACTGTACATGTACATCAGAATCACTGTGAAAGCTTTTACAATGCCATGATCCCTAGGTCTTACTTCTAATGAGTCTGATCCAATTGGTTTGGACTAGATTCTGAGCTGTACTTTAGAATCTCAAATAATTCAAACCTACAGCCAAGGGCCAAGATTGAGAACCTATGCACTAAAGATAAAAGCAGAAAATAAGACAGTTGTCTCTTTAAAAAAGGCAGTCTAGTGGGGAAAAAAAATCCTGATGTATATCAGTTAATTAAGGCACTTAAAAGTGTATATATATGCATATATAAATATATGTTAAGTGTACAATTTATATTTATTATATATAAAAGCATATATATGTGTATATATATATATATGATGCAGAGCTGTGTATGAACCTTGAGTTAAAGCTGGGGCCTTCATTTTAATTTATCTAAGTCCAAGGATGTCTGATGAACATGTAGGATGCAATGAGTATGGAGTAAAATCTAGCTTCCTAAATTTTTAGCCAATTTTTCAGGTTATTCTGATGTAGGTGGTCTGTATAGCACATGTTGATATATACTGATATATACATAACATTACAGTAAGTTCATGTGTTGAAATCAATGCATAATGCTTTCTCTGTTGTATTATTTTTTCAATTACAATCTACAGTATATAGGGAAAAGATATTACTTACCCATAAATGATCAGATACAAACCTGGGCCTGTATTTCAGGACCCTTGACTCAGCTATAATTAACTATTGTGACCTACTACTTATCAGGCCCTGTACTAGATACTGAGGGTACCAGGATAAATGAGCCAATATATTTACTGAGAGAAGGGCACAATCTAATTGGGGGGCAGTAATGACTGGATGGTGAAAAATGTTCTAAAACAATGGTCTATCTACCAGGTCTCCAGTTCCAGCCAATTTCTCATTGATCTGTGATTACAGGTTTATTGGGCACAGCAAAAATAAAAGCAAAAGAAGGAAACTACTCTGAATCTATGTAGTCTAGTGTGAGTAGAGACTACTGAAAATTCCTGGGGTGCAAGTGGTGTGGCTCAGAACAGTCTTGGGGACATAAAGCCACCATCACAACACCTGTGTCTGCTCAGAATAAAACCTGTAGCACAAGAAATGGGGGGTCAAGGAAACTGGGCTATATTCATCAAAAGATAAAAGAGATAGTCCAATTCTGAGAATACTAGCATGAGTGCCATTCAGATTTGTCTAGGGATTAGGGGTGAGAAAAAAAAAGTCTAAGAAAAACTATAAAGGACTGTGTGGATTCCTAAACAGCACTGGGAAAGTACACATCTGGATTACATATAACTCTATAGCAGGAAGGGGGCATTCTCCACATTTCTGAAAGGCAAAAATGGGGATTAAAACCTCTGATGGTTTCAGAGAAATTAATGAATCTTTTTCACCTTTAGCACTCTAGCACATCAACAGTGGATGGAACCAGTGGAAGAAGCAAAATCAAGAAGGGGAAGGGGTACCTAGCAGCCATGGCATTATCTAGCAGCATAGGTATACAAATGTGTCACCCACCTGGCACTCAATTGCTCTTGCTGATGAGCATAGTCCTTGGACTCTTCCCTAAAATAAAAGACATTTAGAGGGTTGGGGCCTCGCATGTGTGGATAGAACCAGCCAAACACAGTTCAGTCATTACTTTATTGATTCCAGCAGCAGCCCTATAAGACAGGTATTATCTTCATTTTATAGATAAATAGGCTGACTTTAAAGAAATGTATTTGTAATAATTACCAGGCTTGTGCTTCTAAATAAGAGATACAGAAGTAATATAAGATATTGCCTTCAAATTCTGCCTCAAGTATTGTATCCATTCCTTTTATAAGCTGATTGGAAAGTCCTTTGCTTCTTACTTTTTAAATGCTACATGTAATACATGTGTATTCATTTTAATTTTTTTATTTTAATTGTTGTTCAAGTACAGTTTTCTGCCTTTTACCCCCATCCCAGCCTACCCCCTCAGCCCTCCCCACCTCTCTCCTGTTTCCACCCCTGCTTGTTATTGTCCATGTGTCCTTTATACTTGTTCCTGCAAACCCTTCCCCTTTTCCCCTGAAATTCCCTCCCCTCTCCCCTCTGGTCACTGTCAGTCTTTTCTCGATTTCAGTGTCTTTGGTTATATTTTCCTTGTTTGTTTGTTTTGTTGATCAGGTTCCTGTTAAAGGTGAGATCATATGGTGTTTGTCTTTCACCGCCTGGCTTATTTCACTTAGCATAATGCTTTCCAGTTCCATCCATGCTGTCACAAAGGGGAGGAGCTCCTTCGTTCTTTCTGCTGCATAGAATTCCATTGTGTAAATGTACCATAGTTTTTTTATTTATTTAAAAAAAAACTAGATAAGAAAATAAGAATAAACACATTCTGATGTGCATAAAATATGCATGTTTTAAAATGAGATAGTATATCTATAAACTGCTTTATTTCCACACAAATTGATGAATCTCCCATGCTGACAGAAAAAGTTACAGGACTAAGTCAAAATGAAATTTCCAATCAGAAAAATAAAAGAACACCCAAGTTTCACCATAATGGGTACATCATGAAAATGCAAGCTTGGGAAATATGGGGTTTATGATTATTAATCTCAGCATTCAGGGAATAAGACAAAATTCATCATGATGATCATGGTGAGAGGGCTCTGCTATAAGAATGTGCAGACTGTACTACAACTGAAGCTCTCTAATTTTCCTCCTTAGTTCTCTCATCTCTTCCATGAACTGTTCCATATTATTTGCATTCCCATTGATCATGTCAATGCTATTGACAAGCCTATTGGACATATCCTTTCTAAAATCCTTAGCAGGTGAAGCCCAAACCCCTCTAATATTTCCTCTAGGCTCCTGGCCTTCCCCACCTTCCAAAGGGCAGGCTTCTTCATTCTGCACTGGAGCTTGCTTCCCTCCTCTGCATTCCTTGGAGACATTTTCTGTGTTGAGTGGTTTTTTCTGATTCTTTCTAGGAGATAAAAGGCAAGAAGAGGGATTGAAGTTGTAACCACTGGATTCATAGCCCTATAGGCAAAAGTTTTGCCATCTGAGAGACTTCGAGGGCACTCTTGGGGTGGTGCCCCAGACCAAGCCCTGCCCCAAAAGCCACCATTGCCTCTGAAAATCCTTTCCTTGGCCACTCCACACACAAAAATGCAGGACAAGTTGAGAGACCAGGGTTCTTGATAAGCCCTCTAGGGGTGTCCAAGAGTTTGGCCATCTATACTTTTCATCCCTCATCAGCCACAGAACCACAGTCTCTAAAGACTTGGCCAAGTTTGTCCTGCACTTAACTCAGGCAGGGAAGTCTGTGAGTCTTCCAGATTCAGTTATAATTCCTGATACCCCTACACCTTAGGGTCCCAGGCACTCCCCTACCTGCAGGGATCAGAAGCAGCTTTCCTCTCTTGCCCTTGAAATCTGCTGCACCAAAGAACCTAAAGTTCTGCAGACAGAAATATGGCAATGGCCAGGGCTGATTACTTGATTAAAGGACCAGTAAGGGGGCAGGAGGGTATCTCCACTGTTTATTTAGGATTCTGCTAGTCAAATATTGCCACCATCTCTTTGTCCTCCATCTGGTATCACTGCTTCATTTCCTATCCTGTGATGCACTAGCCTGCCTTTCAGAAATAGGCATCCAGCTCTGACTTGTGTGGCTCAGTGGATTGAGTGCCAGCTTGCAAACTGAAAGGTCCATGGTTTGATTCCCAGCTGGGATACATGGCTGGATTGGGGGCCAGGTCTCTGGTTGTGGGCGGGTGAGAGGCAACCGATGGATACATCTCTCACACATCACATCAATGTTTCTCTCCCTCTCTTTCTCCCTCCCTTCTCCTCTCTCTAAAAATAAAAAATATTTTAAAAAGGAAATAGACATTGTAATCAAAGATGATTATTTCCAAACCTGTTTCACCTCTTCTTTATGCCCCTCACCCCACTATCCCATCCCTCCCACCACCCAATTACCATTTATTGAATGTAAGTGGACAACTTTTGGGGTGGTAGTCACAAGAGCTTACTGGATGTCAATGTGGTTTATTTATAAATAATTTTGATCTGGGTATTTGCTAGGGCCTTTTGGGACCCAATGGCCTTTCTTGAGCCCACTCTCCTTCCATTAACCATTATTTTATGTATCAAGATGGACAAAGGGAGAAGAGGTAGTGTGGGCATTGCAAACCTGGACCTGCTGGGGTTTCAGTACATTGCCATGCCTACCCCATAGTCCACAGGCAGTGTCCAAGATTACACCAACCTGTGGAGACCAAAAACATTTTCTTGCTCTCTGCCTGTATCTCTCAGTTAGAAGCCTGTCTACTCAATTGCCTCTTCTGCAGACGAGACCTGTTTGTCAGGCCTTTCCCTATGTTCTGCAGCAACTGGCACCCCAGTGCCATTCCAGCAGCCAACAATATCTAACTCCAAAATGGATGAAGGGTGAAGAGATACTAGAAACGGAGGTCTAGACCTCTTGTGGAACCCATGTCATCCCAAACCTGATTCAACGGTTGTGTTCCCCTCCTGTCGCCCCACAGGTATTAGGCTGATTCCTCCCCATACTCTTCTCTGGTTCTTCCTTGCAGATGTTGCCCAATCGCCCACCTCCTAGTAGATCTGAACTGGTACACAATCTCAACTCTTTGCCCCTCTCTATCTCCTTGTCCATTTCTTGCACCAAGTAGGTGGGCATCGGGAGACCCCTCTCAAATCTTGGACTCAATCTGGGTTTTGCCCTCTGCCACTCCTACCTCAGTCAGCATCCACCAACCTGCAATGGATGCAGTCAGTTTCTAGGACTTCCCCCTTCCTTGGCTACAGGCTAACTTTCAAGGAAATAGACAGCAGGTGCACAGCTACAAATGACGCTCACACTGCAACTAGAGACTAATCTTTGCATCAGTTACAAGTCTCAAAAAAGTTGCATTACTGTGAGCTCAGGCTCTGAATTACGGATCACTAGGGCAGTCCAGCAGGAGGGTGACTTCCAGAAGCATGGCAGAGTCACCTTTCCTCTTTCGTCACCTTGCCCCCATCCTTACCACCCGCTACTGCACATCCCTTATTATTCTTCCCCCTACTTAGCAATCTTGGAGAACAAATGGACCATAATACTTTGTATTTTGCCCTTTTTCCTGATTTCTGCTGCAGCTTTAAAAGAATTTCTTCTTTCTCTTCTATACCATTAAAATCCAACTTCTTGCCCCTCCACTCACCAGGAAGCAAAGGCCAGAATTTCTCTTAGCAGACTCGTTGGTCTTGTCCCAGAATTAAATGAGCAGAGAAGGGATGTGAGCTCCAGTAAGTCTGTAAAATAAGCAGAAAGTGACATAAAAAAACAACCACAAAAAACCCTTTCACCTTGATTAGTTCCCTTTCTGGTTTTTTTTTTGTTGTTGTTTATTTATTTTTAAAATTTAAATTATTTTATTGTTGTTTAATTACAGTTGTCTGTATTTTCTCCCCACCACTTTCCCCACCCCAGCCAAACCCACCTTCTTCCCTTGCTTCCCCTCTTCCCCTTGGTTTTGTCCATGTGTCCTTTATAGTAGTTCCTGAAAACCCTTCATCCCACTGTCCCCTCACCCCTCCCCTCTGGCTATTGTTAGATTGTTCTTAATTTCAGTGACTCTGGTTGTATTTTGTTTGCTTTTTTCTTTTGTTGATTAGGTTCCAGTTATAGGTGAAATCATATGGTATTTGTCCCTCACTGCCTGGATTATCTTCACTTAGCATAATGCTCTCCAGTTCCATCCATGCTGTTGCAAAGGGTATAAGCTCCTTCTTTCTCTCTGCTGCATAGAATTCCATTGTTTTAAAAAAATCAATTTATTTTAGAGAGGAAGGGGGGCACAGAGAGAGAAACAGCAACTTTTTATTAGACTTATTTATTATGCATTCATTGGTTGATTCTTGTATGTGTTCTGACCTGAGGAGAAATCCCCAACTTATTAAATGATGCTCTAACTAACTGAGCTACCTGGCCAGGGTTTTTGTTTATTTACTTTTTAAAGGAATTATTGTTTTTGTCTTTCATTGACATGTATTCATCTTTTGGTTGTTATAACTAGACAATGCTATTATTTTCAGTTGAAAAATATGATTTTAGTTGTAAAACCTTGGCAATCTTTATGGGCTGCTGAAACATCCCATAAACATAGACCCCTCAGACAGCACCCCCTACCCCTTTTAAGGACTTTGAAATATAACCCTAAGCTTGGGTTTCCTCTTTTGAAGGGTCTCTGTGTGGTCTTTCTATGAGGTGAGGGACATGTCTAATAGAGTCTTGCTACTGGAATTTAAGATATTGAGAGCCTGTGACAAATTTATGGTCTCCTCTAATTTATATTAGTGCAAATTTAGCAAGACTCTAACGTGGCCTTTAAATTAAAGCAGCACTAGAGTTTTCCAAATAATTCATAACAGTGATTTAGGAAAGTTATACTGACAGATAAAAAGCATTGTGAAGCTACAATATTAAAAAATATTATGCCATAATAATATAGAAAAAATAAAACAGAAAAAAACTGATTGTAAAACTCAAGTATGGAGAAATATTAGTAATCTGATTGAAAATTTTTGAATCAGTGGAGAAACATTATATATCTGAAAAAATAGTGCTGGGATAATTGGTTATCTGTTTGGAAAAATAGTGAACTGTATTATCCTTGTTATACACTTACACACAGACACTAAATGTTTAGATAAAAATATATAAAACCATTGAAAATCATATATAACATATATTAAATTATGTTAATATTAGGATGAATACATTTGTTAGAAATACACCAGTGATAGATATGTCCAAAAGGTAACTGACCCAATTTTGCTGGTGACTCTGTTAAATCTAAGGAACCATGCAGAATGTCCTTGGAACTACCTTAATTACTGATGCAAATCTGAAATATTTATCCACAGATGCAGGTTCTTTATTAATGGATATTACTCTGGAGCTGTTAAAATCACTGGCACTTCTGAACTGCATCAAGCCTGAGCTAAGCAAGCTCCTAAGATGTCAGAAAAAAACCCTCAGTAAAATTAGAGAATACAGAAAATGCAGAAAGACAATGTCAGCTTTATCCTTGCCTCAAGAAATGTGCTTTGTGAATTTTACTCTAAATCAGTCTAAATATTTTCTTTAAAATAAGGACGATACACACACTTCCACTCCCATATTTATAGACATTCAGGATCTTTGTAGTTTTATCTATGAGGCAGAGTTGATTGAAATTCTCTTTTAATATATTTTATTGATTGTGCTATTACAGTTGCCACATTTCCCTCCTTATTCCCCTCTACCCTGCACAGCTCCTCCCACCCACATCACCCCCCTCCTTAGTTAATGTCCATGGGTCATACATATAAGTCTTTTGGCTTCTCCATTTCCTATACTACTCTTAACCTCCCCCTGTCTATATTCTACCTACTATTTATGCTTCTTACTCCTTGTAGCTTTTCCCCCATTTCTCTCCCTCCCTACTCACAACCCTCCATGTGATATCTATTTCTGTGATTCTGTTCTTGTTCTAATTGTATGCTTAGTTTGCTTTCGTTTTTGTTTTCTTTTCAAGATTAGTTGTTGATAGTTGAGTTTGTTGTCATTTTACTGTTCATATTCTTTATCTTCTTTCTTAGATAAGTCCCTTTAACATTTCATATAAGGGTTTGGTGATGATGAACTCCTTTAACTTGACCTTATCTGAGAAGCACTTTATCTGCCCTTGCATTCTTTTCCTTTAATTTTATTTTAATCATTGTTCAAATACAGTTTTCTCCCTTTTACTCCCAATCCACCAACCCTCCCCACTTCCCTCCCATTACCACCCTCCACCTAGTTTTTGTCATTGTGTCCTTTAAGTGTGTTCCTGTGAACCCTTCCCAATGGCCCCTGAAGTTCCCTCTTCTCTCCCATGTGGTCACTGTCAGCCTTTCCTCTATTTCAGTGTCTTTGGTTATATTTTGCTTGTTTATTTGTCTTGTAGTTTAGGTTCCTGTTAAAGGTGAGATCATATGGTATCTGTCTTTCACTGCCTGGCTTATTTCGCTTAGCATAATGTTTTCCAGCTCCATCCAAGCTGTTGTGAAGGGTAGGAGCTCCTTCTTTCTTTCTGCTGCATAGAATTCCATTGTGTAAATGAACCATAATTTTTGATCCATTCATTTACTGATAGGCACCTTGGTTGCTTCCAGCATCTAGCTATTGTAAATTGTGCTGCTATGAACATTGGGATGCATAAGTTCTTTTGAATTGGTGTTTTAGTATTCTTAGGATAGAGTCCCAGCGGTGGAATTGCAGGGTCAAAAGGCAGATCCATTTTTAGTTTTCTGAGGAAGTTCCATACTGCTTTCCATAGTGATTGTACCAGTCTGCAGTCCCACCAACAGTGCACTAGGGACCACTTTTCTCCACAACCTCTCCAACACTTGTTGTTTGTTGCTTTGCTTAGGATGGCCATTATGATTGGTGTGAAGTGGTATCTCATTGTGGTTTTAATTTGCATCTCTCTGATAGCTAGCAATATTGAACATTGTTTCATGTGTTTTGGAACTTCTGTATGTCCTCCTTGGAGAAGTGTCTGTTCAAGTCCTTTGCCCATTTTTTAACTGGATTCCTTGTCTTCTTAGAGTGCAGTCGCGAGAGTTCTTTATATATTTTGGATATTAAACCCTTGTCTGAGGTATAATTGGCAAATATGTTTTTTGATACAGTTGGTTCTCTTTTAATTTTGATACTGTTTTCTTTAGCTGTGCAGAAGCTTTTAATTTTGATGAGGTCCCATTTGTTTATTCTTTCCTTTATGTCCCTGGCTCTAGGGGACATGTCAGTAAAAAAGTTTTTCGTGACATATCTGAGATTTTCCTACCTACGTTCTCCTCTAGGACATGAATGGTGTCACGTTTTATATTTAGGTCTTTCATTCACCTTGAATTTATTTTTGTATATGGTGTAAGTTGGTGCTCAAGTTTCATGTTTTTGCACATAGCTGTCCAGTTCTTTCAACACCATTTGTTGAAGAGGCTATTTTTACTCCATTTTATGATGCTGCCTCATTTGTCAAATATTAATTGACCATAGAGACTTGGGTTTATTTCTGGGCTCTCTGTTCTGTTCCATTGGTCTATGTGCCTGTTTTTATGCCAGTACCAGGCTGTTTTGATTACAGTGGCCTTGTAGTATAGTTTAGTGTCGGGTATTGTGACCCTCCTGCTTTACTCATCTTTCTCAAAATTGCAGCAGCTATTCAGGGTTGTTTATGGTTCCAAATAAATTTTTGAAGTGTTTGTTCTATGTCTGTGAAATATGCCATTGGTACTTTAATAGGAATTGCATTGAATCTGTAAATTGCTTTGGGTAGTATGGACATGTTGATGATATTAATTCTTCCAATCCATGAACACGGTATATGTTTCCATTTGTTTGTGTCTTCCTTGATTTCTTTCCTGATTGTTATGTGGTTTTCTGCATACAGGTCTTTTACCTCTTTGGTTAGGTTTATTCCTAGGTATTTTATTTTTCTTTTTGATATTTCAAATGGGATTGTTTCCTTGATTTCTGCTTCTGCTGTTTCATTGTTGGTGTACAGAAATGCCTTTGATATCTGGATATTGACTTTGTATCCCGCTCTTTTGCCAAATTCATTTATTAGGTCAAGCAGTTTCTGGTGGAGTCTATAGGATTTTCTATGTACACTATAATGTCATCTGCAAACAGTGACAGTTTTGTTTCCTCCTTTCCGATTTGGATGCCTTTTATTTCTTTTTCTTCTCTGATTGCTGTGGCTAAAACTTCCAGGACTATATGGAATAGAAGTGGTGAAAGTGGGCAGCCTTGTCTTCTTCCTGATCTTAGTGGAAAAGATTTTAATTTTTGCCCATTGAGTATGATGTTGGCTATAGGTCTCTCATATATGGCCTTTATTATATTGAGGAATGCTCCCTCTATTCCCACTTTGCTGAGTGTTTTTATCATGAATGGGTGCTGTACTTTATCAAATGCTTTTTCTGCATCTATTGATATGATCATGTGATTTTTGTCTTTGCTTTTGTATATGTGATGTATTACATTTACTGATTTGTGAATATTGTACTATCCTTGCATCCCTGGAATGAATCCCACTTGGTCATGGTGTATGATCTTTCTAATGTATTGTTGGATGCGGTTTGCCAGTATTTTGTTGAGGATTTTAGCGTCAATGTTCATCAGTGATATTGACCTGAAATTTTCTTTCTTTGTTGTGTCTTTATCTGGTTTTGGAATTAGGATGATGTCGGCCTCACAAAAAGAGTTTGGGAGTCTCCCATCTTTTTGGATTTTTTGAAATAGTCTGTGAAGGATAGGGGTTAGCTCTTGTTTAAATGCATTTTAGAATTCTCCTGTGAAACCATCTGGTCCAGGGATTTTGTGTGTTGGGAGTTTTTTGATTACTGCTTCAATTTCTTTTGTTGTTATTGGTGTGTTCAGGCTTTCTGCTTCTTTTTCATTGAGTTTTGGAAGATTATATTTTTCTAGAAATTTGTCCATTTCACCTAGGTTTTCAAATTTTCTTGGCATACAGTTCTTTGTAGTAATTTCTTACCATCCTTTGTATTTCTGTGGTATCTGTTGTAATCTCTCCTCTTACATTTCTGATTGTGTTTATTCAGACCTTCTCTCTTTTTTTCTTGATGAGTCTGCTTAAAGGCTTCTCGATTTTGTTTATCTTTTCAAAGAACCAGCTCTTGGATTCAATGATCCTTAGATTTGTGCTTTTAGTATCTATGTCATTTAATTCTGCTCTGATCTTGGTTATTATTTCCTTCCTTCTGCTTGCTCTGGGCTGTCTTTTTGTTGTTCCTCAAGTTCTTGTAGACATAGAGTTAGGTTATTTGTTTGGAATGTTTCTACCTTTTTTAGGTGGGCCTTTATCGCTGTGAACTTCCCTCTCAGGACTGCCTTGGCTGTGTCCCATAAGTTTTGGGTTGTTGTGAGTTCATTTTCATTTGTTTCCAGAAACCTTTTGATTTCTTCCCTAATATCATTCTTCACCCATTCATTGTTTAATAGCATGCTATTTAATCTCCATGATTTTTAGTGTTTTGGATTTTTTTCCTTGGGGTTGGTTTCTACCTTCCGTACCCTGTCATCCGAGAAAATGCTTTGTATGATTTCAATTTTCTTGAAATCCTTGGGGCTTATTTTGTGTCCTATCATGTGGTCTGTCTTTGAAAAGGTTCCGTTTACATTTGAAAAGAATGTATATTTAGCTTCTTTTGGATGGAAGGTTCTGTATTTATCACTGAAGTCCATTTCATCAAGGGTATTGTTCAATGCCACAATATCTTTGTTGATATTTTGTTTGGAAGATCTGTCCATTTTTGATAGTGGTGTGTTAAAATCCCCCACTATAGTTTTGTTGCTGTGCATATCTTTCTTGAAGTCCTCTAAGATTTTCTTTATATATTTGGGTGCTCCTATGTTGGGTGCATATATATTTACAATATTTATGTCTTCTTGGTGGATTATTCCCTTGAGTTTTATGAAGTGACCTTCTGGGTCTCTCTTTATGGACCTTTTTTGGAAGTCTATTTTGTCTGATACGGGTATTGCTACCCTGGCTTTTTTTTCCTGTCCATTTGCTTGGAAGATTTGTTTCCTGCCCTTCACTTTCAGCTTGTGCAGGTCTTTTATCCTGAGGTGGGTCTCTTGTAGACATCATATATGTGGGTCATTTTTTCTTATCCATTCAGCTATTCTATGTCTTCTGATTGGAGCATTTAATCCATTTACGTTTAAGGTTATTATTGATAGGTAATTATTCATTGTCTTTTATGTACATGTGTTCCTCTCTCTCTCACTTTTCCTTCCTTTCCTTAAAGCAGTCCCTTTAGAATGTCTTGCAGAGCTGGTTTGGTGGAGGTGTATTCTTTTAGACTTCTTTGTCTGGGAAGCTTCTTATTTGGCCTTCTATCTTGATTGAGAGCCTTGCTGGATGAAGTAGCCTTGGTTGCAGACCTCTGGTTCCCATTACTTGGAGTATTTCTTACCATTCTCTTCTGGCTTGAAGTGTTTCCATTGAGAAGTCAGCTGTTAGCCTTATTGGGGCTCCCTTGTATCTTACTTCCTTTTTCTCCCTTGCTGCCTTTAAGATTCTCTCTTTGTCTTGAAATTTTGCCATTTTAATTATGATGTGTCTTGAGGTGTGCCTCTGTGGGTTCCTCTTAATTGGGACTCCCTGTGTTTCCTGGATTTGTGTGACTTTTTCTCTCCTCAAATTAGGGAAGTTTTCCTACATTACTTTTTCAGCTAGGTTTTTGATCCATTGGTTTTCTTCTTCTCCTTCTGGTATCCCTATTATACGGATATTATTACGTTTCATATTGTTTTGCATTTCTCTTAATCCCTCTTCATTCTTTCTGAGCCTCTTTTTTTTTCTTGCTCTTTCTGGATGTTGTTTTCTACTTTGCCCTCCAATTCGCTAATCCTATCTTCTGCTTCATCAATCCTGCTTTTCATTCCTTCTACTATGTTCTTCAGTTCAGAAATTGTATTCTTCATTTTTTCCTCTTGGCCCTTGTTGAGAGTTTCTATTTCCTTTTTCATATTTATATAGTTTGCAGTGAGTTTGTTGTAGTTTCCCTCTAATTTTTGGTAGCTCATTGTGAGTTCATTGAACTTCCTGATAATCCTTGTTTTGAACTCACTATCTGATAGTTGAGTTGCCTCTATTTCATTTAGCATTTTTTCTGAGGCTTCCTCGTTTCCCTTCAATTGGGGATTGTTTCTTTGTTTTCTCATTGTCCGTGGATTTCTTCTTGTTAGCCTCTGTTTCTTAAATTGATCTGTTCTGGTTCCCTGTAATTATGGTGTGAACTTCTGTGGTAGCATACTTGTGAGATTCAGTGGTGCAGTCTCCTTCGTGTATCCTGGTGTTCACAGCTTCCCCCTGCTCTTTTTTTGTGATCAGTTGGAGGAGTAAGGTGAAATGGTTTAAGACAGCAAGACAGTATACTATGATATTTACATTAGCAGCCAGTATAGAAGAGATGGGTTATCCTTTGGCTCCTTATAGTGTTAACCGTGATCCTCCACCCCACTATCCATGTTTTAGAAAGGATGGAAAGAAGGTAAGACTCTTATTGGGGATGAGAGGATTGTTAGTTGGATCTAAAAAGCTGTGATGCTGTGGGAGGTCAGATTCTAAGGTAGGGTTGGATTAAAGATTAGTAAATAGGAGTAGTGTGTAAAGGAATAGAGACAATCCCCACAATAGTATAGATCAAGATATTGCAAAGTGGTCTGAGATCAGGTAGGGGTATTGAGTAGTATTTACAATTGTATGGACTAGGTCTTATTAACAGTAATAGTAAAGTGACAGTCTTGTGGCAGAATCGATGAGATCTAGATAACAAGAATAAAGAGTATAGAACCTTGAGAGGTGTATTAATGGAACACAGATGAAGGATAGTAAATTATCAACACACTGTGACTGAGATACCAAGGGGAACCTATCAAATGACTGTATAACCAGCCAAGCAAAGAAGATCATACAGAAAGAAAGAGAATACCAAAATACTTTTAAAATAAAAATGTTGGAAAAGTGAGGAAAAGATAATACAAATTTACAGTAACTTGCAAGATAAAAAAAAGGGGGGAAAAGCAGAAGATGGAGTGCAGGAGAGATAAATTTGGAGTGGAAAGAATAATACTAGGATGAATGGAAGAAAAACAGAAGGGATTGAGAGATATAAAAATAATAAGAATTGAAAAATTAAATGACACTTAAAACACAAGATAAAATCAACCAACAACAGCCACAAAAAAACAAAACAAAACAAAACAAAACAAACCTCTTGTTGGTTTCTAACTGGTCATACCAGTTTTTCTGATCTTGCTGGCTTCAGCTGGCTGAGGAGCCTTTGAAATGCTTATCACTCTTCCCAGCCAAATCTCAGCAAGTCTCTCAGGTACCCTGGGAGCTCCAGAGCACACTTGCTCTCCGGAGCTCACTGCCGCATTCTTCCGTACTCCAGGGTCCCTGCAGGGTTCCAGCTCTATGATCTCAGGAGGCACCCGCGACATTTTGGGATTCACTGTGCCCTCCCTGGGAATCGTAAAAGGGCATGCCCCTCCACCAAATTTTTGAGTTTCGGGCTCTAGGAATGCACTAAGCACCGCGTCCCTTCTGGGATCACAGCACGAGAGTCAGGATTCCCGATGGGGCGCACACTTCTACAGTTCAGAACCGCAGGCTCCCGAAACCTGAGAATGCCCGTGCCCTTTCCTGGCTCTGGGTTGTCCACTGATCCACACTCCCACTGGGCTAGGGGTGCAAGCGCTCTTCCAGGCCGCCCCTGGTCGTGCTGGCTGGACGCCCTCACTTCTCCCACAGCTCTGGGTGGGTGTTCACAGTCCCTGGGCGATTTTTTCCCAGTCCAACTGGCCTCTCTGTGCCTTCAAGCAACAAGTTCTCCCCTGGAGTTGCTCAACCCCTGTATTCGGGGGAGGGAGCAGTGACTTCCCTCTCCCCGGAGCCCTGAGGCAGACCTGGGTGCACTGGGCCTGGAGACTGCAAACCCCTGGTCCCTGCGCTGATCCCTGGGTCCCTTTTGTCATGAAGCAGTCTCCTTACCATCTGGTTTTTCAATGATTGCAATAATTTTTGATGTCCTGCTTTCAAAAATGATTCGGTAACCTAGGCCACTTGCTCTGTTTCTCCACCAATCCACGAGTTTCCCTCCTCTTCACAGAAGCCGAGAAACACGCTGCCTAGGGTAAAGCCGCCATCTCTGCCCTTGCATTCTAAATGACAGCTGTGCTGGGCAGAGTAATCTTGGATACAGTTCCTTGCGTTTCCTGACTTTGAGTACTTCTTTCCAACCCCTTCTTACCTGTAAGGTTTCTTTTGAGAAGTCAGGTGATAGTCTTATGGGCACTCCTTTGTAGGTAACTTTCTCTTTTTCTCTTGCTGCTTTGAAGATTCCCTCCTTACCTCTAATCTTGGGTAATGTAATTATGATGTGCCTCCTTGTGTGCTTCCTTGGGTCCAACTCCTTTGGGACTCGCTGAGCTTCCTGGACTTCCTGGAAGTCTATTTCCTTCACCAGATTAGGGAAGTTCTCCTTCATTATTTTTTTCAAATAAGTTTCCAATTTTTTCTCTTTCTCTTCTCCTTCTGGCATCCATATGACTTGGATGTTGGAACATTTAAAGTTTTCCTGGAGGTCCCTAAGCCTCTCCCCATTTTTTTTAAAACTCTTGTTTCTTCATTCTGTTCTGGTTGAAAGTTTTTTTCTTCCTTCTGGTCCACACCATTAATTTGGGTCCGGGTTTCCTTCCCATCACTGTTAGTTCCCTGTACATTTTCCTTCATTTCACTTTGCATAGCCTTCACTTTTTACTCTGTTTTGTGACCATACTCAACCAATTCTGTGAGCACCCTGATTACCAATGTTTTGAACTGTGCATCTGATATGTTGGCTATCTCTTCATTGCTTAGTTGTATTTTCTTCTGAATCTTTGATCTGTTCTTTCATTTGGGCCATAATTTTTTGTTTCAGTGCACCTATTACATAGTAAGGGGTGGAACCTTAGGTATTTGTCAGGTTGGAGCAACCTACTTCACTGCATTGTGGCACTGTATGTGGGGAATGGATCCAAGAAGGAGCATGCTGCTTGCTCAGCTCTCTGCCATCTTTCAATCACTTCCTCTGCTACCCACAGGAAATTGGACCCTTTTGGTGCCAATTCCCTGGAGGGTGTGTTTGTGTATGCTTGGGGGCCCTGTGGGTCTCCCCAGTGAACTCTCCTGTGAGGCTGTGAGTTTCTCCGGTCTCCTCAACCCCCATAGGTTTTTTCAGTCAGAGATTTTGAGGCTTTATTTCTGAGGACTGGAACCCTGGGTTGCATGGTGTGTCTCACTACCCAGTTGCTCCTCCCAGTTTATCCACACATAAATGTGGGACCCCCTGCTCTGCCTGCTGTCTCCTTGCCTGGTCTGCCAGCCACTGCCTTGCTCACCCTGGTCCTCCAGTTGCCATGTTGCCTTGTGTCCTTTCCACCCCGGCTGCCCATTTCTGCTCCTCTTACCAGTCTTAATTAATGTTTCTTCATTAACTCCTTGGTTGTTGGATTTCCATACAGTTTGATTTTCTGTCAGTTCTAGTTGTTTTTTCTTTGTTGTTGTCTTTCACTGGGTTGTTTGAGGAGGCACAGTGTATCTACTTATGCCTCCATCTTGGCTAGAAGTTAAGTTCTTTTTTAAAAATGAAACAATCCATCCAGTTTGTGTACATCAGTGGAAATTATTTTATATGCGTATGCTTATGTAAAAGGAAAACTTTACTAAATCAAGGAAGAATTACATCATAAATGTGAATTTATCATTTAAGGATAGTGCAAAAATTATTCTTTGGAGCAAGATGAAAATTTGAAGGAAAATAACCTTTTAAAGTCACTAAATTTCTTAAAATTTTCTCTGCAAAAGAAACTTGTTCAGTACTCAAAGAAGTTTTTTTTTAAACAAATACACTATTTCTAATGCTAAAACTTTTAACAGTTTCATGGTCATAAAAGATGGGCTTTTAAAATTTTCAAATGTTTTAAAGCATTAGAAACATTATACTATAACATGAGTTATGCAGTAAAGCCTAGTGGGAAAATTATTGTTTTAAAAAATCTATCAGCTAATATTTAGTTGCATTTGTTTAGTAAGATTTTGTGAAAGAAAGCTTGTATTCAAATGCTACTAAAACTCAGTTTTGTTGATAATATTAATAAAATGGTTTAAGATACATCTCTTTTCTGTAGCAGAAATAAAGGTAATTCTAATGGATTTTCTAATCTTAAACACATTACTAAAGCTGTTTGTTTTACTGGAATATGTTACTAAACATAAAACTTAATACTGTGTATATACACATATTTTAATCAAACCATATGTTCTTTTCTGAGACTTGCTTTCTTTTTTAACCTAACAATGTATTTGGGCATATTTCTAAATCTGTAAATATAGTAAAACCTGTGTTTTTTTTCTTTTTTAATGTATTTTATTGATTATGCTATTACAGTTGTCCCATTTCCCCCCTTCATTCCCCTTCACCTTGCACACCCTCTTCCACCCACTTCCCCCCTTTAGTTTGTGTCCATGTGTCATAAGTTCTTTAGATTCTACATTTCCCATACTATTCTTGCCCTCCCCCCTGTCTATTTTCTACCTACTATCTATGTCACTTATTCTCTGTACCTTTTCCCCCTCTCTCCTCCTCCCGCTGCCCTGTTGCTAACCCTCCATTTGTTCTCCATTTCTGTGGTTCTGCTCCTGTTTTAGTTGTTTGCTTCCTTTGTTTTTGCTTTTGTTTTAGGTGTGGTTGTTAATAACTGTGAGTTTGCTGTTATTTTACTACACATGTTTTTTATTTTCTTTTTCTCAGATAAGTCCCTTTAACATTTCATATAATAAGGGCTTGGTGATGATGAGCTCCTTTAACTTGACCTTATCTGAGAAGCACTTTATCTGCCCTTCCATTTTAAATGAAAGCTTTGCTGGATAGAGCAATCTTGGATGTAGGTCCTTGCCTTTTATGACTTGGAATACTTCTTTCCAGACCCTTCTTGCCTGCAAGGTCTCTTTTGAGAAATAAGCTGAAAGTCTGATGGGAACTCTTTTGTAGGTAACTGTTTCCTTATCTCTTGCTGTCTCTAGGATTCTCTCCATTTTAATTATGGAGATTATGATTATGTAATTATGATGTGCCTTGGTGTGTTCCTCTTTGGGTCTGACTTCTTTGGGACTCTCTGAGATTCCTGCACTTCCTGAAAGTCTATTTCCTTTCCCAGATTGGGGAAGTTCTTCTTTATTATTTTTTCAAATAAGTTTTCCACTTGTTGCTCTTCCTCTTCTCCTTCTGGTACCCTTATAATTTGGATGTTGGAACATTTAAAGATGTCCTGGAGGTTCCTAAGCCTCTCCTCACTTTTTTGAATTCTTGTTTCTTCATTCTTTTCTGTTTGGTTGTTTCTTTCTTCCTTTTGGTACACTCCATTGATTTGAGTCCAGTTTTCTTCCCATCACTATTGGTTCCTTGTACATTGTCCTTCATTTCACTTAGTGTAGCCTTCATTTTTTTCATCTAATTTGTGACCAAATTCAATCAATTCTGTGAGCATCCTGATCATCAGTGCTTTGAACTGTGCATGTGATAGGTTGGCTATCTCTTGGTCCCCTAGTTGTATTTGTTTTGGAGGTTCCATCTGTTCCTTCATTTGGGCCATTTTTTTTGTCTTGACACACCTGTTGCATATGAGGGGCAGAGCCTTGGGTGTTCACCAGGGTGGGGCAACCTAGTTGCTGGGTCATGATGCTGTATGTGGGGGAGGGGTCAAAGATGGAACAATGGCACTTGCTCAGCTCTCTGTCAGATTTCAATCCCTTCTGCCACTCCTCCCAAGCAAACTGGGCTGTTCTGGTGCTGATTTCCATGTGGGTGGGCTTCTGTACATTTTAGGACCCTGTGGGTCTCTCCAACAAACTCTCCTGTAAGGCTGGGAGTCTCTCCCGGCACCTCAACCCCCACCAGTGTTTTTAATAAGTGTTTTGAGGCTTTATTTCCTTATGCAGGGGCCCTGGATTGCTCGGTCTGTCTCACTCCCCAGTTTCACCTTGTTTATCTGTGTGTGAATGTGGGACCATCTCATTAGCCACCTTGTGTGCTGTGCCCTGCTCCACAATTGCTGCCTCACTGGGTCTGCCCATTGCCACTCCATGCCTGTGGCCTTCCAGCCGCTGCCTTCTTGCCCACGGTCCACCCTCTGCAATCTTGAGCACCCGGAGTCTGTCAGCTGCTTCCTTGCACACCTGGGGTCCACCAGCCACTGCTTTTTTTGACATGACCCCTCACCACCCAGCTGCCTGACTCTGCCCCTCTTACCATTCTTGATGAATGTGTCTATTTTAACTTGTTGGTTGTTAGATTTTCATACAGTTCAATTTTCTTTCAGTTCTGGTTGTTATTTTGTTTCTAAATTGTTGTTGTCCTTCTTTTGGTTGTGTGAGGAGGCACAGTATGTCTACCTATGCCTCCATCTTGGCCGGAAGTCTTTAATTCCCTGTATTTTTTTCAATTGCTATGTAACAAGTTATTACAAACTTAGAGGCATATACATAAAATTTATTATCACACAATGTCTACAGTAAAGAAAACAGGAACAGAATGACTGGGTTTTCTGCTCAGAGAATCACAAGGCTAAAATCAAGGGGTTGGCTTGTGTGCTCTCATCTAGTGGTAAATCCAGGAAATCACTTCCAAGAGCATTTTTGTTATTGGCAGAAACCAGTTTCTCAGGGATATAGGACCATGGTCAGGTTTTTTTCTAGCTGCCAGGCAGGGACTGGTCTCAGCACCTACATGCAGCCAGCCCCCTCAATCTCAGCAAGAGAGAACCATTGTTATTTCAAATCCCTCTCACACTTAGAGTTTCTCTGACTTCCATATCTGCTCCATCTGGAGAAAATTGTTTGTATTTTAATAGTTCAGGTAATAAAGTCAAATCCACTCAGATAATCTCAACATTTTAAGGTCAAATCATTCAGAAATTCAATTACATGTGCAAAACTGAATTACAAAAGCTTTTATTAGTATTTTATTGAGTGAACAGGGGTCCAGAATCTTGTGTTTGTGTTGGGGAGAGCATTATGGAATTCTCTCACATTACCTAAATAATTTTTGTTTTCAAATAGATATAAATTTACCTAAAATAAAATACAACATTTTAACCATATGAAGGGGTACAGTTCAGTGGCACTTAGTATATTCAGTGTTTTGCAACCACCACCAAGTCTAGTTCCATAAAATGTTCATTTTCCCGATAGAAAACCTCATATCTATTAAGAAATTACTTTCCATTACTTTCTCTCCACAATGTCTGGCATCCAATAATCTGCATTCTGTGTCTATGGATATTTGTATTCATGATATTTCGCATAAGTGAAATCATGCAATATATCATCTTTAGTGCCTGGTTTCTTTTAATTACCATAATGTTTCCAAGGTTCACGCATGTTGTAGCATGTATCAGTACTTCATTCCTTGTTATCAATAAATAATTATAGTGTATGGATATGCCACATTTTCTTTATCCACGCAATAGCTCATGAACATTTGAATTATTTTCATCTGCTGGCTACTATGAACAGTGCTACAATGAAGAAAATTTGCATACAAATCCTTGTTTGAATGCCCATTTTCAATCATTTTCTTGTGTATACCTAAGAATGGTGTTGCTGGGTCATATCATAATTGTAAGTTGAAGTTTTTGTTAGGATAGATTTCTACTCACTTTTTCATCTACTATTTTTAAGATTTTATTTATTTAGTTTTAAAGAGAAGGGAAGGGAGGGAGAAAGAGAGGGAGAGAAACATCAATGTGGTTCCTGCTCATGCGCTCCCCACTGGGGACCTGGCCCACAACCCAGGCATGTGCCCTGACTGGGAATCGAACCAGCGACCTTTTGGTTCACAGGCCCACACTCAATCCACTGAGTTACACCAACCAGGGCTATTTCATCTACTTTTGGTGTAATTTTTATTTCCTAATTTGTGCTAGTTTTTGGTTTAGTATGCCTTTTTAAAATGTACGTGTTTATAGCTATATATTTTATTTCACCACCATGTTAGATGCATCCCATAAGTTTTGTACATGGTGTTTCTATTTTCATTTTCATCAAAGTATTGTCTTTTTATGTTTTATTCATTTATTTTTAAAATATTTTATTGTTGTTCAGTACCGTTGTCTGCATTTTCTCTCCACCCCCCAACCCCAGCCATTTCTATGTCCCTCCCCTGATTCTGACCTCCCTTGGTTTTGTCCATATTTTCTTTATAGTTGTTCCTGAAAACCCTTCCTCTTTTTCCTCCATTATCCCCTCCCACTTCCCTTTTGGTCACTGTGAGATTGTTCTTAACTTCAATAACTCTGGTTATATTTTGCTTGCTTGTTTGTTTAGTTGATTAGGTTCTATTTAAATGTGAGATTGTATGGTACTTGTCTTTCTCTGACTGGCTTATTTCACTTAGCATAATACTCTCCAGGTCCATCCATGCTGTGGCAAGGGGTAAGCTTTCCAACTTTATAATAGTCAAGTAGTGTTCTATTCTGTAAATGTACCACAGCTTTGTTATCAACTCATCTACTGATGGCCACTTGGGCTGCTTCCAAATCTAGGCTATTGTAAATAATGCTTCAATAAACATAGAGGTGCATATATTTTTTTAATTAGCATTTTGGACTTCTTCTGATATATCTCCAGAAGTGCAATTGCTGGGTCATAAAGCAGTTTAATTTTAAATTTTTTGAGGTAACTTTAAACTGTTTTCATACTTGCTGAACCAATCTGCATTCCCACCAACAATTCACAAGGGTTCTCTTTTCTCCACATCCTTACCAGCACTTGTTTGTTGATTTATTGATGGTAGCCATTCTGGCAGGTGTGAAGTGATATCTCATTGTGGTTTTAATTTGTACTTCCATGATGATTAGTGACTTTGAACACCTTTTCATATGTCTGTTGGTCACCTGCATGTTCTTTTTGCAGATTTTTCTATTCAGTTACTTTGACAATTTTTTAATTGGATTGTATGCTTTTTGGTGTTCAGTTATATAAGTTCTGTATAAATTTTGGACATTAACCTCAGATCAGATGTACCATTGAGAAATATGTTTTCACATTGCATTGTATCTTCACTTTATTGATGGTTTCCTTTGTAGTGCAAAAACATTTTAGTTTGATGTAGTTCCATTTATTTATTTTTTTCTTTGTTTCCCTTGCTTAAGAAAATATAGCAGAAAAAGTATTGCTATTAGAAATGTCTGAGGATGGGATCCAAGATGACAGAGAAGTGAGTGGAAGCTATGCTAATCTCCTCCCAGGACCAATCTAGAATTATAACTAAATTGTGGGGAAGTCATCCAGAATAAAAAAAAACTGAACAATAGCAATAAAGAAGCCTTGTAACAACAGGCAGACAGAAGAAACAGCTCCACCACAATGTGACTGGTATGGACTGTGGAGACCTGAGAGGGCTGGCTGGGCTCCTACGGGTAGCAGCTGAAGTGCCAGAGGAATATTTCAGCCTCCAGGGAGTTCCCCCTGAGAAATGTGGAGTCTAAACCCCAAGCTGGACTCTCCAGCTCACATCATCAGAGCCCAAAATGTACCCAGATAACACCCAACTGCAAAAAGCAACAGGGTTTCTTTCTGCTAGGGACAGACAGCTGGAGACACAAAGAGCCTTTTAAAGGGCCAATACATATATTTTCATTTGCAGCCGCTTATCCAGGGCTCCGGCAAAGATGCAGTAGAGTGGACTAGAGATGCTTGAAGAGAGGCTGGGGCTGGTGGATTTGAGGAGAGAATTGAGAGAGAAGCCACCAGGATCTCTGTGCTAAATCATCTCCCATACTGCAACAGCCATCTGCTCAGACAGATCACTCCTTTCCAAGTACCATTAGCCTGAGGGGAAGCAATAAATCTACCCACAGCAGTTACTCTGCCCCACCCTGCAGTGCTTAAGCCTGACTGCTGAGTACAGAATGACTATATTAACAACTGAATGAGTCAGCCACAGACTGCGGATACCTGGTAGTCCCAAACAGTCTGCCTAAGGCCAGACTGGGACATCAGCTGAAATCACCAGAGGCAGATCCAGAAAGAAAGAAAAAAAAAAAACAATGGTAAATACTAGATGCAATCAAGAATAAATCTACCACGGTCTTCATGATTTGTGAAATTTTCTCTTGTGCATAGCTTTTTAACATTCATTTCTTGACCTTTAAGTTTGTGCATGTTAAGCAACTAGATTTTATATTATCGTTTATTTAAAATCTCACACTTTGCTCCTCCTTTCTCTTACCCCATTGTACCTTCTTTTTTCCTCTTCTTATTTGTATTTAAATTTTTGCATTTTATCATGCTACATTTGTTTCTATTCTGAACTCTTAATATTTCTCACCCATGAGGCCTCTCAAAACAAATTTTGCTGTCAGTGGTCAATTCACATTCTTTTTCCCACTCTTAAGATACATGCATTTTCTATTCACCTTTATCAATCTCTGCTCATTGGTTGTGGATACAGTAGTTGTTACATTTCTTAAATTTTATTTGTGGATCTTCAGTATTCTTGTATTTTAAATCTCAAATTTTACTGTTTCCCTCTACTACTCCATTGTACCTTCATCCTGACCATTCTTTTTTTTTGGGGGGGGGGCTCTAATTTTAATTTTTCCCTGTCTTAGCCTGATTCTTTTTTCTTTTCTGTTTTTTTTCATCTTGCCATTTCTGTTTTTCATCTCAAATTTCAATTTTTCCATGTCTTAGCATGGTTTTCTTTCCTCACTCTTAGTATTCCCCCTCCCTCTATCATCTCAAAATCAATTCCCTCTCCTCTACACATCCCTTAAACTTTTCTGTATTTCTTTTTTCCCTCTTATTCCCATCCCACCTGTATTAATCTTAGCTCCCTTGTTCTTGATAGTGCTGTGGTGGATCTTTTTCTCCAACTAGTCTCTTATTTTTAATTATTTATTTACTTGTATCCTTTATCTTTTTAAAAGTATATTTTCTTAATTATGCTATTACAGTCTTCCCAATTTTTCTTCCCTTTATTGTCCTCCAACCTGCACCCTTCCACCCTCCTGCATTCCCCCTACCCCCTTAGTTCATGACTATAAGTTGTACATATACAATCTTTGACTTCTCCATATCCTATATCCTCTTAACCTCTCCCTGTTTATTTTATGCCTACCAATTATAATTGTCATTCTCTGTGCCTTTTTCTCCCATTCTCCCTCTCCCCTTCAACACTGATAACCCTCCATGTGATCTCCATTTCTGTCATTCTAGTCCTGTTCTAGGTGTTTGCTTACTTTTTCTTTTTGTTTTTTTTAGGTTCCATTGTTGAAAGTTTTGAGTTTCTTGTCATTTTACTGTTCAAAGTTTTTGATCTTCTATTTCTTGGGTAAGTCCATTTAACATTTCATATAATAAGGGCTTGATGATAATGAACTCCTTTAACTTTACCTTATCTGGGAAACACTGTATCTGCCTTTCCATTCTAAATGATAGCTTTGTTGGTCTTTTTTTAACCTCACACTATACACTTACTTTCTCTTATGCCATTCCACTTTCTTGATTCATTTTTTTATTTACGATGCAAATTTTACTTTCTCTCTTTGCTCTGATTCCTTACTCTATTAGTGCTCCTCCCTCTACCATCTTAAAATCATTTTCCTTTGAATAGTCATCTCATATTTACATTTCCTTTCTTATAATAGTCTTAATCTCTTTACACCCTCATTAACACTGGATAATTTGCTATTAATAGTGGGATTGTAGGTGGGAGTTATTTTTTCTGAAGAGGGTGTGTTTCTACGACTGTTTTTGTTCTGGCAGCAAATGCACAACAGAATACAAGACATGGTAGATAGAGAGACACTCAGTCAGCCACCCGGAATGAAGAATACACCAAAGAATGACCCAACAACAATTCAAACCTAATTACAGCCAGAGAGCCAACATAAACAACATAAAGGCCATTCCAAGAGCATCAAGTACAAGAGAGCAAGGAGACTGCACCATTGAATCCCACAGCTCTCCTACCATGGAATTCACACCATAGAGACAGGAATTCAAAGGAGATCAATGTGAGAAGCAGGAAAAAAAACAAGAGTTTCCTGTACAATGGGGTGATGAACAAAACAATCCTCAATCAAAAGGAAAGCAGGAGTCCCAAGAAACAGTGTTAAATGGAATACAGGCAAGTAAACTATCTGATATTGAGTTCAAAACAATGGTTATAAGGAAGCTCAATGAGCTCAGTAAGCATTACTAAGAACTACAGGGAAGCTCCGAGGAACTTATTATGTACTACATCAGCATGAAAAGGGACATGGAAATGATAAATAAGACTCAGGAAGAAATGAATAATACAATCTCTAATTGAAGAACACAGTAGAAGGAATTAAAATAAGGCTAGGTGAAGCACGGGATCGAATCAACAAGCCAGAGGACAAGATAGAAAAAAATTCCCAGAAAGACAAAGAAAAAGAAAAAAGACACAAAAACAATGAAGAAGGATTAAGGGAGCTGCAGGACAACATGAAACATCATAATATATGGAAAATAGGGATACCAGAAGGAGAATAAGAAGAGCAAGGAATAGAAAACCTGTTTGATAAAGTAATGACAGAAAACTTAATTTGATGAGACAAAAAGTCACACAAGTCCAGGAAGCACAGAGAGTCCCAATCAAGATGAACCCAAAGAGGCCCACTCCAAGCCACATCATAATTATAATGGCAAAATTCAAAAAAGGAGAATCTTAAAAGCAGCAAGGCAGCAAGGGAGAAACAGCTAGTAACATACAACAGCTATCAGCTGATATCTCAACAGAAATAATCCAAACCAGAAGAGAATGACAAGAAATATTCCAAGTAATGAAAGGCAAAGACCTGCAACCAAGATCACTCTATCTAGTGAGGATCTCATTTAAAATGGAAGACAAAATAAAGAGTTTCCCAGACAAAGGAAGTCTAAAAGATTACATTGCCAACACACCAGCATTTCAAGAAATGCTAAAGGGACTGCTTTAAGGAGAGGAAGAAAAAGAGTGAGTGAGAGAGAGAGAGAGAGAGAGAGAGAGAGAGAGAGAGAGAGAGAGAGAGAGAGGGAGGGAGAGAGAGAGGGAGAGAGAGAGAGAGGGAAGAACCCAGGTACAAAGGGGAAAAATAAATAAGTACCTATCAATAAAAACCTTAAATGTAACTGGATTAAATGTTAAAATCAATAGACATAGGATGGCTGAATGAATAAGAAAACATGATCCACACATATGCTGCCAACAAGAAACCCGCCTGAGAACAAAAGATATACACAAACTGAAAGTGAAGGGTTAGAATAAAATATACTATGCAGATGGACAGGGGAAAAAAAGCCAGGTTTGCAATACTTACATCAGACAAAATTTACTTCAAAACAAAGGCCACAAAAAGAGACACAGAAGGACACTTCATAATACTCAAGGGAAGAATCAATCAAGAAGAAATAAACATTATATGTGTATATGCACCCAACATAGGAGCACCCAAATAATAAGGAAAATCTTAGATGACTTCAAGAAAGATATAGATAACAACACATTTATACTAGGGGATTTTAACACCCCACTATAAAAAATGGATAGATCTCCCGAATGAAATATCTTTTTAAAGGTTTTATTTATTTATTTTTAGAGAGGGGGGGAAGGAGGGAGAAAGAGAAACATCAATGTGTAGTTGCCTCTAGTGTGCCCCATACTGGGAACATGGCCCACAATTGAGGCATGTGCCTTGACTGGGAATTGAACCAGTGAAACTTTGATTTGCAGACTGGCACTCAACAAATGAGACTTCACTAAAATAAAAATCTTCTTCAGGCCTGAATAAAACATCAGCAAAATGAAAAGAGAACCAACTGTATCGGAAATTATATTTGTCAATGATAACTTGGACAAGGATTTTATCTCCAAAATATATTGAAACTCACATGATTCTGCTCTAGGAAGAAAAACAGCCCAATTAAAAAATGGTCAAAGGATCTAAACAGACAGTCCTCTAAGAAGGACATACAGATGACCCAAAAACATATGAAATTATGCTCAACATCACTAGCCATCAGAGAGATGCAAGTTAAAACCACAATGAGATACCACTTCTCACTGGTCAGAATGGCCACCATAAACAAATCAACAAAAAATAAGTGTTGGTGAGGTTGTGGAGAAAAGGGGACCATAGTACATTGTTGATGGGAATGCAGACTGGTGCAGCCACTGTGAAAAACAGTGTGGAATTTCCTCAAAAAATAAAAAATGTAACTGCCTTTTGAACCAGCAATACCACTCCTGGGATTGTACCCTAAGAATCCTGAAACACCAATTCAAAAGAACCTATGCAGCCTTATGTTCATAGCAGCACAACTTACAATAGCCAAGTCTTGGAAGCAACCTAAGCGCCCATCAGTAAATGAATGGATCAAAAATCTGTGGTACATTTACATAATGGAATAATGCACAGCAGAAAGAAAGAAGGAGCTCCTACCTTTCTCAACAACATGCATGGAACTGGAAATCATTATGGTATGAAGTAAGCCAGGCGATGAAAGACAAATACCATATGATCTCACCTATAAGTGGAACCTAATGGACAAAACAAAGAACCAAGCAAAATATAACTAGAGACATTGAAATAAAGAACAAACTGACAGTAACCGGAGGGGGTGGGGGAGGGAAATAACTGCACGGGGGGAGAGAAAGGGCCATCAAGGAACAAGGAGCTGGTGAGAAACTGAATCCCATTACTTGGGGTTAAGCAGGCACTGTGCCTAGTTCCCATGATAAGGAACACTCTTGCCCTGGCTGTTGTGACTCAGTGGATTGAGTACTGGCCTGAGAACCAAAGGGTCGCCAGCTCAATTCCCAGTCAGGGCACATGCCTGGGTTGCTGGCCAGGTCCCCAGTAGGGGGCGTGGGAGAGGCAACCCCACATTGATGTCTCTCTCCCTCTCTTTCTCCCTCCTTTTTCCTCTGTCTAAAAAATAAATAAATGTTTTTTTAAAGGACCATTCTTTGGCTAGGGGACCTTAGTTGTGGGAGCACAATAGGGAGGTAAAATTGTGGTTAGGTCATTTCAACCCCTTGGGTTTTCCCCAGATGTCAAGACATACATATAATTGGGCCTTAATTTTAGGTCTTATACCACAACACTGTAATGTGATTTTGTTCCCTCCTCAGTGTATCATGTCAAGGGTGTGTGATCTCTGTATGTTGTATTACTGATGACATTCTTATTGATCACTTGATTAAGATGGTAACAATTATGGCACCCTATTGTAATGGTACTATTTTTCTATTTGTAAGCAATAAATATTGAGTAAGAAATACTTTAAGACTGTGAACACATCCTGTTTCTCCTCAGCCTTTTTTTTTTTACTCACTACTTTTAGAATCCATCTGGGGATCTTGATTACAACAATAATTACTTACTGGTTACTTTCTATTATCCTCATTCCTACTACATTTATTCATTGGAATTCTCCTGAAGAGCTATCCTCTCTCCCTTATTTATAAATTATCAAATTATTTATAAAAATATGTTATAAAATTTACTTTAAATTATCAATTCAACAAGTCATTTAAATAATTTATATCAATATCTACTCATGAATAACTCATACTATGAGTAATAATCAAATTGAAATTGACTTTTTAACAGCACAAGTTTGAAATGTGCTGGTCCACTAATATTTAGGTCCACTCATGCACGTAACTTTTTTTTCAGCAAATACAGTAGTCTCTTCTTTAACACAGGTTTTCCATCTGCACATTCATCCAACCACTGATGGAAAACAGTATTTTTGCATTCCCAACTGCAGTTTTCCACCTGCAGGTTGGTTGAATCCCTGGATTCATAGGGCCAACTATAGTTAAGTTTTGGGAGAGTCAGAAGTTATTCCTGGATTTTCGTGTATGCAGGGGTTGACACCCCTAATCCTTGCATTGTTCAAGGATTAACTGTATATCATTATTTGTTTTGTTCCTTGAATTGTTCTGGCTTTTGTCATTGGGGCTCCTTTTGGTTGGTTCTGCATCTTTTTGACATGATCCTATATATATTTTTTGTATACTTCCTTCTTTACTGGCACCATAGGATGTTCATGTTCATCTTGTGTTTTGTTGTTTTGTTTTCACATCATAGCCCTTGAATCAAAGCACTTCTTCAAGGAGCCCTGGTTCCTTTTCTTGGAAAATTACATTTAGAAACCAATTTCTCAGAGTATGTTCATTGCCTCTGGGGTTTCATTTCTGCTAGGCCTTCCCCATCAACAAAAGTAGGAAATATACTGTATATACACATCCTTATTGATACATCTATATTTCTGTACCAACCTATATGTATAGATATTAAAAGCCAGGAGCTCATACTGATATTTCTGATTTCAATCCATTCTATCCTTATTTGTAACTTCTTTCTCTGACCTTGCTCTTATTATATACAATAATTTCTTATTTTCTCATTTCTGATGAATACATAAAGTAGTGATATAGATGCTAACCAATAGCCCTGTTAAAACATTTACTAACTTTCATTTCTGTACAGTTCTTGTTTTTAGCCTCAGAGGATGTGATCAAAATACAGTTCCCCAACTTTCTTCATTTGGCTCTTTTCTTCCTCACCTCTTCACTGTGGTTCTTTCCTTCCTCACCTCTTCAATGTGGTTCAGATGATCATTTGTACCAGTATTATAATTAGGTCAATTTGTTGGTGTTTGTAGTTGAGTTTAGGCTCCCTCCTCACATCCTGGGTGATTTTAATTTTTTAAAAAATTGGGGATTGTGAAACATTACTGTTGTTCAAAAAGTCTGGGTTATACAAAAATGTCTACTTGGAGAAAAATGATTCTTTCACAACTTCTATCTCTTTCCTATTTCCAACTTCTTTCCACTTCTTTGCCACACTACTACAATAGATAACCAGTATCTTTAAGTGTCTGGTTTAATCTACCCTGATTTTATTTTGCATAAATGAGAAGATACATATATGGTTTCTTTTATTCCCTTGTTTGTTAAATGGATGATAGCATTCTATATGTACTCCATTACACTATTCCTTTTCCACTTAACAGCATTCCAGGAAATCACCTCTTATCATTCCATGGAGAGCTTCATCTTTCTTACAGCTGAATTGGACTACATTTTATGGTTGTATCTCTCCCATGCAACCATTCACCTTTGTATGGGTGTGTAAAATGTTTTCAACATTTTGTAATTGCAAACAATGCTGCAATGAATAATCTTGGTCATAAATATGTTTGCATTTGTGGGAATATATCTTCAACTTATATTCCCATTAGTGGGATTATTGGGCCAAAAGTTAATCACATATGTAGTTTTATTAGCTATTATCAAGTTTCTCTCTAGAAGTTTTACTGGTTTCTTTATTTTATTTTATTTCATTATTTTATTATTTTCGTTCAAGTACAGTTCTCTGCATTTTCACCTGACCTTGGTCCCCCATCCTACCCACCCCGGCCTCCCACCTTAGAAACCATTATCCCCCATTATCCCTCTCACTCCTCCCCTCTGGTTATTGTCAGTTTGTTCTTTATTCAATCTTTCTGCTTATATTTTGCTTACAGTTTGTTTTGTTGATTAGGTTCCATTTATAGGTGAGATTACATGGTATTTGTCTTTCACTACGTGGCTTATTTCACTTACCAAAATGCTCTCCAGTTCCACCCATGATGTTGGAAAGGGTAGGATCTCCTTCTTTCTTTCAGCTGTGTAGTATTCCATTGGGTAATTGTACCACAGGTTTTTGATGCATTCATTTACTGATGGGCACTTCAGTTTCTTCCAACACTTGGCTATTGTAAGTTGTGCTGCTATGAATGTTGGGATGCATAGGTTCTTTTGAATTGGTGTTTCAGGATTCTCAGTGGTACTGCTGGGTGTAAAGGATGTTCCACTTTAGTTTTCTGAGGAAAACCCATACTGTTTTCCATAGTGGTTGCACCAGTCTGAGGTCTCACCAACAGTGCACTACGGTTCCCTTTTGTCCAGAGCCTCGTCAGCACTTGTTTCTTGATTTGTTTAGGATGGCTATTCTGACTGCTGTGAAGAGGTATCTCATTGTGGTTTTAACTTGCATCTCTTTGATGACTAGTGATGCTGAACATTCTTTCATATGTCTCTGGGTCCTCTGAATGTCCTCCTTGGAGAAGTATCTGTTTAAATTTTTTACCCATTTATTTAATTGGGTTGTTTGTCTTCCTGAGTGGAGTCCTGTGAGTTATTCATATATTTTGTAGATCAAATCTTTGTCTGAGGTATCATTGGGAAATATAAATTCCCATATGGTTGATTCCCTTTTCATCAGTAAAATACTGCTGTTTTCTTTAGCCAATCAGAAGCTTTTTATTTTGGTGAAGTTCCACTTGTTTAGTCTTTCCTCTTTATGTCCCTTGCTCTACAAGACATATAGGTGAAAATATTGCTGTGTGGAATATCTGAAATTTTCCTGCCTATGTTCCCCTCTAGGGCTTTTATGGCATCTCCATTTACATGTAATTTTTTTATTCATCTTGAATTAATTTTTGTGTATGATGTAAGTTGGTGATCGAGTTTCATTTGTTGCATGTGCAGATCTTCCTACACCACTTGTTGAAGAGGCTATTGTTACTCCATTTTATGCTACTGCTCCCTTTGTCTAATATTAATTGATCATAGAGACTTGGGTTTATTTCTCGGCTCTCTATTTTGTTCCATTGGTCCATGTGTCTGTTCTTATGCCAGTACCAGGCTGTTTTGATTACAGTGGCCTTATAATATAGTTTGATGTCAGGTATTGTGATCCCTCCTACTTTGTTCTTCTTTCTCAATATTGCTGCAGCTACTCAGGGTCGTTTATGTTTCCATATGGATTTTGAAATGTTTGTTAATATCTATGAATTACATTATTGGTATTTTAATAAGGATTGTATTGAATCTATAAATTGCTTTGGGTAGTATGAACATATTGATGATGTTGATTCTTCCAATCCATGAACACAGTATATGCTTCCATTTGTTTGTGTCTTCCTTAATTTCTTTCTTCAATGTTGTGTAGGTTTCCAAATACAGATCTTTTACCTCCTTGGTTAGGTTTATTCCTAGGTACTTTATTTTTATTGTTGCTATAGCAAATGTGAATTCTTTCCTTATTTCTGTTCTGACATTTCATTGTTGATGTACAAAAATGCCTTCAATTTCTGAATATTGACTTTGTATTCTCCTATTTTACCAAATTCATTTTTTAGGTGGAGCAGTGTTTTGGTGGAGTCTATAGGGTTTTCTATGTACACTGTCATGTCATCTGCAAACAATGTCAGTTTTAATTCTTCCTTTCCTATATGTATACCTTTTATTTATTCTTCTTGTCTGATCACTCTGGCTAGGAGTTCCAATGCTATGTTGAATGTAAGTGATGAAAATGCACAGCCTTGTCTTTTTCCTGATGTAAGTGGGGAAGCTTTTAATTTTTTCCCTTTGAATATGATGTTGGTTATAGGTTTCTCACATATGACCTTTATTATGTTGAGATATGTTCCTTCTACTCCCACTTTGCTGAGTGTTTTTTATCATAAATGGGTACTGTACCTTATCAAATACTTTTCTGCATCTATTAGTATGATCATGTGAGTTTTGTCTTTGCTTTTGTTTATGTGACATATTATGATAATTGATTTGTGCATATTGTGCCATCCTTGCATCCCTGAAGCTAATCCCATTTGATTATGATGTATGATCTTTTCAACGTATTGCTGCATGCGGTTTGCCAATATTTTGTTGAGAATTTTAGCATCTGTGTTCAGCAATATTGGCCTGAGGTTTTCTTTCTTTGTTGTGTCTTTATCTGGTTTGGGGATTAGGATGATGCTGGCTTCATAAAAAGAGTTTGGGAGTCTTCTATCTTCTTGGATTTTTTGGAATAGTCTGTGTAGGATAGGGGTTATTTCTTCCTTAAATGCTTTGTAGAATTCTCCTGTGAAACAGTCCGGTCCAGGGCTTTTGTGTATTGGGAGTTTTTTGATTACTGCTTCAATTTCAACTGCAGTTATTGGTCTGTTCAGGCTTTCTGCTTCTTCTTCATTGAGTTTTGGAAAATTATATTTTTCTATAAATTCGTCCATTTCACCTAGGTTTTCTAATTTCTTGGCATATAGTTCTTCATAGTAATTTCTTACAATCCTTTGTATTTCCAGTTATCGGTTGTAATCTCTCCTCTTTCATTTTTTATTTTGTTTATTTGGGTCCTCTCTCTTTTTTTCTTGATGAGTCTCCTTAAAGGCATGCCGATTTTTTTTTTTTATCTTTTCAAAGAACTAGCTCCTGGATTCATTGATCCTTAGAATTGTACTTTTAGTCTCTATGTCATTTAATTCTGCTCTTATCTTGATTATTTCTTTTCTTTTACTTGCTCTGGGCTGCCTTCATTGTTGTTCTTCAATATTTTGTAGTTGTAGGGTTAGGTGGTTTATTTGAAAGGTTTCAATTTTTTTTTTTTAGGTATGCCTATATTGTTATGAACATCCCTCTCAGGACTGCTTTCACTGTGTCCCATAAATTTTGGGTTGTTGTGAGTTCATTTTCATTCTTTTCCAGAAACTTTTTGATTTCTTCCTTGATCTCATCCTTGACTCATTCATTGTTTAATAGCATACTGTTCAATTACCATGACTTTGAGTGTTTTTGAATTTTTTCCTTGAGGTTGGTTTCTAATTTCAGTCCCTTTTGGTCAGATAAAATGCTTGATATGATTTCAATTTTCTTAAATTTTTTGAGGCTTATTTTGTGTCTTATCATGTGGACTATCTTTGAAAATATTCCATTTGCATTTGAAAAAGAATGTGTATTTTGCTTCTTTGCGATGAAATGCCCTCTATGTGTATGAGTTAAGTTGATTTGATCTAGGACATTGTTCAAATACTGCAATATCTTTGTTGATATTTTGTTTGGAAGATTTATTAATTTTTGATGGTGGGATGTTTAAATGCCTACTATAATTGTTTTGCTGTCAATATCTTTCTTGAAGTCCTCCAATATTTTCTTTAAATATTTAGGTGTAAATATCTCCTATGTTGGGTGTGTATATATTTACAATGTTTATGTCTTCTTGATAGATTCTTCCCTTCAGTATTATGAAGTGACCTTCTGGGTCTCTTTTTATGGCTCTTTTTTTGAAGTCTATTTTGTCTGATATGAGTATTGCTACCCAGACTTTTTTTTTCCTGACTTTTTCCTTGGAAAATTTGTTTCCAGCCCTTAGTTTTCAGTCTGTGTAGATCTTTTGTCCTGAGGCAGGACTAGTGTAGGCAGCATATGTATTGGTCATGCTTTCTTATCTATTTAGCTACCTTGTCTCATTTCATTGGAGCATTTAATACATTTATTTTTAAGGTTGTTATTATTATTTTTTTTAAGTTTTTAAATTTATTTTTAAACAGAAGGGAAGGGGGGAGAAAGAGAGGTACATAAACGTCAGTGTGTGCTTGCCTCTTGAGGACCCCTACTGGGGACCTGGCCCACAACTCAAGCATGTGCTCTGACTGCAAATCAAACCAATGACCCTTTGGTTTCTTTTAAGGTTATTATTGAGAAGTACTTATTCATTGCCATTTTATCCCCTTTGTACCTGTGTTTCTCTCTCTCTCTTACTCTTTTTCTTCATCTTCTTATAGCAGTCCCTCTAGCATATGTTGCAATGGTGGTTTGGTGGAGGTATATTCTTTTACACTTCTTTTGTCTGGGAAACTCTTATTTCACCTTCCATTTTAATTGAGAGCCTTGTTGGGTAGAGTAGTCTTGGTAGTAGGCCTTTGATTTTAATTACTTGGGATATTTCCTGCCACTCTCTTGTGGCTTGTAGTGTTTCTTGGGAAATCCGGCTTCTATCCTTATCAGAACTCATGTGTATGTTACTTCTTGTTTCTCTCTTGCTACTTTTAAGATTCTCTCTTTGTCTTTAAAACTTGGCATTTTAATTATGATATGTCTTTGAGTAGGCCTTTTTGGGCTCATATTGGTTGGGACCTTCGGTGCTACCTGGATTTGTGTGACTTTTTCTCTAATCAAATTTGAGATGCGATGCATCATCAATTTTTCAAACAGGTTTTCTATCCCTTCATTCTCTTCTTCTCCTTCTGGTATCCCCATTGTACAGATATTATGTTTCATGTTGTCCTGCCGTTCCCTTAACCCTTCTTCATTCTTTTTGAGTCTTTTTTCCTTTTCTTGCTCTTTCTGTGAGTTTTTTTTTCTATCTTGTTCTCTAGCTTGTTCTCTCCCTTCACTGATTCTATACTCTGTTTCAGCTGGCCTGGTTTTGAGTCTTTCTGCTGTGTCTTTCAGTTCAGAAATTATATTATTTTTTAAAGATTTTATTTTTTTTATTTTTAGAGAGGGGAAGGGAGGGAGAAAAGGAAACACCAGTGTGTGGTTACCTTTTGTACACCTCCTACTGGGGACTTGGCCTGTAACCCAAGCATGTGCTCTAGACTGGGAACTCGAACCTGTGGCCCTTTAGTTTGCAGGCTGGTACTCAATCCAGTGAGCCACACCAGCAAGGGTCAGAAATTGTATTCTTCATTTCCTTCTGGATCTTTTCAATAGTTCTTATGTCCTTTTTCATGATGATGTAGTTTACAATAAGTTCCTTCTAGCTTCCCTCTAATTTTTGGTAATTCTCACTGAGCCCATTGATCTTCCTTATAATCATTGAACAAGGAAAGTATGTCTACTACTTTATTGTTATTCAGTGTTGTAGTATATGTCTTAGTAAGTTTACTTGATAAATGAATTTGATTTATAAGAATTGATAGCAGAAATTAAAGCCATCTTTATGTATACATGATATAGTATACCTGAAAAACCTTTATAGAAACAATGACAAATTAACTGAAACAATAAAAGAAATCATTAAGGTAGCAGTTTATAAAGCTGACATATAAAATCAATAGTCTTTGTATACATACACAACAACAACAAATAACAAATAGTTGGAGTACATATTGGTAGAGAAAAGCTCATACACAATAGCAACAACTAAGATTGTATGTGTGGGGGACCCTGGGCTGCGGAGGTTCTCCCAGTCGCAGACAAAAAGGAAGAGTCATCCTTGACACAATCTGTTCTTTCCAGTAGGAAAGGAGGTGGTGATTTCCTCTAGTGGATAATGCCCTGAACTCTTCTCCCAAATGGCTTTTATTAGGATTGGAATGGGTAAGGGAATACAGCATACAAGCATAGCTTATCAATCAATGTCCAAAAGTTTATAGTCATAAAAAACTGACATTATCTACAGATAAAAATGGAAGAAACAGAGTTTGTCTCCTGTCAGAGTTGGTGAGACATGCTGATGCCAGATGGCTGTAAAGGTGGATTTCATGAAGCAAGGAGTTCACTCCTTATGCTTTGAACTTAAACATCTGGCTTATATCAACAGTGCTATACAAAGCAAAGCAAACTTCAAAGGATACAATGTATTTATCAGGCCTGATTTCCCACAGGAGCCCTCAGTGTTAGTGTCTGGTCATGCCTGCCACCTTCATTTCCTGGCTTTCCAGTGAGACTTACCAGTCTCTTTCAAGGCCTGCTCTTATGGGGCTACAGTCTCTGTTATCATGCAGAGTGGTCCCAAACATATACTCATAAGAATAAACTTAATAATAGCATCTATATCACAAAAAATGTAAAACATTCCCAAATAGAGGAAACTTTAATAAACAAAAACATTCATTGTTCTTGGACATAACTCAACATTAAAATGATTCTAATTCTCCCTAAGTTAATGTATGAATTTAATACAATTGATAATTTTAAAAATATCAGCAAACACTGTTATCAAGTTAGACAGGTTGATAGATGAGTTGTATTTTTTTTAATGTAAGGATTGCTAAGATATAAATGAAAAACAAAATATATGAGACAGGAGTAATGATGCCAGACATTAAAGCATACTATAAAGCCTCTGTAATTGCAATATGATGGTACTGGTACATGAATAGGCAAACAGCTCCATGGAATAAAATAGAAAACGCAGAAATACACCCAAGTACACATGGAAATTTTAGTATATGATAAATAATATAAAATCACTAGGGCAAAGAATGACATTTAATAAATTGTGCTGGAACAATCAAGACATTTTGGGGAAATAGATCCATATCATACACCATACACAAAAATAAACTTCAAATGGGTGAGGGATCAAAACATAAAAATGAACCCTGGTTGGTGTGGCTCAGTGGATTGAGCACTGACCTGCAAACCAAAGGTTCACCAGTTGAATTCCCAGTCAGGGCACAAGGCTGAATTGCAAGCCAGGTCCCCAGTAGTGGACGCATGAGAGGCAACCACACATTGATGTTTCTCTCCCTCTCTGTATCCCTCCCTTCCCTTCTGTCCAAAAATAAATAAATAAAATATTTAACAAAATAAAAAGTAAGAAAGATCTCCTACCCGCATGACTCTCCTACCCATGCTAAGTGAAATAAGCCAAGCAGTGAAAGACAAATACCAAATGATGTCACCTGTAAGTGGACCCTAATCAACAAAACAAACAAGAAAATAAAATAAAACCAGAGACATTGAAATAAAGAACAAACTTACAGAAACCATAGGGGTGTGAGGAAGGGGTTAGTGGGAGAAAGAAGGGGAAGGATCATCAAGGAACATGTAAAAAGGACCTATGGACAAAGCCAAAGGGTGGTAGGATTGAGGGTGGGAGGTAAGGGTGGGTAAGATGGGGTAGAATGGTGGAGACAAAATAGAAACAACTGTACTTGAAAAATAAAATAAGTAAAAAAGATTTCTTTTAATATTCTCTACCTTAACAAATAAATATTTAATTTTTCTCAGTTTTATTTAATAATATGGTAAATATCAATCAATATACCCCACATATTAACTAAAGCTTTTGGTGTCCTCAATAATTTTAAAAGTATAGAGATTTCTTGAAAAAAAAAGTTTGAAAACCACTGCTATAGTTGATCTCACACATGAGCTAGGAAGCTTTGTTGTCTTTCAAGCCCTAGAAAAACAAGATCCTAGACAGGATCCATAATTTTGGTGTCCAGGGAGTAATGAGTCTCAGGATGTCTATATAAGATCCAGTATCTCAGCCACTGCCAATTATAGTAGGCACATAAGCTAGGTGTCTATGATATTCTTGGAGCCCCAGAAGGCAAAATATTAAAGAAGTACAATGACAAAATTATCTGGGCAACATGCTGGGGTAAAGGTCAGGAGTTTCCTGGGTCCTCTGGTGAGAGGCATTGCCAATGATAAGGCATTGGATGAGTTAATTCCCTTCTGCAGGCCAAAACTGCTCACCAGGATGAAACTGGGGAGCCTTCCCAGCTTCCCTACAGACCTACAAGATCCCAGGTGGGCAAGCATTCTGGGGTTTCAGCAGGGTAAGAAGGAAGGAAGGAACTTTGTAAAGGCCAAGGAATTATATTAATGTGACTGAAAAAGTTTAACAAAATGAAAATTGCATTCCATTGTTTACTCTGAAATATTAATAGAAAGGATCTCTGTTGAGTACAAGGTCAAAATTAACTCTTATTATTAATGTTATTTATTGGATTCCATTAATTGATGCAGGTAGAATATGAATGTCATCTAAAATAAGAGTCCTCCTTTACTAGGAAATATCGCCAGTATCCTAAAGTATCCTTTCTGTGACTTTTGTACTTTAATATAACTAGGGTCTGAGAGGAAAATTTTGATCTGACCATTCTCATTCAATGAAGAGTTTTTTCTTTTTTATTGTTGTTCAATTACAGTTGTCCCCATTATCCCTCCATTACTCTCCTCCATCCTACCCATCCCCACCTCCCACGTTCAATCTTACCTTCCCCACTCCCTGTTGTCTTTGTCCATGGGTCCTTTATACCTGTTCCTTGATGACCCTTCCCCTTCTATCCTCCATTATACCCTTCTCCCTCCCCTCTGGTCATTGTTTTAACCTTATTCTGAAGTTATTTTTAGTCACTGCCCATGGAGGAGTGGTTCTGAAGTTAGGAGGGAAAGTAAATATGAATATAATTGGTAAAGATGCTCCCATTTCAATTTTTGTGCCTGTTTTGAAGAAAATCAGGAGAAAAGAATCTGAGCCTACCTTCTCTTTTAATGGCAGCACCTAATTTTTGGCTTATTCTTTGCACTCTGCAAATGAATTTTCCCATTTTTATCCACTCATTGACCAGTACATATCTACTGCACACCCACAAATGACAAAAAGACAGTGAAAGATAACATGATAAATGTGACACAAAATGTTTGAGGGTAATGAAAATAATGATGTAGCCTTTAGGCTGACACAACTGTGTAGCATGGGGCAAGTGACATTATCTCTGAAATAGTTTCCTTTAGGGAATATAAATGAAAATGATAAAATGAGATGCCATACATAAAGTACTTAGTGTAGTGTCTGTATATGAGAGATAATCAAGAAAACCTGCCCTCCCCATCAACCCTGGTTTTTATACCCTTATCACTATACCTTCTGGTATTTGGTGAAAATAAAATGTCTCCCAGATTGAGTTCTATTGTGAAAAGAATAAGCACACTACTAGTGTTGTCATTCTCCTGGGGTGTTGTGTGAGTATCTATATGTTAATGGTACAGCACAGACACCATACCAGTTAAGGTTTAAACAAGTCAGGATCTGGGCCACAGAAAACTGCTATATATAAGGGCAGATTAATTGAGTGTTAAGAGCATAGCCACTAAAATTAGACTGACTACATGGGAACTCTGGCTCTGTCACTAATTAGCAATACAACCTGCAAAAGATTTCTTCACTTTTCTCAGCCTTAGTTTCTCCATCTATCAAGTAAGAACAACAATAAATACATCAGAGATTTTATAGAGTTAGGAAGGAAAATAAGCACACATTTATATTACAAATGGCAATTTTTATGTTGTAGAATGGTTAAGTTGATATAATTGATACAGGAATGAAAATATCACACATCTTCATGTAAGTGATATGTGTACATTCCTGCTTCCTGTTTTCTTATTCTCTCCACCAGCAGCAGAGAAACAAGAGAACATGGTGTTGGTTGTATTATTAAAGTTACAGAGATACACCAACCCACAAAAGAACAAAGCAAAATCATGATTCTGCCAAGCAGAACACTGCAGTAAGAGGAAGGAAATCTGGGTCCCAAGGATCTATCCACCACATTCTAACTTTATGACATCGGGTAAATCATTCTGCCCATCCTTACATTCATCAGAAACAGTAAAAATACCACCTAGCTCTGATGGCCATCTAGAAAAAACATAATAAAGAGACACTTGCTATATTCTATACTAAAATAATTACCAGGCTAGAATAATTAAAACTAATACAAGTATATATAATTTTAAAAGCCTAGGAAGAGACCAAAGAATTTATAAGTGCTTATTATGATGAAATTAGAATTTTCAAATCCCAAAGTAAAGAAAATGAAAGTTGCTTTTATTAAATATTAAAATAAAGTTAGATGTCTTGGATTTCCTGCACTGGCCTGGATTGCAGGCCAGGTCCCCAGGGGGAGCGGGGGATGCAAAAGGCAACCAAACATTGATATTTCTCTCCATCTCTTTCTCCCTCTCTTTCTTTCTGTCTAAAAATAAACAAATAAAATAAAAATAAAGTTAGATTTCCTTATTCACAGCATGTTTTATAGGATATAATAACAAAGAAGGCAGATATTATTTAAAGTCATATGTTCTTTAAGATTTAAATATTTAAATGTAAAAAGCAAACAGAAAACAGCCAAGCAGAGCAACAAAAAGAGAAAAGAATTTTTTAAAAATGAGGAAAGTCCAAGGGACCACAGGGACACCATCAAGTGCAAAAACATCCACATCCTAGAGATACCATAAAGAGAAGAAAGGGATCGAGAACCTGTTTGAAGAAATAATGGCTGAAAACTTTCCAAACCTATTGAAGGAAAAAGACACACAAGTCCAAGAAATACAGAGTCTCAATGAAGTTGAACCCAATGAGGCTTATAACAAAACATATCATAATTAAAATGCCAAAGGTTAAATATAAGGACATATTAAGACACAAAGAGAAAGACAGTTATCTACAGGGAGTTCCCATAAGGCTATCAGCTGATTTCTCAACAGAAACACTTCAGGCAGGAAGGGATTGACATGAATACTCAATGAGATGAAAAGCAAGGAATTTTTACACAGTAGAAAGAAAGAAGGGGCTCCTACCCTTTGTAACAGCATGGGTGGAACTGGAGAGCATTGTGCTAAGTTAAATAAACCAGGGGGTGAAAGACAAATACCATATGATCTCACCTATAAGTGGAACTTAATAAAAAAAACAAGCAAGCAAAATATAACCAGAGACATTAAAATTAGGAACAACATGACAATAACCAGAGGGGAGGTGAAAGAGAATAATGGGGGAGGGCAGGGAAAGGTTTTCAAGAACAGTTATAAAGGAAACAAGGACAAAACCAAGGGGGGTTGGGATCAGAGGTGGGAGGTGGGGAGGGCTCGGGGGCTGGTGGAGCAAAAATGGAGACAACTGTACTTAAGCAACAATAAAAAATATTCTTTAAAAATGGTCCAGAAACCTGTAGATTAGCTTGAAATTTACTCCCCATTTCCCTGTATAAACCTTTCTATTGAATGTGATTATGTGTAAAAAAAAATAAAGGAAAGAAAAGAAAAACAAGGAACTACAACCAAGACTATTTTATCCAGCAAGGCTATCATTTAAAACTGAAAGGGAAATAAAGACATTCCTAGAGGGAAAAAAAGCTAAAGAATTATATTACCACCTAATCAGTGTTCTATGCAAGAAATACAAAAGGAACTTCTTTAAGAAGAAGAAAAGAAAAAAACAGAGAGAGGAACATAGGTATAAAGAATAAAATGGCAATAAATACCTATCAATAATAACTTCAAGTGTAAATGGTTTAAATAAATGCTTGAATCAAAAGACATATGGTAGCTTAATGGATAAGAAAACATGACCCATATATATTTGGTCTATAAGAGACTTAGCTCAGAACAAAAGAGACACAGACTGAAAGTGAAGGGATTAAAAAAGATATTCCACAAAAGTGGAAATGAAAAAAACATGGAGTAACAATACTTTTATCAGACAAAATGGACTTCAAAATGCAGGCCATAACAAAAGACAAAGGACATTACATATATGAAAGGGATCAATCACACAACAGAATATAACCCTTGTAAACATATATGCACCCAAAATAGAAGCACCTAAATATATAAAGAAGATTTTGGTGAATATAAAAGGAGAAATTGACAGTAACACAGTCATAATAGGGAGTCTTAACAACCAATTGGCATCAAAGGATAGATTTTCAAAACAAAAAAAATCTACAAAGCAAAAGAGATTTTTTAAAAATATTTTGTTGATTATGCTATTACAGCTGTCCCTTTACCCCCTCCATCCCCCTCCACCCTACACACCCTCCGCCACCCACATTCACCCCCTCTAGTTCATGTCCATGTGTCATAAGTTCTTTAGCTTCTACATTTTCCATACTATTTTTGCCCCCACCCGTCTATTTTCTACCTACCATCTATGCTACTTATTCTCTGTACCTTTTACCCCTCTCTCCTCCTCTCACTCCCCTGTTGCTAACCTTCCATGTGTTCTCCATTTCTGTGGCTCTGTTCCTGTTCTAGTTGTTTGCTTCCTTTGTTTTTGTTTTTGTTTTAGTTGTGGTTGTTAATAACTGTGAGCTTGCTGTCATTTTACTACACATGTTTTTTATCTTATTTTTCTTAGATAAGTCCCTTTAACATTTCATATAATAAGGGCTTGGTGATGATGAACTCCTTTAACTTGACCCTATCTGAGAAGCACTTTCTCTGCCCTTCCATTCTAAATGAAAGCTTTGTTGGATAGAGCAATCTTGGATGTAGGTCCTTGCCTTTCAATGACTTGAAATACTTCTTTCCAGTCCCTTCTTGCCTGCAAAGTCTCTTTTGAGAAATCAGCTGATAGTCTGATGGGAATTCCTTTGTAGGTAACTGTCTCCTTATCTCTTGCTGTTTCTAGGATTCTCTCATTCATTTTTACGTTGGCTACTGTAATTTTGATGTGCCTTGGTGTGTTCCTCCTTGGGTCCAACCTCTTTGGGATTCTCTGAACTCCCTGGACTTCCTGGAAGTCTATTTCCTTTCCCAGACTGGGGAAGCTCTTCTTTATTATTTTTTCAAATAAGTTTTCCACTTGTTGCTCTTCCTCTTCTCCTTCTGGTACCCCTATAATTTGGATGTTGGAACGTTTAAAGATGTCCTGGAGGTTCCTAAGACTCTCCTCATTTTTTTGAATTCTTATTTCTTCATTCTTTTCTGTGTGGTTGTTTCTTTCTCCATTCTGATCCACTACATTGATATGAAACCCAGCTTTCTTTCCATCACTATTGGTTCCCTGTGTATTTTTCTTCATTTCACTTATTGTAGCCTTCATTTTTTTCATCTAATTTGCAACCAAAATCAACCAATTCTGTGAGCATCCTGATCACCAGTGTTTTGAACTGTGCATCTGATAGGTTGGCTATCTCTCGGTCACTTAAAAGGATGGGTTCTGGGGCTTTCATTTGTTCTTCTCTTTGAGCCATCTCTCTCTCTCTCTCTCTCTCTCTCTCTCTCTCTCTCTCTCTCTCTCTCTTTTTCTGGTCTGGTTGTGCCTGTTATGTATGAGGGGCAGAGCCTTAGGTGTTCACCAGGGTGGGGCAACCCAGTCGCTGGGTTGTGATGCTGTATGTGAGGATGGAGTCCAAGAGGGAACAATGGCGCTTGCTCTGCTCTCTGATGATTTCAGTCCCTTCCACCGCTTCCCCCAAGCAAACTGGACCTTTCTTGTGCTGATTCCTGTGTGGGTGGGACTGTGCACCCCGTGGGTCTTTCCAGCGACCTCTCCTGTGAGGCTGGGAGTATCTCCCTGCACCCCAACCCCCACAGGTGTTTTCAATTAGTGCCCCAAGGCTCTATTTCCCAGTGCTGGGATCTTGGGGTGTGCACAGTGCCTTGCTTCAAAATTGCCACCTCACTGGGTCTGCCTGTTGCCACCCCTTGGCTGGGGTTTGCCAGCTGCCACTTGAATGCCCAGGGTCTGCCCGCTGCAGTCTTATGCACCCAGTTCCAATGCTCTTTGTGCCTTGCAACCCCTCTCCACCTGGCTTCCTGACTCTGCCCCTCCTACGGTCTGGATGAATGTGTCTATTTTAACTCCTTGGTTGTCCAACTTACATACAGTTCAATTTTCTGTCAGTTCTGGTTCTTATTCTGTTTCTAGATTGTTGTTATCCCTATATTGGTTGTGCAAGGAGGCACAGTGTGTCTACCTATGCCTGCCTCCATCTTGGTCGGAAGTCCCAAAAGAGATCTTAAAGGGCACACTTGAATTGATGGATTTAACTGATATTTGCAGAACATTGTATCTCAAAGCAGCAGACTATACATTCTTCTCATGTGCATATTGAACTTTCTGTAGGGTAGACCACATGGTAGGTCACAAAACAAGCCTTAACAAATTCAGAAAAATTAAAATCATATTAAGCTTCTTCTTGGATCACAATGGCTTTAAACTAGAAACCAACCTTTAGGAAAATACTCAAAAATATTCAAATTCATGGAGACTGATTAGCATGATAGTAAAAAATGAATGGGTTAACAATGAGATCAAGGGAGAAATAAAAAATTTCTGGAAACAAATTAAAATGAATATACAACAGACCAAAACCTATGGGACACAGGATGGCAGCCTTGAGAGGGAAGTTCATAGCAATATAAGCCTAAGTAGAAAAGATACAAAAATTTCAAATAAACAACCTAACCCTACAACTACAAGAACAGCTGAAAGAACAACAAAGAAAGCCTAGAGCAAATAGGAGAAAGGAAATAATCAAGACTGGAGCAGAATTAAATGACATAGGCTAAAAGAACAATTCAAAAGATCAATAAATCCAGGAGTTGGTTCTTTGAAAACAAAAACAAAATTGACAAGTCTTTAAGGAGACCCATGAAGAAAAAGAGAGAAAGGACCCAAATAAATAATATCAGAAAAGAAAGAGGAGAGATTACAACTGATACCATAGAAATACAAAAGATTGTAAGAAATTACTACAAACAACTATATGCCAAGAAATTTGACAACCTGCGTGAAATGGGAAAATTTCTAGAAACACATAATCTTATAAAACTGAATCAAGAAGAAGCAGAAAACCTGAATAGATAAACAATAATTAGTGAAATTGAAGCAGTAATAATAATAAAAAAATCTCCTGAAACACAGCTCCCTGGACCAATGGCATTGTAGGTGAATTTTATCAAACAATTAGGGAAGATCTAACTCCTATCCTTCTCAAACTATTCTAAAAAATTCAATATGAGGGAAGACTCCCAACCTCTTTTAATGAAGCCAGTATTATCTTAATTCTAAAACCAGGTTAAGACACAACAAAGAAAGAAAACTACAGGCCCATATCACTCATGAATATAGATGTTAAAGTCGTCCACAAAATATTGGCAAACCCCATCCAGAAATACATGAAAAAGATCATATACCATGACTACATGGGATTCATCCAGGGATGCAGGGATGGTATAATATTCACAAATCAATAAATGTAACATACCACATAAACAAAATGAAAGACAAAAATCACATGACTATATCAATAGACACTGAAAAAGCATTTCATAAAGTACATCACACATTTATAATGAAAATGCTCAACAAACTGGAAATGGTAAGAGCATACTTCACCATAATAAAGGCCATATACGAGAAACCTATAGCCAATATCTTACTCAATGGGCAAAAACTATAATCTTTCCCACTAAGATCAGGAACAAAACAAGACAGTCGACTTTCACCACTTCTATTCAACATAGTATTGGAAGTCCTAGCTATAGCAATCAGACAAGAAGAAGAAATAAAAGCTGTACAAATTGGAAAGAAAAAAGTGAAACTTATTGCTTGCAGATGATATGATAATGTACATAGAAAACCCTATAGACTCCAAGAAAATCTACTTGATGTAATAAGTGAATTTGGCAAAGCAGCAGGATACAAAGTCAATATTCAGAAATCAAAGACGTTTTTGTACACCGACAATGAAATATCAGAAACAAAAACTAGGGAAATAAATCTCATTTACTATAGCAACAAGAAAAATAAAGTACCTAGGAATAAACTTAACCAAGGAGGTAAAAGACATGTACTCAGAAAACTACACAACACTGAAGAAAGAATCAACAAAGATACAAAAAAAAATGGAAGCATATACCATGTTCATGGACTGAAAGAATCAACATCATTAAAATGTCCATACTATCCAAAGCAATCTATAGATTCAATGCAATACCTATTAAAATACCAATGATGTATTTCACAGGGTTGGAACACATACTTCAATAATTTCTATGGAAGGAAAAATGAGCCTAAATAGCCACAAAAATCTTGAGAAAGAAGAACAAAGGAGGAGGGACCACAATATCTGATATAGAACTATATTACAAGGCCACTGTAATCAAAACAGTTTTGTGCTGGCATAAGAAAAGACACATATGTTAATGGAGCATAACAGAGGACCCAGAAATAAACCCATATTTCTATGGTCAATTAACATTTGACAAAGGAGACAGAAACACAAAATGGAGTAAAAATAGCCTCTTCAACAAAAGGTGCTAGGAGATCTGCAATGGTACATGTGAAAAAAATGAAACTATACCAGCTACTTACATCATACACCAGAATAAACTCAAAATGGTTAAAAGACTTAAACACAAGCTACCCCATAAAAGTCCTAGAGGAAAACATATTAAATTTAAGGTATCTCACACAGCAACATTTTTGCCAATACATCCTGTAGGACAACGGGAATAAAGGAAAAAATAAACAAATGGAACTGTATCAAATTAAAAAAACTTCTGTACAGCTGAAGAAAACATTATCAAAATGAAAAAGGAACCAACTGTATGGGAAAACATATTTTTCAACAATACCTCAGACAAGGGTTTGATCTCTAAAATATATAAAGAACTCATACGACTCAACACTAGGAAGACAAACAATCCAATTAATAAATGGGCAAAGGTCCTGAACAGACACTTCTCTAAAGAGGGCATACAGATGGCTCGTAGACATATGAAAAAATGCTCATCACTAGCCATGAGAGAGATGTAAATTAAAAACCATAACAAAATATCATCTCACACCTGTCAGAATGGCTATCATTAATAAATCAACAAACAACAAATGCTGGTCAGAATGTGGAGAAAATGGAACCTAGTGCCTTGCTGGTCAGAATTCAGACTGGTGCAGCCACTGCGGAAAACAGTATGGAATTTCCTCAAAAAAACTAAAAATGAAAGTGTCTTTTCACCCAGAGATTCCACTGCTGGGATTGTACCCTAAGAAACCTGAAACACCAATTCAGGAGAACCTATGCGCTCCTATGCTCATAGTGGCATTATTTATAATAACCACATGCTAGAGACAGCCTATGCATCTATCAGTAAATGAGTGCATCAAAAAACTGTGGTATATTTACACAATGAAGTACTATGCAACAGAAGAAAATGAAGGAACTCCTACTGTTTGTGACAGCATTGATGGAACTAGACAGTATTATGTTAAGTGAAATGAACCAGGTCATGAAAGATAAACACTATATTATCTCACTTCTAACAGGAACCTAATGTACAAAAATAAATTAAGGAGCAAAATAGAACCAGATGCATGGAAACAAGGAACAAACTGATAGTGATCAGAGTGGCAGAGGGGCAGGATAAGCAAGGAAAGAAGGGTTGGACCTAGTGAAAGAACAGGTATAAATGACCCATGGACATGGACAACAGGGTGGGGATTGACCATGTAAGCAGGGGGTTGGGAAGGGCAGAGGGAAGCAATGGGGAAGAATCTGGACAACTATAATAGAACAAGAAAAAAACTTGAAAAATAATAAAGTCAGAACACTCAAACTGCCTGATTTGAAGACATAATGAAGCTACAGTAATGAAGACAGTCTGGCATCATAATCAAGACAGACAAGTAGATCAATAGAACAGAATAACAAGTCCAGAAACAGACCCATACATACAGGGACAACTGAGTTTTGACAGAGATGCAAAGTAATTCAGTGGAGAAAGAAGAGTCTTTTAAGCAAACAATGCTGGAACAATTAGTTATCACTATGCCAGAAAATGAACTTCAACCTATAATATATATCATATCCAAAAATGCACAGTGGATCATAAACTGACATGTGAATCCTAAAACTATAAAAATTTTGAAAATACAGGATAATATTTTTGTAACCTTGTTTAGGCAACAATTTCTTAAACATAAAACTAAAGCACAAATGGTAAAAAGAATTGTTCTTCATAAAATTAAAAACATTTTTTGCTTTTCAAAAAATATGTATATTTTTATTTTAATTGATGTTCAAGTACAGTTTTCTGTCTTTTACTCCAATCCCAGCCCACCCCCTCCAGCCCTCCCCACCTCCCTCCCATTTCCACCCGCTCTAGTTTTTGTCCATGTGTCCTTTATACTTGTTCCTGTAAACCCTTCCCCTTTTCCCCTGAAATTCCCTCCCCTCTCACCTCTGGTCACTGTCTGTCTGTTCTCTATTTCAGTACCTTTTGTTATATTTTGCTTGCTTGTTTGTTTCATTGTTTAGGTTCCTGTTAAGGTGAGATCATATGGTGTTTGTCTTTCACCGCCTGGCTTATTTCACTTAGCATAATGCTTTCCAGTTCCATCCATGCTGTCAAGCGCCAACTTACACCATACACAAAAATAAATTCAAGGTGGACAAAAGATTTAAATATAAGCCATGACACCACTAAAGCCCTAGAGGAGAACATAGGCAGGAAAATCTCAGATATTTCAAGGAGCAACATTTTTACTGATATGTCCCCTATAGCAAGGGACATAAAAGAAAGAATAAACAAAATATATTTTAAGGCAATAAAAAGACAATCTACAAACTGGGAAAAATATTTGTAAAACATATATTTGATAATTGACTTGTATCCAGTATATATAAAGAAGTCTTTAAAGAATCAACAATAAGCCCTGTCTTGTATGGCTCAGTGAATTGAGTGCTGGTCTGTGAATCAAAAGGTCGCTGGCTCAGTTCCCAGTCAGGGCACATGCCTGGGTTCTGGGACAGGTCCCCAGCAGGAGGCATGGGAGAGGCAACCACACATTGATGTTTCTCTCCCTATTTCTCCCTCCTTCCCCTCTTTCTAAAAATAAAGAAAATAAAATCTTTTTTTAAAAAAGCAACTAAATATGAACCCCCCAATTTTTAAGAAAAGCGAAAAACACATACATCATCCAAGATATAAGAATGGCATATGTGTGCCCTGGCTGGTATAACTTAGTGGATTGAGCATGGGCTGCAAACCAAAGGGCCACCTGTTTGATTCCCAGTCAGGGCACATGCCTGGGTTATGGGCCAGGTCCCCAGTGGGGGCCACGTGAGAGGCAACCACACACTGATGTTTCTCTCCCTCTTTCTCCCTCCCTTCCCCTCTCTCTAAAAATAAATAAATAAAACCTTTTTTAAAAGAATGGCAAATGTGCATATGAAAAAAATGTTTATCATCATTAGTCATTACAGAAATGCAAGTTAAAACAATGAGATATGGCTAAAATTAAAAAGACTGACTGCACTAAGTGTTAGCAAGGATGTGAAGGAATCAGAAATCTCATACACTGCTGCATGAATGCAAAATGTTACACTTTGGAAAATGTAAGTTAGACATATAAACATATGGGGGAAGGGTGAAGGGTTTACAGGAACAATTATAAAGCACACATGGACAATAACAAGGGGGTGGAAACAGGGGAGGGAGGTGGGGAGGGTTAAGGTGGTGGAGAAGGGTGGGGGGAAGGCAGAAAACTGTCTTTAACAACAATAAAAATGTTAAAAAAACACTCTTTTTACTTTCTAACATTCTAAAATGTATGAAATGTCCACCTTAATGAGTAGCAACTTAGGAAGCTTTTTCAATAGTTATGTATAGCATATAACAAACTCAGCTTTTTTTTTCTTTTCTTAAGCCCCGGTAGTTTTTTATGTTAGAAACAAAACAATATTTTGTATGAAAACAATGATTCTGATGATAGCAATCCACAGTATTAAATGATTTTATTAATGAAAGGACAAAAAAAGTAGTAAAATGAACAAAGCTTTCAACCTAAGTTAGAAAGAATAGCAAAAGAAACAAAGTCATAAGTGAATTTCAAGTAAAACAGACAGTGAAATTGTGATAAAACTTGTGAAGTGGATAGAATGCCTGATATGGAGTGAAGGCTCAGTACCTGTTAGCTAGAGTTCATTATTGCTGCTTTCACATTCCCCTCTAATTTCCAGCCTTTTCCAGGTATTTTTTACAAGCTTTATTGCACTTTTGTTCCTGATAGCATGTGATTTACTTAGGGAAACATGTCAGTCAGTAGATTTTTTAAATTTTGAAAAAATACTTTTTATGGGGAGTGGTGGGGAGAAAAGGCAGAAAACTGTACTTGAACAACAATTAAAAGTGTTAAAAAATAAAAAAGGAAAATAAAAAAGGAAAATAAAAAAATAAACATATGATCCAGTTATCCCAAGATAAAAGTGAAGCATATATCCATAGAAACAGTTGTACATGACTGCTGATAGCAGCTGTTTCTACTAGCCCAAATCCAAATGTCTATTAACAGGTAAATAGATAAGAAACTGTGGTTTAGTCAAATAGTGGAATATTACTTGGTAATCTATAGCAATGATTATTGATACGTATAACATGGATGGATTTTAAATTATAGTGACAGAAAACTGGCCCCTCCAAAAGTATACATGTACTGATTCCATTTATATAAAATTACAGAAAATGAGAATGATTCTATGTTGTCATAAAGCCGATTAGTGGTTATCTAAGGCAAAGAGACACAGGGAGGTGTGGGAGAGAGGGATTACAAAGAAGAAACTTTCAGGGGTGTTAGATACATTCACTACCTTGACTGTGGTGATGATTTCACATGTGTATACATGTATCAAAATATCAAATTGTATATTTTGAATATGTACAGTTTAATGTATGTCAATTATATCTCAATAAAGCTGTTAAATGAAAAGTACATGGCAGATCTGTATAATACTAAATGGCAAATAGAATTGGAAAGACAAAAAGCAAGTTACAGATCACTATAGCCCTAATTTCGCAAAAGATTTTGTGCATATGGTTTAAGAAGATACACAATAAAATATTAGACGCTATGCACTAACTGTGGATACACACAAAAAACACTGAGTGATTCAAAAATATGTTGCAGAAGCATCTTCACTGACATGGAAAGATGTTCATAATATACAGATGGTGGCAAGGGGAAGCAAGTTACAAACAGTATTTACAGTATGATCTTGTGTTAGTTTCTAAACTGTTTAAAAAGTTCAAAGCACATAACTCATTATTTTCACAAACAGATATTCTCTTCAGCTCCAATCAGGGATTGTAATTCCATGACCCTTGGAGAACACATCCAATAATCCAAAAGTCCTGGGGATGTTTTCTGAACCGCAAAGACTTGCAGGAATCACTATTATGTCAGATGAGACAGCAGCTTGTCTCCTGGTTTTCCTGTTGTGTTGATAAAGCTATAACTGGGTCAAAATTTTTCCAACTAAATTTACCTTGTAGTTTTAGTTGGTACAAAAGCAGAAAATGGACTAGACTAGTAGTACAAGATGGAACCTTTTGACATTTCATGGCATACATATGAAATAGGAAAAATTATAAATGGTAAAAATATGATTTTCCAAAGAAGAAGAAAGTAATTATTTTTAAATGTAATATGTGAAACAATATACAGAATGATTCCAGTTCTTTGAAAAAAGTATAATCAGATTGTGAAAAGATACAGATATATAACATATTTCACTTGCTGATGAGTCCAAATTTACATCTTATTCAACAATTTTGGGTACCTACTGTTTTTCAGACACTGCCAATTCATATCCACACACTGAACCCAGACTTTTCTCCTGACCCCAAACACGTATAGCCAAATGCCTAGTGAACATGTGCATTTGGAAGAAGTGAAGAATTGCAAGACTGGCAGGGATATTATCTACAGCACACTGAATCATTAAAACCAGACACTGAGTCTCCAAGGCCACTACCTAATAAAGTGTTAGGACCATAAGGTGGTATAGTGAATGGGTTTTATTATCAGACAAAACAGACATGCCAACTGTCTGCTATAGGAATTTAGGAAAAAGTATTTAACCTCCCTAATTCTCATTAGAGGTGATCCAATATGATGGTGTGTGTGTGTGTGTGTGTGTGTGTGTGTGTGTGTGATTACCTAGATCACAGGACCACTGTGAGAAGAGGGGAATAAAAACCTGTGAAGTATAGTGCCAACATAGTATCTGACATAAGAGCAGGCACTCAGGAAATGTTTCCTCTCTACATCTACCTCCTTTCTCTTCTGTGAGATGTTTTGACAAAAAGGAAATAGCCAAACAATGAGTTATAAATGTAGTAGCAACATTTAAAAATTAATATTATATTTTATCAGGGTTCAGGGTCATTTCTGTGTTGAAGAATAAGTTATGCAATGCAGGGATAAGAGAAATAGCAATTCCTCTTAGATTAAACACCTTATAGAGACCCCTACCTTCTTTACATATTGAGAGTGTACATTTTGCAGTATGTGAGAGTGTGAATATATGTATAATCAGTTATCTTTTTGTGTAAATGTGCCTTATTTCTGCAACTAAATTATAAGTTTAAGGCATTTTTTTTGCCATTTGAAGCCACAAATTGATCTAAGCAGATATAAATGAACTAGTTAGCTTACTCAGGATAAACAGGTTCATTAATTTCTTAAGTAAAATGTTGAGAAGTGTCCCATATACACAAGATAAAAATCAACAAGCATTTTCAGCTCATGATGTAGTATTTATTTGACCTCCCAAATGGTCTATCTGAAACCTAGAGACTGTCACAGGTAATATTGTTAAAGATGTAATTTATAATGGACACATTGAAATAAACAAAGCATTATGCAAGGCTCTTTGAGAACATAAAATTAGATTTTGGAGATTGTTCTGTTTTTGTTTCTGGCTCATTCTACATTGTTTCAATAATCACTTTAAGTGTTGCATGTTCGATTCCCAGTCAGGGTACATGCCTGGGTTGCAGGCCATGACTCCCAGCAACCACACATTGATGTTTCTATCTATCTATCTATCTATCTATCTATCTATCTATCTATCTATCTATCTATCTATCTCCCTTCTTTCTCTAAAAATAAATAAATAAAATATTTTTAAAAATAATCACTTTAACATCATGGAAAATGGCCATGACTATACTATAACTCAAGTGATTCACAACTACAATTGAGCCCTTTCTGAAATGCTCCTTTATGTTAATAAATATGGTCATGACACTAACAAGATTGGCTTTTGCTTCTTTCTGATTAAATATTAGTTTTAATGCTGCTAATGTCTTTGTGTTGATCATGTCTCTGGCTGCAGCTGGATTTTCAGACATATTCAAAAGTACTTTCAAAACAAGACTTCTGGTTTTACAATTTCTCTGAGAAAGCAAATTAAAAAGCTCTGAAAAGTAACTGGCCACAATATGATGATTAGAATCTGTGGTCAGTTACCCTAGTATTTTTAAGCCAGACTGCTGTCCGGGCAAGTTCAAGGGAAAAGACATGGTTTCCTTACACATATGTTTAACACACAATTCAATTTTGTGGTGTCTTTCATTCCGAGAAGGGAGATTCAGTGTAATTACAGCTGTTTTTCTCACTTCAGAGGAAGGAAAATTGAGCAAGCTTTGAATAAGCATCACTACACCTACCTTATTAACAAACTCTTGGACAAATGGATGAACATGAATAATCCCCACTGCAATTTGAACTATTTTATGAATGAGAGGATCATTAGTTGACCTAAGTAAGGTAACAAGTTTTTCAAATTCCTCAGACTTCATGTAGCATTCTATTTTGCAAAGGCAAGTTGGTATCTAATCTCCTTTATGGTCTGACTTCAAGGATCAGAACCAAATGGGTATTTCTGGAGAGACTGTAAGCATGAGGGTGTGCTCTTAGAAAGATACACTGTTGCCCCAGGCAAAGACTGAATATTTTCCTTAGCTGAGGCCAGGACAATATATGAAGGAGACTTTGTCTCAGATAGGACTAGGGATCTAAATCCTAACACTGCTGGAGTTACAGATAAAAAGATAATACACCATTCACACCATTGTCAAGTTGAATTTATTCTGGGGGTGCAAGTTTGGTACAATATTTACAAATCAACAAATGTTAAACACTACATCAATAAAATTAAGTATAAAAATATCATTATAATATAAATAGATGCAAAAATGGATGTGATAAAATGTCATTCTGATTTACGATAAAAATGCTCAGAAAAGTGGGACTAGAAGGATAATGCCTCACATAACAAAGGCCATATGTGGCAAGCCCACAGCCGATATCATACTCCATGGGCAAAAACTAAATCATTTCCCCTAAAATCAGGAAGAAGACAGGGATGTCTGCTTTCACCACTCTTATTCAACATAATACTAGAAGTCCTAGCCATAGCAATCAGACAAGAAAAGAAATAAATGGCATCCAGATTTGAAAAGGGGAAGTGAGACTGCCATTATTTGAATATGGCATGATACTGTACATAGAAAACTCTAAAGACTCCACCAAACACTATGGGAATAGATAAATGAATTCCACAAAGTACCATATATAAAATTAATATTTGGAAATCAATAGTAATTTTATACATCAATAATAATAACATATTAGGAAGATAATTTAGAAAACAGTCCCCCTTACCATTGAAGAAAAAATAAGGTACCTAGGAATAAATTTAATTAAGGAAGTAAAAGACCTGTAGTCAGAAAATTATAAGATATTGAAGAGAAAAATTGAGGAAGATATAAATAAGTGGGAGCATATACCGTTTTCATGGATAGGAATAATTAACATCATTAAAATGTTTCTACAAGTTGGAGGATGGGTGGAGGGGGGTTAAGGAAGGGAAATTGGAGAAATTTGTAATAATGTCAACAATAAAAATGAATGTCCATACTCCCCAAAACAATCTATAGATTCAATGCAATTCCTATCAAAATGCCAGTGATGTATTTCACAGATCTACAACAAATATTCCAAAAATTTATATCGAACTACAAAAACCCAAATAGCCTCAGCAATCTTCAGAAAGAAGAACAGAGTTAGAAGTATCACACTACCTGATATCAAATTATACTATAAGACCATTGTACTCAAAACAGCCTTATACAAGCATAAGAGCAGACATATAGATCAATGGAACAGAAGAGAGAGTCCAGAAATATGAGTAAACACACACCTTTATGGTCAAAGGAGGCAAAAATGGACAAAATAAAGACAGTATAGTCAATAAATGATACTGGGAAAATTGGAGAAGTTCTTGCAAAAAAAATTAAACTTGGCCACCAACATACACTATACATAAGAATAAACTTAAAATGGTTAAAAAACTTACATGTAAGTCACAAAACTATAAAAATCCTAGAAGAAAACATCGGCAGTAAAGTCTCACACATCTCTCATAGCAATACTGTGGCTGATATATCTCCTAGGGTAAGAGAAAACAAGGAAAACCTAAAGAAATGGAAGTATATAAAAATAAAAATATTTTGCACATCAAAAAAGCCATCAACAAAATAAAAAGGCAGCCCACTGCATGGGGGAACATATTTGATAATGATACATCTGATAAGGGATTAATTCCCAAAATATACAAGGAACACACACATCTCAACACCAAGAAAATAAACAACCCAATGAAAAATGGACAAGGAATCTCAATAGATAGTTCTCAAAAGAGGACATTCAGATGGCCAAAAACATATGAACATATTTTTCAACTAATCATCAGAGAGATGCAAGTTAAAACCTCACACCTGTCAGAATGACTATCTTCAATAAATCAACAAACAACAAGTGTTGGTGAAGATGGGGAGAAAAGGGAACTTTTGATAGAAATGCAGATTGATGCAGCCACTGTGGAAAGCAGTATGGAGTTTCCTCAAAAATTTAAAAATGGAACTGCCTTATGACTCATTGATGCCACTTTTTGGGAATTTATCCAAAGAAACCTGAAATTATTCTTTGAATAATTTCAAAGAATACATGCAACCCTGTGTTCATTGCAGTGTTTACAACAGTGAAGATCTGGAAACAGCCCAAGTGCCCATAGGTAGATGAGTGGATAGAAAAGATGTGGTACACCCTGGCTGGTGCGGCTTAGTGGATTTAGCACCAGCTTGTGAACCAAAGGGTCACTGGTTGGATTCCCAGCCAGAGTACATACCTGGGTTGTGGGCCAAGTACCCAGTAGGGGGTGCATGACAGGCAACCACACATTAATGTTTCTCTCCCTCTCTTTCTCCCACCCTTCCACTCCATCTAAAAATAAATAAATAAAATCTTTTTTAAAAAAAGATGTGATACATTTACACAATAGAATGCTACTTGGCTGGACAAAAGAAGAAATTACTTTTTGAGACAACATGGATGGACCGGAAATTATTATGGTAAGTGAAATAAGCTAGTCAGAGAAAGACAAATACCATATAATCCCACTTATATGTGGAATATAATTAACAAAATAATTTAATAAAAAGTAAAAACAGCCCTAGCTGGTGTGGCTCAGTGGATTGAGCTCTGGCCTGCAAACCAAAGAGTTGCTGCTTTGATTCCCAGCCTAGAGCATATGCCTGGGTTGTGAGCCAGGTCCCTGGTAGGTGGCACGTTAAGAAGGAACCATACACTAATGTTTCCTTCTCTTTCTTTCTCCCTTTCCCTCTGTAAAAATAAATAAATAAAATATTTAAAAAATGGAAATATTTCTTATAAAAATAGAAACAGAGGCACAGAAGAGACTGACAACTATCAGAGAGGAGTGTTGGGGGGCTGGGTGAAAAAAGGTGAAAGGATGAAGAAAGGAATTTATCATATATAGACACAAAAAACACTGTTGGTGACAGTCATAGGAACAGGAGAATTTATTAACCAATGTCATCCCAATAAACTTGATTAAAAAAAACATGGGTAAACCTCCTTGAAATTGGTCTTGGCAACATTTCTTTTGATATGACACCAAAAGCATAATCAGGGGGAAAAAAAGCTCAACTCAGCTTATTTTTCAAGATCAACTTGACCTGAATCATTCCTTGTGCATGTTTCCATAAATTATCAATAAAATTTCCCAAAGTTGAAATAAGGCAACCCCTGACCAAATCCCTATCATTTAAGAAAATTTCAATATTATGAGTTTTCTGTAAATTAGACAGTTTTAGAAAATTAGTATCTCAGGCCTTATGATTTGTTTTCCTGAAGGCACATAACTAATATTTACCATTTTATATCCTCCATTTATATTTTAGATTGGCTAAAATAGATTTAGATTTCCACAGTACATTTGAAAGTTGCTAAGAATAAATCTGAAGACACACACACACACAAATTGAACTCCATTAACTGGGAGGCTATGAATATTTTAAATACCTTGGTAATCATTCCACAATGTGTATGTATATCAAATCATTACATTGTATATTTTAAATATAAACATTTATTTTGTCAATTATTCCTCAAAAAAGAAAAAAATAAATACAGCCCCCAGAATTAGAGAAAATATTTGCAAATTTTATATCCAAGGTTCTAGAATATATAAAGAACACTTATAGCACAAAAATAAAAGGACAAATAACCCAACCAGAAATAAGCAAATGTTTGAATAGTCATTTATCCATATACAAATGACTGATGAGTACCTGGAGTGATGCTTCACATCAGTAGTCATTAGAGAAATGCAAAATAAAAACTGTACTTCACATTCTCTAAGATGGTTAGAATTTAAAAAGACAGATATCAATAGCCTAAAAGAACTAGAAAGACAACAACAAATAAAGCCCATAGTAAGTAGAAGGAAAGAAATAATTAAGATCAGAGTGGAAATAAATGATATAGAAGGTTAAAAATACAATGCAAGTGATCAGTGAAACCAGGAGCCAGTTCTTTGAAAAAATAAACAAAATTGATGAACTTTAACCAGACTCTTCAAGAAGTAAAGAGAGAGGACCCAAATAAATCACATCAGAAGAAGGGTCATCAAAGAGCATGTTTAAAAAATGGACACATGGACAAAGCCAAAGAGGGGTAGGATTGAGGGTGAAAGATGGGAATGAGTGGAGTGGGGGTGAGTGGTGGAGAGAAAATGGAGATAACTGTACTTGAACAACAATAAAAAAAACAGGTGAGAAATAAGGAAAAAATTATAATTATTTCAATGGAGTAAAAAGAAGTCAAAGAGTAGAATTAACAACTGATATCACAGAAATACACAGGATTGTTTAAAAAGGCTATGAAAAACTTATGCCAAGAAATTGAACTACCTGGGTGAAATGGGTAAATTCCTACAAATGCACAATCTTCAAAAACTGAATCAGAAAGAATCAGAAAACCAGAATAGACTAATAACAACTTATGAAATTAAAGCAGTTATCAAAAAAACTTTCAGCACCCCTGACTTGTGTGGCTCAGATGGTCAGACATCATTCCACAAAGGGAAAGGTCACCAGTTCAATTTTGGTCAAGGTATATGCCTGGGTTGCAGGTTTGGTCCTAGTCAGGGCACATATGAGATGCAACTGATCAATAATTCTCTCACACATGGATGTTTGTCTTCCCCTATTTCTCCCTTTCCCTCTATCTAAAAAGAAATAACTAAAATATATTTTTTAAAACCCCGGCAAACAAAAGTCCTGGAATGGATGGCTTCACAGGCGAATTTTACCAAACATTCAAAGAAAAGCTAACAGCTATCCCTGTCAATTTTTTCCAAAAAGATCAAGAAGAGGTAATACTCCAAGCTCTTTTTATGAGGCCACTATTATCCTGATTCCAAAACCAGACAAAGACACTACAAAGATAACTAAAGCTAATATCTCTCATGACATAGATGCTAAAATCCTCAACAAAATAATATTTTGCCAATAGCAAACCAGATCCAGCAACACATTAAAAAGATCATATAACATAATCAAGTGGGATTTATGCTGGCAATGCAAGATTGGTACAATATTCACAAATCAATAATGTGATACATTACATAAACAAAATGAAATATCAAACTCACTTGATCATACCACAAGATGCAGAAAAAGCATTCAATAATATTCAGCACCCATTTATGGTAAAAATCTCAGCAAAGTGGGAACAGAGAGATCATAAATCAACATAAGGCCATATGTGAAAAATCTACAGCCAACATCATACTCAATGGGCAAAAACTAACAGCATTTCCCCTAAGACTGGGAACAAGACGTGGATGCCAGCATTCACCACTGTTATTCAGCATAGTACTAGAAGTCCTAGACACAGCAATCAGATAAGAAATAAAAGGCATCCAACTTGGAAAGGAAGAAGTAAAACTCATTATTTACAGACACCATGATATTGTACATAGAAAATCCAACAATCTGAGAGAGAACCACAGGGGAGGTGGGAGGGGATAAAGGGGGGAAGATTTTCAGGAACAACTAGGAAGCACACATGGATGAAATCAAGGTGGGGGTGGAAGCAAGGGAGGGAGGTGGGTTTGGCCGGGGTGGAGGGGAATGGTGGGGGTAAATGCAGACAACTGTAATTGAACAACAATAAAATAATTTAAAAGGAAAAGGAAATCCTAAAGACTCCTCTAAAAAACTACTAGACCCTATAAATGAACTCAAAATCAATATTCAGAAATTGGTGGCATTTTAAAGTATGTTTTATTAATTATGCTATTAAAGTTTCCCTAAATTTTTCTCCCCTTTATCCCCCTCTGCCCTGAACGTTCCACCCTCCAGCATCCTCCTCCCTTAGCTCATGTCTATGGGTCGTACATATAAGTTCTTTGGCTTCTCCATTCCCTACACCATTCTTAATCTCCCCCTGCCAATTTTGTGCCTAAAAATTATGTTTCTTACTCCCGTATATTTTCTTCCCATTCTCATCCCACCTACTGATATTCCTCCATGTGATCTCCATTTCTGTGATTCTGTTCCTGTTCTAGTTGTTTGCTTAGATTGGTTTTGTGGGGGGGGGGTTTTAGGTTCAGTTGTTGATAGTTGTGAGTTTGTTGTCATTTTAATATCCATAGTTTTTGATACTCTTTTTCTTAGATAAGGCCCATTAACATTTCTTATAATAAGGGCTTGGTGATGATGGACTCCTTTAACTTGACTTTATCTGACAAGCACTTTATCTGCCCTTCGATTCTAAATGATAGCTATGCTGGATAGAGTAACCTTGGGTGTAGATTCTTGCCTTTCATGACTTTGCATACTTCTTTCCACCCCCTTCTTGCCTGTAAGATTTCTTTTGAGAAGTCAGCTGAGAGTTTTATGGACACTCCTTTGTAGGTAAGTCTCTCCTTCCCTCCTGCTGCTTTTAAGATTCCTTATTCTTTAGTCTTGGGTAATTTAATTATGATTTGTTGTGGTGTGTTTCTTCTTGGATCCAACTTCTTTGAGACTCTCTGAGCATCCGTGACTTGTATATCCAGTTCCTTTGCCAGATTACTGAAGTTTTCCTTCATTATTTGTTCAAAAACTTTTTCAATTTCTTGCTCATTCTCTTCTTCTTCTGGCCCTTCCATGATTCAGATGTTGGAAATTTAAAATTGTCCCAGAGGTTCCTCATCCTCTCCTCATTTTTTTTTGCATTCTTGTTTCTTCATTCTTTTCTTGTTAGATATTTATTTCTTCCCTTTGTTCCAAATCGTTGAGTTGAGTCCTGGTTTCCTTCCCTTAGCTGATAATTCCCTGTATATTTTCCTTTACTTCACTTTGTATAGCCTTCATTTCTTCTTTCATTTTTGCAACCAAACTTAATTTCTGTGAGCATCGTGGCTACCAGTGCTTTGAACTCTACATCTGATAGGTTGTCTATCTCATCGTCACTTAGTTCTTTTTTTGGAGATTTGATCTGTTCTTTCATTTGGGCCCTATTGCATTGTTTCAGCACAAGTCTTGATGGCATTTTTATACACCAACAAAGAACTATAAGAAAGAGAAACTAAGAAAACAAACCCATTCATTATTGCAACAATAAAAATATAAGGTAACTAGGAATAAATTTAACTAATTTGGCTAAAGACCTGTACTCCAAAACTGTAGGACACTGAAGAAACAAATAGGGGAAGATACAAATAAGGGGAAGCATATACCATGTTCATAGATTGGAAGAATTAACATCATTAAAATGTGCATGCTACACAAAGCAATCTATAGGTTTCACACAGTTCCTATTAAAATGCCAATGGCATATTTTACAGATATAAAAATACTCTAAAAATTTCTATGGAACCAAAAAAAGCCCTGAATAGCCTCAACCAAACTTATCAAAAAAGAGCAAAGTTTGAGGTATCAAAATACCTGATATCAAACTATTTACAACATGGCCACTGTAATCAAACCAGTCTGAGATTGCCATAAGAACAGGCATATAGATTAATGGAAAAGAATAGAGAGGTTAGAAATAAATGCATGCATATATGGTCAATAAACAAATATCACAGGAGGCAAGAATATACAATGGAGTAAAGATACTTTATTGAATAAATTGTATTGGTACAATCAGACAGACATGCAAAACTGAAACTAGACCACCTTGATACAACATGCACACGAAAAATTAATAAAATGAAGTTTCTTTTCTTAAAATAATATCAACAAATACACTTTTCTAACTGTTAATGAAATGCAGTTAAATGAAGCAATCATCAGAGGCTGCAGAAAACAAGCTGAGAGGGATGTCAAAGGAATAGTGGCATGAGAGATACCCTTTGTCCTTCCTTGAAGTTTTAACCATTTGAAATGCTTTAACTCAACAAAAAAAATTCACAGTTCAGCAGAGAAATATTAGAAAAATTGAATTGAATACTTTCCATGCAAATAAGTAATGACTGTTAGCATTGAGGCAAGAAAGAACCTGAGAAAAATAATAGGACATAGGTTCTATTCCACAAACAGCTCACACTCACAGAGAAATTGAACCAATAAATAGGAAATTGCAACATAAATTTAATAAAGACTCCAGTAGGAGTGATGATGGATGCTGTGGGTAGCAAGGGTAACAAGCTGAAAGGGATGGGAAGTGGGCATTCAGGAAAGGTTTCTCAAAGAACGTGACATCTAAAATGGACTTTTTTTTTCCTTCTCAATTCAAAGACTATTTCTTTGATATATCCGCTCAACTATCTTTTAGGTACTTCAAACTTAATATAGCCAACTAGGGTGCCTATTTCTGCCATTACCAGCCATTCATCTCCCAGTTCTTTTTTTCCATTTCTGTAAAATCTTCATCCAGTTCCTTAACCAAACACCATTTGGGCACATCTTCATTCCTACATTAGACCACAAGCAATTCCCTTTGATCATCTCACCGAAGTATTTCTCTTAATGTCCAGTTCTTTTCATCGTCACTGCCACCACTCTAATCTGAAACAGTATTATTTTTTGATCAAACTGCAAAACTGTGTTTGAAAGTAACTGAAACATTGGGCAAAGTTGCCAAGTTCTGAATTACAGGTGAGCAGGAAAAACTGCACAAAGTCAGCAACAGATCGGAGTGCTGTGGTGAACTAAGCCCTTAGGGATTTCAGACTAGCAAGCATATAGTTTCCACTAGAACAACAAAATGAAAAATGCTGGTTTCAGAAATCAAATTGAGTGAACACATTTGTGGGGGAAGGAGATGGAGCAAGAATCCAGAGAAAGCTGATCCTAGGCAGTATTATGACAGGAAAATACACTTCTAAAGGAAAAGAATAACACCTTGGAAGTCAAGACCTGTGGCATGTAAACACAGGAGAAAAAACAGACACAAAGCAAATGGAAACTCTACCCTTAGTATTTGAAAAAAAAAGAAAACAAGTTGAAAGAAAACATTTAGAGCTTTGAAACAGCATAAATCAAAAAAGAGCACCCAGAAATATGTTTTCTTCAGGCTCACACGAAATGAAGTCAACAACACTTACCTGTACCCAAAGCTTAGTCTTCTTTCTTTAATGTCGTTTTAGGTTGAATGCTGTTTTCTTTGCATAAAGTAATGTTGAATCAGAGCATTGTTTAACATGGAACACTGCGGATATGTACCTAATCAGAATGTTAGGAACATTTACCACATGTAGAGATATCCATTGAAATTGGAAGTGAGTAAATTTTTAAAGTCTGTCTTCAAGATGATCAATACAAATGCTTATTTTAATTGCCCATAGCTTAGTCTTTTGAAGTAATTGCTACAATAAGGCAACGACTATGATTTTAGGAAGGACCTGCTTTGTTGCCACGTATTAATTTACATATTATGTTTAACGTATCAGAAAAACACCCATAAAATTAGCACACTAGAGAAGAAGTGGGGGGCAGGTGAAGCCCAAGTTGTGTATTGAGAAAAGTCACTTGGAGGCACAACTATCACTGGGGAAGCCAGGAATATGGGCAACCTCAGATCGCAGGGTGTTGTGAAGAGGATGGTCTCCTGAAACACGCAGATCAGGAGACCCTGCTGTCATTGTACCCAGCTTGTGAGCATTGTGAATTCCTAAAGCTGTGGTCACGCGGATGCTGCCATCATGTGGGTGCTATAGTTACATGGCAGGCCCGGAGCTACTGGTCACATCTGCACCTGAGTTCCTGTGGTCTCTCTGGATCTGTTGCCACTACAGTCATGAGGTAGATCTAGCTCTTCAAGCCACTAGAGCACCGTGGACTCCTAAAAACCTTGCCCACCATGTGTATTCCCCCTGTCGTGTGGCCCTTACTACTTAGTGGCATGTGGAAGCTCCAGCCCACAAAATTACATAAATGAATGGCTTCTTAGAGTTGTGTGGATACTACGGTCACGTATGCCGCTATGATCACATGTCCGGTTCAGCCACCTTGATCATGTAAAGACTGAGGACTATGGGAGTAAAGATTGAAGACTACGGCAGGCTGCCGATTCTTAAGCCAGCAGTTTCGAGGCTCCTACTATCACTGGACAGGCAAAGCTCTGGCAGTTACGTGAGCACTGCCACTACCCAATCACTGTGGGTCATGTATAACCCAATCACTGTGGGTCATGTATATCCTACGGTCTTGTACCGCGCTATGATCGCGTACAGCACTGTGATCACGCGAGACTCAGTTCTCAGTCACAGGAAGATTGAGGGCTCTTCAAACCTGCATCTTTCCATCTTGGAGCCTCTGTCGAGAGGTCTTGGGAGTCAGGTAGGGCTCCACAGCTGCATGCTACATGGGTCTTGCAGCCATGTTACGCCCTGTGGCCATGTCTGCCACTGAAGTGTGTGGTAACTCCAAAACTGTAGCTCGGCTTAGCTTTCTGGGGAGTCTCACCTGTAGGTTCAGAAGACTGTGAAAATTGTAGTCTGTGCCCTGGCTCGGGAAATTTTGACGAGACTGGCTCAAACACTAACCTTCCCACCCATTTACATCCTGCCTGGGTGAGCGCTGGGTGGTACTGGGTAGGAGGGGCACCATTTAGGTAAGAGGACTGGGAGTCCCTAGCACAAGTTTTCTGAGAGAATTGGCGGTGGCACAGGGCAGCGCGGCAGGGGTTTGTGGGCTTCTCTCAGTGCCCAGGCTCGAGAAACCGGGTAAGACCCGCGCCTTGCCTCCCCTCCCTGTCCCCACATCAAAGTCCTGCTCTTGTTTTCACCCTCCCATATTCACTGTCTGTACTGTGTGATGGCTCTGCCCTTCTCTGTTCATGTGTTCTTAAGGACGCCAGTGACCTCTTAGATGCCACTTTGTATACAGGATTACAAATCTGATTTCCGTGTCTGTCCCTTATTTGCTACCAAAGAGAAAGAGAGAAATAATTTTCAAAGGAATTTGATTGTTTTCAGTAAAAGTGTGAAAGAAGCATCATGCAAAGTTTCAGAATTTATTTATAATATTTTCTTTGGTGCTTAGCAGTTTCTTTTTGTATCATTATTTTTTAAATCCTCACCTGAGGATATGTTTATTGATTTTGGAGAAAGAGGAAGGGAGAGCGGGAGAGGAGAGGGAGGGGAAACAGCGATATGAGAGAGAAACATCCATCAGTTGCCTCTCCCCCTCCCCCCGCCCGAGCGAACTCCAGCGAGTGAACCCCACAGCCTAAGTGTGTGCCCTGACTGGGATCGAACCCGCGATCTTGGTGTACCAGTCCATGCTCCAGTGTATGGCAGGACGCTCTGACCAACTGAGCCACCAAGCCAGGACTCAGTAGTTTCTTTAAACTGCATGTGGGGTGGGATGCCTCAATCTTTCTGTGCTTGGGGTCCCTAAAGAGTTTAAACCATTCCAACCAAACACTCCTAGGTTTTGATTTTCTAACCATTGCTTCTTAGACCCCTTGAAAACTCCCTGCTTTTCTTCATGTGGAAAACAATAGACAATGCATTTAAGAAAAACATGTTAAGTAAAATCAGGAGGGGTATTGTTCATAAAAATCATGTAGATGCTATGGAGTCAGCGCAATTCAGGAAATAAAGGACTGTGTTTACATCGTGGGCAATTTACATATTATTTGATGGATGGTTAAAGAATATTATTACTTTTGCTCTTATTTTTATTATATTATATCCACCTTATTTTTTCTCTCAGTTCAGCACTTCCAAGTTTGTTCAGCGACACAATATGTCCGATAGACAGCAACAACAAAAATGTGATCTTCCATTAAAGGAATCTGGGACATACAGAAATGAAGGTAAAAGGATTTCCATACTGTAACGTTTCTTAAGGTAATATGCTAATATGCAACTTGAATCTCAAAGGGATGGGTAGTGTTTTAGTTGGTCCAGGCTCCTACAAGGGGACACCCTGGACTGGGTCGCCTATAAACAACACAAGTTTATTTCTAGCAGTTCTGGAGACTGAGAAGTCCAAAATCAAGGCACTGGCAGGGTCGGTGTCTGGTGAGAGCCCATTTCCTGGTTCACAAGTGGCTGTCTTCTCCCTGTGTCCTCACCTGGCAGAAAGGCCAAAGGGGGCTCTCTGGGTCTCTTTTATAAGGACAATAATCCCATAGGTGAGGGCACTTCCCCGTGACCTGATCACTTCCCAAAGGCCGCGTCTTCAGGTATCATCAAGTTAGGGGTGTGAAGTTGAAACATAAACATTCAGTCTAAAGCAGCTAGTTTCCTCAACTTATATGGGAATGGAACTTTTTTTCCCCCACAGACTATTTGAGGTACTACTGTGTTTTAGAAAACGTTTTAGGGTAGACCTTGTTCAACCTAATCTTCTTCTAGCACATTAATACTTTGTACCTATGTAAAATAAGAGCAAAAAAACAATGAAATTGATAACAGATATGAAAGAGTTGGAGAAAGTGCTAGATGTTAGTGCTTTCAAAATGTAAGAACACAAACCTCTAGTATAGTGGGTTGAGAAAATTAGGAGGCACAGATCAGCAGCCACTTGTGAGTGGAAATGGTATCATATCATGCTTGCACTTACAGCAAAGCTATAAAAGATAAGACAGGTGCATAATTTGAAATTTTATATGGATGAATTCCAGGGAAAAAAAACCCCTTTGATATTGAAGCAATATTCTTGACAAACAGTGAGAAGACATAATCACTGGTCCATCTTAAATAGGTATAGAAATGTGAAAAGTAGAAATAAGACAATAGCAAACTAAATGCGGCAATGGCGCAAAACACATAATACGGCATGACAAAGTTGTGTTTATCCTACATTTGCAATGCTGGTTTAACATTAGGAGGTGCACCATGTAACTTAATACATTAATAAGAAAAAAGGACTAAGAATAGGGTGATTATCACAAAGATTCTGGAGAAAAACCAGGCATACAATAAAATTCAACAACCCATGGAAATTAAACATGAACACCAATAACTCAGCTAACCAAGAATACAAAAATACTTGTAAAAACTGATAACAGGTATGTAAAAAATTTATAATGAACACCATACATAACAGTGAAACATCCAAAGCACTTCATTTGAAGACAGAATTGGCAAAAATGACTCATAAATAACCGCTTTTGTTCAAGATCTAAGCTGAGACTCCTGGGCATTGCAGTAAGGCAAGAAAAAATACACACATAATTACATAGTTAATAATGGTGTAAATATGAAGAGAAGCAACACTCTAAATATAATTGCCTTTGTATAAGACTGAAGAAAATCTACCAAACTATGGTAATAGCGATTTGGATGTAAGACTAATATTTCCAAAATAATTGCAACAAATAAAAAATAACATTTTCATTGTGAACAGTTTCATTTACAGTCTTACAAATTTGGCTCCGTGAAATATACAGTGAATTGGCTAATTTGGAAAGTACTGCAACACTTGTAAATACTCATGTACTTTGCTGTACTGTGGAGACCAAAAAGCTTAAAACAAAAGTAGAGACTTATGTGAGTCACTGAGTGAGTGTGTGCATGTGCGTGCTAGAACCCCTTGCATACAGGCTCCCCAAACAGTTCTCCACGTATCAAGCATACCATCCTGAGACTTGGAGGTGTAACTGAATGACATGGGAGGCACATATAGGTCAATGATGTGGTCAGCTATGTATGATGAAGGAGGTGTCTGTGTTTTATGGGACAACCACAGCAGATTTTGTGGAATTCAGGCTCTGTCATACATGTCAAGTAGCAGGCAGACAGCAGTGGTGTTTCTGGTACATATAGAGGTCTCATAGCATGAATGAGCTTCTCCTGGCTGTGTGGCATCTAAGCCCACTTTCCAGGCCCTCACAGAGGTTTTGTAGGCTATGTAATAAATGTCATTAAAGATGTCTTACTTTAAATTTTTTTTAAAGATTTTATTTATCTTTGGAGAGAGGGCAAGGGAGGGAGAAAGAGAGGGAGAGAAACATCAATGTGTGGTTGCCTCTTGCTCGCCCCCATCCGAGCACCTGGCCAGCAACCATGCATGTGTCCCGACCGGGAATCGAACCAGCAGCCCTTTGGTTCGCAGACCGGCACTCAATCCACTGAGCCACACCAGCCAGGGCAGATGCCTTATTTTTATGAAATACTTAGAATGAACTCTAAAGTCATAGGTAGAGTACTTGACCTTAAAATGGGTTGCAACTGAAGGGCCTGAGAGGAAATGGGGATTTCAAATAGGTTATCTGACCTAGGAAGATGTGAAGATAGAAAAGATCCAGTTGATGTTGGATGATTCTTTGGCGTCCCAAAAGCATGCAGTGGTAAAACAGCTGCAAAAGTTATCACTTGCAGTAATCTGCATTGAAATGCATTTAAGGCCAGCATGTTGGTGGACCAAGGAGCTGCTGTTAAGGACTCAGAGGACACTCCTTTCCCCGACAGCATTGAGAAACATATTGGAAGGACATCTTCATCTCTGAAGTATTCTGAAGTGGATGACTTGTGTAAGCTACAGAGGAGATGGGATGGTAGATACTGCCATTGACACAGTCCCCTTATCTCAGTGGAGATATTGGAATCCTAGAGACACAGGCTAAGTGGAAGCACTTAACCTCGCAGGTAACATGTTTTGATGTACAGGAACCTTTGAAGGTGGCTTATTGGTCAACGGGTACCTTGGATCTTGAAAAATCTGAGCAGTCTCAAAAGTCTGATTAGTGGAAAAGAAATGCAATATAAATATTTATTTGAAATAAACACAGAAGAGCTTAATATAAATAAATGAAATTCTGGATCTGGTGACTTCAGCCAGCTTGATGTCTAATGATAGTCCCTTACTCAGTTCCCACACCTGACCCTGACCCTGACCATGAAAGACTGCTGAGGAAAGACCCTACATTGAAACAATTAACTGTAATAAATTTCCCTGGGCTTCGCTAAAGGGACCTCCAACCGTTCACTCAAGGTACTGTGCACTTGCTTTAGGGACACTTGCTCTAAACCAGAGCTGAAGAAACTTCTTCTGGAAAGGGCCAGAGCATAAATATTTGAGGCTGTGCGGGCTGTTTGGTCTCTGTTGTCACCATTCAACTCTGCTAGTGTAAGGTGAAAGCCACCATAGAAACAGTATGGCTGTGTTGCAGTAAACCTTTATGTATGGGTGCTGATGTGTGAATTTCAAAGAACCTTTATGTGTCAAGAAATATTATTCAATTTTTCAACAATCTGAATAAGAATAAACCATGCTTAACTTACAGGATCCACAAAAACAAGCTGCAGGCCAGGTCTGGCCCATAGGCTATGGTTTACCCATCCTTGACCCAAATTAATGGAATCACTAGCACCTCGAACACTGAGTACAAAGTCAGCAAAATGAGGTGGCAGCCATACCTAGGATTTTCCGGCATGCATAAACCAAAAGTGGTATTTTACCACAGTGGTTTTCAACATTGGTTGCACACTGAAGTCACGTGAAAGGTTGAAAATATATGGTGGCTTGGGTCTGATCCAATTCTTCTTTGATTGCTATGGGTGTTGCCTGATGCAAGTGGCTATTTCAGTCTCCCCAAGTGACTCTAGTGTGTAAACAAGGTTGAATATTACTGAAACAATTTGAATATTGAGAATGCAAAGTTTACAGAATTTAATTTGTAATTTTTATACTCATCATTTTGGAATAATGTTCAAAAATATTCTAATAAATTCATACCATATTTTAATAATAAATAAATAACTAGTGGGAAGCATGAATAATTCCCATTCAAGAAAGAGAATAATCTCTCCATAAAAGAGAAAGGAAATGGGAAAACACAGTGGTGAGCAGGGACCACCAGTGGAAGGGCCAGGGTGGAAGCTAATCCACTGGTGAGGCCAGAGCCAAGGGATGGATTAAACCCAAGCCACCCACAAGCCCAGGGCTACTCAGCAGTGAAGCCTCACCTGCAGGAGAGGGTCATAGCCCAGGGTAAGCAAGGAAGGGACAGAGCAAACTCAACAAATCAAATGATATTCACTGAGGGAATACACTAATAGAAAAGGCTGGTAAAGGTCTTAAGGTAGATAATATTTCCCCAGAGAGATAAAGGAGTGACAAAGGAAGAAATTATATCCATTGTAAACAAATAGAAGACTATTCAGGAAAGATGGCTTGTTGAACACAAAGATCTATTTTCACTTCCTCCTGAAACCTCATTAAAGCAACATCACAGGTAAGCAGATACATACAAGGGGATATTACTCACTAGCAAAAAGGTCAAGAACAGGGATGCAGCTGGAGAAATTATGCTGATTTAAATAAGCTAGACACAAAGGCCTGTCAAATGCATGGTCCTATTCACAAAAAATTCTTGAGCAGACAAAAGTAATATATAGTCACAGAAAGCTAATCAAGGTTTAAATGGACCTGGGAGATGAAGAGGGAAATAATTGGGAAGCTTTTGGAGTGTGGTATATGCTTCATATCTTTTTTTTTTTAGTTTTCAGATTCTTTTTAAAATTATTTTATTGTTGTTCAATTACAGTTGTCTGCATTTTCCCCACACTACTCCCCATCACCCCACCAAACCCACCTCCCTCCCTTGCTTCCACCCTCCCCCTTGATTTTATCTACCTTTCCTTTATAGTAGTTCCTGAAAACCCTTCCTCCCATTGTCCCCTCCCTGCTGCCCTCTGGCTATTCTTAGATTCTTCTTCATTTCAGTGTCTCTGGTTATATTTTGTTTCCTTTTCTCTTTTGTTGATTATGTTCCAGTGATTATATTCCAGTTAAAGGTGAGATCATATGGCATTTGTCCCTCCCTGCTTGCCTATTTCACTTAGCAAGGCTCTCCAGTTCCATCCATGCTGTAGCAAAGGGGAGGAGCTAGTTCTTTCTCCCTGCTGCACAGTATTCCATTGTGTAAATGTACCATAGATTTTTGATCCACTCATTTACTGATGGACACTTAGGTTGCTTCAAGCACTTGCCTATTGTAAATCGTGCTGCTATGAACATTGGGGTGCATAGGTTCTTTTGGATTAGTGTTTCAGGCTCTTAGGATATAATCCCACCAGTGGAATTGCTGGGTCAAAAGGCAGTTCCATTTTTAGTTTTCTGAGGAAATTCCATACTGTTTTCACAGTGGCTACACTAGTCTCCAATCCCACCAAAAGTGTACTAGGGTTTCCTTTTCTCCACATCCTTTCCAACAATTGTGGTTTGTTCATTTGTTTATGATGGCCGTTCTGACCAGTCTGTAGTGGTACCTCATGGTGCTTTTAATTTTTATCTCTGATGTCTAGTGAAGCTGAGCATCTTTTCATATATCTCTGGGCTCTCTGTATGTCCTCCTTGGAGAAGTGTCTTTTCAAGTCCTTTGCCCATTTTTTAATTGCATTTTTTGTCTTTCTGGAGTGGAGTCATGTGAATTCTTTATATATTTTGGAGAACAAACACCTGTCTGAGGTATCATTGGCAAATATGTTTTGCCATATAGTTGGTTCTATTTTCCTTTTAATGCTATTTTCTTTTGACATGTGGAAGTTTTTTTAATTTGATGAGATCCCGTTTGTTTATTCTTTCCCTTATGTCTCTTGCTCTAGGGTACATATCCATGAAGATGTTGCTGTGTGGAATGTGAGATTTTCCTGCCTGTATTTTCTTCTAGGACATTTTTGGTGTCATGACTTACAATTAAGTCTTTCATCTACCTTGAATTTATTTTTGTGTGTGGTGTAAGTCGGTGGTCGAGTTTCATTTTTTTGCATGTAGCTGTCCACCTCTCCCAACACCATTTGTTGAAGAGGTTATTTTTACTTCATTTTATGCTTCGGCCCCCTTTGCCAAATGTTAATTGACCATAGATATTTGCATTTATTTCTGGGCTCTCTGTTCAGTTTCATGGTATATGTGTCAGTTCTTATGCCAGGACCAGGCTGTTTAGATTATAGGGCCTTGTAATACAGTTTGATATCAGGTATTGTGATCCCCCCTACTTTGTTCTTTTTTCTCAGAATTGCTGCAGCTATTCGGGGTTGTTTATGGTTCCATATAATTTACTGAAATGTTTGTTCTCTATCTCTGAAATATGTCATTGGCACTTTAATAGGGATTGCATTGAATCTATAAATTGCTTTGGTTAGTGTTTGGATATTTTGATGATGTTACTTCTTCTAATCCATGAGCATGGTACATGCTTCCATGTGTTTGTGTATTCCTTAATTTCTTTCTTCAGTGTTGAATAGTTTTCAGTGTACAGGTCTTTTACCCCCTTGGTTAGGTTTATTCCTAGGTACATTATTTTTCTTGTTGCTACTTCAAATGGGATTTTTCCCTCAATTTCCGTTTCTGGTATTTCATTGTTGGTGTATAAAAATGACTTTGATTTCTGAATATTGACTTTGTATTCAGTAGTTTTTCCAAATTCATTTATTAGGTGGAATAGTTTTTTAGTGGAGTCTGTAGGATTTTCTATGTACACTGTCATAACATCTGCAAACAATGACAGTTTTACTTCCTCCTTTCTAAATTGAATGCCTTTTATTCTTTTTTTTTTTTTGTCCGATTGCTGTGGCTAGGACTTCCAAAAAATATGTTGAATAGGAGTGGTGAAAGCAGGCATTCTTGTCTTGATCCTGATCTTAGTGGGAAAGCTCTAAGTTTTTACCCATTGAGTATGATGTTGGCTGTAGGTCTCTCATATATGGCTTTTATTATGTTGAGGAATGCTCCCTCTAGTCCAACTTTGCTGAGTGTTTTTATCATAAATAAGCGCTCTACTTTATCAAGTGCTTTTCCCAAATCTATTGATATGATCATGTGACTTTTGTTTTTCATTTTGTTTATGTCATGTATTACATTTATTGGTTTGCAAATATTGTACCATCCTTGCATCCCTAGGATGAAACTCACTTGATCATGGTGTATGATTTTTCTAAGGTATTGCTGGATGCAGATTGCCAATATTTTGTTGAGGCTTTTACTGTCTATGTTCATCAGAGATATTAGCCTGAAGGTTTCTCTCTTTGTTATATCTTTAACTGGTTTTGGGATTAGGATGATGCTGGTTTCATAAAAAGAGTTTCAGAGACTTCCATCTTCTTGGATTTTTTGTAATAGTCTGTGAAGGATGGGGGTTAACTCTTCCTTAAATGCTTTGTAAAATTCTGCTGTGAAACCATCTGGCCCAGGGCTTTTGTGTGTCAGAACGTTTTTGATTACTGCTTCAATTTCACCAGCGGTTATTGGTCTGTTCAGGCTTTCTGCTTCTTCTTTATTGAGTTTTGGAAGATTATATTTTTCTAGAAATTTGTCCATTTCACGTAGGTTTTCAAATTTCTTGGCATACACTTCTTCGTAGTAATTTCTTACAATCCTTTGTATTTCTGTGGTATCAGTTGTAATCTCCCCTCTTTCATTTCTGATTGTGTTAATTGGGTCCTCTGTCTTCTTTTCTTGATGAGTCTGCTTAAGGGCTTGTCAATTTTCTTTATCTTTTCAAAGAAACATCTGGATTTATTGATCCTTAGGATTGTGCTTTTAGTCTCTGTGTCATTTAATTCTGCTCTGATCTTGGTTATTTCCTTCCTTCTACTTGCTCTGGGCTGTGTTTGTTGTTGTTCCTTGAGTTCTTGTAGGTGTAGGGTTAAGTTGTTTATTTGAAATGTTTCTATATTTTTTAGGAAGGTCTCTATGGCTATGAACTTCCCTCTCAGGATTGCCTTCACTGTGTCCCATAAGTTTTGGATCATTGTGAGTTCATTTTTATTTGTTTACATAAACTTTTTTATTTCCACCCTAATCTGATTCTTCACCCATTCATTATTTAATAGCATGCTATTCAATCTCCATGAGTTTGAGTGTTTTTCAGTGTTTTCCTTGATGTTGATTTCTAGTTTCAGTCCTTTCTGGTCAGGTAAAATGCTTGATATGATTTCAACTTTGTTGAATTTGTTGAGGCTTGTTTTGTATCCTATCATGTGGTCTGTCTTTGAAAATGTTCTATGTGCATTTGAAAAGAATGCGTATTTAGCTTCTTTGGGATGAAAGGCTCTATATATATATCAGTTAAGTCCATTTGATCTAGAGCCTTGTTCAATGCCACAATATCTTTGTTGATATTTTGTTTGGAAGATCTGTCCATTTTTGACAGTGGGGTATTAAAATTCCCTACTATAATTGTGTTGCTGTCAATGTCTTCCTTAAAATCCTCCAAGATTTTCTTTATGTATTTGGTTCTCCTATGTTGGGTGCATATATATTTATAATGTTTATGTATCTTTGAAGTATTCTTCCCTAGAGTATTATGAAGTGACCTTCTGGGTCCTTTTTTATGGCTCTTTTTTTGAAGTCTATTTTTTTCTGATATGAGTATTGCTTCCCCGTCTTTTTTTTTTTTATTCCTGGCCATTTGCTTGGAATATTTGTTTTCAGCCCTTCACTATCAGCCTGTGTAAGTCTTATGATCTGAGGAAGGTCACCTGTAGGGAGCATATGTGTGGGTCATGATTTCTTATCCATTCAGCTATTATATGTCTTTTGATTGAGGCATTTAATCCATTTATGTTTAAGGTTATTATTGATACATACTTATTCAATGCCATTTTTTCATGTTCCTGTGTTCCTCTCTCACTGTTTTTCTTCCTGTTCTTAAGGCAGAGCCTTTAGCATGTTTTGCAGAGCTGGTTTGGAGGAGGTGTATTCTTCTAGACTTCTTTTGTCTGGGAAGCTCCTTATTTAGCCTTCTATCTTGATTGAGAGCCTTGCTGGGTAAAGTAGTCTTGGTTGCAGGCCTCTGGTTTTCAGTACTTGGAATATTTCTTGCCATTCTCTTCTGGATTGGAGCCTTATCAGTCAGCTGCTAACCTTATCAGGGATCCCTTGTATGTTACTTCCTGTTTCTTCCTTGCTGCCTTTAAGATTCTCCATTGTTCTTGGAATTTTGCCATTTTAATTATGATGTGTCTTGAGGTGGGTCTCTTTGGGTTCCTCTTGATTGGGACTCTGTGTTTCCTGGATTTGTGTCAGTTTTTCTCTAATCAAATTAGGGAAGTTTTCCACCATTGCTTTTTCTAACAGGTTTTCTATCCCTTGCCCTTCTTCTTCTCCTTCTGGTATCCCCATTATATGGATATTATTATGTTTCATGTTGTCCTGCATTTCCCTTGACCCCTCTTCATTCTTTCTGAGCCTCTTTTCCTTTTCTTGCTCTTTCTGGGTGGTTTTTTTTTCTACTTTTTCCTTCAGCTCACTGATCTGATCCTGGGCTTCTTCTAGCCTGCTTTTGATTCCTTCTACTGTGTTTTTCCACTCAAAAATTATATTCTTCATTTCCTATTAGCCCTTGTTGATAGTTTCTATTTCCTTTTTCATGTTGACATAGTTTGCAGTGAGTTCATTGTAGTTTTCCTATAGTTTCTGGTAGCTCATTGTGAGCTCATAGAGCTTCCTGAAAACCATTGCTTTGAACTCAATATCTGATGGTTGACTTGCCTCTATTTCATTTAGCATTCTTTCTGAGTCTTCCTTTTTTCTTTTCCTTTGGGGATTTTTTCTTTGTCTTCCTATTATTTGTGAGACTCTTCTTGTTAGCCTCTGATTCTTAAATTGATCTTTTCTGACTCCATAGATTCATGGTGTGAATTTCTATGGTAGTAGACCTGTGAAATTCAGTGGTGCAGTCCCCTTGATCTCCTGATCTTGCAGATCTTGGGCTGTTGTTTATGTTGGCTCTCTGTGTGTCTTTGAGTTTTCATTCTTGTTGGGTCTTTCTTTGGTGGGCCCTTACCTCCAGCTGGTTAACTGAGGGTCACTCCAGCCATCATGTCTTGGATTCTCTTGTGCAGGTGTGGACAGGTTGTGTTGAAGATGGTTCTTCTATGTGTATGAGGTTTTGAGACTTCTTGCTCGTTCTTGTTCAGTTGTTTGTCCTGGGTAATTTTCCCACCATTTAGTTGTTTTTCCAGATCAGTCCTGGGTTGAGGTATTGTGGCTTCCACTCTCTCCTTCACTTTCTTCTGTTGTTCTCTGTTGGTGGTTCTTTTTTTTTTTTTCATGGGTTTCCTCTTGCAGCAGGTATACTGGTGTTCACAGCTCCCACCTATTCAGGCTGAGTGAGTTCCATCACTGTCCAACTCTTCTCAGGTGGTGTCCACAGTCGCAGTGGGTGCACACCACCCCTTTGTGTTTTCTGCTATATATCTTTTTTTAAAGATTTTATTTATTTATTTTTAGAGAGGGAAGGGAGGGAGAAAGAGAGAGAGAGAGATAGAGACATCAATGTGTGGTTGCTGAGGGCCGTGGCCTGCAACCCAAGCATGTGCCCTGACTGGGAATTGAACCTACGATGCTTTGGTTCGCAGCCCGCACTCAATCCACTGAGCTACGCCAGCCAGGGCTCTGCTATATACATTTATTAACGTGGTGTGAGCATTAATCTGTGATTTTTACATATAAGCAATTTGGGAATAAGTAAAGTCGGTTTCATCATCCAAAGTGAATGGTACTACCTACTTTATAATGCCCCAGTTATCACTTTTGATTATGGCAGCATGACTGTGAGACAGATTTTGCTGAGATGCAAACATTCAATAAGTGGATGTTTGTATGTGTGTATGGGTGTCTGTGTGTGTGTAGGAATATCCCTCTGTGGCTTTTATCACATATCCACTCTCCTGAGAGATTCCCAAAACAAGGCCATGACTGAGGTGCCTTGTGTCTGAAGTACCTTGATGAGGGAAGCCTATGCCCCTGTTCAGTCACTAGAATTACTTAGTTGGCTGGTCTTGGGATTGCTGTAGCTGTTAGCTAACTCACTTTTATACTTTCTCCTTGGAAACATTATTGCTGAAGTAATGTCAATTCCCAAAAATTACTCCAGTTCTTCTTATAAACCATGTGTTCACTCATTATCCTTACTGCCCCCTTTAATATTTTATTTCTTTTTACTATCATTGGATTTTCATGGAAATGGTTTGCTTTCATGGCATTCACCAACACTTCCAAATAAGGTGTCACTTTGGTGTGGTTATTGTTGTTTACTAGCATTGTGAACTCATGACTTTTTAACATGCTCATGGGCTTCAAACCATTGTTAAGCAAGTTGGAGCAGAATGAAATGAGTACACCCTATGCTCTGCTGCTGGATTGAAAACCAACAGTGAGGGGGCAGAGATTAAACCAGAGGACTAGATGGAAGGCAGCATAATCTGCCATATAGATGTTGGTATCTTGGGCAGAACACGTAGTAATGGAGGTAGTGAGAAGTGGCTAGATTCTGGATAGACTTTTGGAGCGGGGCCTAGAAAACATCCTGATCGCTGGGTTGTGCAGTGTCGGAGAGAGAGAGCACTCAAGTGTCCTCCAGGTTTTGGGAACTGAGAAAGTGGTATTCATGGGTAAAATGTTCTACCCGTGTTCAATTTCACTTCCAGTGCCGCACACATGAAAGGTCTTAAGGGCTGTGACTTTTAAGATTGTCCTGACAGTGGGCCACACAGTGAGAGCAATGACTCCCTGGAGGCATTAATCTGAGGCCTGGTTGTCATGAGCACATCACTGAATGATCAGCTGTGATTGGAATTTTACTCATGAGTGGCCCTAAGGTAACATGGGGTAATTGATATACAAAATGTGCAACACACAAACCTAGAGCACCTTAAATATGAGACCCCAAAGGAAGATGGTTTCTAACAGTCTAATTTCCATAATCTTCCTGCCCACTCAAGACACTAGTGTTGTTGTCTGGTAATGTACTATTTCAGAGGAATGTGGTAAAGATAAAATACCCTTAGTCAATCTACCTGTGTGAGAGAGAATTGTGACTACCTTATTTCTGTAGATGCCAAAAAACTTCCAAATCATTTTACATGGTGAATTACATATGTTGACAGGAGTGTTTATGGGCAGAGTCATGGACAGCAAAACAACTCCTAAAAGAGAAAGCAGAGTCCAATACAACCAAGATATTTTATTAGCATACCTGTGGTTACAATTTCCAGTTAAAAAGAAAATTAATAAGAAACTTAGTAAAGAGAGCCATTACATAGTGATGAAAGGACAAATCCACCAGGGAGACATAACAGACATAAGTGAGTATGTACCAAAAACAGAACCAAAAGTACATGAAGAAAAAGCTGATGGAGTTGAAAGGAGAAATTTCAAAGTCCAAACTGATATTTGGGGCCTTCAACACCCCCTATGACATGGACCCTGGCTTGTGGGGTCCGCAACATTGTGGATGGGGGAGAGACATTCACACAGACTACCGAGTCTTATGGAGGAAAAGGGCAGGCAGCTTCACTTTCAAGAGAAGCCAAAAGCCGTGGCTTCCACCATGACAGACCTATATTTCTTTTCTGGGGCACATTACATGATGGTCCTCATTTACCATGCCCTGGTTGGCTTTAGGTGGTTACCTTTTACAGAAAACAAAGGAGCCAATGCTGCTAATCACATCACAGAAAAGGGATATTTGCAAATGAAAAGGCAAAAGTGGTTGAACCGACTACACTCATCCTTGGAAGGTTTAGCCTGGATTTTAGCCTTCAATTCAGGGTGAGGGAATTTTTTAGCAAAAGCAAGACTGAAAGTGGCCTAGGTACGTTGCAGGCCTGATTCCTCAGGGGAGAACCTATCTGTGGGTGTGGGTCCTGTGCATCTCCAAGTGGGAGCTGGGCCCACACCACGCAGAACGGTCTCCTACACCCTTACGGCAAATGACAGAATTACTAGAGGGAAAATCAGCAAGGATACAAGAGGTCTGAATAATGCAGTAAACTAATAGGATCTACCTGACAAATAGAATGCTCTACCCAACAGCAGCGGAATACAATATTTTTCAAGTGCCTATGTAACATTCATCAAAGCAGGCCATAATCTTGGACCACCAAACAAACCTCTACAAGTTAAAAAAAAACAAAACTGAAATTACAGAGTGTGTTCTCTGACCATAAAAGGATCAAATCAGAAATCAATCCTACCTCTTGTGTCAGCATGGATGGAACTGGAGAATTTTGTGCTAAGTGAAATAAGCCTGTTGGTGAAAGACAAATATCAAATGATCTCACCTATAGGTGGAATCTAATGAACAAAATAAGCTAATGAACAAAATAAAACATGGGAAAGTAATGGAAACATGGGAAAGACTGACAGTGGCCAACAGGGAGCGGGGGAGGGAGATAATGGTGGAAAGAAAGGGAAGAGACCAGTTAAACAGCATGTATGAATGACCCACAGACAAGGACAACAGTGTGGGGATTGACTGTGGGAGTGCAGGGTGAGCTTGACAGAAGGGGGCAAAGGAGGAAAAATTGGGACAACTGTAATAGAATAACAATTTTTTAAAATCTTAAAAAAAAGAAAAGTCATGTTTATTTCAAAAAACAGAAAGGGAAAAGAAGAATCTATATAGAGATTGGGAAATGGTAGTTGAAACACCATTCCAGTGTGTCATTCAGTCCCATGTTATAGAAGAGCTGATGTTAGAGTTATCTCCTGGACTCAAAAGCATTTCAGACTGGGTGAAGAGAAAGCCATCTCTGGATATTTCAAATAGAGTACTGTTTGGATCAAGGCTGGAGGAGGGGGACAGTTTAGAAGGCTGTTACCTCTGTTCCACCTGACATTAAAGCTTGTACTGCACCAGCAAAGGAAGCACAGCTTGCTGAGTATTGGTGAAATCAGTTTGGCGGCTGATTGTGTAGGAGGGTGCAGCCAGGGGGCCCCCAAAAGAAGGGTTTGTAATGGGGTCCAGAACTCAAGGTGTCCAGAAAATATTAGAAAGATATATAGGATGCCCTTGCCCCCTCCACAGGTGTGAGTTGGGGGAAGGGACAAATGGAGCAGGGCCATTGAGAACTGTTTTGCATAGCAACAGCTTTGCAGCTAACCTCTGGCATGGCCATTTAACATATCTATAACCTTTAACTGGTTTCATAGATATGTTGAATAGCTGTGGCCATGCTTTGAGCCAGAGAAAAGGGAGTGACTTCCACCCAGGATGTAACTGGGAGGCAACTCCCCCTCTTCACAGTGCCTGTGTGAGAGCTTGGAGATGATTGGCTCCATGCCATGGGGCCACACCTGCCCAGTCTCACTATGGGCAGCCCAGTAAAGCTGGGAGGATATGAGAGTGCTGGCAAGTGTAGCCAATTATGGGAGGAGTTGGAAATGGGGCTGCAGAGGAGGATTGACACGGGGATTTAAACCGAGACTCGGCAGCCATCGTGCAAAGAGGACCATGCAGTTGTGGCAGTGAGAACCAGCCACTTTTGGCAGAATGGGGACCCCCGCAGCCTTGATGAGGGAGAACCATGTGCCTTTGGCCAGAGTGGGGACCCCTGCCCCCTGAAGCCGTGAGAAGAATCATCACGTGGCTTTAGCAAAGAACCACCATGCAGCTTTAGCTGGAGATCCCAGCAACACAACTGATGGTGCCAGGAACTGAGGGAGGCCTACCAGCTGAGCACGGATTACTGGGAAGAACTGGGGGCTGCCTGAGCCATGGACTTCTATTTCTTTTCCTGAGATATGGTACCCCAGACTAGGCAAAGGGGAGAAGGAAAGACTGTGTGTTTTAAGGGACTTTGGGATTTTGATGAAGACATTAAGTCATTACTCTTAAGTCTGTATAACGAATAAATACCTCCTTTCCTTTTCACCAATCTCTAACATGGAGAACTATAATTTTCTGGCAAAGGGAAAGGTGAACCTAGTACAGGGGGACCCCAGGAGGAGGGGGGTCAATTCAATAACATTGTGTTACCCTCTTCCCTGGCAGCCAATCAGGAAAAATCATGGGAGACCACATATGCAGTAGCTTTAAAGTAATACAACTACTTGTACACGTGCAGTAAAAGCTCACCAAAACTAGCCAGGAAGGATCTTCCCTATAAGAATAGAGTCCCTCCAGCCCCTGAGGTCAATCTCTGCTTGGAGGTGGCCTGCTCCCATGTTCTCTGCTATAAACTCTGGGTTTTCAGTTCAATACTTTGTCCCAATCACCAAGAACCTGGTTACCTGTACCCACCTATGACAATTGGGTTTGTGGAGCATGAAAGAGATTGCCTCCCATGTATTAGAGAAGTAGTTAGCCCTAAGAGAGGCAAGGTTCACATGGCTTCCTGATGTAAGGCTGGTGTTCAGTCTAACCTGTGGATGCATACACCTCTGTTCTTTATACATCCTGCTCCAGTTTTTAAAAGTTTCAACACAATTTCCTCTTTCTCTTCCCTTCTCCCCTTCTCCTCTTCATCCTGTTCCTCTTTCTTCATCCTGCATGATTTGTCCCGGCTAGCATCATCTGTCAGATAAGTCTCTCCTATCTGGACAGGTAGAGGAGTTTCCTTTCTGGGGTTTGAAGGTATGGTCCCTTAGGGCAGGTTGGCACTTTGCTTGCCCTACTATGGTGATAGCCTAAGAAATGGCAAGTGGTCACAGATGTGTCTCTAAACTTGAATTTTTGTTCCTTGTTTCAGAAGACAATGATGCTTGTGGCTCACCTCAAAGATGAAAGAAAGTTTGGAGCTCTTTCTGAGGTAATTTTTGCAGGAGGATCCCTTGTTATCAGCATGGTGGATATGAGCTTCAGCCTTCACACCTCCAGAAGGATGATAGAAACATGGAGAGGAGGGGTGTCTAGATGTACCAATTAATACAGTAAGTGATGGGGAAGCCTGGTTTGCATGTACCAGTCCGTGGGAACATGCAACTCTTTCAATCTCTGTGTTGTTTTTTTCTTCTTTCACTGGAAAACCCAAGAGTGCTAGAAGTGAAATCACTGTTCAACAATTATAGTCCTGGTGTCAGAGAAGCAATAGTGTACAGAAGGTTTTCTTAACATTTATGGTCACCCTTTTTTTTCCTCCACTTTCCCACTCAGCACTCCCTATAACTTCCAATGCAACAAGAGAGGAGTAAAATTACATAATGAAGGGCATATTGATATTACTGTGTGGACAAGTAGAAAACCTCTAGAGATAAACAGAGAAGAAAACACAAGATGCAATCACAGGGAGATGGTTCAAGATCACAGTGAGTGTCATGGCAAGGTCTGCACTAGATAAGATGTCCTGGAACGTTACAAAAGGAAGACCACATTAAACACATTACATTGATTATTTGGAGGAGAGATTTTGCATGAAGGGAAAGAGATTTTAAGAAATCCATGTATAACACAAACATAAGAAATCATGCAGTGGTCCTTTCTTTAAAAGGCCTGTAAAGGCCAGTAGAACTTTGGTAAAGAACACTGTGTTGTGTGTGTTTTCCAGCCTTAGTCCATGTTGTTCCTCCTGTGTCTGTTCCTTTGCTTTCACCTTTATGTTTCCTATTGAAGGAAGTATGACAAGACACAGTTAATTAATTCAATCAATAGCCATTGCAGTGTCCCCTTCACTCCAGTGGATATAAGATAGGATGGCGAAACCAGATGAGGCAGCAGAGGGAAGGGGGAGATACTTAGCTTAGCTAGGGCCAAAGGCATCAGACACTATTTCTGTTCCCTTCAATCCCTATAGTTCCACTATGTTCAACACTGGGCCCTGTTCTTTGTCCAGGGTGCTAGTGCTGCTTCTACATTGATGGATGTCAGCTACAAAATTTGTAATGAGGAGAATCTAAAGGTATGTGTGGAGTAAAAATACCTGTACCTGGTGCCTAAGCAGCATGACAGGCTAGAGGCTAATAACCTTTTTAGGAACAAGAGTTTCTGGTGCTTCCCCCTCCTCTTTTTCTTGCAGATACCTACCTAGTCAGTGCTTTTGCTGTACCCTACTCTGTGCAGAATAAGTTGCAGCCAAAATAAATAGAGCAGCTAAAGGTAATGCAGACTCAAGGCACATGTATTCCCCAGAACCACCTGTTCCACCTCCCGCCCCTGATTTTCCTGTCACCACCACAACATCGAGCTCAGTCTCCATCTCCTTCTGTAGCTGACTGTGAGCAAACAATATAATGTCTCCCAGAAAGCTCTTTTTTAAATTTTTTTATTATTATTTTTTTAATCACTGTTCAAATACAGTTTTCTCCTTTTTACTCCCAATCCAGTCCCCCTAGCTCTTGATCTCCAGAGTCTACGCTATGACCCAGGTATGGCAGACAAAGGTAATTCTAAGGAACATGATGGCAGAGAGTACTGCCTGGGAGGGAAACTTAAGGATCAGAAGGGTCGGTGCCACCCTTGGACCCCTCTCAGCCATCTGATTCCTTTCTCCCACCTTCTTGAAGGCTTCATGCATCTTGATGTTAATATAATTCTGAATCATAGAAACCACATGACTGCCACCTTAGAGATCATCAAAATGAGTTTCCCCCAGGTAAGGCCTTGGGTCCAGTTCTGGTGTTATGGTTGGGGATGGAACAGATGGGATATAGATCAGTTTTGCCTCTGAGGTCCCACATAGTAACAGTCACTCTAACTTTTCTTTCTCAAAACTGTTGTTCCTCAATTTGTGCAAGATCAAACTGTACCAGCTGGATGGCCTGTCTGATATTGTACAGATAGGCCCCATAATCAGGATCCTGAACCTATCCAAAAATGAGACGAGAGAGGGACAGATCAAAGAGTGGTTGAGAGTGGTGGGTGGTGGTTATGAGAGTGCTGATGGCAGGCAGACACAGGCACCTGTGGGTAAAGGAGGGAGGCTGTGGGTTCAGGGACTTGGATGGCCCTCTGTCCCTGGGACTATTTTTTAATTTCCTCCCCACATTTTGCAGCTTAATTCCACCTGGGAGTTGGGGAAGATCAAAGGCCTGAAGCTCAAAGAGCTGTGTCTGGGAGGGAACCCCTTGTGTGACACGTTCCCAGACCAACCCACCTACATAAGGTCAGTGTGAAGCCCTGTCACCCTTCCTAGGTACCTTCGACTCCTTGGAGCCCTATTACAGAAGGTGGCATTCCTGGTCCTCTGAGAGGACTGCAAGCCCCACCTTCTATTCTCTGTGTCCCTCACCTATGTGTAGAGGTCTCTTATCCTTCCTCTGACCTTCTTACCTGTTGTACTGGTCTGGTGTCTGGTTCCTGACCCTGCATCTAGTTTTCTCTAGGAGTCTGGTTTCTGACTCTTCATCCAGTTTGCTCTAGCATGCCCACCTAAAAGTGTGCTCCAGGATGCAGGGCTTCTCCTCCTCACCAGGACTAAGAGTGTCAAGGCTTGACACTTGACACTTGACACTCCAGGTACTACAACCTGGACTGGGAAATGTCCTCCACCCCAAAGTTAGGCTGAGACAGAATCTTCCTACTTCTGAGATAACACAGAGTATCCCTATCCTATTCTGGGAGGAACCTTCTTTCCCATGCTTCAAAAGGGTGTCCCCTCCAATCCCAGGATGACATGGGGACTTCTCACCCCATGCCACGGGCCCATGCCTCCAGTGACTGTCATGATGACATCCCTTCTTTTAATGTAATTCCAGGGGATAGGGCATCCTTGAGTAAAGAAAGAGAAGGAGCGTACTCTCAGGGGCCCCTCCTTCCACACATCATATGACCTGAGTAATTCTTAAGAGGAGCCATGGATACCCAGACACAGATAGGATTTCTCAGTTAAGGAAACAACTAAGACCAGAACAGATACACAGATAACAAATGCTCGACCAGCATCCCATGACCCTTAGGCCAACAAACAAATGTTCCAGAAATGTATGTTCTTCATTCCTACATGAAGACCTAGGGCAAGCCAGGGTCAGATGAAGGAAAGGGCAGGAAAGATGTTCCCTTTCTTCTTTCTCTTTATCTGACACCCATTCCCCCACCACCAGGGCAGAATGTCTTTCCCATTGGGTTTTTTCCCTTTTCACCTTTGTCTCTACTCCCCAGTGTCTTCCCAATTTTCTCTCCTGTCTTTACTCCCTTTCTTTCTTCTTCCCCTCTGTTTCCTTTCCTCTCCTGATCCCTCCCTCACTCACATCCCTGCTCCAGCATTCTTGGCCATGCTTGGGGCAGGCCCTGACCCTGACAGGATGTTGGACCTCCCAGTGAGGTAGCAGAACAGGCTCCCACCCCCTTCCCACTTCTCTGGAGCCTTCACTTGGGACCACAAGAAAGAAAGGGAGGCAGGAAAGGGGAAGAAGCCCTGGAGTCTGGAATCCAAATGCTGTGTTTTGTGGCACTGGAGAAGGGAGTCAGGGTCCTCTGGAGAGGTTCTAATCAGCATGATGGAGAGGGACTGAGGAAGAGGGAAGGCAGGAGGGAAAAGTTGAAGGAGGGAGGGAGGGAGGGAGGCAATATGGATGTGAAGGTGTGGAAAGAGATAAGGAGACTGTGTGTTTTTGAGATTCCATATGGCAGATGGTCAGTGCTCAATAGGAGAGTGGACCCAGAAACCTTGAAGTCAGAGGCTGAGGAGACCAAGGGGGCTGGTTGGTGGGCAGATCACCTGTCTCTGTTCATGCCATGAATGTTTTAACTGAAGGGAAGCATTGCAACCCAAACTATCAACCACTTTTTTCTGTATTTAGATGTGGACAGTGCTATCAGGAAATGTTTCCCTGTGGGAGGCCACTCTGCATGGCATGGGCCCAGCTCCCACTTGGAGATGCACAGGACCCATGCCCACGGATAGGTTCTCTGTTCTCCCATGGGGAATCAGGCTTGCAATGTGCCTAGGTCCCTATGAGTCTTGCTTTTTGCTAAAACTCCCTCACCCTAAATTGAGGACATTTACTGCAAAGCTACTTCCTAAAAACCTAAACCTTCAAAGGATGAGTGTAACCATCCAACTACCTTTGCCTTTTCATTTGCAAATATCCTTCTTCTGTGATGTGATTAGCAGAATTGGCTCCTTTGTTTTCTGTAAAAGGTAACCACCTATAGTGAGCTCCTGCATAGTTAATAAGGACCTTGTAAGGTGCCTAGTAAGACAATTAAAGCTCATTGGAGCAAGGGCCAAGGCTTTTGCTCCCTTGAGAGAAAAGCCATGTCGTCCTTTTTCCTCCACCGGATTCAGTAATCCATATGAGTGTCTCATTTCAACCATAATGACACTTGTGGCCTGCATCATTTCCCCAAGTTGTTATGCTTGGAAAGTGCTTTCGTTTATCATTGTCTCTACTCACATAGATAACCTCCACATCTGCCCTCAAGCACTTTGAGTCTTGCTTAAATTACACATTTTCTTCATACTCTTATCCATAATGGGAGGATATGGACTTCTGAAAAAGATGAATATGATCTCTGCCAAAGTCCACATATAAGAACACACACAGAGAGAAAGGGAGGCAAGGAAGAAGGAAGACAGGAAGAGAAAAAGAGGAACAAATACACACAAGTTGCATACAAGAGTAGAACTTCCAGGACCTCATGATGCAGATGCCCAGTGTAATCTTGCCCATGAAATTTCCAGGTCCTTTTCACTCCTGACTTCTGTCTTTTATGATCCCGTGAGCCTATCCATTCACCTAATTATTCAGGACAAATTTCCTGGTCTACACCGCCAACTTCCTCTTCCCTTCCCCAGGATGGCCAGGATTTACCCCACCAATTACCATTGACATTTACAGTCCCGACTTCATAAAATCCTACAAGGTGAGGGAGAAAAGTCAACATTTGGGGTATTTATTGCAGGGGAGGCTTTATTAACCACATTGCCTCAAAATGTCTTTGACTCCAGGAAAGCTATAAAGAATCTCATGTTGTGAAGAGTCTAGTGCTGCAATTCCTCCAGTAGTGAGTACCCAGGGGTCCACCAGAAATGAGGGAGGGCTGGGACACACTGAACCACCTAAGCACAAGACTGATCATGAGAGTTTTCAAGTCCCATTTGAGGTCTAGAACATGGTGACAGACAGTCTTCATTGTCCCCTCAGATATTACTTGATCTATGACCCTGGAGACAGACAGAGTCTCCTCGGTGCTTATCACGATGAGGCCTGCTTCTCCCTTGCCATTCCCTTCAACCCAAAGGATCCAGATCCGTGAATCACATCTCAGACTCTGCTCCTAGGCTGTGTGGCTCCCCAGCAGACACAAGCCAGCTCATTGCAACACCCACACTGGCCAGACCACCACATCCTGTTTTTCTTTGTTTGCTTGTTATTCTCCTACAAGCAGTTTGCTTGAGTACTTCAAAAATAGCAAAAATATGAAGAACCTCAAGGACACCAGTGCATGTGGGATGGAGAAGATTGGGCAGGGAAAAGAGGCATGAAGGGGCCAGTCATAGGTCCCTGGGTGTGACAACCCTGACAGTTGCTGGCCTTCCTCCACAGATCTGCACGTTCAGCTGCTGAAACATACAAAACATGACATTGTGTGCTCCCTCTGTGTGTTGTCCAAAACTCAAAATGATCTCAATTCCTTCATGGTGGACATGTGGTTCCTGTCAATGAGAACCTGCTTTCTCCTTTGGGCTGGCTCAGAAACATGCAGGTTGTTGAGAGGTGTAGATGGTGACTGAGCACTTCACTCTTCTATTTCAGAAAAACATGCTCTCCTTCTGTGTCAATGGGGTGTTCAAGGAAGGTGAGTGTGTGGAGAGTCCCATCTTCAGATACCCTACTTGTCCGTCCTGCAGGCTGGGATCTTTCTCAGAACTCTCCCAACTTCCCTGATACCTCCTCTTTTTTCCTATTTCCTCTCTGTTCTCCTGACTCCACTCTACCCCCATCCCATCCTGGTATGACCTGTCAGCACCATATAGCTGGGCTGTTAGGGACACAGAGATGGGGTTTGGTGGCTGCCAGCTACATATAACTTTCATTTTCTTCTTTTGTGAATGGGGGCTAATAATGGCCACCTATTGGGTAGCTGCAAAAATTAATCAAATGAACTTGTGAAGTGGTTGTCCTAGGGCATAGTAGCGTCCATGTCAGTAGGAGAAGATTGCTCCTATTGTTGCCCTCCCCATTCTGGACAGCTAGTGAACCGCTGTCCCCTTGGGCATGTGTGGAGTCTCACCCTGACTGAGGAATGCAGTGGGAACCTGTGAAGCAATGTGACTCTAAGGGGTAATTGTTGTTGTTGTTGTTGTTGTTGTTGTTGTTGTTGAAGGAAGGACAGTCTCAGGGTTCTATGCATGCCTTCACCCAGACCTTCATCGCTACCCCTGCCAGTAGTTCCAGGTGCTAGTAGTGCTGTGCTCTGAGTAGGAACAGGCAGCCCAGCCTAGGCTTGAGGGTATGGGAATGTAGCAGAGCAGAACTGGGTTTTTTAAAGCATTGTGGGGAGCCAACAGGTAGATGCAAGGAACAGTCCAGCATTGGGATTAAGAATGTGAGCTCTGGAGTAGAAGACTGGGTTCTCTTTGTGACCCCAACACTAACTAGATGTATACCTTAGTTAAATCATATGACCTCTCTGTGACACTGTGTTCTTCTGAAAATTGGCTTAGATTGACCTCTCCCTTGGTCTGTTTTTCAGATTAAATGCAATGGGGTTAAACATACAAATTTAGTGAAGCTGATAGACCTTCTCTCCAAAGGTGAGCTCAGTGAGAGCAGCAGAGCTAACAGGCAAGGAATCTGGTGGGTAGCTTTAGTCAGGCTTTGGAGGATCTGGTTGCTGAGTGGTGATGAAAGGAGGATCATTGTTGAGGATGTGGGTTTATCCATCCATCAGTTGTCTACGGACATATTTTCCTTCTAGTATGTTCATCATGAATGATGAGCTGTTTGTGAGGGTCCCCACGATCAGTGAGTCTCAGAGGGCATTCTCTATTCCCATGCCCACATCTTCCTGCAGTTCTCAGCCCACCCTCTCCCAGGTGCAGCAAGAAATGGTGCTGCTTTTCTCCTACCAGTCTGGCATGAAACCACAGTGGTCTCAGAAGTGAGTATTGGGTGTCCTTGAGAGTAGCAGGTAGTTCAGGGATTGTTTGGCTGAGTAATAGGAACACATTGGGAATTTGGAAAAATAAGCATTTGGATATTTTTGCTTCCAAAAATAGTAGGTCTCTGAACCAGGTAACCTAATTTTATGATGATATATATAAAGAATTTTAAAACAGTGTAGTACTGAGATGACATGATCTTTTACATGGAAAAATCCTAAGAAATCCATTTAGAAAATATTAGAAAAGATAAACAACTTTAGCACAGTTTCAGGATACAAAATTTATATCCATAAATCAGTTGCATTTTATATGTCAATAACGAACTGACATAAAGAAAACTTAAGTAAGCAATCCCATTCACAATTACTTCAAAAAGAATAAAATGCCTAGGAGTAAACCTTACCAAGGATATAAAAGACCTGTACTTGGAAAATTATAAGACACTGAAGAAAGAAGTTGAAGAAGATACAAATAAGTAGAAACACCTACCATGTTCATGGATAGGAATAATTAACATCATTAAAATCTCCATGTTGCACAAAGCAATTTAGATTCAGTGCAATCCCTATCAAGATTCTGATGACATATTTCACAGAACTAGAAGAAATATTTCAAAAATTTATATGGAACCACAAAAGGCCCCACATGACAACAGTGATCCTGAGAAAGAAGAAAACTGAGAGAATCACATTACCTATTATCAAACTGTACTACATGGCCATAGCAATCAAAAAAGCCTGGTGCTGCCATAAAAACAGACTCATAGATCAATGTTACAAAATTGAAAGTCCAGAAATAAATCCACACCTTTATAGTCAATTAATATTTGACAGAGGAAGAAAACACATATAATGGGCTAAAGATAGTTTATTCAATAAATGGTGTTGGGGAATTTGGACAGATAATGCACAGAAAAATGAAACTAGACCACCTCCTTACACCACACACAAGAATAAGTTCAAAATGAATCAAAGACTTAAATGCCAGGCCCCAAACCATGAAAAATCCTAGAAGACATAGGCAACAAAATCTCAGACATTGCTCTAGCAGTGTTTTTTGGATATGTATCCCAGGGCAAGGAAAACAGAAGAAAAAATAAAGTAAGGGTACTACATCAAACTAAAAACTTTTTGCATAGCAAAGGAAATCAACAAAATAAAAAGACAACCCACAGAGTGGGAGAACATATCCACAGATATATCTGGTAAGGGGTTAATATTCAAAATTGATAAAGTACTTCCAAAACTCAGTATGAAAATAAACAACCCAATTAAAAAATGGGCAACAGACCTGAAAAGACTTCTCTGAGGAGGACATACAAAAGGTCCAAAGACATATGAAAAGATTTTTAGCCTCATTAGCCATCAGAGAGATGCAAATTAAAATCACAATGAGATACCACTTCACATCAGTGAGAATGGCCATCATAAACAAATCAACAAACAACAAGAGTTGGAGACAATGTGGAGAAAGGGGAACCCTAGTGCACTGTTGGTGGGAATGCAGACTGGTGCAGCCACTGTGGAAAACAGTATGGAATTTCCTCAGAAAACAAAATGGAACTGCCTTTTCACCCAGCAATTCCACTGCTAGGATTATATCCTAAGAGCCCTGAAACACCAATCCAAAAGAACCTATGCACCCCAATGTTCATAGCAGCACAATTTACCAAGTGCTGGAAGCAACCTAGGTACCCATCAGTAAATGAGTGGATCAAAAAACTATGGTACATTTACACAATGGAGTTCTACATGGCAGAGAGAAAGAAGGAGCTCCTACCCTTTGCAATAACATGGTTTGAACTGGAGAGGATTATGTTAAGTGAAACAAGCGAGGTGGCAAGGGACAAATACCATATGATCTCACCTATAACTGGAACATAACAAAAGAAAAAAGCAAGCAAAATATAACCAGAGACATCAAAATTAAGAAGAATCTAACAATAGCCAGAGGGGAGGGGGAGGGGACACTAGGGAGAAGGGTTTTCAGGAACTACTATAAAAGACACATGGACAAAACCAAGGGGGAAGGTGGAAGCAAGGGAGGGAGGTGGGATTGCCTGGGGTGGGGGAAAAATACAGACAACTGTAATTGAACAACAATAAAGTAATTTAAAAAAAAGAAATTGAAAATACAACCACAGAATGGGAGAAAATAATTGCAAATATCCTATGTGATAAGGTATCCTTTCCAGAATATCTGACGGACACTTACAATTCAACAATAAAGACAAACAACTCACTTCTGGCCAAGAAGGAGGTGTAGGTAGATGCACTATGCCGCCTCACACAACCAAAAGAACAACAAATTTAAAAATAAACAACCAGCAATGATACAAAATCAAACTGTATGGAAGTCTGACAACCAA